>NC_089223.1:21210922-21810922 GCF_963924675.1 Phocoena phocoena
GGCCCCCAAAAGCACCAAGGGCATGCTCAGCATTGGAGTCACACAATTTCATTGCATCCCATGTCATCCCATCCATCTGCAAGTCCTTTCACAAGGGGGACGTCTGTCATTATTCCATTACAATGAAAAGACTGAGTCCATTTACCGGGTGGAGGTTCCACATTGACTAAAACTTGCTTAGACTAAGTGTTGCTCACTGACAAATCTGACAATCAGTACATGACAGTGACCCCGATGACACCCTTCTCTTCCTTAACAAAAGCAAGGAAGTGGGGAAGTGGGTTGACACAGGGCAGCAGAAGGCACAGAGGAGGCAGCCAAAGGGTTATGAGACTCAAGAGGCCGGGGAACCCCTGCATTTTTGCTGATTTCGTATTTATACCGTAAACCATGCAGGACAAACATGCTCTATTCACTGAGGTATTTTTGTCCCGTGCAGCTGTGTGGCTTAGCGGGAGCTTTGCTGCCGAGCCATATGACTCATGCCAACGCTGGCGCACATGATTTATGAAGACTTAAAGAAAAAGAAAACAGCCAGCTTCATTATGGAGGGGCTTCGCTTTCAGAGGATTTGTTCCTCAAGGATTAAGGTGCCATTTCTTGCTCTCTGGGTGAAACAGTGGGGCTGCCTCAGTCAGCAAGGGGCTGGAGGACAGCTTCCAGCTTCACCCCTCCCCATCCCCCCGCCCTAGCCCCAGCTAAATGAGGATGCCTCTAGTGTAAGAAGAGAACAGAGTTGTAGCCTGAGGATGTGTGGCCAACCGCCCTATCAGAGGTGTTGCTTACACCTGGAGCTGCTTCCCTCCCAGAAAGGGTCTGCAGCCCAGGACATGGGAGAAGGCTGAAAAGGGACCAGGTTTTACTGGTACCCAGGCTGGCCGTATCTGTCAGACTGTCTCCCTGCCTCACTGATCGGGAGAGAGAAGAAGCTTCAACAGGACTCCTTTCCCCAGTCCCACTTACACTCCCCACGGCGGGTCAGAAAGAAAGGTCTGGGATCTCTTGCTCGAATACATTTCTAACTCCTACCTTCTAGAACTTTCCAAACTGGACTGACAAGCCTTGGCTCTTTCCTACTCTCCCCCCCTGTTTCAGCTTTCACTTTCAATCACAGCCAGGTCCACATTTACTCCTTGAAAAATGGGAAAATCAGGCCAGTTGGTAGCCCAGGTTTGTGGCTATAATACCTCAGAGCTGCTTTGTGACAAAGTAGCTTGGACTAAGAAAGCGACTTTGGTGATATCCTGTTTATCTGCTTCCAGGAACGTGCTGTCACCCACCCATACCCTCACCACAATGGAGCAGAATAAAAGTTCATGAGAATTTGTGAATAATAACATGGTCATGGAGCCTGCACCTTGGATACTTTTACCTTCAGTTAAATTGGGGGAGACTCAGGATAGTCTGTATTCATGCTGACTTGCTCATCAGATGCTAGGTGTATCATTCCTGTGCAAGATGAGAAGAAAACAGATTGGGAAATTTTGCAAAACAAGAACTGAAATGACAGATTTTTAAATATTAAAAGGATCTACCAGTTGCCAACAAGGTCCTATTCTAAGTCAGAAAATAAAACAAATAAATAAAAGTTTGGGTGGAATTTTTAACCTTCCAGCAAAAGCATTCAATTAAATAGCTTATCCTTTGTTTCCTTTGGTTGCAGTTAGTTTGGGGAGAGTGCTTCCAGTGTAGCTTTCGGTTTATTTGTTTACTTTTTGTGTGGTCCAGTCCCTACCCCCACCAACACACACACAAAGGACCTGAACAACCAGTTACAGGTAGTTGCCATAATCTCTCCCCCTGGAAGCTTTGAAGGTGCTTCCAGCTGCATCAAAGTGCTTCATTGCTCTGTGCATCTCCGCCCACTTCAAAGCCCGGCTGCCGGGAACTTGTCGTGTGGTCTACCTTGTAGTTCTAAAGGAGCTATACGCTCTACTTATTGTGCAAATTTTTATGGAGATGCCCTGGTATCTTTCTTGATCACAGCTTAGCCTCGTAGTAGCTTCTTCTAGCTGGGATTAGGACTGTCTAGGAAAATTATCTACAGGAATATGTAAGGGTCAGGACTGCCTGAGACTAATCCTGCTGACTTGAGGTCCTTTCAATGTCTACAATGTCACATGCTGTTCAACTATTTGACAAGGTTCTATTAGCACAGTAGCTGGGGAACTTTCCCTCAGGAACCTAAAGGGAGCTCATTAGTTTTGATTTAAGTTGTCGTTAAAGAAAATAAAACAGTTTCACCTTTGTAAAAATTATTATTAATTTTTTTTTTTGCGGTACGCGGGCCTCCCACCGCTGCGGCCTCCCCCGCCGCGGAGCACAGGCTCCGGAGGCACAGGCTCAGCGGCCATGGCTCACGGGCCCAGCCGCTCCGCGGCATGTGGGATCTTCCCAGACCGGGGCACGAACCGCGTCCCCCGCATTGGCAGGCGGACTCCCAACCACTGCGCCACCAGGGAAGCCCCTGTAAAAATTATTGGTAGAGGATTGTGAAAGGAACAGGAATCCTAAGATACATGAGAAAATAGATGCTCCAGGACAGGCTGTCTGATAGAACTTTCTGCAATGATGGAAATGTTTTGTAACTCCGTGCTGTCCAATACAGTAGCTCCCAGCCCCACGTGGCTGCAGAGCACTTGAAATATTCCTAAAATGACTGAAGAACTGAATTTTCTATTTAATTTTAATTAATTTAAATGGCCGTCAATGGCTAGCGGCTACTGAATTGACCGGCATGGCTCTAGGAATTAACTGTGTGTGTGTGTGTGTGTGTGTGTGTGTGTGTGTGTGTGTGTGTTTAGAAAATGGAGAACCTCATGTGGAAGAAAGAGAAGGAAAAGGAAGAAAAAATATTGCCTACTTGGATTCTACTAGAAAAATTCTTTCCACCCGTCACCATAATACCTCCACCCAGGCAATAAGGAGATTCTAGCCATCAGGCCCAAAGAGAATAGTGTCATCATGCATTTCCATTGCTCACGTGGGAACAAGACCGCAATGCCCACGCACAGGCTGGCACTTCTCTGCATTCACACATTCTGATTGATAGCATTTCCAGCCATTGTGTGCAAGGCAATGGACAAGGGGGAAAGGTAATGAAATGGACTCCTCGTTGACCAGCCCAAGCCCATCATGTGTCATTGCGTGGGGCTGTCACTTTTATACATCAAGGGTGCCCGTTACCAGGTAAGACACGTGCCCTTTTAAAGCGACTTAAATCAGGAGCTGTACGAGTGGAGAGGGGTCATCAAGAGGCCACAGGAATCTCAGGCCTGTCTGCTGGTCTGATGTGGGCCTTGAAATTGTTCCCTGAGCTGGCAAAAACCGGATTCTGAGTACTTTGCGGGGGACTCCCAAGCCGTGTGGATGCTGTAGGCAACCTCCCGACGGACCGGAGGAAGGAAGCGCAGAGAGACATGGGTGGGAGTGTCTGTATGTGTGACGGGAGGTCCTTGCTGATGTGAGGCTGGGCTCCAGACACAGGGGCAGGAAGGCAGTCCTCCACCCCTGTGTCCCACCCCGTCCCCTATGTTCATTTTCCAGCTACGTTCTAATTAGGAAACACTGAAGAAATCTTGGAAAGTATAAAGAACGAGACACTAACAAGTTTTTCTCCATCCAGGAGGGAAAAAAGAAAAACCAACTTGTTCATTAACCCACATTTCACTTCTTTAAAGTTGTCCTTTTTTCTTTCCCGCCTGATGTCCACATCTGGGCACAGCATTTAGCCTGGTACTGAAATGTTTTAACTGCTGCTGTGGCTGCCGTACTTTCTAGCCAGGAGAGATTTGCCTTCCTCATCATGAACTCTTTTGTTTTTCCCTGTGGCCAGCTGCTACAAAGATGCAGTCAATTTAGCTTAAGCAGGCTGAGGAGTGCTATTTGATATGTCAGCCAGGCCCACTTCTTGAAATCCAGTGCTCAGCAGGTACAGCTTTCAAAAAAAAAAAAAAAAGTCTGGGGGCTGCTTCCAGAAGGGCACAGACTTTGGTTGCAAGTCTGGGGATAAGAGCAGGGCTCCCCGGAGCGCAGACACGGGTCTCTCCAGATTCAGCCCCGGCAGCAGTGGGAACAGCTTGCGCCATTTCTTTCTGCCTGTCTTCACCCTCGTCCTACTCCTTCCCTTCCCTTGCTGCCACCGGCTTCTATCCCTATTGTTCCCTTAAGCCCAGCAGCCAGTGTGCAGCCAGGCCCAACACGCGCTCCTGTTCCCGCAGCCAGCAACTTCCTCTGAAGCTGCAATGCATAATTACAACCAGCTGCTACGGCTGCTGGCCGGCCAGCTCTGCAAACAAGCATCCTGATACCCCGAGTTCCAGGGAGGCAACAGCCTGCTCTTGGCAGCAGCAAATCCTCCAGAGGAAGTGCCCACACCCTTGGAAGACGAGAGAGCGCAGCCCTTGTCTCTCTTGTCGCTCCCGGAGGCCAGCTGTATCCTCTCTCCTCCATGTCCAGAGAGGGTCGTTTTTACTGTTCATAGGAAGGTAAGCACCTTCCTTCTGTCACCTGAGGCTGCCCTTGCCCTGATGGCCTATTGTCTGTGCCGGTGTCACGAAGCAAGAGGTTGTGTCCTAGGCCTCACTCAGCGGGGGAAGGAGCACGAAGGAGCCTGGCTTCCAATGAGCATGTCAGCTGAGTCGAACATGCACAGCGAGATGGGGGTGGGAAATGCGCACTGCCCTCAGCTAGCAAGAGGCAAGGAGACAACTGATGTTGCTTTAAAAAAAAAACATTAAATTAAAAAACATCAAAAAAGTTTTTCATTTAAAGTGAAAATCCAAACAAGCCTGACTTAGCCTCTCGAACTAAGGACAGCAGCAAGTGGGCACGAGAGCTGAGGACTCGCCCAGGACCCGCCTCAGAGCTGTGGGTTCATTTGGGGGCCTCGGTGATCTTTCGGGCTTGGCTACAAGTATGACTCTGATCCAAAATTAGGTTTTGAATGTGTAACACGAGGCTCCCTGCCCCACCGCCGCCTCTCTCTGCCCTCCGCCGTTTCTTCAGAGCCTGGGTCCAGGCCAGATCTGGCCCTCTGGCTCCTGGGGGATGGGCAGGCGGCAGGGTTCTGTTTTGTTCTGTTTCCAGGCAGGGTTTCAGGATGGGTGAAGGTGCACGGGCTATTCAGGAAGAAGAGGGGAAACTGATAACGCTTGGGAAGGGCATCCGACCCTCAAATCACTCACCCCATCAACCCAAAGCTGGAGGAGACCGTGCAGGTAGGAGGGCAGGCGTGCCACCCGGGGCTGCCCACGTGGCTTCTGCCCACCTGTGCTTTCCAGCTTGGAAAATAGGTCCCAACAGGTCTTCAGCAGCGAAAGGCGAGCCAGGCTGGGCCGGCTGCTCTGTCGTGTCCAATGGCAGCCACGGAGGTGGGGAGCCGCTGGGAGGCTGCTGTCGAAAAGGAGCTGCTCATTTTACAGGGCAGTTTCCCAGGGATGCTGGCCCTGGCAGGAGCAGCTCAAGCAGGGCAGACAGGAGCATCTTCAGAAGGGCTCGTCCTCTCTGTCTGAGCTTCGGCAGCCGGACCATGGGCGGCCACAGCGGGCTAGCTGGCTGTCATGTTGGGGTTCCCGTTCACAGCCTTCTTTTTCTCACTGTTTAAAACCCTCAGTAGAACTTTTTTGCAGAGTGGTACCGGGCAGGGGGTGCTTCCTTGGAAGGAATTTCAAAGCAACCTGGATTGGCAAAGGGCATGCAGAGAGCTAGTCACTCTTGAATGTGAGTAAACAATGGGGTTAGTGCCTCATCCGCTGTGGCTTTTCTGTGTTTCTTCATCAGTCTCTGATGATCTTTGCAATTGAATTCCCCACAGGAAAAAAAAAACCATTTAAAGTGATCTATTGGTGTTTATCTCACGCTTTCCCTTTGGATTTTTAAGTCAGGAGACACTTTAGAAGCACATACAAAGCAAACGCGTGTCTGTGAGCGCATCACGACGCGGCTATCTCAGCCTGATTATGACTTGGTGCAGCTTGACGCTCCCCCACTGAGAGCAGCTGAGAGGTCCCAGCGACTGGGTGATGTGATTTGGGGCAGGTTTTTCTTCGGGCTGGCAATGAGGAGCAAGCTCAACAAGCAGTCGTGTCTGAGCTCTCACTTTACCGCAAACCTTGCTTGACATCAGGCTCTAAAGGGCTCCGTTCCCAGAGAAGAAGCATGAGGAGGCACCTACAGCCCTGTTGTATCGATAAGTGGAGAACAAAAGATGCGCAAGAACAGGAAGAGAAAAAAGTTCAGTCTTCAGAATTATCAAAAATGAGATTGAGAGGGATAAGCGCCAGATTTTGAGACAGGAGACTTAGATTATTTTCCTAACTGTGCCCCTAATTATCCTTGTGGACTTGGCCATCTATTTACTTCTCCTGGTTTAAGTTTTCTCATCTATAAAATGGGGGTGATGATACCATCTCGCTGTTAATCTACCATGGCTGTGTGTGTGTGTGTGTGTGTGTGTGTGTGTGTGTGTATGGTGAAAACAAGCACACTAAGAATGTTAAAAGTAGTTGAAATGCATTTTGTCACAGGAAAGTAAACTAGTATAAATATTAGCAGCCGTATGTGCATCTAGTACATGCTTAGGCTTATTTATTTTTTAAACAAACATTTAGGCCCTGTCATTGAAATGGGTTTCATGGTACACCACCCACTGATAAAGAAATGCAAGTACTTTTTCAGGTATAAGATCATCTGCTTATTTAAAAAATATATGTGGTCTGTAATTTTTCGCCCATCAGATGGGATTTTACTTGACCAAGTAAAGGGAAGCATGAAGTCTTTCAGGGCCCTTAGAGCATCTCTCGGTGCTTTACAAAGATGTTCCTGACACTCTGAGAGCCAGGTATCGTGTATCACTCTTTCCACCAACAGATGGAGAAACTGAAGCATGAAGAGGTGAAGCGAGGTCATCGAGGGAGCAGGTGATGGACTGGCTTCTGGTCTCTTGCTCCAAGCCCTCCTCCACTTTGTCTCTCTCATAAACAGCCATCAATAACTTCATCTCCAGGCCAAACACTGCAAACCAGGACCCACAGTGTACAAAGCATCTAAGTGCAAACGGGATCTCCACCAACCTGGGCAGAGCCAGGGTCTGAGCAGAAACGAAGGAAAGACGAGTGTTACCACTGGGGGCAGAGACTCACAGTGATGTGCCAGGAACAAGGAAGTGATGAGTGAAAGGTCCACCTGATTGGTCCATCCAGCACTAACAGATCAAGATCATATCAACCTAATGGCAAGACCTCCTCAATGTTTACTTTATTTAATAACCGATTTTTGACACTATACTTAGAGATTTTCCTTCCTTAATATCATAACTGGCTGATGACAAAATAATTAAAATTTCATGGGAGTGTTCATATGTTGTGATCATGCATAATCACGTATAAGTCAACCAAACCTTAGGCTGACTGAACATTTCTACTTAAAAACCAAGGTTGTGACCCATTTTCCTTTTACATATTATGTACCCAAATACGTGCCTTATCTCTGTAGGTTTTCAGCCTGGCTCCACCACTTTGTGACCTCAGAGCAAAAGCTCTGAGCCTCAGATTTCTCCCCTATAAATGGGGTAATCAGGCCTATCTCAGATTTTTTTTTGTTAAGGCTAACTGACTTCATGTTTGTAAAAGTATCCAACACAACCCTTGGTACATGGACAGTGCCTAGTAAACGCTATTTCCTTCTTCCCCATCTTTGAATATATTCTTCGTAAAGCGCTTTAATTGTTGGAAGTACTTTCATGTATACTGTGAGCAATTCAATAAGGTAGCTAAGGGGCGTGTACTTATCCCTTCCAAATATGTGAGAAAACTCTGTCCCTGAGGGGTTAAGTAATGTACTCAGAGTCACACAGCAAACTGGTGCAAAACTGGAAGCCTGGCACCTAGTCCTGTGATTCTCTGGACCTGTGATCCTTCCAGAAACTTCCATCCATGGCCACCATTGCCTCTACCTGAATAGAATCCCCTCATTTGCCATCTACCCCAAACCAATTCCAATTCTCAGGAGACGGCTCCTCGGTGCCTCTTCCTGGTATTCCCTGCACTGCCCCAGCTTCAGTCCCATCCCATTCCTCAGGAAAGTCCCTCTACCTCCACCCGGAGCTGGACGGTCAGGGACTAATCCACGTGGCATATAAATCAAAACGAATTGGGAAGGAATGTTCTTTTAAACAAAAGAAGTTGAATTAGATACCACCATACACATTATGTTGTTCAATATCTACAGCGTGATAAAATCATCCCAAATGTCACCAATCCCTGGGGTATTTTATTAATAATTAAGTATTTTTAGTTCACTTAGGAATTCAGATTCCATTTAACAAGAGAATATACACCAAATATGTCCGTTATACTGCAGCTTGCAACAGAACATGTTAGAGATCTCAGCTGGGTTTCTCCAGGACAGATGACAAAGTTAATGAAGGTGTCAGTCTTTCCTAAAGGCAGCATAGGAGCCAAAAGTAGCATCCTGGATTTGTGTTTATTAGGAGTGTTTATTAGAATGACTAATAATGGAAGACAGACGACTTGGCAAGACAGCTGAGAGAAGCCGAAAGGAAATGGGATGATCTCGCAGTATACAGGGCAGAGCAGAGACCCAGTGTCTGAGGTAGAGTAAATCATTTGTCCTCACACTAATTTTTAAGGTTTTTAAAGACTGAAATAGGTAAAGAAGGCCTTGTTCTATGTGCCTCTTAATGCAAAGACTGCTCACAGTTTTAATTAGCTTACTCCAAAATGATACATGGCCCTGGACACACACACACACACACACACACACACACACACACACCCGTGCACATACCACATACTTTTCTTTAAAAAAGCAGTTTTCTTTATTTGCTTTGTTTTGTTTAAAATGCTATCTGATTCTCTTTTCTTCTCCATTTCCTGGGCAAAGTCAGAATGCTGAATATCTTGAAAGAAAGAAAGGGAAGCTAGCAGACAGATTGCCGATCTTCTTTACATCTTTCAGAGATTTACTGTTTTTTCCTAGGCCCACAAAAGAAGATTCCTTTTGAAGATGATCAAGGAGAGAGAGAGAGAGAGAGAGAGAGAAAGAGAGAGAGAGACAGGGGTAAGACCTGGGGAAATCAGTTGACCCCATCCTCAGCCCTGGGGCTCTCCTAACTAGCTTTGTAATGTGTGATCTTTTGGGCCTGTTATTTAACCTCTCTCTCTCTAGGCCCCCTCCCCTACCAGTAGAAGTTTTCATGATCTAGAAATCCCTTCTAGCCTTAAGGTACCAGAAATCTAGGCATGAAGCAGGGAGAAGTTTTCTTCTCAATGGTGGCTGAAGAATTTTGCAAGCTTTTAGCAGAAAATGACCGTGGATAAATTCTTCCACTTTCTTGTTTCCTGAACTGAAACTATGTGCAAATCAGGCCACTTCTTTCCTCCCTCACTTAAAGCACCTGCCAGCCTAATAAAAGAGCCATAAATTTGGTCATAATGGCCCCAACAAAGGAGAAGGATCCTCTCCTAACCAGGGAGGTTGGTGGGACAAGCTGTCACCAGGAAGCAGAAGCTGCAGGGAAGATTGTTCTTGTGTCTACTGTAACCAACCTGGGTGCCAGAGGACTCTGCAAAGCCATGAAGCAGCAGGACTTACTACGGAGAGCGGACTTGGTTTGCTTTATAGCCTATTCACTTTCATCCTGATGTTATTAGGGGTCAAGGTCCAGCTAGTACTGCCTCCAGGGACTTCTGGTCTGAGAAAGGGGTGTGTGTGTGTGTGTGTGTGTGTGTGTGTGTGTGTGTGTGTAGGAATCACTCCCTAAGTGTCTCTAAAACTAGTACTTCTTGCTGTTAGCCACAGGGTCCTGACAAGTGGACTTGAGTAGAGATTCCCACCCTTCTCTCAGGAAAGAATCGACATGGCTAGAGAGGAATGTGAGAAGAAATGGTGGATGGGGGAGGGGGAGAGAGCAGGGAGAGCTATTTATCACACAGCAGCCTTGGGAAAGGAGCAGAGGAGGAGGGGCCGAGTTTCAAAACAACCTGTGGACTTAGAGACTCTAAGTATAATGGAGGAAAGATGATTTAAAGTCAGATAGATTAATAAACTCAATTATCCTGGATGGCTTTCTTTAACTGCTGGTTTTCCTGTTCTGAATGTCATGTTGTTTTTTTCCTGCTAATACCAGCTCATCCCAGGTGACAACTGTGTGTATTCTATTTCACCATTTTTGGAAGCAGGTGGTGAGGTTTCTTACTTTGCCTTCACAGACACAACCACCACTGCCCTGAAAGTTTGAGGAATTACTGTCTCTTAAAAAAAAAAAAATCTAGACCACTCTTCGGATATTGTCAAGGCTAATCAGTTGGAACTATGCTTATAACCAAGTGGAGTCCTATCACCTATTGTTCACAAGTAGATGCTTCAGATGGACACTGAGAAGTTATGCCACAGGGCATGGACTTGATCTTCAGCAGATTAAAATTAAGTGTATGTGTGTGAGTTGGGGCAAGGGGTTGTTATCGGGCTTAGCTGCTATAATTTCTCATGCTTTTGGCTCCTGGTAAAGAAAAGCATCTCTGAGATTTCTAGGGCTCTGAGCATAAACATAGATTTTCCCCACTTGTAGGAGTAGGGTGCAACCAATTCACTGCACCGATGATTAAATTGTGGCCCAGAGAAGTGAGCCAGATTAAGTGTGGTCACCCAGCTGGTTAGCCACAGAGCCAGAGAAGGAAAATGGGCCTCCAGGTTCCTTGTTCTGAGCTCCTTCTACCCAGGTGGATTCTAGGAGATCTGTTTCGCAGAACTTCCTTTCCAGTTTGTATTCAGCTGGAGACAAGAAATCATATTATGGGTTTATATATCCAAAGTGTTTACCAGTCAGACATTCCCCAGCACTCTCCACTCTCACCCACACTGTTGGAAGGCTGTATATCTACAAAAAGGTATGGCAGGAGCACATACAGGCACAGCACAAATGTTCTTTTTTAATCAAAGTCCTTCTTCTTTGCCCCAAGGTTAATTTCCCTTTGGCCTCAACTTCTTTTTTATCCCTGTCTATCCACTTATATTAGTTTGTATGCTAACACTTAAATACACCACCTTTGAATCTGGGAGACAATAAACATAGCTAAATGCGACCCATAGCACCTAAAAAATAATCTAAGTTTGTGTGATGTTTCTTACGTTCACCCCTTGGTGATCACTGGGTGGGTGGGAGCTTTGAAGTCATGTCAGTATCAACTCTCTCCTTCTGAAGATGAGGTTAAGTGACTTGCCCAAGAATAACAGGCAGAGGTGGAATGAGATGGTCCCCATAGACCCACTGACTTTTCTTCTTTCTATTATGCCACACTACCGACCTGCCAAAGTCGGGTTTTGTATCCTCTCTTCATTCTTGTCCAACCCTGATACAGATAGATACTGATGGGCAACAAGATGGACATGATTTGGGCACAGACAGGAGGAGGAGGAGCATATGGGGAGGACAGAACGAGGCCTGAACCACCCAGCCTGCACTGTTCAATACACTAGCCACAAGCCATACGTGGATATTTAAAAAATTAATTACAATGAAATAAAATTAGAAGTTTAGTTCTTCAGTTCTTCACCTTTCAAGTACTCAACAGCCACAAGTGGCTCATGGCTGCCATACTGGGCAACACGCATATGGAGCATTTCTCCCATCACAGAAGCTTCTACAGCACAGCTCAGCTCTGCTCTACCAGACCATCCTAATAAGAATAACTATCATTTATTGAGCCTCGCATACAGGCCTTACTGTTGGTGTTTGATGCCTATTATTTCATTAATCTTCACAAAACCCACGAAGTAGTATTATTTGCATTTGACAGAGCAAGGAACTGATATTAAAAATTCTTAGTAATGTGACCTTTAGGTTTAGTAGTAAATGGCAGAAACACGAACACGGACCTGTTAATAGCAAACTATAATATGAGCTCTAGTTTCCTGTGAGGAGCCATAAAGACTGATAACGTAACTAAAACTTATTGAGCACAGACTGTGTGCCAGGCACTGTTCTAACAGGTAACACGTACAATCATTGAATCCTCTATAAGGTAGGCATGATCATTATTCCTATAAAGAAATGAACTTAGAGGGGTTAAGAAACTGTTCTAATGTCAACCAGCTAGTAAATGATGGAGTGAGGATTTAAACCCAGGCAGTCTGAGTCTAGAAGCTGGGTGCCAAACCACTACATCATACTGATGACCAACTGGCTACTGCTTCTATGTTTGTTGTATAAAAGGCAAGGACCAACCTGTGGCTTATGAGTCCAATTCTTGTTCATAAGGGTCAGTCACGCTTTCCAGATGGGCTCTTTCATGGAGCCAGCTGTCATATGCCTCTGCGCAGAAGGATCGGCTCCATTTCTCCTTGCTTCTGGCCAGCAAGGTCTGTTGCTCTCTCTGCCACGGCTAGAAGTCGTCACAGAAGT
Organism: Phocoena phocoena; assembly: GCF_963924675.1. NCBI lineage: Eukaryota > Metazoa > Chordata > Mammalia > Artiodactyla > Phocoenidae > Phocoena > Phocoena phocoena. The sequence goes on from NC_089223.1 coordinate 21,223,347, forward strand.
CACGCTTGAGCGGTTCTTGAAAGCAGTCCTTTGGCTTAGTCCTTGGAGGTGTCCCACCTTAGCTCACCACAGGACATCTTCACGAGCATCCTGTTGACATTCCTTCTTGATATTTGGTCGACCCAGCTGACATCCCTTCAGTCCTGGTGGACTGGCTGCGTTCCAGGCATGTTGGTGAATCTGTCTTACACTTTAAATTAAATGTCTAGCAGTAGACAATCCTCATGAGCTGACTCAAGAAGTTGGCTGTGATATTTATGGCACTGGTCTGTAGATTTTTTTTTTTTTTTTTTTTTTTTTGCGGTACGCGGACCTCTCACCGTTGTGGCCTCTCCCGTCACGGAGCACAGGCTCCGGACGGGGGGGGGGGGGGGGGGCGCAGGCTCAGCGGCAATGGCTCACAGGCCCAGCCGCTCCGCGGCACGTGGGATCTTCCCGGACCGGGGCACGAACCCGTATCCCCTGCATCGGCAGGAGGACTTAACCACCAGGGAAGCCCAGGTCTGTAGATTTTTATTTACTCTTGTCTAGAACCAGGTGTCAAGTGGGTACCATACTCCACCTGCCAGCCTCATCAAGATATCCCGATTGCTTTTCGCTTCATTTTTCTATTGCTTTGATACTTTTAGAGCATTACTGCTATCTGAGAAGAAAAATTCAGTGGAGGATTTTTTCTTGTATTTCGGTAGTGAACTTCTTTTGGCTACTAATGGGATTTTCATTGCATGGGTTAGCATTTAATCATGGTCAACTTTTGCCTTCTCACACCTTTAGCAGTATTATAACTTTGCAAGATGGTCCAAAATCGTTTGGAGGCTGTTTCAAGTCGGGTGGCTGCTTAGTGGTCACCACATAACAGCTCATGAATGGCTTTAACAGAGAACTGCCTGTGGGTTGTGAACTTGGAAGCACCTCCCTAAGACCTTGGAACTTAGCTTTCTTGATGTACTTTGGAACAAATAAATACTCAAGCCAGTCTCAAACTGTCAGTGGTGTGAACTGGCTGTAGGGAACACCAGTAAATACCTGGCAGAATCTTCACGGAATCCCGTTGAGCTTCTTTAGTCAAGTCAATAACAGATCTTGTGTAAGTCAACTTGCATTATCAAAGACCTTTGTAAAATTGGTGGATACACTGCACTTCCTCTACTTGATGTACCACAAATACCACAGGAAAGTCACTCCCACCTCACCACTGCAGCCCAAATACACGGCTGTCTTTCAAGGGTACAACTGACCTTATTGTGCAATCACTGGTTTGCCAGGATGCTGACGTGAATTTTGCTACAATAGAAAAACTGTTGAAAGTTTGTGAGAGCTGTTTGAACATTCTCATATATTTTTCTTCTCAAAAAAGTGATGAACTTGAAATCCTGCTGTGTGTTCTTGCCACTCTACATAACAAAGAATGGTAAATACAGTGATCTAAGTGGCTTCTTCCATTTCAACTTGAAAATTTCCTCAGATGCACGTCCGTGATGATAATTCATGATTCCAGCTTCCTGGTTGGAACAAACTCATATTTTTAAACTAAACCAGCATGGGTGCTTCAAGAGGTAGAACATTCCTTCTTGTGAAGAGACTCAAACACAAGGTGATTGGGATGTCCCTGGCAGTCCAGTGGTTAAGACTCTTCCAATGCAGGGGACACAGGTTTGATCCCTGGTCAGGGAACTAAGATCCTAAGATCCCACATGCCACGTGGTGTGGCCAAAAAGTTTAAAAAAAAAAAAAGGCAATTGGCTATTTAGAGGCTGAATCATGAAGGGGATTTAAGAACTGGTCGGGTGGCCAGACTAAATTACCCAATCAAACCCTGACAGGCTATGATTTAGCATGTTTTCTAGTCTGCAAAGTTCTATATTCACAACGTTCTACTCTTTGAACACATCACACTTTTTCCTTCTCAGGGTCGTTGCCCACCTGGTATTTTTTCCCTAGAATGTCAACACATGGCTAAGGTTGACCTTTTTTATTGTTCAGATGTTGATTTAAATTTTTTCTTCTTAGGCCATTTCTAATGCCTCTATCTGTAGAGGCGTTATTTTCTATCGCTGAATCCATTTAATTTTCCCACCAGATGTATGCAGTTTGTGGGCATATCTACATTTGTTTGTGGGTTGGTTGTCTGTAGACTGTAAGGGGGGATACATTTCTGTTTTATCCATTAATGTTACGTCTATACTCAGCACATAACAGGCATTAAGTAATTATTGAGGGACTTCCCTGGTGGTCTAGTGGTAAAGAATCTGCCTTCCAATGCAGGGGACAAGGGTTCAATCCCCGGTCGGGGAACTAAGATCCTACATGCCGTGGGGCAACTAAGCCCACGTGCCACAACTACTGAGCCCGAGTGCCTCAACTATAGAGTCCGCGTGCCGCAAACCACAGAGCCCACGTACCACAACTACAGAGCCCACACGCTCTGGAGCCTGCACGACACAACTAGAGAGAGAAAACCCGCACGCCAAAACTAGATAGAAGCCCACGCGCTGCAATGAAGAGCCCACACCTCAACCAAAAGATCCCACATGCCACAACGAAGACCTGATGCAGCCAAAAATGAAAACAAATAAATAATTGTTGAATGACTAAATGAATGAATATTAAAATCAGATTAAAGGCATTTATAGAATCCAAGCTGCAGGACTTTTGAGATGGAAGACATGTTCAGAGAAATCTATGCCATTGTTTACCAGTGACGTATAAATATGCTCAGTTTCTTCTTTTCTACAAGGTTCACGGTTGAGCTATGAAAATGTCTAAGCACTATATAGCTATCTTTGATTAGATTGCACGTTGGAACTTGTGAACTGTACCATCAGAAATCCCAACAATAGAAAAACAAAGGGGGGGGGTTGTTTGTTTTTAAACAATATCCCGGGCTTGGATATATCTCGATAGTCCATCAGTTCCTTCCCAGAGGGTTTGGAATCACCTGATCGTCCTTCAGCCTCCACATATCTGCGGCTTGTCTGAATGCAGTGGATGTGTCCTTGAGGTCTTCCTCTGGTCCCGTGGGTGAGACAGTAACCCTGACCACGGGACTCGTGGTCACCATGTTGAACTCTCCAGGTGGGGACACGTCACACTGACTATGATAGGACCAAAGTAGAAGGCACCAATGACCAGACGCATTAGGAACAAAGAGGGAGGGAAGCAGGGTCTTGAAAATAGAAATCACATCAAAAAATGGATGACGAGTTGATAATGCCTTGAGGTCTTTGTTCAGGAACGCTCTGGTACTATAGAGGGAAAAACGACGGTGTCATATTCTTCTGTGAAGTGTGAGTTGGTTTTTCTTCAAGAGTTCTTCCCAAAGAAGGCCTTGTGGGCTGTGGCTAACTCCATTTTCCATTTTTACTGAGATTTGTTCTTTAATGCAAAATGTTATTCTCTTGCCAAGGATTGCTGTATCATCACATTAACAATAAGATAAACAAACTTGACAAAAATTCACTGAAAACAATAAGTGTGGTAATTGCATATTCTTGTCCTAGGTATTCCCTTTTTGTTCTCAATTAAAAAGCAGGCCCAGCAGTTGGGTACGCTGTATCATTTGTTCACCTTAAATAAATACTTTTGAATCTAAAAATATAGCAGAAATAAAACTTTCTGAAAAAAATAAAAAACTGAAAGTCAGAATCACATCAAAAATAAGAAATGGATTTTTAGGGGATCAGGATGGTCTTTAAAAAAAGGTTGAGGTTTCCTGACAAGCCAACTCTGTTATGACCCTAGACCCGTGGGGATCTAAGGGTCTATATAAGACAGGCAGCCCCAGACATCTAGCTGAATGGTACAGACGCCCAGGAGAATATTTTGGATTTGCTTAGACTTAATAGAACTATGAGTTGACTACACTCGTTGGCAGATAGTTCAGGAAAGAACAAGATTTCAAGTAGCATTTGGTCAGCTCAAGACTATTATCTACTAATTCATTTTCATTAACTCTGCTCGAATTCAACCCATGATTCTTGACTGTGACTAGCAGTGAACACGTGTGAGACCCCTGCTAGGGGTGGTGTACAAGTGTGAGTTTGCTACTTTTAGGGGCATGGGCTCAGCTGCATGCTTTTCTCTCCAGATCACCGATGAAAATGACCAGGAAAACTTCGGGAAGAAGCAAAGTGATTGACCACTCTAGCTTCCACATCTGATCCGTGGAGTAGTTCGGCTCTGAGCCCTTCAGGACATGGTAACCTGTCTCTACCCACCTGACCTACAGGCTTTTCGGCAGCCAGCTCCTAACATGGAGAGAGAAAGATCTGAAACAGCCTCCTTTGCTGTGCTCACACTTCCACCGTGACATGCTCAAACCAGCACATCAGAACAGACACACTCATAATAAGACCAAAAAGCAGTGGCAGGGCTGGCAATCTTATACCTGGGCCAAGTGCCAGGACTGGCTCAGGGGGAGAGGTACAGGGAGTGGAGGAATGCCCTGCTCTCAACCCTTGGTGAAAACAAAGGTTAGGGCTACTATTAACTCAGTGCTGCTGGCAGACTGTAGCTTAAAGTTTTTTCCCAGAACCTTTGGAGGTGGGGCCTTCAACTGAGGTCAGAAGGGGGACTCTCAGACCCCAGACATGTACTGGTATATGGAGCCAGCAGAGGTGACCAGGCGAAGGGGCAGGACCCTCACTGCCAGCCCCACTTTGGCCAGTGGAAGCCCCCTGGCTCTTCCGAGTGTTGCTAAATTTGCCATCTACACGGCATCTGTACACCTAAGACAGGCCTGAATTTTTTTTATCTCACAGTTTTTCTGTGAGTCAGGAATTCAGGGATGGCTTAAGGGTGTGTTTCTGGTTCAGGGTCTCTCATGAGGTCAAGATGTCAGGCTGGGCTGTAGTCATCTGAAGGTTTGACTGGGGTTAGAGGACCCATTTCATCCAAGATGGCTCACACACAGGGCTGGGAAGTCAGTGCTGGCTGATGGCAGAGGTCTCAGTTCCTTGATATGTGGACCACTCCATACAGCTGCTTGAGTGTTTTCACAGCATTGGTGGTCAGCTGTCTCCACGGTGAGTGATAGGGGAGACAGCAAAATGGAAGTCACAATGTCTTTTATGTGCTGGCCTTGGAAGTCACACACTGTGATTCTGTAATATACACTTGGTTACACAGGTCATCCCTGCTTAACAGGGAGGGGACTACACTAGGACATGCATATCGGGAGGCAAGGGTCATTGGGGGCCATCTTGGAGGCTGGCTACCAAGACTGTCTAGTGGCCCAACCTCTGCCCAAGGGACATGGTCTTCTCCCAAGAGCTATACAAATCCCTAAGCTCCTCCCAAGAGCTATACAAATCTGATGCTCGTGGAAATGCCCAAGTGTCCTGACCTCCTGCCTGCCTCAGGTAGGGGGTGGGTCAGTGTCACTCCCCAGCCACACCCCTGCTTGGGCAGCAGCACACATGTGATGAATGCTGACAGTCACCAAGTCACTGACTATCCAGGCACAGACCATGGCTTAAAATGCAACTTTAAAGCGAGGCCCACCCCCAGAGAAACTTCCAGATGGAGTACTGCTCTAAAATGGGCATTTGGTGGCCCATTTTAATAAGCCTATTTAAGTGTCTGAGTTATACCCGTGAGGCTCTGGGGAGAATGTACCCTCACTGGATTTCTGCTCTTTTCCTGGAGGGGAAATAAAGCTTGCTGACTCAGAAAGGAGTAAAGAAACTCACTGTTAGTAGTTTTTGGGGTTCAGCTTTGGTGGATGTCTGCAGAAACTCCAGTGATTGTTCATTATCTTTTGCAAGATTATCTAACCTAATTTCAACTGTAAACTTAAAAATTTACTGAACAGATAGTATTGGGTTGACCACAAAGTTCATCTGCCAACCCAATACATGAATGAATTTTTTTGCCAACCCAATACATGCCTAGCAGTTTAGAAACGTTATCTCCTTTAATCTTCACAGGAACTCTTAGGTAGGTATTGTGACCACCATTTCATAAAGCAGCAGACCGAAGCTCCACCCAGCTGGCAAATGCGGAAGTCAGAATTCCAACCTGAGTGTGTCTGACTCCAAAGCCCATGTCATACACTGTCTGTCTCAGAACTTTCCCCCTGAGGAGGGAGAATGTATATCCAAGGGAGAGTAAGGAGAGGAGCAGGGCCTAACACAGCCTCGGGACAGGAAGAGGGACAGCATATGAGGGCTGCAGAGTGACAGACGGATGGCATCTTCTGTTGGGAGTGACCACTCTGAGGATGTGCCTCGGCTCTCCTCTTGGCCCCCTTCTCCTCAGTCTAGGCAACAGTGATGCCAGATCTGTTTCAAGGGCAGCAAACTGTGTATCTCCCTCCCCCTCCGGGGAGAGTCAGGTTGATAATAATAACAGTTACTCTAGCCTGGCCTCCTGCTAAGTTAAGCACCGCTTTTGAAAAAACCCTCACAACATTCTTATGAGGTATTACTGCCGCTTTTAATAGCTGGGGAGATGGAGGATTGGGGAGTTCAGGAACATCCCCAAAGGTTACAAAGCCCCAGGTGTCAATGCTCACGTTTCAACCCAGGCTTCTGACTTTAGGGCCATCAAGCATCGTTAACACCATGTTCTACTAGACAAGAGGTTGGGGGTCGGACGACCGCGTGGCCCGTTCATCGTCAACTGACAGCGCCAGCCCGCGACACGGAAGGGGCAGGATCGGTCAGACTCCTCCTGGAAGGAGGCTTGCTGACGGCGCCAGCCGGGCCCAGGCAGACACATGGGACCCTGCTGCTCTGGGGCTCGGCGGACCCTGCTGCTTGGGGACCTGAACCGCCGCCGATCCTGTCCCTGGCCTTGGCCTTGCCCGAGGCGGAAGGCAGCCCTGCACGCGGCTGGAGAGCATTTGGGGTGGCCTTGGGCTCCGATGCCTGGGATGCGTGAGCTGGGGAGGGAGGTGTCCGGGCTCAGGCGGGCACCAAGGACCGGGGCGTGGGACTCTCCACCCAGATCACCAACCCCACCATGCCCCCCACCCCCCCATTCCCGCTGCCAGTGGCCTGTGTGCTCCTCTGGCCGGAGCCCTGGCCGGGCGCGGCAAGGCGGTGAAGGGTGACGGTGGGGAGGGGGGCGCCCTGCTCCCGGGCCGCCCAGACCCCGGAGGCTTTGTGCGTTCGGAACCGGATTCGCCGCCTCCCATTCCCGCTTTCTTTTCCCCTAACCGAAGTCCCAGTAGAGTATCCAGCAATTAGCACGCGAGAGGGGGTGGAGGGCGGCGGCGGGCGGGCGGGCGTGTGGGCGACGAGAACCGCCCCCCGCGCCAGGACCGGTCCCGCGCTCCCGCCTGCGCTGCCTTCGTGCGCCACCTACCGGCTGCTCGCGGCCGCTGCGAGCCTGCCAGCGCTGTTCCTAGGCAGATCTTGATCTCCGTGGACAATAGACAATGGGATTTTTTTTTTAACAATGATTTACTTTGGGGGGTGGGGATAAGGAGAAAGGAGGGAGGGAGGAAGCGGCAGTGTATTTGTCATCGCTTTAGAAAAAAATCTCTGTTCTATCATTGTTTCTGCATATCCATTATATTGAGGACAAAAGAATCCCGTTCCTGAACAACAAAGCCAAGGGAAATGTTTTCTGTGGCTGACATTTCATTGTGTGCGCAAGGTGCTATATTATCACGGGGAGAGACTGTAAAGAGGATAGGGCAGAGCTTCGGTTCAAACGCCTGACTTTTCTGCGTTAAGGTGTGGGCTTTCTTGTATGAGCCCCGTTTTATATGGCCTCATAGATCTCCAGAACACACAATTCCATGTTTCTATGTAGTTGCCCAGACCATCACAAGGATTCCTTGTGGATTATTTTCGCACCACCTCCAAGGTCTATTCTCTTACAGCCAACAGGGATACTTACGCTTCAGTTTCACAACCTCCCTACACATCCCTTACCAAAAGTGTCCTAATTTTTAGGAGCTGTTAGAGCCCTGGAGAACACTTAGTCCAACACCACCACCTACACACGCCCCCTGCCGGCTGTACACGTGAAGGAGGTAGAACACCTTGTCCAAAGTCACACAAATAATTAGAGATGGAGCCAGGACCAGACCCTTGTGTCCCGAGAGCCCTGGTTTCTATTAATGACCTGCTGTTTCAGGTCCTGATGCCCAGCACCCCATGACTCACTCACCCTCATGGCCTCCCTTCTGGCTGGAGAAACCCCTGCACGGTGAGCTGTGTGCACAAAGATGGGCCGTAACTCTGGATGGGGGTGGGCTGACATGTAAGCTGTCTTGATTGGCGGCAGCCCTTTCATTCCCTTTCCACCCCTTCCCCTCTGTACAGAGCGAGAAGCAGGGGGCTGGTGGGGGGCTACAATATGGACGTCATCTTCATTAATTTTTATTATTTTGCTGTGATACGTTAATATGTGAAACTCTAGAAAATGCTTCTCCTGAGATGCAGGGCTTGAGCAACCCCCCATCCTGCCCCCCTCAGTGCTAACTCAGCTGCTGGGAACACAGAAGTCGTGTCCTCCATCTTTGGAAATCGTTTTCAGTGGTCTCTTGACAAAGATGGTTTGCCCTTGGGAACTTGACTAAGATTTCCTACTTAGGTTCATGAAAAATCCTTGGGGAGATGCAGATAGCTGCTCATATTGTAGAACAGAGACACTTTTCTTCTACCACCTTCCAAAACATGCTACAACAGACGGTGCTCCCCTTTCAACTCTTAACTGTGTCATACTAACTGAGACAGAAGGATTTTCAAGTCTTAGATGAGAAATTCAGTGAGCATCTTTGCACATCCAAAATAAATCAACTTGTCATAGAAGTCTGCTTATTTTAAAGGTTGTTCAGTCTGTTTAAAGCAAATAGACCAATCTCACAATCTGCAGACAAATAGACAACAAGCCGAGGAGGTTTCAAAACAAAAGGCCAGAACATTCCCTAACTCTCTTTAAACTGTCTTCTAAAAGCATAGAGAAGAAGAAAACACACTTGGATTGCAAGCAATTCCTAAACCTTTCTGCTGAGTTCTGGCACTTTATGAGCTCTAGTTTATACAGGGGCCGTGTGACATGTTAACAGGGAGTTTAGATCTCTAAGTCTAGTTCTCACCTGTGCCATTTTTCCTACCCAGCAGTGATTCATCCTGTCTCTACAAAAAGACCCCCAGTTCAATGGTATTTTGATACGACAACCACACACCTACAAACAGCTTGCCTCGTGGATTTTATGAGAATCAAATGTGATCAAATGAGATGATGTAGGTGAAAGTGCTTTAAAAACCTAAAGTACTCTTCTGACGTGAGGAATTATTCCCACGTATTTGAAGTTTTGAAAGTACTGCAATCATTCATTGGAGCTATGCCGTAACTCTTCTGTAAAGCTGTGATTCAACCCATTTTTCAGACAGGAGCTTAAGGTTACACATCAGGGGTAAGGTTTAATGTAAATTTTAGAATATCCGAATCTCATCTTAAAGAATACCCTCACATCATCTTGGAATCTGGTAGATGCTAAAACACTGGTGACTCACTGCTTCCCCAATGTCCTTATTTGGTCGCATGCAAATAAAAATGATTATTTTCAGATTTAGGTTTTCTCAAATCGTGGTGCAAGCAGCTATTTTTGCTTTTGCTTTAGTCACCATTCTCTGTAGTAGAAAGTGGACTTAGAGTTGTAAAAACTGTGTTTTCATTTGCAGCCTAAATTTAGATACGGAACGCAGCAATTAAAGTACTCTCTTGGTCAGATACAGGAGTCACCATAATTCAATCCAGTGTCTCTGGCACATGGCCCTCATTTCTACACACGGAAGGACTCCACATCACTAACTTCACAAGTTCATGCTCCATAACACTATCTACATAGCGCCTATTCACATAGTATCTCTCTTCAGGACACCTCAAGTGACTGGCAGATGTTCTGCCACTGTCTCCCTTAATATCCGTATTGGAGAGATACGGATCCATTGAGATGACACTCAATTTGTGGAAAGTGAAAGCTCACCCAGTCGGCTGGCTTCTATATAACAGGCCCATGAGGTGTAGAGCCCTGTACTGGCTCCTCAAGAAGAAATGACTGATGTTACCAAAGGACGAACGAATCTTAGAACCCCAACTTCCCCAATAGCTGTCCTATCTTACTAAGACCAGCCCTGCTATCAAGTTTCTCCAGAGGCCAATGCCTAAACACCTCTTGCCCATGAGGTTGGCTGCTGGGTCAGGGAAGTTTTGGACCCATTACCTGATTCAACCCCAGGCCTTTACAAAACCTGCATCCCGGACCTGACTCAGCAAACTCAGCCGTGACTAACTTCCTGTGACTGGACCTTCAGTCGTGAATGTTGACGATGTCCCTTCTAGGATAACCAGTCTAGACTGGCCAGCTGCAAGAATGATTCCAAAGTGGTTTCAGTTAAACCACATTCTGGTGTCTATTTCCTTTCTCTTTTGTAAAGCTTCCCATGGTTCCTTGGGGCCAAGTTGGTGGCTCTAACTTCTTGGAAGCTTCTGTTTATGGGGCTTTGTGTTTATGAGGCAGGCAGATGAGAGTCAGCTGGGTCTCTTTGTGCCTCCTTGACTGTCTTGTCCTTTCAGGATCGAGATTGTGTGGTAGATCTGACTCTGACACCAAATCCTGATGAAACATGGGACAGGGTATTGCCACTGCAGCTGCCCTAAGAGCAGGTGGCTGGACCAGGAGATAGAGAGAATGCTGGCAGGTGTGGTGCCTTAAGTGACCGGGTGTGCTCTCCATGCCTAAAGTCATCTGCCTTATATCCATCCACCTCAGACCAGGGCTTGGTCAGTGCAGCTTCTCTCTCCCCTCCAGCTCTACCATCTGTACTGTGGACTTCTGCCCCTATAAATTCTTGCAGTGTAGGGAATGCCCAGCGGAAATGCAAAAATAATAATGTCATCCTTCACACATTTATGGTATTTTGGCAATGTTTCTAATAGCCACTAAGGGGCAAGAGTTTATCTTGCTATCTTACATCTCATAAATCTTTTCCTTTTTTGTTCATCACTAGCGTAAATTGTGCTTAGTCCAATAACAAGGTTAAAATTATAGAGCTCTTCATCATTCCACAGATGCTCTTGCCTCTGATGGGGACGATGGCTACACTGGAAGCTTAGCAAATTTACTTTTTCCCTTTGCCTGCATCAGGGGGTCATCTGGAAGATAAGCAAAGGTTTTCACTTAGCTGTGCACAGGCGTTGTTCAAGGCCTCTGTGAGTGTAAACATTTACGGGAGAGGTCTGTAGCCTAGGGGACAGTCAGTTAATCTGTGCCTCTGGTCTTCCTGTGAGTTTGTTTTTCAGACAAATAAAGGGAGAGTCGTCTGAGGTATCTCACAGTGTTGAGGAACCCAGGCTGTGTAAATACAGACAAGTTATTAAACTTCTCTGTGCCTCAGTCTCCTCACTTGGGGATGATAATAATAAGGTCTCATCAGTTTATTGGGAGGGTTTAAAGCAATCGAAAGTGCAAAGAGCTTAGTACAATGCCTGGCACATAACAAGCTCTCAGCGTCTGCTGGCATCCTTCTCCTCACTGTTTCCATCCTCCTGTTTCCATGTGAGAGCCTTCTGCCCTGGCAGGTCCCTAGAGCTGCCAGAAGAATCCATGTACCTCTGGCTATGGTGCTGGGACTTCCCATATTAACCTCTGCTCCCTGGGCAAGGGATATGCCCAGGCAGAAGTGGTGACAAGCTGGTGAAAACTCGCATCGCAGGCGGGAATGGCATCCTGGGGTCCTGGGACAGTACTGCCTCTCCTTTCTACTGCTGGTGGCCACTGCTCTTCCCGCAGGTGGTCATGGGGCTCTCAGCCTTCCAGACCCACACCACACAGGGGCTTTCACCCAGGCAGTCTGCGGAAATGCTCTTTCTCTACTCTCTGCCGAGCACTCTGCCAGCTCTGTAGATTCTTTCCCTCTGCCCACACAGCTCTGGAAGGCCCAGATGTGGAAATTACCCCCATTTTCTGGCTGCGATGTTTATTAACAATTTCTCCCCACCTTTTACTCATATCTGAACTGAGGTTGCATCTTGTCCCTTTTTCCGGAGTTACACCCTCATTGACCACTTTTTGCGGTATTCTGTGCACATTCCTCCATTCCCATGTCCATCAAACATCTAGTTTTCGATTGAGGGTTAGGTTAGGACATTTTCTGCCTCTCTCCAGATAAGACACAGTCCGTATAATCAGGCTGTCCTCACCTGAGGCATTGGCCCTTCTCTCTAGAATAGCAGGCCTGTGCCATGCAAGCCTCTCTCATTTATTCTCATTATTTCAAGTTCCTTATTTACAGACTTGGTCAGACACTCATTCATTGTAGAAGCAGAAGATCCCCTTTTGATAGTTTGTGAGTTGGAGCACAGCTCTCACAGGGGATTCTGGGTCTGCTTTCTCTTCTCTTTCTGAGCTATTAAGTAAGCCCCAAGAATAGCTTGCACCTTCTTCTCTTAGGAGCCAAACCCACTGTGGAAACTAGAGTTCAGGTTCAGTTTTTTGAAATGCTGGCACATCATATGGGCTGACCATTTCCTCCTAATGATAATTCTTTTGTCTATCATCTATCTATCTATCATCATCATCTATGGTTTTTTACTAGTTACTTCCTTATATCTGACCCAGTGTACTTTCACTGAAAGGCAGATATGCCAAGATATGACTGATCACTGATACAATGGCCTGGTTTTTGTCAGACTCTCAGTTTGCTCTCAACAAGTGGAACTGGTAACATCTCACATTGGAATGCAATAGAGAAATGCCCGGAAATGCACACAGACAGGATTATTACTGAAGCTGATATAAGTCAATGGAAAAACGCATTGGCAAGGCTCAGACACAGAGGAAACATCTTGCCTATGAAAGGTTGACCAGTGACCAATACTTATCCAATGAAAAAGGGTGCCCATTTTGATTCCTCTTTCTCCTATGCAGCCTTGTCTCCCATTGGTCACTGAGTTCTGTTGTCCTTTCTTACTTCACAATATCTCTCAAAATCATTTCTTTCTTTTCATTCCTACCACACTCTAATCCTGGTGAAAGTCTGCTGACCTTGTTTCTGGTCCATTACAACAGCATTCCAGCTGGTCTATCTACTTCACATCTTTTCTCTTTAAATATCATCTTAAAACTGCCATCTGATTAACCTTTGTAAAATACTACTTTCTCCAAACTGCATGACCCACAATGCTTCAGTCTCCCTACAGAAAAATGTCCAAAATACCGATGCTATGGCATTAGAAACCCCCATACACACAAAGCCACTCTCCAACCTAGTCATCTATTTACCACCTTTATTACACCTCCACCTCTATCAAACGATTTTTACCCCTTCTCATTCAAAATGTGCTCATGTCATTCCAGTTCCTGGATACACCCTTCCCTTTTCCTTCCTGCCTTTCCAAATCTTCTCCCACTCATAGAGATTGGGATCAAAAGCACTTTCAGGTTGAAATGATTGCTCTCCTCGGAACCCTCTGAGGCGTTATCATTTACAGTATGATTAATTTCACGTACTCAACAAACACTAACTCATGACCTTTCTTATAGTGTTTTGAGTTGCTCTCTAACTTTCATATGCTTATCTCTTCTCTCACGTCCTGGGTGGTGAGTTCCTTACAGATGGTTGATTCATATCCTAAGTTTCATTGGAAGTACCTTGCCCAAACCTTGCACTAAGTAGTCACTGAGGAACGTTGCATTGAGTTAGCAGATGAAAAAGCAACTGAAAAAGAAAACGAACCAGTCAAACCATTTTCATCACCAACGCAGAATGACAGGTCCAGAGTTTTGTTCCCGTGCGTGTTAAATTTGGGGGGATGATAGAGAATGTGTTTTTCATAGCGTTACATATCTAGGAAGGATCTTGTGAGGCCATCTTGTCCAATTTCCTGGCTCTAAGCCATCTAAGACAAAATGAGATCTGTCATATGCTTAAAGAACTCAGAAATAGAATTCCTTGGATCTTTTGGATAACTGAGTTTCAGAGTTGTGTCAACTTCCCCCTTAAGCCCATGACAGTTCTCTCACTGGTCACTCTAGGTCAATGTCCTGAAATTTTAGTTTACCTTGGCAACTCCTATAGTATGTGTTTAAAATGTAAGTTCCCAGGCTCACCCCAAAGAATAACATTCAGTCATTCTGGGGTGTGGGCAAAAGAATCTGATATATATATAATGTATATGTACATATAATACATCACTAGTAATTATGATACAAGTGGCCCAGAGGACACACTGTGAGAGTAAAAACCGTTCTGATTTAATATTTTTAAAAATGTTAGTTCAGGCATATTGATCTAGCACCAATTTTTGTGAATATTAACAAACAGCTGATTAATAGTTTTTCTTAGTAATTATGTGTCCTTGCATGAGCATTTTTAACCCATCTTTATGAAGCTCTAAGAAACATTTGGTCTTCCACACATACTTGTTGAGCACCAATGTGCCGGTGTCAGAGTTATAAAGATGAATGAATTAAATACTAAGGTAGATAGATCCTCATTTTTAGGAAGGTCACAGCAGAGCAGGAAAATGATGACGACGGTGCTGACCTATAACCTTTCATCTGAAGTTTGTAGACATTATGTAAGTTCGTGGCACTCCAGCAGGGGCAGGGACCTGGGGTCCATGGCTCATGACACTAGGTAGAAAGCGGGTATAACGTGTCCCCCTAACTTTGTGCCTGTGGAGATAGTGAAAAGAAAATGCCATCTCCCCATCGCTCCAACGGCCTTGCAGAAGAGATGAGCATAGTCAGTCGGTCAATCGTGCCTCATTGAACATTTGGGATGACTAGTAGTCGGTAAGGCATTTAGAGAGGACATTGTGCTCCCTTCCCCCTGCCCTAGACTTCGCCACAACAGTGTTACAGCCCTTCCCCATCCGTCTGAGTCCCTTTGATTTCACTGCAACCCATGCTCAAAGCTGAGTACCCTCTTCATTCATGAAATAAACAGTGAGTAGTCCAATGTGCAAGGCACTTGCTAAATGATGTGATGAATATAAAGATGAATCAGGTACAGGTCCTACTCTTAGGGAACCTACATCTAGTGTAGAGATACATCTTGTATATAAATACCTTGTCACAAAGTCAAATATACGCAAATACACAGCGGGCTTACTTTCAGCCAGGGTGGGGGTCAAGGGGGCTGGAAGTATGGGAGGGGTGAGGAGTGACAGAGTGGTGGCTATGGGGGTGCAAGTTCAGATGTGTCAAGGTGAAGGTGTTGAGGACCTCCTGGTGAAGACGGTCAAGGAGCAGTTAGAAAATGTGTGACCAGAGCTTGGAAAGCGGTAAAGGCAAGAGACATCAGTGGCATATGAAGCTGCAAGACTAAGTTTTATTGTCCAAAGAATCTAGCTGACAGAAAAGGGAAACTGACACTCGGGAGAGGTGACTCAGACATACAAGATTTTCTTCTTCGGCAGCACTGTAGTGACTGAGAGACGGAACTTGTAAAGTCTGAAAGATGAGTTAAAATATTTTATTTATGAATATAACTAATACAGTACATTTTATTTGTTCCCTTTGTTTTTTTTAGGAGAGGAGCTTAAAATGTTTCCATGTAGCCCGACCAATGTCTCTCTAGACCTGTGAGAGAGAGACGTTTAGTATCAGATGAATCCCTCTGTGTTTGTTTCATTCAGGAGGACGTGGAGGAAGGAGAGACAGCAGAAAGAAAAGAAGAGAAAGAGAGCAGGATCTCTTTTTCATGGTGCCTACATTTGTTGACACTGAGGAAAACACATAGTCTGACTGTGACTTGCTTGGGATGCTACTCATTTTGGAAGGCTGGCTTATTGTCAGGGTCTCAAATCGTTCAAAGTTGAAGACCCCCCTCTCTTTCGCCTTTTGGATTAAAGCCGTAACCTCCAAAACTCAGCCCCACAGTCCTCTTGTGCTTTGCTTTCTCTCTCTTCTTGTCTTTTTATATCTTCCTCTCTCCTCATTTCTGAAAGAGAGTGTTGGGTTCAATGATTTGGGCTGCTTGCATAGGAGCAGAGAAAGCGGGGAAGAATAGCCATAAGAGAATAACATCGAAGTGTTGATATGAAAATTCCCTTAGAGTAACCGTTAGAGGCACGTGCAAATAAAATCATGGGCATAATCCTGTTCCAATGCATTTATGTCTCTTGAAAAATCACATGCAGCTGGATGCTGTCCTTGGAGGAGGGCCTAGTGGAGATTCCTGCCAGAGTAACTACAGTTGACCCTTGAACATGGGGTTCAGAAGTGCCAAAGGCTGCACCGTCGAAAATCCCCATGTAACTTTTGACTCCCCCAAAACGTAACTATTGATACTAATAGCCTACAGTTGACTGGCGACCTTACTGATAACATAAATTGTTGAGTGACACATATTTTGTATGCTATATGTATATATTATATACTGTATTCCTACAGTAAATTAAGCTAGAGAGGGACTTCTCTGGCAGTTCAGTGGTTGAGACTATGCTTCCACAGCTGGTGGGCCTGGGTTCCGTCCCTGGTCGGGGAACTAGGATCTCTCATGCCACATGGCGCAGCCAAAAAAAAAAAACAACAAAATAAGTTAGAGAAAAGAAAAACTGATTGAGAAAATCGTAAGAGAAAATAGATTTACAGTACGTATATACATTTATTGGAAAAAATCCACGTATAAGTGGACCCGCACAGTTCAAACCTGTGTTGTTCAAAGGTCAAGTGAAGTAGATTATCGAAGACTTAGTGACTTACTTAACATCAAGTTCCCTGGAGGAAATTGAGACCTTGTCTTCCACAACTGCATTCTGGACCATCAGTGTTGCAGAGCCTATAACCCACCTACACAGAGGCCAACGAGAACGTGCTAACACACAGCTGATGGCGGGCCTGGCAGGGAGCAGGCACTCTGCCTTCTAGAGCTGCTCTCAGAAGCTCTTGCTGAGCCGCCCTGGTTGAGAGGTGAGCTAATTGCCTCTGAAACACCCCATCTGGGAAAGCGGCCTTTGTTTGAATGTCTCCGGAAATAAGAGCAGGTTATCAATGCTATACCCAGTGGTCTGACAGAGCAAACGGAAGAGCTCCGTGAGGTGAGGAGAGGTGAGGAGAAGATTAGTGGGGCTCAGATGGGATCACTGGAAAAGCAGAGGGAAGGCAGTAAATTAGGCCTCTTTTTTTCTTGGTTGGTTATCATATCGCAAGAATGGATGAAATAGGTCAGCAACCCAGGGCTGTAAAGCAAGATCAGGGGGGTCCGGGGGGTGAGCTGAGGACTGAGGCATGTCTGAGAGCGAGCTGAGATGCTGTTGTTGGACGCTCACGCTTAGAAAGAGAAACAGGACAGAGTAAGTAAACATCTCCCTGTGATTATCTGGAGGTCATACTATCAGAGCCTAGACCTGCCAGTAGGGAACAGGTTGGGGAAAAAAAGTCTCATGAATGGAGATGCAAATAAAGAAAGGGAGTGGTAATGGTTCCTGCGGTTCCGGATTGCTTAATGCCTGACTTCCGCCGACTGCCTTCTCGTTCTGTGACCTTGGGAAGTTACTTAGCCTTTGTGTGCCTCTGTTTCCTCACGTGTGAGAAGGAAATAATAATTGTACTAATAATATCACACATATAAAGCTCTCAGAACTATTGCTAACACTTAGAAAACACTCATAAAGGCTAGCTTTAACAATTTAGAACATATTTTTCAACGCCCCTGCAATTTCTCTGTAGTATGCAGTGCCATTTGAGAGCATTTTACTCACGGTAGAACTTCTTACAAATTTGGAGTCAGTCCTGGACCTTCCCTGGGGGTCCAGAGGTTAGGACTCTGCACTTCCACTGCAGGGGGCACGGATTCGATCCCTGATTGGAACTAAGATCCCAACCGCCTGCTGCGTGGTGTTGCCAAAAAACAAAAAAAAACGAAAAAATGGAGACAGTCCTCTCAAACCCTACCACTGCTTTAGCAACTAAGTTTATGTCATATTCTAAATCTTGTGTTGTCATTCCAACGATCTTCACAGCATCTCCACCCAGAGTAGATTCCATCTCAAAAAAACAATTCCTCATTTGTTAAAACTGTCTCATGAGATTGCAGCAATTCAGGCGTCTGCAGGCTCCACCTCTAATTCCACTTCTCTTGCTATTTCCACCACATCTGCAGTTCCTTCCTTCACTGACACCTTGAACCCCTCAAAGTCATCCATGAGGGGTAGAATCAATTTCTTCCAAACTCCTGTTACTACTGATATTTTGACCTCTTCCCATGAATCACAGAAGTTCTTAATGGCATCTAGAATGGTGAATTCTTTCCAGAAGCTTTTCAATTTACTTTGTCCAGATCCATCAGAGGAATCACTGTCTATGGCAGCTATAGCCTTACAAAATGTATTTCTTAAATAATAAAACTTGAAAATTGAAATGACTCCTTGATCCACGGGCTGTGGAATAGATGCTGTGTTAGCAGGCATGAAAACAACATTAATCTTGCTGTAAATACATCTTCATGAGAGCTCTTGGGTGACCAGGTGCACCATCAGTGAACAGTAATATTTTGAAAGGAATCTTTTTTTTTTTCTGAGCAGTAGGTCTCAACAGTGGGCTTAAAATATTCAGTAAACCATGCTGTAAACAGACGTGCTGTCACCCAGGCTTTGTTGTTCCATTTATAGAGCACAGACATATTTCTTAAGAGCCCTAGGATTTTTGGTAAATGAGTACTGGCTTCAATGTAAAGTCACCAGCTACATTAGCCCCTAATGAGAGAGTCAGTCTGTCCTTTGAAGTTCTGAAGCCAGGCACTGACTTCTCCTCTCTAGCTATGAAAATCCTAGATGACATCATCTTCCAATAGGAGGCTTTTTGTCTATATTGAAAACCTGTTGTTGAGTGTAGCCACCTTCATCAATTATCTTAACTAGATCTTCTGGATAACTTGCTGCAGCTTTTACATCAGCATTTGCTGCTTCACCTTGCACTTTGATGTTATGGAGACGGCTTCATTCCTTAGACCTCAGGAACCAACCTCTGCTGGCTTCAGACTTTTCTTCTGCAGCTTCCTCTCCACTCTTGCCTTCATAGAGTTGAAGAGAGTTAGGGCCTTGCTCTGGATTAGGCTTTGGCTTAAGGGAATGTTGTGGCTGGTTTGATCTTCTATCCAGACCACTAAAATTTTCTCCATTTCAGCAATAGGGCTGTTTCACTTCCTTATCATTTGTATGTTCAGTGGAAGAGCGCTTTTAATTTCTTTCAAGAACTCTTCCTTTGCATTCACAAGTTGGCTAACTGTCTGGTGCAAGAGGCCTAGCTTTCAGCCTATCTCAGCTTTCACCATACCTTCCTCACTAAGCTTAATCATTTCTAGCTTTTGATTTAAAGTGAGAGACATGTGATGCTTCCTATCATTTGAACACTTGGAGGCCATTGTAGGGTTATTAATTGGCCTAATTTCAATACTGTTGTGTCCCAGGGAATAGGGCAGCCCAAAGAGAGGGAGAGAAATGGGGCAACAGCTGGTCGGTGGAACAGTCAGAACACACACATTTATCGATTTAGTTCCCTGTCTTATATGGGCACAATTCATGGCACCCCAAAACAATTACAATAGTAACATCAATGATCAGTGGTCACAGATCACCATGACAAATATAATAATAGTGGAAAAGTCTGAAATATTGCGAGGATTACCAAAATGTGGCACAGAGACATGAAGTGAGCAAATGCTATTGGAAAAACGGCCCTGTTAGACTTTCTTGATGCAGGGTTGCTACAAGCCTTCAATTTGTGAAAAATGCAATAACCGCAAAGCACAATAAAGCAAAGTGCAATAAAACAAGGTGCCCTGTACTGCCAAGAGTCATTCACCATTTCAGAAAATCACATCACGGATGGCAATACAACCACCTGTATGGGCTGCATTGTGACTATTATGTTCCTGGGGTCTCTCCAGAGCAGGGAAACCTCAGGACGTCACTGTGAATTCTAGGTTCACAATGCACAGTCCCTGAGCATTTACGTATTGAAATGACAATTATTTTATTATAAATAATGTGTCTTAATATCAGTTAAGGTATGGTGTTGATTTATTTTTGAAATGTGTGAAGATGTTACACTTATTAATTTCATCAGGAGATTAAAGGAACATTGCAAAACACTTGTTATAACAGCTTAGTTAGCTCTCATAGGTTTGAAAACCACAGGTTTTTAGAGCCAAGCTCAGCACAGTCATAACCGTTGTAGTTCCCAGATATTGCCCCTGACACAGGGGAATCAGAACCCAAAGAGAGAGTGTTTCACTTGGTCTAAATTAGCTTCTGTCCTCTCTTTGTTAGGTATTTAAATGCTTGTTTGCTGGTCAGGGCATTTTGGTGTATAGCCTGCACCTGCCCTCAAGGATCTTGATGTCTAGTTCATGATTAAGACAGAGTGATCTGACAAGTTTCTATAGAATACGTAACTTCAAGAGGAAAGACCATCTTTTCTTTTCCTCATGTGATTGCTTCTCTCTCTCCCCGTGGGAGCTAGATCACCCCAGGAAAACCCCTTCCTGTCCTCCTTCCCTGTGAAAAGACCAAGGCACGCAGGCAGGAAGGACTGGAGGACCCCCTTTCACTGGTGGAGAGCTATCTCCTCACCAGAACTGCAGTCTGCGGGCACCCACTCCCAGCTGGGTAGATATGGCAGAATTAATTCTGAGGCCCCATCTCCAGCTTGATCGCTGTAAGTCTTTTCATAAGGGGATCTGTTTACCCCCTGACATGGGTAAAGAAAAAATAGAAACATTTGCAGAGAAATGCTGTGGTTGAGAAGGTCTTATACACCTAGACAACGGCTATGTCACCTGGCAGTCATGGGGAAGTTAGCAAGTGGAGTCAGTGTTCTGGGGGTAGGTCCTGATTTCAGTTTCTTCCTATTAGTATATTAGAGTAAGTTAATAGTGAAGATGTTAGAGCCTAGTCTAGCAAAATCAAGAAACAGTAAAGAACCATTAAATCTTAATCTAGGATTAAGCTGTATGCAGAGATGTACTGTTTCCCAAAGATTAAGTCTTACTGTCTCTAGGAATTATAAGAAAATAAAAAGGAAGGGAGGGAGGGAGGGAGAGACAGAGAGAAGGTGGGAGAATAGTTTGAGAAAAACTACTCATTAAGATTGAGGAGATCTATAAAGGTTCTGCCAGGGACTCATTGTATTTTCAAAGTTAGTCACAGCAATATTTCCCATCCCACAAGCTCTCCTGCAAAGAAGTGGGGTCCAACTCCCTTCCCCCTTGAAGGAGACCCATGATGAGAGCAGAATACCACCTTCTGCTGGACAAGAGAAAACGTGAGGATATTTCTATGGATGATTTGATACCAAACCCAGGCCATGTCTGTTGGAGCTGAGGATGAGCTTACAAAAATGGATCACTGACAAAGCCACGTTGCTAAAGAGCTGGCGAGTCAGTGAGAGCAAGTGAGCTAGAAAGTAGCGAGCGGGGAAGAGGCAGGAAGAAGAGGTCCCGGCTGGGAGGCGGGGAAGAGCAGGTTGACCAAAGATGGAGATGCGACCAGGGTGGAGCCTTAACGAGAAAGACAGTTATTGGACAAGGTTACATCAGTGTAGTCAGAATAAATGCCATTGGCTGAGACCTTTGAGCAGCTGTCAATGACCTTGGGCTGAAGTATAGATTGTGCAGGATCCTGGCTGAGTGAAAATGGCTTCGCAGGCTTACTGCAGTGCACGCCCTGGCTGTTGCCCCTGGGTCTGTTTCTTGCCCTTTCTCTACCCTGTTCTGAATCAAAGGGTCTGACCCTTGTCGGTTGCTTTTCCCAGACTGGAGGATGGGAGGCACTGATGGGTGAATGGAGGGCAGGGTAGGGAGGGAGAAGCAGGTACTTCTTTCCCTCCTCTACAGCTGCGAAACCTCCCTGGCTCCAGTGGTTGCCAGGTAGGTCTGTCCAGTGTGGTTCCAGCCTGCATCTGGTGACAAGGTCCCCCGAGCTCTGGAATCCCCTCCCCTCTGTCCTCTGCCCTGCAGCAGTGTCAGCTTCCGACATTTCCAGTCTCTGGATGCCTCCCTGCCCCCCGGCTGGACTCTGGGCTCTTCCATCCTCTGTGTAATCAATCCCTGTAGTCAAGATCTCTGTTTCAAATTATCTGGTGGTTTCTTGTTTCCTGGTTAGATCCTGACTGATATCCTGCTCTGGTCTCAGGAGCAGGTCAGCTCTGATGCAGGGGGAAAGCTGCTAAGGACTAGCATGGGAACACCTTGCGGGGACAGATTTATTGGAAAGCACAAGGTCTTTGGGACAGCTGGGTGTGTGCTTGCCTACTCCCATTCTCTCCAGAACCACAGCAGCTGTGGCCTTAATGGAGGGACTTTAACAGAGAAATAAGCAGAAAAGGACACTAGCTAAAGAATTCACTAAAACAGTGCCACCTAGGACCCCAGAGACAGGATACAGCTTATATCAACTCGGTTTAGAAATAACCAAGGTACTCTGGTCGGGGTTCATGAGTCACTGAATTATCACGGCATTCTTGGTCCCATGGAATATTTGTAGCCTGTGTCTGGTTTCGAATACAACAGAGAATAGTGTTAAGTGCCTCTAATTTAATATTCCAATAATATTTCCAACACATCAAATTCCCACTAGGGCAAATGTATACCAAATGAATCATTATCATTTTTTCCCCTTACCCCAGCCAAGCCGTTCGGGCCTCTGCTAAGAAATGTTGATAAAAGTGATGAAAAGAAAACAAAGCATACATTATAATGTCATTTTAAAAAGTAAAAGATTTCCAGGAGATCCTTTGTTGTACTGGAGCACAAGCTTCATGTTTAATGACTTTTTGTTTTCCCTTTTGGATAATCACAGAGAGTATTGCAACCAGAGTAATCCTTGGCTGCTGGTGAGCTCATCGTTGAGCTCCTGCTGACGTATGGGATCGGTCAGAAAGCCCAGGCTCAGAGGGAGCACCGCCCTGGAGACATGAGAGGGGGCGTCACTCAGGCCTCCCGTGCTTCCTTTCAGAGACAACGGGAGCATCACGTTTGAACTGGCTGCACACGACCCCATAGCCTTGCTTGGGGACAGCGACAGGCGCAGACCTGTCTCACAGGCACTGTAGACTACAATGGGAGAGAGAAATACTGTCTGGGACTGTGTCCTTGGGGGATGTGCTTTTTCATGCTGGGTAATGAACCTGCAACAGGGAACGGCGTTTCACTGTGGGTTTTACTGCACCAGGCGATTCTGACAGGTATATGGACACTTATTCCCCCTCCCAGTCATGAGGTGAAAACAATAGTGCGGAAGCTGCTTGGCTTGCAATGATATATTTGGGGAGAGGAGTTAACATCAGAAATTCAGAACAGAGAATAACAGAATAAAATTAGAAAGTCTGAGGGTCGTCTGCTTATTTGTTCCACTCACTTCACTAGCAAAAGAGCTGCAACCAAACATGTGGTAGTTTAAAAACAGAGCCAACAAGTTCTGTGACACTCCTCCCCTTAAAATGTGGGATCCTTATCTCCTACCCTTGAGTCAGGAAGGCCGCTTGTAAGTGCTTTGACCAATTGTGTACAGCAGAAGCCACAAAACGTGACTTCTCGGGCTGGGTCATAAAAGACCATGTAACTTTCACCCTGTTAGCTGGAATGCTTTCTTAGAGCCTTAAGCTGCCATGTAAGGAGTCTGTTTACCCTGAGGTGGCCACATGGAGAGGTCACATAAAGGAATTCTAGTGCACAGTTCCAGTGGCACCTAGCCTTCAAGCCATCCACAAGGTACCAGCAATGTGAAGGAATCAGCCTGTCAGCCAGGTAAATATCTCTGAGTGGCTTCTGTCAATGCCTCATGAAACAGAAGATCAGCCAGCCAAGCCCTGCCCAAATTCCTGACCCACAAAAGCATGCGATATAGTAAAATGATTGTTATTTTAAGCCACTAAATTTGGGGGTAACTTGTTATGCAGCAATAGCTAACTAGAAGATATTCCTAACTAGACAAATCTTTAAATCTACTCCCAAGTGTATCTTAGTAAGTAGAGCTTGCCACATAGTAATGTTTCAATGTCAAATAGCCATCAGCATCTTTTACTGAATGCCTGTTTGTAAACCTCAGTGCTGTGTGGGATTCGAGGTATATGGTTCAGTCTGTGACCTAAAGGATCTGATACAATAATAATTATGGGATATCATTTATTAAATGATTGCTATGAATTAGGCTAATGGCTCTCAAAGTTGGTGCTGAAACAGCAGTGTCAGCTTCACCTTGGAATTTGTTAGAAATGCAAATCCTCAGGTTAACTTTCCTGAATTAAAAACTCTGAGGGTGGGCCCAGCAATATGCACTTTAATAAGCCCAACAGGTAATTCTAACACACTCTGTGGTCTGAGGGTCACAAACACTTTACTTACTTTACCTCAGTGAATCCTCCCTGTAACCCTGGGTTTCTTTTTTTTTTTTTTTTTTTTTTGCGGTACGCGGGCCCCTCACCGCTGTGGCCTCTCCCGTTGCGGAGCACAGGCTCCGGACGCACAGGCTCAGCGGCCATGGCTCACGGGCCCAGCCGCTGCGCGGCATGCGGGATCTTCCCGGAACGGGGCACGAACCCGTGTCCCCTGCATCGGCAGGCGGACTCCCAACCACTGCGCCACCAGGGAAGCCCCCAACCCTGGGTTTCTTGATTGACATTTTGGGTGAGATAATTCTTGCTGCGGGTGACTGTCCTGTGCATTGTAGGATGTTTAGTAGCATCCCTGGTCTCTACCCACTAGATGCCAGTAGCACCTCTTTCCCCAGCTGTGACAACTAAAAATGTCACCAGACATTGCCAAATGTTTCCTGGGAGTTAAAAATCATCTCCTGTCGAGAACCACTACATTAACCATATGAGGTAGTATTTTAAAATATACTCAGGATTAGTTTTCATCAGGTATGGAAAGATGCAGACATGGAAATGACTGTCATAAAGGAAGAAGATTTTACTCACGTTTCCCTAGAAACAGTAGTGGCATGCCAAGGGGAGGCCATCTGGGTAAGCCCCAGGGTCAGTCAGGAGGCAGAGGGAGCCAGGGAAATCGTGGGCAAGAACATTTATCATGGCTTCTGTGGGAAGAAATGGGCAAAGTAGGGCAAACAGGCATAGGATTGGCTGGTTTGAATAATTTTAGTGGGTTCTGGGGCCTATGGCCTGTCTCTAGTTGCCCTGGGGTAATTAGGGCAGGGTATTCATGGTCCAAATAAATGTGAGAGTCCATAAAGGAAGTGGTTGGAGCTATGGAATCTGGATTGGTTGGTTGGTATAGGAAAGGCATGTCTGCAGGCCCAGTCCCTTGACCATTCTAGGAACTGGCTAGCCCTGGGAGGGACATTCTCTCCAGAGTCAGCAAGGCCCCAGATGTCAAAGCATCGGAATAACAAAAAAACATGCTTAATGCAGGTAGACAGAATCACCTCTTTACAGATGGCAAAGCTGAAGTCCAGAGGGGTCACCTGCTGTAAGTCACATCTCCACCAAGGGGAGGACCCAGATTGAAACCTAGGTCTACTGGACCCCTCCAGCCATGCTCTGACCCACTTGTCATACTGCTATTCATCTAGCTAATTAAGTATGGCAGCATCTATAACTATATAAAAAGATAATTGACAGACAAAGGAGGAAGATGATTTCTATATAAAATAATTATAGTAAGCGATGAGGAGATCAATTGTAGTGGTCAAAAAACGCTCTGTGGAAAAAAAATTTTACTCAGATTTCTGGTATCTCCACTCAGAGACAACAGGGCCATCAAGCTCGCTGGGTGGGTCTTGAAAGTTGGATAGAATGAGACCAGGCAAAATGGAGGAGGGAGACTATTCTGAAAAGATGGGAAGTGATGTGATCACAAGGCTCAAAGGCAGTAATGTGCCAGGTCTGATGAAAACCCCAAGTGTTAATAGGCTGCTTTGGTTACTTGAAAGTCAATTAGAAGGAAAGAGAAAAGGGAGCTGCAGCTGGATGCCACACACTTTAATAAGCTAAATCCATCAGAAGCAGTGCCTGGATGTACAAAACATTCAGCGTGACAGACGAAACAGCAACAATATGTCCCACATCTAAAAGTAGTGTCATCATTTAAATGCCTGGGCAACATGAAGTGGAGAGTCAGAATCAAGCTGGAAATTTCCACTTTGACATCTTGCAAGACAGTAAGTTAGCTGGGAATCTCTGACCAACAGGGAGAACACAGAAAAAGAAAGTTCTTTCTACTTGGACTGAACAGAGTGTTAAAGTTTTTGGCAAGTGGAATTGACAGCCGTTCGTTCACGTGGATGTTTCTGGGTGCTCATGCTGGGCCAGGCACTGCGCTAGGTGATAGGGAGTTATAAATCGTTAGCCATGTTCATAAAACAGATCTCTGCTGTTGAGGGACTAACAAAGCACTGGCCTCACAGTCTCCACAGCACCAGACAGAGCAGAGGAGGCTTCTGGGCAGCCCAGCCTTGGAAAGGTGTAATGAATGGGCACCTGTCCATGTGCTGAAATTCCAAGAGGCACCTGCAGAGATGCGGGCAGCACAAGTCTCTCACCATCTCTGGGCGGGGAGTCTCACCTTGCGTCACCACTGATGGGTCCAAATCACCGGGGGCGGGCGGATGGCAGTTAACAACGCACACTCTCACTGGGTCCCACCCCCAGAGATGCTGATTGCCTGGGTGATAAAAGAAGCACTACCATAAACCCTTCATAACTCTGTCAATCCCGTTGTTAACAGTTAAGATTTCAGCAGCTGGAATTGGCAAGCATTTAACTAGAAAGTAAGCTCCAGAAGGGCAGAGATGTCTGTTTTGTTCACTGCTCTATCCACACTGTACTTACTAGCTCTTTCTTGAATGAAGCAATTGTATACATAGGCTTGGCAGAGGCAGGGGAAGGGAAGAAGTCACATCAAGAAAGAACAAAAAAAAAAAAAACAAAAAACAAAAAAAAAAAAAAAAAGAAAGAACAAGAGGGCTTCCCTGGTGGCACAGTGGTTGAGAGTCCGTCTGCCGATGCAGGGGACATGGGTTCGTGCCCCGGTCTGGGAAGATCCCACATGCCGCAGAGCGGCTGGGCCCGTGAGCCATGGCCACTGAGCCTGCGCGTCCGGAGCCTGTGCTCCACAACAGGAGAGGCCACAGCAGTGAGAGGCCCGCGTACCACAAAAAAAACAAAAAAAAACAAGAAAAACAGGGTGGGGCGGACTCCCAGGGAGTCTGGGATCAACATGTACACACCGCTATATTTAAGATGGATAACCAACGAGGACCTATAGCACAGGGAACTCTGCTCAATGTTATGTAGCTGCCCGGATGAGAGGGGAGTTTGGGGAGAATGGATACATGCATAGGTATGGCTGAGTCGCTTTGCTGTTCACCTGAAACTATCACAACATTGTTAATTGGCTATACCCCAATATAAAATTAAAAGTTAAAAAAAAAGAAAAAACAAGAAGAAAGGGTACCTCTGAATAAGGGAGGTGGAAGGGGATTGTGTGAACTTGGCTTTTACCAAAGTTCTGCTGTCAGGGGAGAAAGCCACAGGTCTTCACTCCGCTGAACTACTGATAGAATTACAAGTTAAATGGCACCTCTTAAACCATTGTTCTAAGAAACTCTGTGCTTAGGGAACAATAACCGTTCAGTACCTTTCCAACCCTGTAAAGGCTCCTCTATCTTACTGTTTCTAGCCCTCAGCCCAGGCCATGTTCAGAGAGCACAAATACCAACATTTCCAAGCTACAGGAATTCTCTCTCAGGGCCCCACGTGCTTATGAGGTTCAGTGTGAACTCTGGTCCTGCAGGGGCCCCGGAATGCCCTGCCTCTTCCCACTTTCTCCCTGGGGAGAAGGGCACGCCTGCCTCAAAGTGCAGTGGGACAGGAATAGCTCTTGGAAAGGATGGAAGAGAAAAATCAGGACATCTCACCAAGTTAAGCAAACACCTAATCAAACGTCTGGACTGAACGATTGTGTTTCAGGTTTTTAAAAAATTCTTTTCAAAGGGAAAGGCTGTTTTACTCAATAGCTATCAGGCGTGAGGTTTTCAACCCTATTTTTTTCACCTGAAATCCTTATGTCCTTGAAAGAATTCTCAGTTCTGGTTTTGAATCTAATTCACTCTTCTATTGACACATCTTCTTAGGAAAGATACTTTTTTCTTATCCATTTTCCCCCTTCATTTCTTGCTCATCATTTCTGTATATTTTGGCCTAGTTCTCCTTTTGCTTTGGGCCAGCAATGGGTGAGCCTCCATAGGTAGGCAGGAAGGTAGCTGGTCTTTTGAACAGAACCAAGCAGATCACAAAATGTCTGTCAAATGAACATGTCGGCCTCAAGCTTCCCACTCTGATGGGGCTCAGTGCTGAGCTCTGATTTGCTCTAGTTAAAAAAAAAATCCCCCTAATTTCACTGTCAAGATTTTGAGAAGCATTCTCATGGTTTTAAAGAGATTATTGCATAATTTGTTCATGTTTAAAGAATTATATTGTTAAATAAATTTAGCTCTCCAGATTCTAAATGACAAAAACAAGTGAAGTTACATCATTTGAATTATGAAGTGATAATGTCTTCCAATTCTGCCCCAATCAAAAGTGTAACAGTTTAAAGCTTATAATAATCATGTTCAAACATATTCAGATTATAATTACTTTTCTTCTGATAATGATAGCCCGTCTGATTGGATGATTACCTATTTGACTTTGATAAGTCTCAGAGGTCAAAAAAGGGATAATTGCAGACATCTGTTTTCTATGGAAAATATAATCTCAGAAAATAGTGTTTAAAGTGACATCTGCAAATATGTGTTTTAGAAAGAAACTGGCTGCACGTTTAGAATCATAGGGAAAAGAAGCAATTCCTAAGCTACTCTGTATCACTCTGTCTTTGTAAATAGAAGAACAAGTTTAACGTACTAGTATTCATGTATGCGTAAGTAATTACAAGCAGGCATGATTATATTTTGTACAGGTAGAATTAGAAATGGAAATAGACTGTGAGAAAGGAATTTGAAGGAATCTATGATAGAAAATGACACAGAGGCTTTTTCTCTTTACTTTTGCTTAATTCAGTCTAGACATACATAGGTGTAACCATTTTCCTGGTTGGTTTTTATTTTGAAATTGGAGCTGGATGATCCTGTGCCCTTGATTTCTCCTTGTAGGTGACCTTCTCCACTTGTGAGATGGCTCTTAGTGGAGAAAGAGGCTCCCTCCTGGCTGCCATGATTCTTTCTGTACAGGAGGGGCCAGTTCCTCTCTCTGCAGGTGCATCAACATCCCAGTCCTCTTAAGGAGATGCCAAGAACCCCTCCCTCCCTCCCTCCAGCCAGCAGCTGCATTCTGCAGTAAAATGGAGAACTTTTAAAAATGTTCCCTTCCACACATAGTAAAACTCCCTTGGTTTTAATTCATTAACTCAGAGTCTTTTTTAATTCATGCAAGACCTGGGTTATCACTTTTTCCAGGTTAAGTTTCTTAAAATATAACTTTCACCAAGCACTTTCCTTTTCAAAAGGCTTCAGTGGCTCTCCAGTGTCTATAGAAGGAATTCCAAACTTCTCAGCAATTCTTGATCCTTCATCATCTGACCTTAGCGGGACTTTAGTTCCCTGACCAGGGATGGAACCCGCACCCCCTGCAGTGGGAGTGCAGAGCCTTAACCACTGGACCTCCAGGGAAGTCGCTTTATACAATTTTAAAGGTTATTTTCCATTTATAGTTACTACAAAATATTGGCTATATTCCCCGTGTTGTGCAATAAATCTTTGAGCTTTACTTACACACAATAGTTTGCACCTCCCACTCCACTGCCCCTGTATTCCCCCTGCCACTGGTAACCGCTAGTTTGCTCTCTAGATCTGTGAGTCCGCTTCTTTTATGTTATATTCACTAGTCTGTTGTATTTTTTAGGTTACACATGTGAGTGATCTCATACAGTATTTATCTTCTCTGTCTGACTTATTTCACTTAGCATGATGCCCTCCGAGTCCATCCATGTTGCTGCAAATGGCAAATTTTCATTCTTTTTTACGGCAGGGTAGTATTCCACATATTACAATGTACAACTATAATACATATAAGCACCTATTAAAATTTGACCCAAGTCTACCTTAGTATATGTGCTGCCGAAGCGAGCACAACCCAAGTCTACCTTAAATCCTATCTTTTCAATAAGCTCTTCGTCTGAACACGTAGGGGTGATGACCCCGCTAAGAGGGCTCTTTCTCTCCTTTGAACTATTACAGTATTTATTAGCTAGAGTCTAGACCACCACTTGCATGAAACATAGCACATGCTGCCTTGTGTCATGGTTGTGTCCGCACACGTCTGCAGCCACAGTTAGCTGTATCCTGCTATGGAGTGCATGCCCAGGCCTTCGTCCCAGCTCTGTAACAGCCTTTACCAAATTGTGTTGTAGCTTACTGTGTCTGTTTTCCCCAAAAAAGAGTAAGTTCCTTGAGGCCAGACTCCGTATCTCAACCATCTTTGCATCCCAAGTGCCAACCACAGTGCCTGACAAATAACGTTTAGCAAGCAGTCATTGAGTATTTCAGGGAAATTAGATTATAATTTCCTGGGAATTATAATTCCCTGGGAAACAGTGAAGGAGCCACAGAATTTCAGGCAAGGGATGGACCATGACATTTTCTCACAGTGCCTAGCAAAGTTCTGAGCAGATATAAGTACTCAATACTTACTGATCGATTGATGCTTAAACTTTTTCAGAAGAGGAATAAGCCACATATATTAGGGACGGTGGCCAACTTATCTCAATTTTCTCCTAACTGTCCCAGTTTTAAAACAAAAACTTCTGTGTCCAGGAGTTACCCTGGGTCCCTGGCAAAACAGAATGGTCAGTCCACCTAGAGTTCTCATGCACATACCAACAGTATAAATGCTAATATTATTCTCCCTCCTAGTTAAAGGTTTTTAAGGACCTCTTTTGCAATCTTCACTTGAGTTTCTGTATTTTTTTTTGCAAGTCTATATGATTTTATTAGAACTTGACCTGTACTTTGCTTATATAGCATTATTTTACCAATTTTTCAACCTAATCTCATTGACTTGATTGTTGATAAGCAGTAGAATTATTCTCACATTTAGCTGAATGAAGTGATGCAGAAAGTTTTAAAATTTGGATGATATTAAATTTTAAACATCATAAAAGATGTTTAAATATCAGAAAAGAAATAAGGATTTTTGACAGCATGGTGACCTCATGAAATCTACAGGATCCCTTCTTTTTTTTTTGGATTTTAATTTATTTATTTTTTATACAGCAGGTTCTCATTAGTCATCCATTTTATCCACCTCAGTGTGTACATGTCAATCCCAATCTCCCAGTTCATCCCACCACCACCCCTCCCGCCACTTTCCCCCCTTGGTGTCCATACGTTTGTTCTCTACATCTGTGTCTCTATTTCTGCCCTGCAAACCGGTTCATCTGTACCATTTTTCTAGGTTCCACATAGATGCGCTAATATGTGATATTTGTTTTTCTCACTTGAGTTTCTGTATTTTTGAAAGTGACTTTTAAAAAAGTTTCTTGAAGATTAGTGTAAAATCCAGGACAAATTTTATAATTTTAAACTCTAAAAATGTATTGTTATCCCCCTAGTTTAAATTTGTAAGATATGGAAAGGCAACGAGGAGACTTCCTTTCTCAGAGTGGGCTTTCTCTTTTAGGAGCTTAAAGAGACAGAGCTCAACACAGACACCAGCCTGTGACTTTTTTTTTTTTGCGGTACGCAGGCCTCTCACTGTTGTGGCCTCTCCCGTTGCGGAGCACAGGCTCTGGACGTGCAGGCTCAGCGGCCATGGCTGAGGGACCCAGCCGCTCCACGGCATGTGGGATCCTCCCGGGCCGGGGCACGAACCCGTGCCCCTTGCATCGGCAGGCGGACTTTCTACCACTGCACCACCAGGGAAGCCCCAGCCTGTGACTTTTTGACCACTCAGTAATTGGTGTTCCTTCACCTTCCAGTGGAGGCCACACCCATCCAGGCTGCAAGCCCCTCCCACTGGGGGGAGGCAGCTGCTGTGAGTCACCAAGTCCCTTTTGTGTAAGACCAGCCTCCTTGGATCCTCTCGGAAATCTTTTATTAAATCTAAGAATTTTCATATTCTCGACACTGTTCCATTTTTATTCCATTCCACATCCATTGTTATTG
The DNA here is from genome assembly GCF_963924675.1 of Phocoena phocoena. Classification (NCBI taxonomy): domain Eukaryota; kingdom Metazoa; phylum Chordata; class Mammalia; order Artiodactyla; family Phocoenidae; genus Phocoena; species Phocoena phocoena. The sequence goes on from NC_089223.1 coordinate 21,255,432, forward strand.
AGGGAATATTTACTTGCTATTGAAGGGAATCTTATGGGATGTACAGTCAATAATTTCATCAAGGAATAACTTATCTTTGCACTTTTGGTGAAAGGGAGGGGAATAGTTTCACTCAAGGAGCTTATGAGCTTTTGAAGAATATTTACAAAGAGATATTTTTAGACAGACAAAGAGATTATTATTTTCCCATTTTAGTAGAAAAGCAGCATAAAAACATACAGGGGCTGAAACAAAACAAAACAGTAGAGACATATCCAGAGGATGTGATGGCCATTGATTTCCATATTAGTCACTTAAATTTCCACAGGGGATGTGTGTTTATTTCTAGTGAAAGTCTCAAATCATTATCCTGGATGTAACTTACATGACTGAGATTTGTTGGCTCTGGAAGGAGAGGAAGAAGGTAAAACAAACACAAAAATGTACCACAGGGCTTCCCTGGTGGCACAGTGGTTGGGAGTTCACCTGCCGATGCCGGGGACACGGGTTCGTGCCCCGGTCCGGGAGGATCCCGCATGATGCGGAGCGGCTGGGCCCGTGAACCATGGTCGCTGAGCCTGCGCATCCGGAGCCTGTGCTCCGCGACGGGAGGGGCCACAGCAGTAAGAGGCCCGCGTACCGCAAAAAAAAAAAAAAAAAAAAAAAAATTACCACAAAATTTTTATTTTGTCAAAGGTGACAAAACTTCTAGCAAAAGCAAATTTTTACTATAGTGGATTCTGGAACTTTGGCACACTTGCAATTCATACCATTTACATAATTTTGTGGTTTCATTTTTTGCCTTTTTTGAGATATCTATGTGAACTACATCTGGCTGCCTAAGGATGTGATTCCCTTTTCTGCCAGGAAATTAACTTCCGGCTAACAACCATCTCCACTCCCTGACATAACTCTGGTCCTAATTGGTCCTCATTTCGTACCTAGGCAACTGTAATATTTTCCCTGCATTCACTCTGCACCCCACCCCATCTGTTTGTCACAATACACAGAGTCAGTGTTTAGTTTGTGCATATAAGCATATCATCCTCCCCTCTCTCCCCATTCTCTGCTTAAATCCTTCCTTGGGTATGAAGTACTCTGAGGTTGAAGACCAAGTTCCTTAACATGGTCCTCAAGATCCTTTGCAATTTGGCTCCACTATTTTTCTGTCTCATCATGTACCGCTCTCCCCCTGTCTCTCTGCACTTCAGCGAAGCCTTCACCCAGTTCCTCACACTGGCCATGCTTCCTCTCACCACAGGGCCTTTGCACACACTGTTGCTTCTACCTGGAACATTCTCTCTCTCCCATTCTCCACTTGGTTAAATCCTTTTATACCTCTGAGTGCAGCTCAAGCACATGTCCTTAGGAAAGCCTTCCCAGGAACTCTTATTTAGGTCAGATTCCTTTGTGATATGTTCCCTGAAGTCCATGTTCCTTCCCTTAAGCAAACTAGTGTGAGTACATAATTATACACTCATTTTTGTGATAAAGTAACCTCTATCACCAACTATATGGACCATGAAAGCAGGGACCTTGTTTTTGCTTGACATTCCATCCCCAGTGCTCAACAAAGTGATTGGCACATGGCAGCTGCTGGTCAACTGCTTGGAATTCCTTGGAAGGATTTGCTTTAAAGATTATCCTTGTATACCTGACACACTAAGTAAAGCAAGTACTGGACTTGGAAATACCAGAGGAAAATTCTAGCTCTGATTCTATTCTTCTGGCTTGCTAGAAAACATAATAGATTTGCCTTGCTTTCATGCCTATAACATCAGAATAAAAATTCCTGCTGCCACTGGGCTCATCATATCGAAAGTGCCATTTTCCAATAAGTCAGTATCTCTGCATATTGTAGACGCTGGTTTGGCTGCTGTAACAAAGAGTCCTAAAAGTACAGAGCTTAAACAAGATAGAAGCCTATTTCTCTCCCAAAGAAAAACCCAGGTAAGCATTCCAGGGCTGGTGTGTTGGCACAATGGTGTCAGCCACCCAGCCTTCTTTTTTTTAGGCCGTGACACTCAAGGCTTGTGGGATCTTAGCTCACTGACCAGGGGTTGAACCTGGGCCACAGCAATGACAGCGCCAAGTCCTAACCACTGGACCACCAGGGAAATTCCCCCAACCCCAGGCTTCTTACATCTTCTTACTCTGTCATCTCAACTTATAGCTTCCATCCTGAAGTACACGACAGAGGCTCCAGCTTCCCCCATCACAGCCACACTCTAAAAAATGGAGAAAATGGAAGGGGGGCTCTTCTTTCTTCCTTCTAGGGACATGAACTGAAGGTTGCACATACCACTTCCAATTTCACTCCCTTGCCAAGAGCTGAATGATATGGCCACACCAAATGCAAGGTACATTGTATTGTGAAATTTTACATAGCGTTGTGTTTTTCCCATTAGACTTTGGGTTTGTTGAGGCTAAGAATATTATCTTGTCCTTCTTTGTGTCCCTCCTTAGTGCCTAAATGAGAGCCTGCCATATAACAGTCCCTCAGTAATTGCTTATTTAATTAGTAAAATAAGTCAGACTTGATGTGGGTCCAGAATAGCTGAATGTTGGGATGGCAGACGTTCGCCAAATACCAGTGCTTTTATACACTCTTACAAAGAGCGTATTCAAGCTTTCTGGCTTGCTCATACATCAACTTTTATAATTCATCTTGAAGATGAATCAGGGTTGTTTCAACTGGTGTTTAAGCCTACATATCGGCTTCTTAGAACTCATTTTTCTGGGGAGACGGTCCATGAGATTTTCAAACTGGATGTAACCTGAGGGTTTGAGAACCCCTGGTGTGAATGTGGGATTTGAGGGGTCCCAATGCATCTGCTGGAATTCAGAACCAATTGAGAAATAAGGCAAAAGACTAAGGCAGATGGAGGCCAAACTTTTCACCTGTATTACTACAAAAGCTGATATTCAAGAATGTGGCATAGTTATTTACAATAGCCAAAACATGGAAGCAACCTAAATGTCCATCGACAGATGAATGGATAAAGAAGATGTGGTACATATGTACAATGGAATACTACTCGGCCATAAAAAAGAACAAAATAATGCCCATTTGTGGCAATATGGGTGGACCTAGAGATTATCATACTAAGTGAAGTAAGTTAGACGGAGAAAGGCAAATATCATATGATACCACTTATATGTGGAATCTAAAAAAATGATACAACTGAACCTATTACAAGGCAGAAACAGACTCACTAACATAGAAAACAAACTAATGGTTACCAAACGGGAAAGGGGGGGAAGGTTAAATTAGGAGTTTGGAATTGGCAGATACACACTACTGTTTAAAAAATAGATAAATAGCAAGGACCTACTGTATAGCACAGGAAACTATATTCAATACCTTGTAATAACCTACAACAGAAAAGAATCTGAAAAATTATATATTACATGTATAGTATACGAGTCACTTTACTGTACACCTGAAAACTAGCATGACATTGTAAATCAACTATACCTCAATTAAAAAAAAGAATGTGGAATATCTGTTTTGGAAGACAAGTGGTCTTACCAATACTGAACACTAGACTTAAGCAAACTTACTCTACAGCCCTGTACCTGAGCAAACCATCTTCTCCCCTCCCTACCAGGTGAGCACCTTCCCTGAAAGAGGCAAGCAGAACAGGCTTCCAGTGGACAACTTATTCCCAAGAAAGACAGAGGAGGAAGAGGCCAGGTGGAACAATCTCTTCCAAAAGTCCCCATCCTATTAAGTCACCCTTTCTTCCCCGGGGTAAGGAGTGGGGGGAAGGCCAGGGGTTCTATGCTAACTACTCTCCTTCCATGGGTATGGGGAAGAAGGGTTCTCCCATATCAACCATGGTTGAAAAACTATTTCTGGTCATGAGTCCCTCTTTCTTCACTGGTTAAATGAACCGGTTAGACTAGGTAGGCTCCAAAGCCTTTCCCAGCCCCCAAAATATGTGAAACAATTGCAACTATATATTCATGGCTTCAATTTTTGGTGATTTGGGTTATGTGGGAAGCTTCCACGGGCAGTGATGTATTTCCCGCCTTTTAGCCCCAGTCTTTGTCACTTGGATCCCAGAGAACTTACCTCTACCTTGCAAGTCCCTCACCCAGCTACAGGGCTGGGGAGAGGGTGGTCCTCCTTTATCTCCAGGTTATTGGACCACTTAAGGCACAGGGAATATGAGGAACTTTGTTTGAACACTCTCCCTGTTCCCCTAATCAGCTTACTTAGGAAAAGCAGAAGAAATGGGAATGGGGAGAGTTGGAAATGAAGCCCCTTGAGCCAATGGAGAGTCTGGGAAATTGGGGGTCTTGGCATCTTGGTCTCTGACCTTGATTATCCCACTTTATAGCTGAACAATGCATTTTCCTATTTCAGGTGCTCTCTAGAATGAATCCCTTGCAAGTGGTAAGGAAATTGAGTGTCCTACATGCATGTAAATAGCATCCTTAATCATCATCAACCAATGCGCTACACTTTCCTTGTAATGTTTCAAGAAAGCAACCCAGGCCTTTAGAGGGATTTTCCTTGATTCTGTAAAGCCTTGAGCAACATTGAAGCTCTGTAATAATACCGAGCTACTTTTGCATTTATTCTAGTCTTAGATTTGAACATTATAATATTAGTTGTTTAAATTTTCATAGATTCCAAGGTTCAGAGGAGTCCTGGGGAAGTCATTTAAATTCATCCCCCTGCAGGTCTCTAGGTAGGTCTGCAACTTGGCTAACAAAGACAAATCGTTTTCTGTCTGATCGGAAAGGTCTCCAGGGGAAACATTCTGTAACCAACCACAGTAATCACAAGTTAATAACGTGAGTGTGTCCCCACTTTAAGAAAGCCTGACTTGTGAGTCTTAGAAGGCAGGATAATTTATTGAGATGCTAACCTGTGCTTTGTTTTCCTTAATTTGCCTCCCCTCCCTCTGCCTCACCCCATCCCTTCCCTATGAAGGTGGCCAGCCCTCCTTCCCTTCTCTGGGAGGTGATAGGATTTACTTGTGCTATGTTCTTATTGCTTTAGTAGACAGAGGCACAGGGAAACGGAGTGCATGTGCCCGTGTCCTAACTCTAAAGTCAGAATCCTTTTATTTTTAATTTAAAAAATTTTTTTTGTTGGAGTATAGTTGCTTCACAATGTGGTGTTAGTTTCTACTGTACAGCAAAGTGAATCAGCTATACGTATACATGTATACATATATCCCCTCTTTTTTGGATTTCCTTCCCATTTAGGTCACCAAAGAGCATTGAGTTGAGTTCCCTGTTCTCATTAGTTATCTGTTTTATACATCGTAGCAATGGTGTATATATGTCAATCCCCATCTCCCAATTCATCCCACCACCACCCTTTCCTGCTTGGTGTCCATACGTTTGTTCTCTATGTCTGTGTCTTTATTTCTCCTTTGCAAAAAATATAAAAAATAAATAAATAAAGGCAGAAGACAACTCCTCAAGGAACTGTGGAAGGATACAGGCTCCTTAGAGGGCCCAGCACTGCCCTGGGAGACAGGAGCTGGAGCTACGTGTTCTTAGAAATGGTCTTTATCTCTTTGACCTCTGTTTGATCATCTGTAAAATGAAAGGTTGATTTAGTGACATTTAGGTACCACCCCGCTTTTGATTCTGTGGGATTATCCATCTCTTTAGCTCTGACTCCCCAGGACGGCTGTGGAGAATTTGCTCAAAGGCTTTGGTGTAGGGTGGCCAGTTGAGCAAAGGAAAAAGGATACGCAATACTTGGAACAAACTTATACTAAAAATAATTTGTTGTTTATCTGAAGTTCGCATTTAACTGGGCATCCTATATTTTATCTGATAATCCTAGCTGGGGGCACCTGTGTTATGGGAGGCGGGAGGCCGAGGGTGGAAGAAGTTGGCTTCTGTTCACGCCCGTCGAGACTGCACCCACTGTTAAGGAAGCAGACTCGTCTATTTCCTTTCCCAGTAAGTATATGCCTATTTTATTTTTAAGCTTAGAGAATGGGCATCTTGGAATGAAAACTCTGCCAGGACACTTTTCTTAAAATTTTTAAAATAAATATTTAACAGGAAAAATAAAAATGGAGTCTACCCACTTTATTCAAGGTCAAAAATTCTAAACTTGGGCTTCCCTGGTGGCGCAGTGGTTGAGAGTCCGCCTGTCGATGCAGGGGACGCGGGTTCGTGCCCCGGTCTGGGAAGATCCCACATGCCGAGGAGCAGCTGGGCCCGTAAGCCCTGGTCGCTGAGCCTGCGCGTCCGGAGTCTGTGCTCCGCAATGGGAGAGGCCACAACAGTGAGAGGCCCGCATACAGCAAACAACAACAACAAAAAAAAAAAATTCTAAACTTTATAGAAATTAGAGACCAGAACAATGAATCCTACAACAAGGAGAAACCAGCTATTCAACTGATCAAAATGATAGAAGTTCTTCTATATCAGCTCTCCCAGGAAGGACGTGACAGGTGTTATCAGCGCGAGTTATATTTTTCTACTGTCCTCAAAGTTTCTATGACACAGGTAAGCAAATGGAGTCAAGGTTCCCATCACCTTTTCTATAACACTATAGGCTTTTTTTTTTTTAAATAAATGTCCCCTTGAACTTTACATTCCTTATTTTGGAATTGCATTTAATATCACTCTATGATTTAAGGAGATCATCTGCAAATCAAGCCAATCTGATGACACAAGTTGGGCTCCCTGTGATTTCTTGACACAAAGCAGGTCAGGATCTACAACTGAACACGGAAAGAAAAACGATTTATATTTTGTCCAATTAGTGCATATATGACCTTTGTGTAAAAGGAACATGGCCTTGGGTGAAAGGACTCTCACTGATTTATCCCATTTTTAATCCAAGTAAGGTACCAACACATGTAGGATGCAGTAACTCACAGTCTCAAGATTGAATGCTGTTAAAATTTGCAACAAATTTAGTGTCAAATATGTCTTCACCCATAACAAGGAGGTCATTCTATTAGTGAGTAGGTCTGGGCTCCAAATTGGAAGTTCACTGTCCAGTTTTAATACTTTAGTGGAATCTAAGGCTTTGTGAGTGTGAATGACTGACTCAGTGCTGTCAGCGCATCTGTGTTTGAATTGAGATTAACATAAGGATGACGTGCAAGAAATAGGCACCCTTTAAGGATGAGTGTGTGTGTGTGTAATAGAGAAAGAATCTGAGAGACTGAGTGAAAGCAATTCATTTATCAATGTTCAATTTTCCTCAATGTTAACCTGATTGCTCTCTCCTTTCGTACTTTATGATCTAGAAATAGGTTTGCTTTGAGTGGCAGGAAGTGCCAAAAACCCATCTATTACTCTGAATTTGTTGTGTCAAGAGATCTTTCTTGCCTTGCATTTATAGGAAGGGTAAGTGGAAAGCATTCTGGGGTCATGAGAGAATACCAGTGCGATTCGGCTGGGAAATACAGGGAGGGGCGTGGCCTGGATTCTGGCCCTGCTTCTGAAGTGCATTTGAAATAAGTTAACGTGCTCAAGCGTTTTCTGAGGGGCAGGACTGTCCTGCAGAATAGATAAAATGGTCCAACTTCAAGTAGGTAGACAACTGTTTCAAAGAAAAATTTGGGGATGATTAGCCTTGGCAGTGTTCTGATGCTAAGCAGGGGTGGAGAGTCTAGTGCAGGGCTGAGCCCGGAGAGCACGGGCTGGGTTGAAGGGGAGAATTGCATCAGACGTGATGTTGCTTAATCAAGGTTAAAGCCTTAGCCTGTAACCAGGGTGAGCAAGAGCCAGTGAATCTGACAACAGAATTGCTATTTATCTCTCTCTAAAAAGGAAGGACTAGGAAAGGTGGGAGGAAGGAGGGGGGGAAGAGCTTGGACTCTCTGTAGGTTATTTCTGAATAATGGAAATATTTTAAATTCTTGTTGTAATTAATCAAATCTACGTTCTTTCAGAGAACAAAACTAAACGGCTGCATCATTCATGGCTTACTGTAAAAGTACAATCATGCAAATTTCACCTAGTCGCCTATTCATTCCAGGTGAAAACTCTAATGATAATAGTGAACATCCTGAATTTTTCCCGGGGGGCCAGACATCACGCTCAGAGCTTTGCACACATTATTCTCCTCACACCACAGATGAGGAAACTGAGGCTTAGACGATCCAAGCGAATCGCCACATCTCAGAGTTTGTACACGGTGTAAACGGGATTTGAATCTCTGAGGTCTAACTCTAAAAGTTGTGTTCATAGCCATTACATTTTACTTCTTCTCCTGCCCCTACACAACAGACACATCCTTGCAATCAGGAGCAGGTTTTCTTAAGGAACCAAAGGAGAGAAGAGCCAATTTAGCTGATAGGAGGAAAATTCTTTGTTCTTCAAAGAAACAGGTCTTTGAAGATCCCAGGCGGCTGCACGGAATAAACGGAGAGAGTGAGCTTATTTGATGCGGGGCCTGGTTTCCTGCCCTAGCGGATCAGCAGTGGGCCAGGGGCCAGTCCCTTGAAGACACAGACTGAGGACAGAGCCCGCAGGAAAGGAGCTCTTGGTCATTGCATTCTTAGTTGGGGTTGTGAAAAGCTGGGGCATTTGTAGGTGTCTCTAGATTTTAATGGTTGTCTTTGGGCAGATTGGGGATGCCAAGAGACATAATATGGAAATAGGGCTTTTCCAAATTTCTGGAGAAATTTGATGAGAATGCAGTATTCCCCTTGTAACAAAGGTTAGGTAGGGAAAAACCCTCTTCCTTTTTCCAGTGGACCCAGATAACGCTGAGCACTAACTACCGTGTGTTAGTTAGTAAGTGGGAAGGGCCAGACAGACCTGGCTTCCCACCCATGCGCTTCCACGCAGGCAGGCCCCTTAAGCCCCCAGACGTAATTTCCTTATTGATTCCGCGGGATGAGAATGCTGACCTTGCTGGGTTGCCATGAGCATCGGAGATCATGTAAGATTGTACCTGGCACAGAGTAGGTACTTGATAAATGGTAGTTACTACAGGTGCAAAGTTTTTACTGGGTGGGTAGGAGAAGGCTAAACCAAGAGAGGAAAACATTTTAAAAGGCTGAAAAAAAAAAAAAGAGGGAGGGATGGGGCCGTGGCATCTGGTCCGTGAGCCCTGCTGCTGGCTCTCCCTAACTCTGTCCTTTCAACAAGCCATGTGTAGCTTGCGATGGATGAGACCCAGTGTCTGCAAAGACAAACCCGAGCCAGGAGGTGATGTAACATGGAATTACAGCCCGCATCTCCCTGTAATGAGCCAGCCTGCTCGTTAAGGACGCACTGATGTCAGGGGCCCAGATGGGGTGGTGCGTGCAGTTGTGCCCCTCGCCCCCTCACATGCAGGCGGGTGGTTGGAGCACACGAGCATGACTGCCAATATCACGGCTGGTTAGTTCCCGGCCCAGCACTGGGCGGGGCGGTGTGATGTATGCAGGAGGAGGTTGTCAAGGACGACCATGGGAGTCATGCTGCCTTCACGCTACCTGGGAAATGGACTCTTGCCAGCCAAGAATGCTCTCGAGAGTTCTCTGAGTGGAGGTGCTCTGGGAGTGAGAGCGGCTGGTCCCCCAAAGGGCTTGCCGCTCAGCTGGAAGACCACACACATACGCCAATACACACATGCAGTCTGCACACATGGCACACGTATGCATGCCACACGCAGACCACACCTACATATCATGTGTCACACGTGTGTACACACACCACACACACCCTCTACGTATACCACACACATGTACACAATCACGTGTACACAATCACACGCATACCTACCACAGACAGGCCACAGACACATACACACACGTATCACACAAATTTACATGTGCCACGTGTACCACACATCACACATGTTCATATACCACATGCACCAGACTCATGAACACACCACACTACACATACCACATGCATACAGCACACACACATACCCATATATATCACACGTATACACACATCAACCCCACAGTCCTCACGCATCTATACCACACAGACACTGCACATGTATACAAACTGCCCCGCATCATACCCCCAACATGTACACATTTGTGCTACTCCCCACAATTCCCTACATACTACTTACATACCACATCAATACATATCACACATATACACATGCATATATACTCCATATCACACAAACACACACTCACAGTACAGACTTGAATACACCTACACACACCACAGAAACACCCCCCACAAAATGCACAGATGTATTCACACCACACACATGAAAACAGATTTCCACACACTACACATATACCCACACACTATACACACACACCATGCATACATGTCTTACAAACTTACCTCACACATGTACAGAGATCCTCCCACACCCCACATACATCACATGCATATTCACATACAAACATGAACACATATGCATCATCCAATCCACCCAAACGTCACTCACACATACACATACCACATGTGTGTATATACATACATAACACATCCAGCCGTACACAGCACACACATCCATACACACATTCAAACAACTCCACTCCACATACACACACAACACAAAATACACATGCCGCATACCATGCAGTAGAAGAATTAGGGTGAGGATCCCCAGAAACCAACTCTTAACTTAGATTTCTCTTATTCAGTCATAACTTTCTACCACTTTGGTTAAGTTGGGGAGAAGCTAAAGAAGACCCTTAAAGGTCCAAAGAACCTAAAAATAGAGACAGCTGTAACCAGAGCCTAAAACCCACACTGGCCAGTGTGGTAACAACCATGGCTTCCAAAGCACCACGTAATGCTGAGGCTGGCCGTCTCAGGCACATATTCCAGATGTGTCAGGCCAGGTCACCCCGCTTGGAATGCCCATCTCCCTCCAACTTGCAAGTGCCTCTTTCCATCTATGAGTAGGAAAATAAGGCAGTGTCAATACCAAGGAAAGGTATCGAGGAGGCGGCAGTGACCTGCCAAACAAGTCTCAGTTTACCTCCCATGCAAGCCCTTGATGCCACCATGAAGACTAAGCGATCCCTGATTTAAGATATTATTGCTTCCATGTGGGCTTAAGCATAAAATTTCCCTGCCTGTGTGAATGCAATTCTCTGTTTAATACCCAATTATCCTGCCCATTGCCAGGCAGGAACTTAGACCCTGGGGAGTTCATCTGGGTGCATGTCAATTGCCTGACCAACTGAATGAATTCTCTTGTTCAAAAACTTGGAAGAAATGACTCCAAATTCTAAAAGCAGGGAATTTTAGTGGCTATGTTCTGTTTCTGGGGCTAGTGGAGACTTTATTAAGGGTCACTCTCATTTCTAGACCCACATCTGACCACTGGGTTTGTGGTTCTAAGTTCATGGAATTTCAAAGTTAGAAGGGACCCTACATAACATCCCAATGCAAACCCCGCCCATGACGTAAAAAGTTGGCGAGACTCTGATGTGGATGTACGGGCCTCGTGATGTCATCCATGTCAACTCTGCTGTCACATTTGCCTCCCTTTCTGCTGTTCTGGACATAGCTAGAAGTAGCTCCTAGACCACGTTCTGGTTCTTACAGTTATTTGTTGTCCAGGGTTTTCTGTGTCCAAATGTCTGGGCCCTGTGATGTGAGAGCTTGAGAGCTTCCATACTGTGCAAAAATGTAGTTATTATAATAAATCTGAAGTCAAATCCCATACTAACTTCCCCTAGCCAGCCCACATATTCCCATCTCACCATGCAATCAGCTGGCATATGGCTTAGGAAATATCAGCCACATACCAGTAAAAACAAGGCACAGTTAGGAAGCATATCTGCTGTCAAGAAACCATGCAATTAATTTCAAAGTAAAAAAGAATTGGATTATCTGTGCCATGGCTTTCTTCATTAGCACAGGTTATTGGGAGAGTTTAGTAGTATAATTCCTTCCTACTTGAAGAAAGTGCTTATAATGTAATGATGGGGATCCCTCCCCTTGACATTTACCCCGGGCAGAAGTTTGTAGGCGCTCATGTCTGGTACCTTTAGTTGACAGGTAAGGAGCAAAGTACTAGAAAAAAGTAACCTTGGTGGCCTAGACAATGCAAAAAACATCGCTGAAGCCCTAACTATCACTGCTCACCACGACCCCATGTGAACACGACATCTGCCACTCACAGCCACACTGGGGTTGAAGTCACACAGACGCTTGCTCTCCAGGAGTCAGTGGTCAGAGTCGGGCTGGCCAAGTGCTATCTGGCAGCGGAGTTAACAGAATCAAGCCGTGCAGGAAGGAAACTGCAGGCAAGGGCTGGGAGTCAGCAAGAACAGCACGGAGGGGAGGCGATCCCCAAGATGAAAAGGGACACGGCCCTGTCCTCCACGTTGTCCTGCCTGCTGGCTGGGCTTGGCTCAAACTGGGGTCAGAAGACCGCCCGCAGGGAAATCACCTGAGGAGCTTACAAAGATGAAGATTCCCGGGTCCCTGCCACAGATCTGTTTAATCAGCATCTTTGGGATCCAGGCCCAGGAATATATATATATATATATATATATATATATATAGTTTAACAAGTTCTCTGGGTGATTCTTATACAATGAAATTCCAGACTCGCTGCTCTGGGCACATTGGGCAAACTCTGGCAGGGGACATCCACCTGCCTATTAGGTGTGAATCCGCATGTGATGGCGGCAGGCTCCTCGTGGTGGGAGAGGGGCATGTCTTCACAAGCCCCACTGGCCATATTCACCAGGATCAAATCCAAAATGGGTGTTAATGAGCATGTTCTTTTTGAGAAATGCCGTTTCAAAATCCCAAGCAGGCGACGGGCAATCTCTTAAGGCCGAATATAAGCAACAATTTATTTCCTCAGAACTGGTAAGGGTGGAGCGGCTGTCTTTTCTAGCTGCATGTGCTGAATTAGAACCTTGCAAAGCAAACGCAGTTCCCCGGGGGCCCTGCGCATGATTTATTTCCGGATTTAATGAATGGCCACGTGCCTGGGTTAGTGGAAAATAACCCGCAGACCGGCTCATCCCTGAAGTGCAACGGAAAAGCCTCTCTCGCTGAGGCCACTGAAGGAGGCTGACCCATTTCCACAGCCTAATCCCCCCGCAAAGCAGGTGACACAGCGGCGGACCAGGTACACAGGCTGCCGCCTTTGCCTCTGAGAACAGTTTCTCCACATCCTACGAAATGTCTATCGATCGGAGCGTGTAGCAGATGTCAACAGTGATTGTCGGAAGGGACGCTACTCAATATCACAAGGTCACGATGAGGAAAAAACCTCATAATTCACTATTCTGGTACACAAAGCACCGGGCATTCCTTTCTTCCTTCTTAATAGTATTTTTCCGTGGCTGCCCAGCGACTCTCTCTCCCTGTCACTGGCCTTGCCGTGGGATTTAGGTCTTACATTCGCTGTTATTTACCTGTTTCTCCCCTGGCTTAACTTTTCAGATTCATGTCACAGCCAACACCTGCTTTATATGCTCTGGCCCTGCCGCAGCTTCGTCGCACAAAAGGCTGATTTAACTCCTCAAGAGAAAGCCGTTATTTTATCAGCCCTGGGACTTTTCTGAATCGTCTTTTCTGCCTGTTCGGAGCACCATCTCTATACTGAAATAATGTTTATCTGTGCTTAATTGATTTAATAGGCACCTGCCTTGCAGATGTCCTGTCGGGCTTAATGAATTCGTTAGTCTGTAAGGTTCTGTGACATTCAAGGAGGGAATGAAGTCTGGTGGGCGCTGCTGCCCTAGCCCACACAGCACTCAGAGACAAATCACATAAAGCGCCCCACCTCCCCCTCCTTCCCCCAATCCCCCCCCCCTTCAGGAAGGGCAGCCACCTTGATGGGAAGCAGGACAATTTTTAACAACACAGAATTATCTCCATCCATATGGCTGCTCCTACCCCAAATTACGACGTAGGCAAAATTCATATCCAGAGGTACCACTCTCTTATTCTTTTTGCATATATTCGCCCCTTGATTCATTCATTCTCTCCTGTCCTCCCACGTCTGTCCCTCCTTTCTCCCCATCCCTCACCCTCTGTCTCCCTCCTTCTCTAGGGAACGTTCCTTGCTTGCACCCTGATGTCAGAGAAACATCGGATAAACTGATTCACATTAAGGAATAAGCGACTAATAAGGTTAACATCCCTCAACAGCATGCATCTTTTAAGAGGAAAATCTTAAATCAAAGGGCAAAACAGATGATAATGGTGGAAATTCACACACCAGCACAGAGGTCATGGAAAGTGGGGTTTTCATTGTTCAGAAGTCACAGTACTAGTTAACATCCTTCTGCCTTTTCATTAAGGTTAATAGAAACCCCTGTTTCTTGGATCACACCTAACAGGTATCAATTTCATTCTATATAGTCAGGAGGGTCAGAGATGCAATTCTTTGCTTTCCTCTTTTCTTTTTGAGCCTCCATTCCTCTGAGGATTGCAGAAATTGAATTTCAATTAATTTGGCTTCTCTGCTCCCAGCGTTCCCTGGGTTGCATCTAAATTTTGGAGGCTTCCATAGTGCCAGGTATTGGGAGGGGACATCTGGTCCTCAGGATCATTCTCCATCCAGGCTGGCCTCCTCCGAGGTGTCTAACTCGCCATCTGGTCTTCAGTTATTGGTTCACCAGGGGGCTGCTGAGTCATCCCTTGTTCCTGACCATGGGACACCTTCACATCCAGCTCTCTCTCAGCTCTTTCCAGGACCTCTTTGGCAGGTAGGTGTTAACTGCTTCTGCCACCTAAGTCTGGGCCTCAGAAGAGGCTGTCCAAAACCTTGCCCCATTTCTTTGCCACTCACATGATTCCAAGCAGTGCCCCACACCACGGAGGGGTATGAGAATAGCATTATCTCGTGGGATCACGTTGATCCCCAGGCTTTAGTTGGGAACCTGGATGCAGGTCCCTTCCTTCTCTAGGCAGAACCAACCAAGGTGTGTTAGGAGGGCGTCTGTCTTTCCTCCTCAGTCCTGCATGTCTGGACCCCTGGAATGTTTCTCAGGGACCCACCAGCCTTTAAGTGCTTGGAGCTTTCTTCCGACTCCCTCCTCCCCATGGCTAATTAGTTACTCCTCTTTTCTCTAATTTTTGCTGTGTCATCCTTTTCTTGAGGTCAAAAATGCAAAATGACTGAAAAGAGGGATGATTCAAGGGATGCAAGTAAAACGTGGACAAAGACAGATTTTATTCTAAACTATTCAGCAAACTATAAAATGCTGTGCTAGCCATTGGGAGGGTTATAAAGTATTACAGAGCATAGGTCTATCTGCAAGAAGCCTACACAAATAAATGTAATGCTAAATACCAATTCAGGGGTCAAATGAATTGACAAGGAAAAAAGAAGTCAGTTCGTAATTGCCCCCCCTCCTTTTCCTTTTCTTCGTTTTTCCCTTTCAAGGAATTAGGACTCTTCAGCTGCCAGTGGACATTTCTTAAAGTTAGAAGCCAAATAGAATACGGGTCAGACTCTATATCAACAAAGATGACTATAGCTCAAATCTGTGATTAGACTCGAAATAACAAAGCTTTACCATGGAATTTACTTACTTTGAGCCGTACTGGATACAAATGAATTCTAAGACTAAAGGATTTGAAGAGCCCCCTTTAGAATTGCCTCTTTAAAGATCTATGAGTTTGGAGCCTTTATTGCTAATATTTTAAAAATTTAGAGCAGCAGCCACACAATTTGGGGACTGGGGCGAAAGGAGATGGTTGTATTAGTTAGGGTAAGTAAGCCTAGCTCTTATAACAACCCCAAAGTCTCTGTGCCTGAACACAGTGAAGGTTACTTTTCACCCACCTTTGCAGTCCATTGTTCCCCAGAGTCATCTGGGGACCTAACCTCTGCCTTTAATGAGTGGCTCCCAAGTTCACCCTGGGTGTCGACACTGAGCCAACTAATGGGGTTGAGAGAGCGCGCAAGTCATGCCGGATGTCCTATGGGCCTGCCTCAGAGGTAATGACGGCACTTCTGCACATCTTTCACTGGCCAGAACTGTCACATGGCTCCATCTAATCAAAGAAGGCTGGGAAATGTCATCTAGCTGTGGACCCAGGAGAGAAAGGCAACAGGTTTGGTGAGCACATCGCAGCTTCTCTGCCATATTCGTAAGCAAAATTCTCTGACGGCACAAGGCTCCCAGTGACTAATGCTTTGTTAGCAAAGAAGCAGAATTGTTTCATACATGAAGAGAGCTGGAGTGTCAGAGCAGCAAGATGCTTCCGTGTGACCTCCCTTCCTTCTTCCCGCTCCCACTTCCTCATCTCAGTCCGCCCTCCTTGGGAGGATAGATAGGCAAGGCTAGAGCCTGCATCTTTACATTTGCTGGCACCTTATATCTTTAGAAAGCAGAGGCACTAGAAGTCAGAGCCCAGCATCTCCTGCAGATGTTCCTCAGAGCCTGACCCCAGATCAGAAAGCACAGCTTATGAATCATCAGTGCTAATGAATGTCGGCCTCATCACTGGATGTTGGCAGAAGCTCAGAATAGCCCTGGAGAGAAAGCCGGGTAACTATGCTGGGCAAGAGGGACCTAAAACCTACTGAGCATGTGGATGGAAGCCAGCCTGTGTCAGGAGGGTTCTCATGGGAGGTATTTTGGTCTTTCTTGTGCTGTTCAAGCCAAGCTCAGACTCCGTAAAGCACTCATTTTGCTGACTGAAAGGGAATCGTTCTGAGGCAGAAAATGTCAACAGCACTAGTAGGAATTCTGCTTTTGCTCTTTAGCATCTAAGTGGCTCTAAGGAAATGGATTAACTTGGTGTTTTCAGATGAAATAGTCTTCAGCTCCTGTCCTCAAACACATCATATGTACAGGCAAGGCAGCCTTCTTCTGGAATGAGCCACCACCTCAGGACAGAGGGCTGGCACCTCCTTAATGGCAGTGACATTTTGATCAATAGATCAAGCTTGAGAAGCTGGCTAGCTTGGGCAGCCATCTTCTTACATTACACACGCCTCAAAAAACCGGGGCCTGAGGAAAGGGACATTTGCCACTATGAGCTAAGCTTACAAAAAAGCAGAGAGGATATTTAGGTCATTGTCCAGGGAGAAAGGCAGTCGTCACCCTAGAGTGGACACTGCGGACGGGAAATGGTGGAGAACTAACCTGGGCTTTTCTCCCAGCTTCAAGATGGGGGCATATTTGAAGCTGTAGGTGAGGAGAATGCATATATCTGATGGGGAACTTACAGCAGACAGGACTCTGTTGTTCTTTCCTCCATACTTCTAGTAAGTTCTAAAAGAGTAAGGTTTTGAATGTTCCTTCCTAGGGCCTTTTAGCTAAAAAAAAATTCGTCTTCAATTCATCTCTGCAGAATCAGGACGGATAGAGTATACAAAATTTGAAAGTATTCTTCCTTCTGATACTTCTGTACTCG
Source organism: Phocoena phocoena (assembly GCF_963924675.1). Taxonomy (NCBI): domain Eukaryota; kingdom Metazoa; phylum Chordata; class Mammalia; order Artiodactyla; family Phocoenidae; genus Phocoena; species Phocoena phocoena. Next base: position 21,272,664 of record NC_089223.1, read on the forward strand.
TGGGCTTCACAAATATTCAGTCCAGCGAACTCTTTGGTGCTACATACAATCTCATAACCCTTTTGTTTACTACCGAGGGTCAAGCTCTTAATCATAGCTTTCCTCAGGGATGGCAATTGTACCGGCTGTTGGCTCCACAGAGATTCATGCTAAGCCTCTCCTAGAACTCTGTCACCAACACCGTTTTCTACTGGACTGAGGTCGGGGTCCTGAGGGCTTTTTTTCTGGTAGGATGGATCCTTGACCAATCCTGCCTAGCTAAGAAAATAAAATGAGAGCCTGGGTCTCAGTTGTGAAGTTACAGACAGTTACAGTTGAACGTTGATAAATGCAAAGTACACATTTTCCCATAACAGTCAACCTGCCGTGGAATTACATAATCACTCTTTTCCTGAGAATTTATGTTTCTGTAAAGAATCCTAACTGTCAAAAGCACATGGAACATGCTTTTGATTTCTCTAGTCATGGATTGGATCAGCCGGGTTTTGTTTTTTGGGTTTTTTTTTTTTTCAGATTACAAAACTAGAGACAAGCTTCCGTAACCACAGAAGGTCAAGGGGTTCTTTGTCATTTTGTTTTTTTCATTCTTTCTGTCATGCCCTCATCAATAACTTATTGTTAGAGACTTTCTATGGTCCTGTGGGTAAGTTATACAGGAGAGGAGAACCTAGTTGACAAAAGGTATTAAAGAGATATGGTGCTTTGAGATTCTTGCTTTTAAAGAATTAGAGGAATTGAGGGAATAATCAGGAATCATGGATTTGATTTCTGGCATGGGCCCTGAACTAATCAATGTAAGACCGTGCAGAGTCAGTCACCTATCTAAAGGTTTTCATTTCCCTATTCATATGAAAAATCCTTAGATGAAATGCACTAAAAATAAGCCAGATAGTATTTCTAGTCCTGAAGTCATCCTAACTGGTCTCTCCAGAATGGATATCATCCTCAATGATAATCAGGTGATTTGCTAAGATTAGAAGGGGAAATAAATCAGCTAAGTAATGCTTATGTCATTCACAAGAAACCAAAGTGAATATCAAGAGACATTATCAAGGTAGGTGTTCCTATACATGTATAGTGTTGGAAGCCAGTAATGAAAGTAGATTGTAGATGCAGTTACCCACTAGAACACTTAAATGTGTCCTTATTTGACTGTGCAATCACATAGCCAAATATGTTCAAGGGCAGTTTCCTTTATAAGAAAAAGAAAGTAAATGAAATGCTCAAAGATGACATTAGCTCACTTTTATGTTTGAAAACTTAATTGCACCCAAGTGAGAAAATACAGAATTAAAGTTCTCACTGCAACAATTGAGCCTTACAGCACCTTGCAACAAGGAGAGATTTTGCCACACATGTTGGAACTCAGTGTGATGTGGGCACTAAAACCTGGACTGGGGAACTGCCTGCAAATCTATTATTGCACCTTTCCTAGAGCTTGAAGGAAAGCTTTCTTTAGAGATTATGCAAAGAGCCTTTATCTTGAGAGTTACACCCAGGAGTGCATCTTGGATTCCACTGATTGCAGGGGGTGACAGAAAGAAATTACCGTTTATTGATTGCCCTACTCCTGGCTAGACGTGTGTATGAATTTTACCTAAAAATAATTTTGTCTTTCTCTGTCCCCTACACCTTGTCTACCAAGACAACCCCACTGATTCAGAAAGATGAGACAAAGCCTGTGTGAGTGTGTGGAAGTGAAGCCTCAGGCCCCATGGTCCTGCCACCAACCTTGTTAGGTTATTGGAGCCCATGAAGGACTAGAAAGGTGCTTTCCAGTGCCGTAGTTGGGGTCCTGATCTGGTTCTTTCCTTTGCAGCCTCCTGGAGTCTTGAGGATGTCTGGGATAGCTTCTCCACACTCAAACCAGCCCAGAAGAGCCCAGGTTCCTCTCCCCTTTCTCCAGGACTGTCTCCTGAGCTCCTGAGCTGGGGCTATGGACCAACACCTTGGACTCTTATGTCCTTGTGAAACACCTACAAGAATCCGGAGAAGAGGAAGTAGAACTCAGTCTAGTGAAAGTGTTCAGAGATTTTTCACCTAAATTCCTCTTAATTCCTTTCCACTCTCCTCTAGGGCACACTTTAGGGGTAGAAGCGATAAAGAAGACAAACATGGCCTATGCCACCTCCACCGCCTGCTTGTAGATCATTCACTCATTTATTCAACAAATGCTAATTGAAAGTCTGCTATCGTGTTGTGCTAGTCTCTTCGGGATATTCCAAGATGATTGGACATGGTCCATTCCTTAAACTCATTGTATAGTTTGAGAGACGACACATGCACAAACATCCGTAACATCAGCGTGAATGTGATGAGTGCAGTGGGAGAGACCCAAGTACCATGGGGGTTTGGGTTCCAGCGGAGGCTTCAGGGAGGGAAAGACATGTGAGCTGGGCCTTGAAAGGGAAGAGCGTGATGCTCCGGCATGGCGAACCACAAGATGTCAGCACCACTGATAGGATGGCAGTAGATAAAGAGGGAAAACAGGGATTCAGTTTTGGCGGAGGGTGATGGACAGTAAGGTAGCAGGTAGGAGGTGGGGAGAGAGAGGGAGATAATGCGACTGACTCCGGACATGTTGAGTGTGAAATTCCATTTGGACCTCCCAGTGGAGCTTTCCAGCAGACAAAAAGAGCAGAGCCTTGAGAAAGTTCACACTTGGGATCATACGTGCACACAGAGGCCTGTTGAGCTATTGGATGTTGCCTAGAAACTGGAGCTAAGCAAGTAACACTCTAAGCAACAGACACTAATGTCTTCATTACTTGCAGGCAGGCCCTATGCCAACACGCAGGGAGAAATTCAGCTTTCTGTCTGTGGAGCTTCTGGAAAAGCTTAGAAACATGGGGAGACTCTTTGCTAGATCAGTGCAGTAAGGTTGGTCTTGGTAAGTGGCTACTGTTGGGGGCATTTCGGTGCAGTGCTTCCTGTGACTAAAAACTGACTTGTCTCTTTAAACGAAAAAAAAAAAAGTGCTGCACTTCCCTCCTCATTTAGAGCTGTTTTGAGGTTGAGGTCATGAGTACTCCCTTTTTTTCCCCTCTTGATATCTGGTAGACCCTGTCTTCTCAGAATGATGTAGACATGCGTTCAAGCCCTTCTGTGATTTGGCCAGTGCTGTACTATTATAAGCATTATTGATCACACAATCCATTAGGGCACCATTCACCGTAAATAATTTACCTCTTCAGGCATGAGCTTGTCTCTGCCACAGATGCCATCAGCAAGAATCCCCTTCGGGAGGTCTGTGTTGGGGGAAAAAACAAACACACAAACAAACAAAAAACCAACAACTGCATTGCAAATGTAGTGTGAACACACAAGGCCCAGGGAGGGTTAAAAATAATGACTGAGCAAACCTCATGCCTGGAGACTGCATTCTACTGGGGGTGATCTGTCAGAGAAAGAACAGATCTGAGGTTTTTCAGACCAGCGTTGCTCCCACAGAAAGCATGCCATCCTGACAAATAGATATAAGCCTATCTTCCTAGTTGAGGGAAGCCGTTTAGGCAGTATATCAATATTTGTTGAATACACCAGAGCAGTGCTAGATGTTATAATTGCCGGGACTGGAGGGACCAAGGGAGGGGTAGGAAAGGGGAGCAAAAGAAACAGTAGACATGCTCGCATTGCTGTATAGACCTTAGAATTCTATTGGTCAAATAGGAAAGTATGTATGATTAAAACTCTAAGATCTCTGGCAAAAACCAACAAGAGAGTGCAAGAGCATTGGAGCTCAGATTGCACCTATAACTTGCTAAGGCCATACACCCGTAACGGAATGCTCAGGTTTTAGGCTTTAAGTAGGGCTGCAAAGGAGGAAGAGTCATACAGACAGAGAGGTGAGTAGGAAAGATACTGTCGTAGGGGAGGAGGATGGGTGTGCAAAAGTCTGCAGTTGGGAGCTCACGAATCATGGGTACCAGCAAACAGATGTCAGCAGGGGCAAAGATTTCACAGTGTAAAGCCAGAGAGTGACAAGTCAGGATGCTGGCAGGGGGCTGCTGGGTTATGGCCTTCCTACACAACATTGGAGTCAAAGGGGCCTGTTGTAGGGTAGACAAGACCTGGGGGGAAATCTTCATCGTTTTTCCCTTTTGGGTCCTTATTTCTTGAGCTTCCCAAGCCCTCCCTGCTACTGTAGGTCTTGCTGAGAAAAAATTATCATTAGGCTTCCTTATAATATGTTTATATATAACCCTTTGAATAAGCCAGAGCTGAGACAAGAAAACAGAGCTCAAGTCACATAGTTCAATAAAGGGAATGAACAGGGAACCTAGATACAAATAGACGGAAGAGCTGAAGAGCTAATAGGAGATGGTGAGGCAGAGACGCATAACAGCTAGAGCTGGAGGTATCAAGGAAGAAGAGCCTGGACTGTCCAGAGGACGCTGAAGCCATGGCCAAGCTGCCTGGTGAGAGCTTGGACCACAAGGAAACACGGATACCGCGAGAGATGCCGCCCAGGCAGAGAGAGAGGGATGGAAATACCCCAACTTCTCCCCTTCCTGTTAGGGCCTCCCTTTGGCCTCACCTGAATGGAAGCCACTTGGTACGGAAACCTAGGAAATGCCGTTTGTACATTTGTAGGTATCTGTAGGGAAAGTGTGGGAAATGACTGGCATTCCCTTGTTCAGTATCTGCAGATGACTCTCAAAGAAAAGCAATGCCTGTCTCTTGCAAGTGGATTTATAATTGGTGGAATCAGGCATCAAGGGAGGCACTACCTGCAGGCAAGATGTTCTTAGTGGCTCTGCAATTAACACTACTCAGTCCACTGCCTGTCCTACTGCAGAATAGCTGAAATCAGAATCGTTGCGTAGGTCTCTCCCAAGGGGTCTGAGATTCCTTCCACCATGACTGCCCTAAGGTTTGCTCTGGAGTGTCTGACCCAGGAAGGAAAGGGCTGCAGGCTCAGTGAAAGCAGAGTAGGAACTGATCAAAGTCTGTGGTTTCTGCTTCTCTGACTCAATCCCAGAGGCAAAGTCTGTGGTCCAGAAGTGTCTGCAGTCTCTCTTTCCTTGAAAAGCTCCTCTGCTGTCATTTCTGAGCCTCTCTTGCTCCTCAGAGACCTCACACACCCCAGAGGAGCACTCCTGACCTGTCTGAGTCTCTTAGGCTTGATGTGAGTAACAGATTAAACCATATAAAAGTTCTGCCAAGCATTCCAAGGCCCTATGGACACTCCTGGACACTGGGTCTCCCATAGAAATCCTGTCCCCAAGGAGATGTTACTTAGTAACCTGTAGGGGTTGTATGCCTTTACATTAAATAGCTGGAACTTATTTCAAGTGACGTTCATCACTAGGGATGCCAATAAGAGGACAGAGGGGCTCTGTTGTGTTTTATCCTGAGGAGTTAACGTTGATGTGTATATCACACTGATTTAATATAGTTCACTTAATGTGGAGTGATCAACCACAGGGCAGATGGCCCTATAGAGACAGGATCCCTGCCCTTATGCCAATTTAGTCAGGGCCAGGAAGAAGGTGTCAGGTACTTGCTGGTGGCAGGAGCTGCTACAAGCCCAGGACTCTGTAGGCAGAGCACTGATTTTTCGAGAGTAGGATATGATCACTGCGCTGTTCATCTGTTTGGTGCTAACGCTGCAATTTGCTGGTTCTTAAACAGAGCTTGACAAAATAGGCTTGTTGTGAAGCCAGGCAGCTAATTGTGCTGGTAATTAAAAATTGGCAGTACTGAGTTTGGCCCACGTTCCCTACCTCAAAACCTTCCAAATCAGCGTTTGCCTTTCATGAGGAGAAAAAACACCTGCTCTGTTTCCCCCACTCATTTCTTAGGACTTTCAAATACCACTTAGCTGCTGCTTTCACAGAGCCTGGAAGGATTTCTGGTATTTCATTCAGAAAGATCGCATGTGCACTGCAGTCAGCAGGGCTATATATAGGCAGGGCCGAGCAGAGGGCGACCTCGGAGAATGCTCGGAGGAGCCGCGGCAGGACCGCGCCCGCGGCCTCATCTCACCCTCCTGCCGGGTCTCTTTGATGAAGGCACATTACGTTCAGATTTTCTGGCTCTGGAAAGCTCGAGTGTCCATTCCTGGAGGTTGGGGACCACGTGGCAGTCTGCAGCTCCCGGGCTTGTTAGCACACGCACACGCACTCAGTGATGATTGTCATCCTCCTATATTTATCCAGTTGCTGTTTCAGTGGCTCTGAGAAGTGTCTGGAAAACAACAAAGCTGCCTTCTCCTACTAGGCAAGCTGTCTGAACTCCAGGGACAGGCTCTAACGTCTCGTTTGCGTGTATGTGTGTGTGTGTGCGCGCGCGCGCTCTCTCACACTCCCATGGGCGCACGCAGGCAGGAGCCGTGGTTCCCAGAGCTCCTGGGTCACTGGGAGATGCCCTCCATCTCCCCCAGCCAGCCTAGCGCTTACTATTCAGAAGCCTGCCGCTTTCATGCTCTAGCCAGGGCCCCCTGTCCTTGCTCACTCCCGGGTAGGTCTGACTGGCAAGGGCACTACGTGCGCAGTGCAGAAGGGGAGTTGGCCAGGCCTCTGGAGCAGGACCAATTGGCGCCAATAGCTGCAGTAAAGAAGGAGAACCTGGAAAGGTATCAGTGAGTGTCACAGCTGAAAGGCATCCTTAATGTCATCTTCCCAAGAGTGCTGTTTTGCAGGTGAGGAAGCTGAGGCTGAGAGTAAGCAGCATTAGCTCTGGTCTCGAAGGCCTGCACTACTGAATCCCAGAGCAGTGACTTTCCACTGCCCTGTACCCAGCAGCTGGAACCTTGCTTCTCCAGTGGGCCATTCTTCACCAAACATCCTTCAGAATGGAAGGCCCAAAGACAACGTGCTAAAGACTGTTCACAAGTCTTAGTCAGGGAAGCCCACTGGTAGGTGACCCGAAGTGTGTTGGTGAGCAGTGCCTGGAGAGGTGATTGTACCTCAGGTCTCTGGCTTCTGCTGAGAGCCAGCTTCTAACACACCCTGTCACCGCTCTGTGCTTGAGCCGCCGTCACATCCTGCTGTGCCCTCTGGCCACCTCCTGGGCACACCCTTTTACAATCACCACTTTACACGGTGTGGACAAGCTCGGCACCCATACCCACAGGGTGGTTCATTCTAGAAAGGTCCAAATAGATAGCTGCAAATACATCTGGGCTTCTTTGCCATTCCTTAAAGCCTAACCCCTCATGATAACTTATCCAAGAGAAAAATAAATCCCATCGCCAAATCTTGAAGAGTGATGAAGATCTTTATTAAAGCTTTCTTTGATAGAGGTAAGAGTGACTCAGAAGTACCCGTGACAAACTTGCTGCAAACCCCCTTCTCCATCCCTCTCTCCCCCAAGTCCCACAGCACATGGCAGCTACTTAAATTTCTCTCTTCCAAAATCTCCAGCCCTGGGGCTTCCCTGGTGGCGCAGTGGTTGAGAGTCTGCCTGTTAATGCGGGGGACACGGGTTCGAGCCCTGGTCCGGGAGGATCCTACATGCCGCGGAGCGACTGGGCCCGTGGGCCAGAACTACTGAGCCTGCGCGTCTGGAGCCTGTGCTGTGCAGCGAGAGAGGCCGCAATAGTGAGAGGCCCGCGCACCGCAATGAGGAGTGGCCCCTGCTTGCCGCAACTGGAGAAAGCCCTCGCGCAGAGACGAAGACCCAACACAGCCCTAAATAAATAAATAAATTTTAAAATAAATAAATAAACAAAATCTCCAGCCCAGGTTGCCTCTCTTGTCACTCTCGCTTTCCCCCTCTCTTGCTATCCTTCTTGGGTCCTGAACATTTTTGGTTTTGGTTTTGGTTTTTGCTTCCTTCGGTGGCTCTATGTCTTTTCCTGTTTAGATCAAACTACTTCTCTTCACTTTGTCCCAATTGCCCTTTCTACCCATTTTCCTGACCAACACACCAGAGACCTAAGGACTGAGCAACTGAGATAACATCCTTCAAATGTGGGGAGAAGAATGGTTGTAAATTCTCATACATGGATTTTTTTTTAAATCTTTGCCACATGGAAAATCAAGTCAAATTGATCTTCAACTAGTTATTCTTGGTTGGGTTGCTCCACTATTGAATTCCTAGAGTGCTGGAAGCAATATAGTATTAATTAAATAAATCTAAATCTAAATCTGCTGCTTCATTATTTCAAATAGTCTGCTCCTGCCTCTCAGACACAGAAAATAGCCAGTTTCTCCCCTTGACAACCATGTTCTTAGGATGCCAGGGTGGGTGTGTTCCCAGCTACCTAACTGCTGCCAGCTGGATTCATATCTCCTTTTTCATAGGTTATGATCAAATCTTAAATAAATGGCAAAGAACAATAGACTTTTCAGTTACCTTCACTCCATGTGCAATGGATCTGCATCCCTGTTTTATACGAACAAGAACTCATCAAAGAAGCAGCAACCAACATGCTCAAAGCACTCGACACAACTCCTGGCATTTGAGGGACTCTTTCTTCTCCCTCACAGGGTTCTGGTCTTGGACTATATGTTAGGAACTTTTTCCCTTTTGAAAGCCTTGGGAAGTAGCTTCAGCCCCTCTCTCACCCTGTTTACTCTTCCCTGGGGGCCAAGTCATACCTTGTCTGCTTGGTGACTTTGGAAGGACTGAGCCTGAGAAACTCAGCCCTTTCTTCCCCTTTCTTTTTAAATCTCCCCATCTGAGGATGGGTGTGTTTTGCTCACCTCCTGCCTCATGAACGGCAGTCATGAGGGGTGCAGGGCCATCTGCTGCTGCGGCCAGGTCTAAAGACCTAGCTCTCTCTTTGTTTCAGTGGAGGGCCACGGTAGACACAGCTGATGCAGCTGTTTTGCTCTGTATGTATGTTCTGCAGGGCCAACCCTTCTTTGGGTGAGTTGTACCAATTTTAGATTTGGGGAAAAAGCATTAGGGAGTCTGACTATGGCCACAATGAAGACTTACTTTTCAATCCAGCTTTATCATTGGTAAAACATATTTTACAAATCATCTGTCTGATTTCTGCAACTGTTTCTCAGTAGCACTTAGGAAACCATAATATCTGCATTCAGTTCAATTAAACTACCAATTCTGTTAATACCCCAAGGGAGAGAGCATGATAACTCATACCCTTATAATGAGTAAATCTGTATCATACAATTAACTTTTCCCAAGTGTCCACCATGGGTGAGTTTAAAGCCAAGAGAAACCGTAGGGCCATCTTAGATTAAGTTCCTAGAATGATATCAAGGGTGATGGTGGAGACCTCAAGCCCACCATCCAACTTACAGTAGATTTTTATCTCAATGGCTGGTAGACTGTGAAACTGCCCCTCTCCTCCTGGTGAGCCTGGGGTGCTTTGGTAGCAACACAGTGGTGTGGTAAGGTGGACCTCAGGACCAGTGCTTGAGTTCATCCTTTCTTCACCCTAACAATAAGACCTTGGGCTGGCCGCTTACACGCTTTTTCCCTTAAATTCCTTATTTGGGAAATTGGGACAGTACCTCTTAGGATCATTGTGGAGAACAAAATGAGAGAATTATGTAAAGATCTTAGAACAATACCTGGCAGGTAGTAAGAGCTCAATAAATGTTAGTGATTATTAGTCGCAGCAATAAAAGATTTTTCTGTCACCAAAAATATCCCAGGAGGATGCATCTTTAGAATATGTCAATGGGAAAATGTGCTTTGCGTTTAAAATAATTTTGTTTTGCAAATATTTTAGGAGGAACACTGTTAAGTGAGAAACAGCTACATAGCTTTCTAGCAAATACAAATTGGAGTTTACTTGTTAAAAAATAGAAATCCCATTTTTATTGCTTTCTCCACCCACAACATCTCAAGGAACATTTCTTAGCTGCTTTTATCCAAAGACATATGTCAGACCTAAGATCTAGTGACAACTGCCTCCTGAAAGTCTTGACGTGGGGTCCTAAGTCGGGGCATTTCTAATTTTGAAATGAGCTGTGTGGTTCAAAAGCTCCACGCTTTCCAACAAGTAGATGATTGATAAGACTTTCTCGTTCACTGATCAAGCTTGGTAAAAAAGGAAAAACAGGAACTAAAAATACCCTTTGTGCTTGAACCAGGGGCACTGAAAGTAAAAAGAGACCCAGATTTACATATGTGATTACATAATTATATATTTAATTTGTAGTTTAGAGTAAAATTATCTTTTCAATCTAGGGATTTCTGTTGTCTCATCTCATAAACATGTAGCTGTTACTGCAACAGAGCAGAATGCCTCTTTGCCACTTTCTTTTTTTTTTAATTTAAAGTACTGTTCACTATATCAGCTAGGAATTTTATAACCTATAGAACTACCAAGAAAAAAGAAACTATTTGAAGGTCACATCCGCCTTCACATGAGTTTTCTGTAAAATTGAGATGACATTTTACATGTTAACTAAATAAAGGTGACATAATAAATGATGGTTGATTAGGTTCTATTCCTACCCTCCAATTGGAATGTCCAGGTGAGAGGCTCCTCGGGTTACCTCTCCCTGAGTCATGCTCTGTCTTTTCATGCCAGGGGATCTTCAGGTTATTTGATGCATTGTCATTCATTGTTGTACTTCTACTTGAACAAATTAAACAGTCACTAAGCTGAAGTTTATTCGGCAAGCAAAAAGTATCAAACTGGAAAAGTGGATCTAAACTGAGCATATGAGCTAGTGTGGAGAGTAATAAGAGCAAAACATTTCTCTCTTTTATTGCAAATCTTCCATTGGCACCTAAGAGATAGGAGTCTCAGATCTTAGAGCCTAAGCTAGTATCCTGGGGGAGGTGGCCATTAAATTCAAGACCCTCTTGCTAATTTACAAATTAAAGCCAAGGGTAAGGCAGGAAGTCATCATTTCATGAAGGAATGGGGTCCTAATCTTTACGTCCTTTTGGGATTTCAGGGCTTCCTGTGAGTGAGAACTCAGCGCCATATCAGGCATCCTACACATCGGAGGAAAACAAAATATGCCAGGCCAATTCTTTCTCCTGCATATGAATCTCAAGGAGGCAGGGAAGCAAGAGCAGCAGGTGCAGAAGTTGGCAGAGAAGCTGGCTAGGTGTTTGGTGGAGACACTAGTCTCAGGAGCAGTGAGAAGTTGGTCTCTGAGTGCAATGAGATAACCAGGGCTAGAGGAGCCACTGGGACCTGAGACTGTGCCCCTCCAAGTCTCCAGGAGTCATGGCTATATGGTTACTGACGGTTCCCTGCCTTTTTTTTTTTTTTACTTTCCTGTCTATTCTTACAATAAGCTCCTACCACCAAATGGGTCTGAGTCCCCTGAACCCAAGAGAATCAAGCACCAGACCACACTTTCTATCAAGAACCTGAGGACTAGGTGGCAAGTCAGTGTCCCCATAACATGTCAGGACTCCTACATAAAGAACCTGGTTCTTGACCCCAACAAATCCCCTGAACAGAATGTACTATTCTTTCTTCGCAGTGAGTGGAATAATAAAAATGCAAATCTCTATTCTTCCCCTGGATGTCAACAGACATTCCTTTTCTAGGGGGACATGACCTTTGAGTAATGATACAAAGTAGTATACTGTAGCTTAAATATTTTAAAAGGGAAGAATGTGGCTAATAATACCTAACATTTACTGTGTTAGCTCCACAGGCTCTGTACTGCATGCCGTGATCTAATCCTCACAATAGCCCTGTGAGATAGGTGTTAACTTGTCCCCTTTTTATATTTTAGTGACTAACCTGAAGCCACACAACTAGTAACTGGTAGAATTGGGATTCAAACTCTTTTTTTTTTGGTGTATAGTTGTTTTACAATGTTGCGTTAGTTTCTGCTGTACAACGAAGTGAATCAGCTATATGTATACATATATCCCCTCCCTCTTGGGCCTCCCTCCCACCCCCTTCTCATCCCACCCATCTAGGTCGTCAGAGAGCACCGAGCTGAGCTCCCTGTGCTATACAGCAGGTTCCCACTAGCTATCTGTTTTACACATGGTAGTGCATATATGCCAATCCTAATCTCCCAATTAATCCCACCCTCCGCTTCTCCGCTGTGTCAAACTCTATTTTTCATTGAAGTATAGTTGGTTTACAAAGTTGTATTCGTTTCAGGTGTACAGCATAGTTACATATAATATATATATTGTATATATAATATATATATTCTTTTTCAGATTCTTTTCCCTTATAGGATATTGAGTATCGTCCCTGTGCTATACAGTAGGTCTTTGTTGTTTACCTATTTTATATATAGTAGTGTATGTATGTTAACCCCAACTCCTAGCTGATCTCTCTCCCCCTTTCCCCTCAAACTCATTTTTAACTCCAGAGCCTGAGGTCCTAACCAGAGTCCTGTCATAGGAGCAAACTCTCAAAAACACACTTCATCCAGTCTCTGGATGGCATTTTCTGTTCCCAGGACATCTTCCATTAGCAGGTCCAAGGAGAGCCCACACCTCACCTCTTTGGGAAACAACTGGTTCCCCTCAGTGTGTCTCCAGTGATACCCACACTGTCTGGTGGAATCACAAGGAATAACCTTCCTCTCTCAGCATGCTTTTGAACACTTTAACCTAGATTTTTAGAAGTCTCTGCTTTACCTGATTCTTGCTTCCCCACCCCCAGAGGAGAAGAGTGCTATAATATGATTTTATTAGATCAGAGAGATAAACCCAACATGTAGAGCAGCTGTAAGAGATCAGGTTGCTATGGCCTTTTGTGGCGGTGAAACATTTCCAAAAATAAGAAAGTGAGTCCCATAACCAGGTCCCTAATTGTGTTTTTCCACAATGGCATCAGACAGAAGCTCTGGAAAATGTGATACAAAATGCGTTATCCGCCCCCAACGCTTATTCCCATTGACAGAAACACTAGCAAAAAACACACACCTCTGCTATGGTCAAATCAAGGAGCTCTCATCGATAAACCAGGGCCAGGGGCCTCAGTCAACAGAACTGAATGGGAGAAGCCTGGTAATTCTCTCGATTGGGCACTTTGGGGACATTTTCATTCAGATGCTTATGTGAGTTTTACAGGATACTTCTTACGACCTCTGTGGGAGGCCGGTCAGAAGGAGGACAGTTTTCCAAGTCAATAACCACTTCCCAAGAAGGAAATACAGGGATTTTTTTTTCTCTTCTAGTCACAGATTCACGAATACACTTTTTTTTTTCAGTTGTTTGTAATGCATAAAGGTCATCATTCCAACTTATGTATATAGCACTATATGTTTTCACAGAAATACGTTTGCTTTACTTACACCTTTATAGGAACACACCTCCTGCTCAAAAGAGTCAAACTGTGTCTTTGCTTCAGGGTCCTAAGTGAAAAATAGCACACAGAACAAGAGAGAAGAGGGAATCTCAGGGAAGGGGTACGCAAGGAATCGGTTTCAGAATCCCCTGGGGGATTTATTCAAAGTGCCTTTCCCCTGCTGTCTCTACCACCCCACACCCCAGGAGGAATCCTTACAGTTGAGGGCACATCCAACCTCTCAGATGTATCTAAGTGGGGAAAAATTTAGAGTCGCTAGAATCCAAAACATATTCAACAGAACAATAACTATGTCCCTGAGAATGAAATCCTTTAGTAGCAGGTATGATCCTCAGTCCACAAATTAAGGAGTGCAAGCAATATTAAATCTGTAGTTCTAGAAATCAGCTAAATTCGAATTTAAGCCCCGATATTGCTGGGCTCATGAGAAAATATAATCTCCGTCACTCTGGTGAGCTCCCCTCCCTCCCTCAAGGTCACATCAGGTGTCGAGCACATTCTGCAATGTGAAGGTGTCTGTGAAGGTAAAGTACTCTGGTATTTTCCACCTGTCCCATAGGTTTCCACGAAGACTTCATTGTCTTTGGTTGCAAGGGCTTTTCAGGACTCGTGGCACTTTGATGCTTCTGTTGACCTAAATCAAATAGACTGCCAGATACTTCTCCAGCAAAGATGGGTTTATTCGGGATCAACAGAGAATTGCAATTTGGGGTCTGCAACCACGATTCCCCAGCAAAAATGGAGAGAACTCTTTTATAGCGGAAAAGGAAGTTGGGAGGGATAGTACACAAAGAGTCCATGGATTTTCATTGGCCGAGTCCTTGCCAGGAAAAAATCATCTTTCTTCTTCCTGTCGGGCTCTGCTGTGGTCACAGAGCATGAGAGCTCCCTCTTCTGGTCTCTCAACTATTTCTTTTTTGTAATTGAAGCGTGGTTGGTTTACAGCGTTGTGCCAGTCTCTGCTGTACAGCAAAGTGACTCAGTTATACACATAGAGACATTCTTTTTCATATTCTTTTCCATTATGGTTTATCACAGGATACTGAATATAGTTTCCTGTGCTATACAGTAGGACCTTGCTGTTTATCCACTCTTGTTGTTTATCCTTGTTGTTTATTACAAATGTAATAGTTTGCATCTACCAACCCCAAACTCCCAGTCCCTCCCTCTCCCTTCCCTCCTCCCCCTTGGTAAGCACAAGTCTGTTCTCTATGTCTAGGAGTCTGTTTCTGTTCTGTAGATAGGTTTATTTGTGCCATATTTTAGATTTCACATTTAAGTGATATCATATGGCATTTGTCTTTCTCTCTCTGACTTAATTCACTTAGTATGATAATCTCTAGTTGCATCCATGCTGCTGCAAATGGCATTATTTCATTATTTTCTGTGCCCTAGTAGTGTTCCATTGTATATATGTACCACATCTTCTTTATCCATTCATCCGTTGATGGACATTTAGGTTGTTTCCATGTTTTGGCTATTGTGAAGAGTGTTGCTATGAACATAGGGGTGCATGTATCTGTTTGAATTATAGTTTTGTACGGGTATGTTCCCAGTACTGGGATTGCTGGATCATACAGTAATTCTATTTTTAGTTTTCTGGGGAACCACCATACTGTTTTCCATAGTGGCTGCACCAACTTACATTCCCATCAACAGTGCAAGAGGGTTCCCTTTTCTCCACACCCTCTGCAGCATTTGTTGTTTGTTTGTTTGTTTGTAGACTTTTTGATGATGGCCATTCTGACCAGTGTTAGGTGGTGCCTCATTGTAGTCTTGATTTGCATTTCTCTAATAATTAGTGATGTGGAGCATCTTTTCATGTGCCTACTGGCCATCTGTATGTCTTCTTTGAAGAAATGTCTATTTAGGTCTTCTGCCCATTTTTTGATTGGGTTGTTTATTTTTTTGTTGTTGAGTCGTATGAGCTGTTTGTATATTTTGTGGTCTCCCAACTATTTTAATTCAGGTTTCTGTTTATTTATTTTTTTTACACTTTCAAGTCATACCTAAGACAGGAGAATCTCTTGGTGGCTTAGGGGTCCTGTCTGCCCAGGTAGCGTATACAGTGCCTCCTTTATGGCTTCTTGCAGCCTTCTCTTGCTCTAGTCCAAGGCCTCCCTCATCTCACATCGGTACAGGGGTATTTTTTCCAGTCTGGGAAAGGCTCCTTTTCCTTGTGCTATCCTCTTTGCCTCTTCTCACAAACCCCCATGTGTTCTTTCTCAGCCAATCTTCTAAGTTATACTGCAGGCTCAGGCTTCAGGAAACAATACCCAGAAATTCTTGGAAGTTACTTCTTCCTGTCCTACTACATACCTCCCTTGAGGCACTGAAACACAGAATCAGCTCCAAGTTTGAAATAAACATACAGAAAAGAAAAATCTATATAAATTAGTGACACAGAATATTATTCCATCATTATTAGTATACCCTCTTCATTGGTGACTCCCAGCTGTAGTTTCCAAATATACCTTGAGAGAGATTTTGGGGCTGTTGCAAAAATCCTCCAAAACTTTCAAAATCACATTAATGCTGATGAAATTTAAATTTGAAAACATAACTAACGGTTCTGGTGAAAGAGCAGAGACTTAAGAGCTGGAAAAAGCATTTCTCCCATCTTTCCAATAGGAAAAAGCTGTATCAACGTAAAACTAACAACTTTTCCTGAACCTATCAGAGAACTGATATTGCAGGCAAACAACTAACTTAAAACCAAGAAAAAGACAAAGGCCTGCAGGGAGAAATAAGATTCAAGTGTTTGCTCACCTGAGACAGATGTTGCCGAATGCCCTAAAAGCTGGTAAGAAGATTAAACTAGAAATGCTTAAAGAACTGCTAAAGGCCAAGTGTGGGCCAGCTCGAGAGTGTGAAGCCCCAGGGGGCTGCAGACATAGGAGGGTTCACACCGCCTTTAGGTTTTTCTTCCAGGAACGTCAGGTACTCACTTAGGGTTCTCTTAGGGGAGAACCCTAAGAAAATGCCCTCAAAGGTGCTAGCTAGGTAAGGAGAATAGCAGCCACTGCCCAGACCTGCTACCCTGATACATCTCCTTCATCTCCCCTAGGAATTACAGCAGACTTCTTATGAGAAACTGTAGAATAGAAGCTATCTTCAATATGCTGAAAGGGGGGGGGAAATGTCAATCTAGAATTCTACATCCAGGAAAAAAATGTCCTTCTAAAGTATAGAAACAACAAAGACTTTCTCAGACAAACAAAAATGCAGGGGCCTATCTACCAGCAGCAGACCTACGTTACAAGAAATGCTAAAGGACTTTCTTCAAGGGAGAAATTTGTCACAGCATTGGACCTGCACTGAGAAATGAAGCGTGTCAGAAATAGAATAAATAAAAGGCTTATAAAATCATTTTTGTCTTATTTTAACTGCTCTAAAAATAACTGACCATTTAGAGCAACAAGATTAACAATGTATTATCGTATTCGAACATTGGTAAAAGTGAAATGTATGAGAACAATGGCACATCAGAGGGAGAGAGAAATTGGGAATATACTATTATAAGGTTCTGGAACTACATGTGTAACAGAATAATATTATTTGAAGGTAGATTTAGATTTTTTTAAATGTATATTGTAAACCCTATGTCAACCAATAAAAACGTTTTTAAACGTTGAACTAAACCCAGGGAAGGCAGAAAAGGAGGCAAAAAGAAATAAATAAGTGAAAGAAATAGAAAATAGCTAGTAAGACGATAGATTTTAATCTAACCATACCAATAACTATCTTTAATGTGAACAATGTAAACACACCAGTTGAAAGACAGAAGTGATCAGAATTGACTAAAAATAAAACAAGATCCAAGTATATGCAGTCTATGAGAAACCCACTTGAAATATAGAGGCACATTTAGGTTAAAAATAAAAGAATGGAGAAAGATATATCATGCAAACACAAAGTATTTACATTAATTTTAGACAAGGTATACTTCATAACTGGAAATACTTTCAGAGATAAAGAGGATATTACATTATAAAAAAGGTCAACTCTCCAACAAAATATAGCAATCTTAAATGTGTATGCACCCAACAATAGAGCTTTAAAATACATGAGGCAAAAATCGGTAGCTTATTTTAAAGGAGAAATAGGCAAACCTACAATTTTAGGTGGAGACTTCAACAGTCCTCTCTCAGAAACTGTTAGAACAAATAGGCAGAAAGTCAGTGAGGATACAGATGACCTAAATAACATCATCAGCCAACTTGTCCCATTTGACAGTTATAGAGCACTGAATCTAGTGCCTTCTTCTCAAGTGCACAGAGAGTATTCTCAAACATATCCTTTTAACACTTAAAAAGACTAGGAAATATATAAAGTATATTCTCAAACTATAAAGGAATTAAACTAGAAATCAATAATAGAAAGGTATCTGGTAAATACCCAAATATTTGGAAATTAGGTAACACATTTCTAAGTAATCCATGGGTCAAAGAGTAAGCCTCCAAGGAAATTTTAAAATATTCTGAACTAAATGAAAATAAAAATAAAACATAGCAAATTTTGTAGGATGCAGCTAACGTGTCTTTAGACAGAAATTTATAGCATTAAATACTGATATCAGAAAAGAGCTACAGAATGATCTGAATTTAGTAACCTAAGCTTCCAATTTAAGAAATTAGAGAGGAACAAATTAAGTTTAAAGCAAGCAGATGAAAGGAAAAAATAGAAAACAGAAATCAATGAAATTGAATAAAAACCCCAAAACCCAATACATTAAATCAACAAAACCAAAAGCTGATTCTTTGATAAAGTCATGAAATTCATAAGCCCCTCATCAGGCTGACCAAGAAAAAGAGAAAGACATAACCTACCTATATCAGGAATGACAAAGGACATCACTACTGACCTCACAGGCACTAAAAGCATAATAAGGGAATACTATAAACAGCTTTATGTTCATAAAGTCAACTTAGATAAAATGGACCAATTTCTTGAAAAACCAAAACCACTAAAACTCACTGAAGAAGAAGTACTTAAATTGAATAGTCCTATATCTATTAAAGAAATTGAATTTGTAGCTTCAAAAATTCCAAAAAGAAAACCCAGGTGGTTTCACTAGTGAATTCCACAAAACATTTAAGGAAGAAATAATGTCAATTATACACAGTATATTCCAGAATATAGAAGAGGAGGTAATATTTCCCAACTCATTTTATGAGATCAGCATTATCCTAAGGCCTGAACCAAACTGTATATTGAAAGAAAATAAAACTACAGACCAAGATACTTCATAAATGTAAAGGGAAGCTTCTCAATGAAATATTAGTAAATTGAATCTAGCAATACATTAAAACGATAATACATTAACAATTGGGATTTATCCCAGATCCCAAGGCTAGCTCAAATTCAAAATTCAATCAGCATAATCTACTGTATTAACAGCCTAAAAAATACACACACACACACACACACACACACACACACACACACTTATCTCAATAGGACTAAAAACAAAATTCTACATCCATTCATTATAAAACTCCAGAAAAACTAGGAATAGAAGAGAACTTAATCTTATATAGGGAATTTATGAAAAATCTACAGCTAACGTCATATTTAAGAGTAAGATACTGAATGCTTACCCCCTAGTTTAGGAATAAGGCAAGAATATTCAATCTCACTATACCTATTCAACATCATGCTGGAAGTGACAGCCCATGAAATAAGATAAGAAAAATAAATAAAAGGCATACAGACTTGAAAGGAAAGAGATAAGACTGTCATTATTTGAAGACAACATGATTGTTAATGTAGAGAATTCCAAAGATCTACAAAGACACTCCTGGAACAAATAAGTAAATTTTAAAAGGTCAATATACAAAAGCCAATCATATTCCTATATTCTGGCAATGAATAATTGGAATTTGATATTAAGAAACAATACCACTTACAATTACACCAAAAAAGTTAAGAAGTTAGGTATAAATCTAACAAAATATGTGCAAGATCTGTAAGCTGAAAACCGTACTGATAAAAGATAGTAAAGAAAATCTAAATATATTGAGATACACTATGTTCATGGTTTAGAAGCTTCACGATTATTAAGGTGTCATTTCTCCCCAAATTAAAATACAGATTCAGTGCAATCGCAAGCAAAATCCCAGTAAGCATTTTACAGATGATAAGCCAATTCTAAAATTGATATGGAAACGTAAAGGACCTAGAATAGCCAAAACAATTGTGAAAGAGAAAAGAGAAAGAAGTTGGAGGACTCACACTGTAGGATTTCAAGACATACTATAAAGCTACAGTAATCAAGACTGTGTTGTATTGGCTAAAGGATCGACGCAGAGAAGAATGGAAGTGAAAGGTAATTCATAAATAGACCCATAGAAATATAGTCTACTGAGTTTTGACAAAGGTGCCAAGGCAATGCAATGGATATAGGAGAGTCTTTTCAAAAAACGATGCTGGAACAATTGGACACCCATTGGCAAAAAAATAAACCTCTACATATACTGAACAAAAAAGTTAACTCAAGATGGATCATAAACCTAAAGTGAAAAACTTAAGTGTAAAATGATAAAACACCTAACACAAAACGTAGCAGAAAGTTTGTAGGACCTTGGGTTTGGCAATGAGTTTTTAGATTTGACACCAAAAGCACAATCCATAAAAGAAAAAAATTAATGAATTGGACTTTATTAAAGCTTAAATCTTTGCTCTGCCAAAGATACAGTTAAGAAAATGAAAAGACAAGGTAGTCTGGGAAAAAATTTTTACAAATCACATATTTCACAAAAACTTGTATCCAGAATTGGTTAAAACTCAACAATAAGAAAAGAAATAACCCAATTTGTAAAATGGGCAAAAGACCTGAGCAGACATTTCACCAAAGAAAATATCAATGGCAAATAAGCATATGAAAGATGTTCAACATCATTTGTTACCAGGAAAATGCAAATGATAACCATGATGTGATAGTACCGCATACTTATTAGAATTGCTAAAATCAAAAAACCTGACAGTACCAAATACTGGTGAAGATGCAGATCAACAGGAACTTCCATTCCTTGCGGTTGAACATGCAAAATAGCACAGCTATGCTGGAAGACAGTTTGGTCATTTCTTATAAAGTTAAACATACACTTGCAACATGATCCAGAAATCTCATTCCTAAGTATTTCAACTCCAAATGAGTTTAAAAACTTATGTTCACACAAAAAAACTATATAAGAATGTCTGTAATAACTTTATTCAAAGTCACCCATACTGAAAACAACCAAGATGTTCTTCAAACGAGTAATGGATAAATGAATTTGATATATCCACACAATGGACTATTATTCAGCCATAGGAATGAATGTGCTTTTAACTCACACAATAATGATGAATCTTAAATGCATTCTGTAAGTGAAAGAAGTCAGACTCAAAAGGCTACATATTGTGTGATTACATCTTTATGAAATTATTGAAAAGGCACATCTATAGGGATAGAAAACAGGTCAGTGGTTGCAAGGGGTTGGGGGAAAAGGGAGAGGTTTTCTACAAAGGGGCTGTACTGGGTAATTTTTAGGGTGATGGGATGCTCTACATGGTACTGGGGTGGTAGAAACATGACTCTATGCATTTGTCAAACTCCATATAACTGTGCACTACAAAGTGTGAACTTTACTACATGCACATTGAAAAACAGGATGTCCAGGAGATCCTTATAGGGATAAGGAATGCAGAAAAATACTATTTGCCGAGTAACAACTATTAAAGTATGTCAAAGAGTAGAAAAAAAAAAACCAGCAAGAAATATAGTGTCATGACTTCAAAAATGTGGGTGCACAATCTCTTCACTTTTGTCTATTGCCAGCAATGCATGAATGCTGTGTTAATGGAAGCTCCTAGGAGCAAGGCCTGTGTTTGTTTGCCTCACTCTACAGGTGGGTGGGTTGCAGTACAGTCCTCCAACACGAGTAATCTACACATACCCCTTTTAAGAGTAAAACTTCTTATGGGTTGTCAACTCATAATGTTGATGTCTTTTACCATCTTGTCTTTTTTTTTTTAACGTTTTTATTGGAGTATGATTGCTTTACAATGGTGTGTTAGTTTCTGCTTTATAACAAAGTGAATCAGTTATACATATACATATATCCCCATATCTCTTTCCTCTTGCGTCTTACTCCCTCCCACCCTCCCTATCCCACTCTTCTAGCTGGTCACAAAGCAACGAGCTGATCTCCCTGTGCTATGCGACTGCTTCCCACTAGCTATCTATTTCACATTTGGTAGTGTTTGGAGGTCCACATATACACTACCACTCGCTCACTTTGTCCCAGCTTACCCATCCCCCTCCCCGTGTCCTCAAGTCCATTCTCTAGTAGGTCTGCATCTTTATTCCCGTCTTGCCCCTAGGTTCTTCATGACTTTTTTTTTTTTGGTTCCATATATATGTGTGTTAGCATACGGTATTTGTTTTTCTCTTTCTGACTTACTTCACTCTGTGTGACAGACTCTAGGTCTATCCACCTCACTACAAATAACTCAATTTCGTTTCTTTTTATGGCTGAGTAATATTCCATTGTATATATATATGCCACATCTTCTTTATCCATTCATCTGTCGTACCATCTTGTTTTAAGAATATGTATCAACATACAAATATTTTTGTTTACAATTCATATACAGCTATGAAACCATAACAAAATTATAAATCAAACACAAAGAAAACTGTAGCCCCAATAAATCTCAATCTAATAATATTAAATTGGTGAAACCAAGTCACTGCTCACAATGTGGTTGGGTCTTTTTAGGTAAGCATCCCTGACTACTGTTAGGACTACTCAGTGTTCCTGCCATTACTTTCTCTGCAAATGATTACACAAACCTCCTTTTTTTACAGCCTACCTGACATCATGTAAGATGGCTTGAAGAGGCTGGAATCACTTCCCACAAGAACACCGTCATAACTAGTACTGGACTCTGTGTAATTATTCTATTTCCATCTGCCCCTAACCTGTGTTAAACGAAATTTAATTCAAAATTTAAACTTGGTCCTCGTCCTCTGAGGAGCTTAAGTGCAAAGACATCACGAGGTTGCAGATGGACATGATTTGTCTGTGTTTGAGGAGAAAAGACTATTGGCGATCATGAGGGAAGGCTCTGCTCTCTTTGCCCCGAGTCTCTGCCTGCTCTAGAAGGTCCTGACGAGAGGAAGGTGCAAACACCACCCTTAGGTGGGATTTCAAAATCTGGTACCACTACACTGATCTGCTTTGAACGATTTGCAACTCCCTAAGATTACAGTAATGTTTTCTATTGTGCTTTCAAGATCGAAAAAATTCACTCATAAGTGGGCAGCACTCATAACTCAACAATTTGAACAGAAAATTTTAAAAAATTGACACCTGATTCTATTGATTACCTGTGATTTGGAGAAATTCATGCCACAACAACGAATAGTCAAGTGTTAATTCCAGAGTAATTTTTGCTATATGTCATACGAAAATAAAACATGTCTTTTAAATTTGCAGTGGTGTGGCTAGCTTTTATTTGAGTCTGTCAGATAGCAAGTTAGGGGCTGGACTAGGGCTGCGTCAGAGAAAGACGCTGACGGGCATATTTTTCTGTAGTGCTGAATGTGGCTCCTGGTTGGGCAGCTCAACAGACAAGAGTCAGCGACCTCCCTTCTCCCTTCCTGCCCTGCATGTGCTCTCAACACCATGCCTGAGAAACAGCTGCAGGAAAGTGGATACGTGTGTGGGTGATGGAGCCAGAGGCTGGCAGCCATGCTCACCAGCCATATTGCCCTTGGGAAAATCACCAGCAGCTCTGGGCTTTCATCCTCTCATCAGGAAAGTAATGGTAATAATGATGAGGTTCAAGTGAGGAGACGCATGTAACATCCTGAGAGAAAAGCTTGATACTAGGACATACTCTATAAACATTAGCTGTTATTATTGTCACAGTTAACACTTTGGGTTGGAATCACCCATTTCCACCCTTTGCTTTAAACTTAACTGGTCTATGAGTTCTGGGAGGGCAGGGACCATAACCCCTTCCCCTTTGTACCTACGGCCCCACGCACACAGCACTCAATCAAGGTGTTTTGAACTGAAGAGAAGGAACAGAACTGGAAAATTGTTTGAGAAAGCAAAGAGATTGCAACCAAGCAAGGGACAGAAATGAGTAATTTTCACTTTAGAATGGAGGATAGTAATGGCTGTGTGCTACCTTAGAGTCAACCGCTGTACCAACATAACTTCATCTCAATGCATTTAACACAATTTTTCTCACAGTGCCTTTCGGTAGACTACTGGAAGTGGTTCTGTAACTAAAGGTTGTTTTGTTTTCTCTGCTGCAAAATAGACCTGAATGCTAATAAGTAAACCAGTTTTCAAAAAGTCTTATCCTAAGGTGCTGGAAATGATTTCGATTTGAGTGTTGGTTATATATTACATATCTACAATCTTACAATTTGCACACTTTACTACATATGTTATATCTCCAAACAAAATCTTGAAAGGCCCTTTGCCTATCAATAGCAATTCCATCTGACACATGTTTACAAGATCACCGTTGCTACCCTGACAGTCCTTTCCTTGATACCTCCCAAAGGCATATACAATTATGGGAAATCTCCTGTCACTCACTATGAATAGGCATAGTCCTCAAGGATTCAAAACACTGAAGCCAACACAGCCCACATACTAGGAACATACTGACGCTAGCAAGCCAACCGATTAAGATTTTCAGACAAGGATTGCAGTTTCCACACACAAGCAAGTATCAATTTCTTGGTTCCTAGGAGGGCATGTGAAATTTTATTAAAGTCAGATTTAATTCATGGGTTTATTTTTTCTCCTCAACAGTAAACATGTTTTAATAATAAGAGGCAACTGATCTTGACGGCATTAATACTAATAAATGCCTAAGCAGGATTTGGACACGAAAATAAGGATAGTTCACCTTTGAAAAACATAGATTAGGAAGAGTTTTCATGTGGAGAAGTGAGTTCTGGCAATTTTTCTCCTTAATACGTGAATTTAATTTATAAACAAAGTTTGCACCTCTTAGAGATGAAAGAACAGTTTCCATTGCATCCATGTAGGACCACTGCTAGCATATATGCAAATTAGAAAAAGGCACACATGTGAAGTCTGGGGCACAGCTTGGTGAACAGGAATAAGGGATGGATTTCAAGCCCTACCTTCCTCTACCAGGCAGCTCTGCACGGGAATAATTGCACGACATTTTCGGCAGCCCGAGTCTGGGCAGTGGTGGCTCCAAGGGAATGCTTGAGGGTGGTTTTTAATCCTCTCTCTCTCCACAGAACAATAATCTTTTTATCTCATGTAAAATGTGGCTCCAAGTTGCCCACCTGCCCCCTTCCAATCAGAACACTGACCTTAAGTTCTTCCTAAAGAGAAATTCTGGACCCACTACTAAACTGTGGAAATGATACATTTTCCATCCTGTTCTCCTCTGATTTCAATCTACCCTGCTGGAAAGGTCTTGTTGATATTTTCCAAGTTGCCTTTTTCTTTATACTTTCCATTTCCTGATCACGCCCTAGCCCCTTATTTTCGTAACCGTGGATTTTTCTCATGGCTTAAAATTTTTTGTAGGGGGAAACTGAAACCAGGCATGCATTTAAATATCTTACAGTCGATCACATCTCAGTTCGTACCTTAACTGACCTGACAACGGCTCTTAACCCCGCTGATCACTCTGTCCTTTGGAAACAGTTTCTTCATTTGGCTTCTAGGACACAGCTCTTTGGATTCTCCTCCCATGCTGGCTGCTCCTTCTCCGTCTCCTGCACTGATTCCTCTTCATATTCCTGATTTCCACATGTTGACTGACATCCATAAACCATCGTCTCCTCTGTTCCGTCTACACCATTGTCTCAGAGATCTCACCTGGCCTGTGGCTTTACATGCCATCTATCCCGGCCAAGTCCTAAGTTTATATTTTCCTCGACCTCTGCCCTGAACTCTAGACTCACATTTAACTGCTTCCTCAACATGTCCATCTGGATGTTTAAAGGCATCTCAAACTTGACATACCCCAAAGCAAACTATTTTCTCCCTCACCCCCAGGGGCACTTCCCACAGTCTTTTTCACCGGGGCAAATGGTACCTCCTTTAGTTGCTCTTACGGAACACCTTGGACTCATCCTTGGCTCATCTTTTCCTCTCACTCCCCACATCAGCAATATCAGCTGGCTCCAGATTTGAATATGTCTGGAATTGGACTACTTCGCACCATCAGATACCACTCAGGTGGAAGTCAGCATCACCTCTTGGCCCGGATTATTGCAAGTCTTCTAATTCACTTCCCTGCCTCTGCCCTTCCTCTCCTCCCCACTCTCCAACCAGAGTCAATTTTCTTCAGTACAGTCAGAATGATCCTAAGTGAACCTACGTGAGATCGTGTCTCTCCTCTGCATGATGTGTCCCACCTCCCAGAGTGAAACCCGAAGAGCTTGAAAGGGCCTGGAAGGCTCTATATGGGTAGGCTGTATTTCTGGGTATCTCTCAAGCCTCACTGTCCTTTGGGACCTTCTTTGAACATGCCAGACTTGCTTCCACCTCCAGGTCTTTGTACCTGCTGTTCTTTCATCCTTCAGATGTCCTCACATGTGCTTTCTCAACTCCTTGAGTCTCGGCTCATGTGTCATCTTATCAGATAGGCCTTCCCTCACACACTCCTATACACTCCTATAACCCTCTCTGTCCCCTATACCCTGCGTTATTTTCCTTCATAGAACTTCACAGTACTTCTCTCCATTGTATGTGCGTGTGTCTGGATATATACATTTGTATATATTGTACATATAGTATATTTATATTTCTCTCTATATTTGTGTATGTATATGTGTGTGTGTTTGATCTTTGTCTGTCTTCACCACCAAGAATGAGGTAAGCTCTATGATAGAAAGCATTTTGTTTCATTCATTGTTACAGCTCCAGTACCTAGCATGTAGCAGGTGTTCAATACATATTTGTTGAATGAATGTTGAATCAATCTAGTCAGTTTATACACTGGCTAAAACTTACATGCAATATATAAAATAAAAGGTATTAAAATTTACCTAAAATTTTCCAGAATTGGACATCTTGAAAGGCATTGAAAGAAATACGGTATTTACCCTTGAAGCACATTGAAGCCATATAATGTCTGATGAATAGTGGACTGAAATCCACCATCTTTGTGCTCCGTGAGTAGACTGCCTAAAGGTCATTGGGCAGAACAGAGCTACTAACTAACATTACTTAACCGTTTGTTGGCCTTGTGCTGAATCACAAAACGTTAAATTTACTATATGTTTTTCATTTTTACCAATTGCTATTAAATTTTATTACTAATATAAATATACTATATTTATATACTAATATAAATTTTATTACTAATATTAATAATATACTAAATGAGTATATTATGAATGCTGTGGTTCACTATTGCAAATGCTGAAGAATCCAGAATGATGCTTTATGAAGGAATATCCATCATTGAAGTCAGGAATTGTGTTCTATTTATCATCCTATTGCCAAAGCTAATTGTGTATGTTAAAGATTTCTTGATGTGAGCTGTTAGCATATTAAAGTATATTTACTGAAATTCAATACCTGATTCAAATGACATATAATTTAAATATACTTATGAAAACCACACGATAAATTTATTTAAAACAGGGCAAAACTAAGGAAAAATTTTTACTTAAAATACCACACTAATAGCTAACCTAGTTCCTTGTAGACCAGAGAACAGTGCAAATCTAAAATTTCCTATTTCCTTTCTTACATATTTTAGTGCTTGATCTTTATCTTTAAAATCAACCTAGAGTAGTAAAAATACAATATTAATCAGATTGTATATTTTGATGCCTGTGATTATAGAAGCCATGCACCAGGGTGGTTGGTGTGTGGGCTTTGGACTTTTATTGCCTGGATATGAATCTGGCTCCACCACCTCCTGGCTGTGAGTCTTGGGCAAACACTTGGGCAAAGTGTGTCTGTTTCCTTTTAAGGTTGTTGTGAGGAATAATAAGATGGTTACAGGTACAACACTTAGAATAGTGTTAAGCACAGAGTAATCACTCAACAAATACTAGCTATTATTATTAGCTACATATAATGTAAATAAAGTTCTGCCATCACATTCCCCCTTTGTAGCTAATGGGCTGAATTAATCCAATTTGCACTAATTTGTTGAAAATATCCAAATAGTCTCACGTGAAATTACTCCTAAAGAAAGAATCTTTTATACAGCAGAGGAATGTTTAGCACCTTCTTTAGATATGCCAGGTTCTCTCCAGGAATCTCCTGATCACATGCACTTCAGATGTCATAATTGGTACTCAGAGCCCTTAGAGATGTTTCCTGGGTTATTGCTTAGAAAAACCTCTGAGAAAAGCCATAGTAAACACTAGCTTCCAATGTGCTTCATTTTTTTTTGGCTGAGCTGAGTGGCTTGCGGGATCCTAGTTCCCCGACCAGGGATCGAACCCTGGCCCCAGGCAGTGGAAGTGCAGAGTCCTAATCACTGGACCGCCAGGAAATCCCCAAAGTGCTTCATTATTGAAACTTAATTTTGAGATCATGACAGAATGTGATAATCCTGATTAGTTTACTAATTCTCTTCATTTTAGACTTTCTTCAGCTCTCTTACCCCCAACACCCATTACCATGCACACACACACACACACACACTCTTATATCTCACACACCACACTTAAAAATGAGCGAAAATGATTTGTTATATAAGTATATTGGCCTTAATGTATATGCTTTTGAATCCTGTTTTAGGGAAGATTGTATTTTAGTAAAGATTTGTATCCTTACCTTAACCTCCTTCCTAGCCTTATTAATTCTATGAGACATGGTAGACTAGTCTTATGCTGAATTTGAAATTGTTGGGTATGTTATGATTTAATATACTTCATTCATTCATTCATATTATGGATAGACAGGTAAAACATGGATAATTTTTTTCCTGATTGGATTTTCTTAATCAGTTTTAAAAAACTGAGGTGAAATTGACATAACGAACAATTAACCATTATAAAGTATACTATTCAGGGGCATTTAGTGTATTCCCAATCTGGTCAACCACCACCTCTCTCTAGTTTCAAACTTTCTTAACACCCCAGAATAATACCCCATACCCATTAAGTAATCACACCACATTCCGTCCTTCCCTCATCCCCTGTTTTATGACTCTATGGTCTTGCCTATTCTAGTTATATCATATAAAAGGGATCATACAATATGTGAGTTTTTGTGTCTGGCTTCTTTTCCTTAACATAATGTTTTTAAGGTTCATCTAACTGTACCATGTGTCAGTACTTTGCTCCTGTTTATTGTTGAACAAAATCCCACTGTATTTATATATCACAATCTATTTTTCCATTCATCCATTGACAGGCATTTGGGTGTTTCCACCTTTTGGCTTCTATGAATAATGCTGCTATAAACATTCATATACAAGCTTCTGTGTGGATATATGCTTTCATTTCTCTTGGGTGGAGTGGAATTGCTGGGTCATATGGCAACACTATGTTTGACTTTTTGAGGAACTGCCAAAATGTTTTCCACAGTGGCTGCATCATTGTACATTCCCACCGGCAACACACAAAGGTACATATTTTGTCATATCCTTGCCAATACTTATTTTCCATTTTTGTTGTTGTTGTTTTTATTAAAGCCACACTACTGGGTATGAAGTAATATCTCATTGTGGTTTTGATTTGCATTTTCTAATGACCAATGATATTGAACATCTTTTCATGTGCTTATTGACCATTTGTATATCTTCTTTGGAGAAACATCTGTTCGTGGCCATTTTTAGTTTTATTTTTTATTTATTTTTTTAAGAAGAAAAAAGAGAATTTTATTTGAGCCAAACTGAGGATTATAACACAGGCAGCAGACTCTCAGAAAGCTCTGAGAACTGTTCTGTCTGTTAGAAGGCATAGTCATATACATTTTTTAACATCTTTATTGGATTATAATTGCTTTACAACGGTGTGTTAGTTTCTGCATTATAACAAACTGAATCAGTTATACATATACATATGTCCCCATATCTCTTCCCTCTTATGTCTCCCTCCCTCCCACCCTCCCTACCCCACCCTTCTAGGTGTTCACAAAGCACAGAGCTGATCTCCCTGTGCTATGTGGCTGCTTCCCATTGGTTACCTATTTTATGTTTGGTACTGTATATATGTCCATGCCACTCTCTCACTTTGTCCCAGCTTACCCTTCCCCCTCCCCATGTCCTCAAGTCCATCCTCTAGTAGGTCTGTGTCTTTATTCCCATCTTGACCCTAGGTTCGTCAGAACATTTTTTTTTTCTTATTCCATATATGTGTGTTACCATACGGTATTTGTTTTTCTTTTTCTGACTTACTTCACTCTGTATGACAGATTCTAGGTCCATCCACCTCACTACAAATAACTCAATTTCATTTCTTTTTATGGCTGAGTAATATTCCATTGTATATATGTGCCACATCTTCTTTATCCATTCATCTGCTGATGGACACTTAGGTTGCTTCCATGTCCTGGCTACTGTAAATAGAGCTGCAATGAACATTTTGGTATGAGACTCTTTTTGAATTATGGTTTTCTCAGGGTATATGCCCAGTAGTGGGATTGTTGGGTCATATGGTAGTTCTATTTTTCATTTTTTAAGGAACCTCTGTACTGTTCTCCATAGTGGTTGTATCAATTTACATTCCCACCAACAGTGTATGAGGGTTCCCTTTTCTCCACACCCTCTCCAGCATTTATTGTTTGAAGGTTTTTTGATGATGGTCATTCTGACCAGTGTGAGATGATATCTCATGGTAGTTTTGATTTGCATTTCTCTAATGATTAATGATGTTGAGCATTCTTTCATGTGTTTCCTGGCAATCTGTATATCTATCTTCTTTGGAGAAATGTCTATTTAGGTCTTCTGCCCATTTTTGGATTGAGTTGTTTGTTTTTTTGATATTGAGCTGCATGAGCTGCTTATAAATTTTGGAGATTAATCCTTTGTCAGTTGATTCATTTGCAAATATTTTCTCCCATTCTGAGGGTTATCTTTTCATCTTGTTTATCGTTTCCTTTGCTGTGCAAAAGTTTTCAAGTTTCATTAGGTCCCATTTGTTTATTTTTGGTTTTGTTTCCATTTCTGTAGCAGGTGTGTCAAAAAGGATCTTGTTGTGACTTATGTCATAGAGTGTTCTGCCTATGTTTTCCTCTAAGAGTTTGATAGTGTCTGGCCTTACATTTAGGTCTTTTATCCATTTTGAGTTTATTTTTGTGTATGGTGTTAAGGAGTGTTCTAATTTTATTCGTTTATGTGTAGCTGTCCAGTTTTCCCAGCACCACTTATTGAAGAGGATGTCTTTTCTCCATTGTATGTTCTTGCGTTCTTTATTAAAGATAAGTTGACCATATGTGCATGGGTTTATCTCTGGGCCTTCTATCCTGTTCCATTGATCTATATTTCTGTTTTTGTGCCAGTACCATGCTGTCTTGATTACTGTAGCTTTGTAGTGTAGTCTGAAGTCAGGGAGCCTGATTCCTCCAGCTCCGTTTTTCTTTCTCGAGATTGCTTTGGCTATTCGGGGTCTTTAGTGTTTCCATACAAATTGTGAAATTTTTTGTTCTAGTTCTGTGAAAAATGCCAGTGGTAGTTTGATAGGGATTGCATTGAATCTGTGGATTGCTTTGGGTAGTAGAGTCATTTTCACAATGTTGATTCTTCCAATCCAAGAACACGGTATATCTCTCCAACTATTTGTATCATCCTTAATTTCTTCCATCAGTGTCTTATAATTTTCTGCATACAGGTCTTTTGTCTCCTTAAGTAGATTTATTCCTAGGTATTTTATTCTTTTTGTTGTAGTGGTAAATGGGAGTGTTTTCTTAATTTCACTTTCAGATTTTTCATCATTCGTGTATAGGAATGCAAGAGATTTCTGTGCATTAATTTTGTATCCTGCTACTTTACCAAATTCATTGATTAGCTCCAGGAATTTTCTGGTGGCATCTTTAGGATTCTCTATGTATAGTATCATGTCATCTGCAAACAGTGACAGCTTTACTCCTTGACAGCTTTACTTTTCCAATTTGGATTCCTTTTATTTCTTTTTCTTCTCTGATTGCTGTGGGCTAAAACTTCCAAAACTATGTTGAATAATAGTGGTGAGAGTGGGCAATCTTGTCTTGCTCCTGATCTTAGTGGAAATGGTTTCAGTTTTTCACCATTGAGGACGATGTTGGCTGTGGGTTTGTCATATAAGGCCTTTATTATGTTGAGGTAAGTTCCCTCTATGCCTACTTTCTGGAGGGTTTTTATCATAAATGGGTGTTGAATTTTGTTGAAAGCTTTCTCTGCATCTATTGAGATGATCATATGGTTTTTCTCCTTCAATTTGTTAAGATGGTGTATCACATTGATTGATTTGTGTATACTGAAGAATCCTTGCATTCCTGGGATAAACCCCACTTGATCACGGTGTATGATCCTTTTAATGTGCTGTAGGATTCTGTTTGCTAGTATTTTGTTGAGGAGTTTTGCACCTATATGCATCAGTGATATTGGCCTGTAGTTTTCTTTCTTTGTGACATCTTTGTCTGGTTTTGGTATCAGGGTGATGGTGGCCTCATAGAATCAGTTTGGGAGTGGTCCTCCTTCTGCTATATTTTGGAAGAGTTTGAGAAGGATTGGTGTTTTCTCTTCTCTAAATGTTTGATAGAATTCGCCTGTGAAGCCATCTGGTCCTGGGCTTTTGTTTGTTGGAAGTTTTTTAGTCACAGTTTCAATTTCAGTGCTTGTGATTGGTCTGTTTATATTTTTTGTTTCTTCCTGGTTCAGTCTTGGAAGCTTGTGCTTTTCTAAGAATTTGTCCATTTCTTCCAGGTTGTCCATTTTATTGGCATATAGTTGCTTGTAGTAATCTCTCATGATCCTTTGTATTTCTGCAGTGTCAGTTGTTACTTCTTCTTTTTCATTCCTAATTCTATTGATTTGAGTCTTCTCTCTTTTTCTCTTGATGACTCTGGCTAATGGTTTATCAATTTTGTTTATCTTCTCAAAGAGCCAGTTAGTTTTATTGATCTTTGCTATCGTTTCCTTCATTTCTTTTTCATTTATTTCTGATATGATCTTTATGATTTCTTTCCTTCTGCTAACTTTGGGGGTTCTTTGTTCTTCTTTCTCTAATTACTTTAGATGTAAGTTTAGGTTGTTTATCTGAGACGTTTCTTGTTTCTTGAGGTAGGATTGTATTGCTATAAACTTCCCTCTTAGAACTGTTTTGGCTGCATCCCATAGGTTTTGGGTCATCGTGTTTTCATTCTCATTTGTCTCTAGGTATTTTTTGATTTCCTCTTTGAATCTCCAGTCATCTCTTGGTTAGTTAGTAGTGTATTGTTTAGCCTCCATGTGTTTGTATTTTTTTACAGATTTTTTCCTTTAATTGATATCTAGTCTCATAGCGTTGTGGTCTGAAAAGATAGTTGATATGTTTTCAATTTTCTTAAATTTACTGAGGCTTGATTTGTGACCCAAGATATGATCTATCCTGGAGAACATTCCATGAGCACTTGAGAAGAAAGTGTATTCTGTTGTTTTTGGATGGAATGTCCTATAAATATCAATTAAGTCCATCTTGTTTAATGTATCATTTAAAGCTTGTGGTTCCTTATTTATTTTAATTTTGGATGATCTGTCCATTGGTGAAAGTGTGGTGTTAAAGTCCCCTACTATGATTGTGTTACTGTCGATTTCCCCTTTTATGGCTGTTAGTATTTGCCTTATGTATTAAGGTGCTCCTATGTTGGGTGCATAAATATTTACAATTGTTATTGTAAAGGGATTGATCCCTTGATCATTACGTAGTGTCCTTCTTTGGCTCTTGTAATAGTCTTTGTTTTAAAGTCTATTTTGTCTGATATGAGAATTGATACTCCAGCTTTCTTTTGATTTCCATTTGCATGGAATATCTTTTTCCATCCCTTCACTTTCAGTTTGTATGTGTCCCTAGGCTTAAAGTGTGTCGCTTGTAGACAGCATATATACGGGTCTTGTTTTTGTATCCAGTCAGCCAGTCTATGTCTTTTGGTTGGAGCATTTAATCCATTTACATTTAAGGTAATTATCAATATGTATGTTCCTATTACCATTTTCTTAATTGTTTTGGGTTTGTTATTGTAGGTCTTTTCTTTCCCTTGTGTTTCCTGCCTAGAGAAGTTCCTGTAGCATTTCTTGTAAAGCTGGTTTGGTGGTGCTGAATTCTCTTAGCTTTTGCTTGTCTGTAAAGGTTTTAACTTCTCCGTCAAATCTGAATGAGATCCTTGATGGGTAGAGTAATCTTGGTTATAGGTTTTTCCCTTTCATCACTTTAAATATGTCCTTCCACTCCCTTCTGGCTTGCAGAGTTTCTACTGAAAGATCAGCTGTTAACCTTATGGGGATTCCCTTGTATATTATTTGTTGTTTTTCCCTTGCTGCTTTTAATATTTTTTCTTTGTATTTAATTTTTGAGAGTTTGATTAATATGTGTCTTGGCGTGTTTCTCCTTGGATTTATCCTGTATGGGACTCTCTGTGTTTCCTGGACTTGACTATTTCCTTTCCCATATTAGGGAAGTTTTCAACTATAATCTCTTCAAATATTTTCTCAGTCCCTTTCTTTTTCTCTTCTTCTTCTGGAACCCCTATAATTCAAATGTTGGTGTGTTTGATGTTGTCCCAGAGGTCTCTGAGACTGTCCTCAATTCTTTTCATTCTTTTTTCTTTATTCTGCTCTGCAGTAGTCATTTCCACTATTTTATCTTCCAGGTCACTTATCCGTTCTCCTGCCTCAGTTATTCTGCTATTGATCCCTTCTAGAGAATTTTTTATTTCATTTACTGGGTTGTTCATGATTGTTTGTTTGCTCTTTAGTTCTTCTAGGTCCTTATTAAACCTTTCTTGTATTTTCTCCATTCTATTTCCAAGACTTTGGATCATCTTTCTTGTATTTTCTCCATTCTATTTCCAAGACTTTGGATCATCTTTACTATCATCATTCTGAATTCTTTTTCAGGTAGACTGCCTATTTCCTCTTCATTTGTTAGGTCTGGTGGATTTTTACCTTGCTCCTCGTCTGCTGTGTGTTTCTCTGTCTTCTCACTTTGCTTAACTTACTGTGTTTGGGGTCTCCTTTTTGCAGGTTGCATGTTCATAGTTCCCGTTGTTTTTGGTGTCTGCCCCAAGTGGCTAAGGTTCGTTCGGTGGGTTGTGTAGGCTTCCTGGTGAAGGGGACTAGTGCCTGTGTTCTGGTGGATGAGGCTGGATCTTGTCTTTCTGGTGGCAGGTCCACGTCTGGTGGTGTGTTTTGCAGTGTCTGTGACCTTATTATGATTTGAGGCAGCCTGTCTGCTAATGGATGGTGTTGTGTTCCTGTCTTGCTAGTTGTTTGGCATAGGGTGTCCAGCACTATAGCTTGCTGGTTGTTGAGTGGAGCTGGGTCTTGGCATTGAGATGAAGATCTCTGGGAGGTTTTCGCCCTTTGAAATTATGTGGAGCTGGGAGGTCTCTGGTGCACCAATGTCCTGAACTGGGCTCTCCCACCTCAGAGGCACAGCCCTGATGCCTGAAAAGTAAGGAGTAAACCACTGGGGGAGCATCCAGAAAAGCAAGGCTCTGTGCTGTTTAGGAAAAAACCATCCTGGACAAGCGCCTCAGAGCCCCTCCTCAGACGTTGGGGCTCAGACAGGCAGCGCTTGTCTCTGGCAGACGTGACCACATGCAGGCACTTGTCTGTCCTTTTTCAAAAGTGGGTTGTCTGTCTCTTTGTGTTGAGTTGTTAAGAGTTCTTTATATATTCTGGACATTAAATCCTTATCAGCTATGTGGTTTGCAAATATTTTCTTACATTCTTTAGGTTGCCTTTTCACATTTTTGATAATGTCCTTTGACATTATCAAAATGCACAAATGTTTTTAATTTTTATGAAATCCAATTTATCTATTAATTCTTTTGTTGCTTGTGTTTTTGGTGTCAAATCTAAGAATTCATTACCAAATTCATGCAATCTTCAAATTCATATGGAACTGCAAGGGACCCCAAATAGTCAAAACTTTATTTAAAGAAGAAAATGTTCGAGTACTCACACTTTCTGACTACAAAACTAACCACAAAGCTACCGTAATCAAAACAGTGTGGTACTGACATAAGTACCGATAGAATAGAACTGAGATTTCAGAAATAAACCCCCCCAAAAAATCTATGGTCAATTGATTTTGACAAGGATGCCAAGACCATTCAATAGGGGAAAGAATAGTCTCTTCAACAAATAGTGTTGGGACAACTGGATATCTAAATGCAAAAGAACGAAGCTGCACCCCTACCTCACTGCATATACAAAAATTAACTCAGAATGGATCAACCTTAATTTAAGAAGTAAAACAATAAAACTAGTAGAAGAAAACATAGGAGTAAATATTTGACATAGATAATTTAAATCCACAGATAATTCTCCACTACAGTTAAAAGTGAACATCTCCATTATAACTTTGCCCAAAGACTATGGGAATAGTGGCAAAGCTGACTGACTTGAGTTTTATCTCTTTTCACTCCCCTGTCCATTAACATAGATACTTCATGAGAAATGTCCTTGAAGGTAATCAGAAAGAAGGCAAAAAACAAGTGCCTAGGCTAATAGTAACAAAAAGTACGATTGGCCATAAGTAATAAAAATAAAACCCAAATACATAGGTTAAGCCAAAGCACACTTTGGTTTCTAAATTCTTTGCCAGGAAAAATGGTATAAATATAGTGATTAAGAGCACAGACCCTGGATCCAGAGGGCCTGGATTCCAATCCCAGCCTTACTTAGCTGCTTGTCTTTTATTTAATCTCTCTCCATTCCTCAGCTCCCTCATCTTTAAAATGGAAATAATATTAGTGCCTACTTCATGGGGTTGTTGCTTAGCACTAGTAACTACTTAGGTGAGTGCTATTATTTCTAGGACTGACAGAGGATGGATCAGAAAGAGAGGTATTTCTACGCTTCCATGATTATATATAGAGTTGCTAGAAAATGCAGCTCATATGGTAGCCATGAGCATATGCCTTGTAGACCTCCAACTTTGGTGTAACTGACCAAGAGCCCCAGCTGCTGTGCTCTGAAATCACCATATTTGCTCAAAGGTCTCACTTCCCACCAGCTGCTCCCATCCAGTAACTAAGCACTGCAGGAGTGCTAAGGGAGACCATTCCTGGGAGGAACAGGACGCCTCTTATGGTCAACTTTGGCTTGAGTACTCTTTGACAACCTTGTTGAAATTTCCCTAGTCTGAAGGACAAGCTAGACTTTCCATCCTGCTTTGTCAGCTCTGCATCATGTTCTGATGGCTCTCCCAGCCTTTCCTGGTTCCATCCCTGTATTCTCTCACCCTTTTAATCCTACTTTAGTGTCCGATTCTTAGAGGACTAACATAGTCTGGCATTCAAAACTCTCTTAGCTATGAACTTTACCTATATGCCACCTTATCTACTATCTCTTAGCTGCATGTACCTTCCACTCTTGGTTCCCAAATGTGCCTAATGCTTCCTCATCTTTGAGCCTTTGTCCATGTCCCTTCACTGAGAAAGCACTCACCACCCGGCCATTTTTGCCTATTGGATACCACTTGTCACTGATCAAGCAACTCAGATGTCACTTTCTCTAAGTCTTTCAAGATCTGCCAACCAGGTATACTCTTTACCTTCTTAAACCTCAATGAATCTTGCCTTTGAGCTTTTTAATAAGCTTATTAACAGCAATAGCTATTTCTTACTTTGAGCCCTCCAGAGTCCCCAGCTTGTATCAAATAGGCACATAATATGTGTAGGATGGAATTGGAAAATTAGGGGGAATTCTAGTGAAATTTAATTTTTAACATTAGGATTTCCAACAGCTTACATCCATTTTGCTTGATATAGCAATAATAAACTCAGATGAATAAAAAAAATCCTATGTATCAAAGCACTTAGGGCAAAATATAGCATGTAGTAGCTCAATTTTAATACCTGCTTAAAATTCTTCATCAAATTTGGCTGATTTTTTCCCCCAAAGAGTGATGATGTAAAATTTTTTTAAAGTTTTGGGTTTGTTTATGTATATCGAGGGGGACTAGGGGCAAAGAAAAACAGCTGTACAAGAAAATTTCCTCCTCTAGCAAAGGGCCTTTGGCCTAAGGGCTGGCAAGCCCAACATCTCTCCCCTTTGGCTCCTCCAGAAATAGAGAAGGGAGATCTTGTCATTTTAATGAGATTTCATGGAGTAATATACAATAATATGAGAGAGCACTGATGAGCTTAATACATAGAGAATCTTATTCCCTCACATATGCCTGATTGTTTGGAGTCATTAATAATCCTTACAGAAGACATTGTGATACAGGATAGGAAACTGAGGCTCTGTGACCAAGTCATGTGCTAGGTCACTGACCCAAATCCCTTAGAATTTTATTGTAGGTGTCCAAAAGATTTGTTAATCACATAAAACTCAATTTCTCCCCCCAACCTCATTCCAGGGCTTTTGGGACAATGTTCTTGGACAATTCAGTCTAAGGAAACTGATACTGGATTGAAGGCGAGGTTTGACATCTAGCCAGAGTACAGCAGGAGTGCCAACTCAACTGCTTCAGGTAAAGGTTTGTAACTCTTTAACTTGGGTCTCTAATCATTTCCGGTTAGGTCCACAACACGCACTAAGAACTCCTCAGGTGGAAAGCAGGAAGAGGGTGGCTTGTGCAAGGATCAGATAGCACCTACGTGGGCGCTCATTTATTAATTATTTAACAAGGGCGATCACATGAGAGAACTGCCGTTCCCCCTGCCCCCATTTTTCTCACTAACAGGCCTGAAAAGTGAACAAGATGGACGGGTCCAGCCAAGAGGAAGAGGAGGATCGTACTTTCACCAACATTTCTCTTGCAGACGACACAGGTAAGGAAGAACCTGATGAATTCTGAAACATAAAATTCAGCAACTGCTCAGCTGTTTTTTAAAACTATAGTTTTTATTGTTTTTATTATAATGGTAAAACATAGTCATTGTAGAAAACTTGAAAAAATATAGCTACAAAAATAAAACCAAAAAAATGTTTAATTAAGAGCTATTTTTCTTTTTCCTTTAAAATTAAGTGATTATTTTAAAGGTTCTTGTGGTTGAATTACACGTACTTTAAAAAATCAGTTGACAAATAAAAATATAAAATGTTTATTTCCTAAGAGCTCAGGAAACATGACCTCAACATATGTAAAGTGTATGTTATATATATAAAGTACAGACGCCCCATTTATATTACTTAGCACCAGTTTGCCAATATGAAGTCAGTGATGAGAGAAGACCTAAAACAACCTAGGATATTATTACTCCAATTTGTTCAATTATAGTCCACTACTTCTCTATTTCGTGAAATAATTTTACCATTTCTGAAAAATGAACTAGAATACACTGCAATTCGCTTTAAAAATTACTGCAGAAAATGTCCGGTTTTTAAGCAAGGACAAAGTTTGCTGAATTCCACACAAGAGAAGGAAAAAGAGGGGAGCAGTGGTTCTAAAACGCTGATGGAAGGGGTAACTATGGCTCATTCAACATCCGAGAGAAAACAGACACTGCTGAGTGGCACAATGTTAACTAGAAACACTTCAAACCTATAAGCAACTACGTCGTGTGTGTGTGTGGGGGGGGGGGGGGGGTTGGTGACGTTGTTTTGTATCCAAGTTCCCTTAGCACAGTCATAGAAGCCAGCAAGACTGCAGCTAAGCAATGGGGGTTACTGATTCTGATTAACAGAGCAGAACATGAATATTTAACATCAATTGCTTTCATACAGCCACGCTTCTCCACTTTCTCCCTAAATGCTCAGATTCAAAAAGCCTCTTTCTAAAGTGTGGCCAATTAGCCGAACTGCCAGCCAGCCAGAGCTAAACTTGGCCTCCTGGCACCGCATAAACATGCTGGGGGCTTTGAAAATCAAACAGGCGCATTTTCAGCCTTTACGACGCGAGGAAAAGTACAAGGTCCCCGGGCTGTTGAAGAAGTGGGATACCGCTGGCCTTCACATGCTCCCATCAGGGCGTTTTAGAAAAACGACAGAGCTGCAGATGGCAGCGAAGGAAACAAAGACCTGGGAAAACCTGCTCCTTAGCTCGTGGAAGACACGATGAGCTCTGAGCGTGCGCGTGGGGAGTCCTATATGCCGTGGGCGCGTGCGGTTCCTACGGGGCGCTGGCTTGCTCCGAAGACGCCCCCGCCCAGGATTCTTTCTCCCTTGTGACGTGGGCTGGGTCTGAAAGCTGATGCTCGCTGAGGCTGAGAAGAAGCCTTTGTGAAACAGATGACTTTCATCCAGTCCTCGGCACCGCCTCATCCCTAACCCTCCGCGTCTCATCCTCTGCCGCCCTCGCGCTTCCAGGGCCCACAAAAGCAGAGGAGGGCGGGGATTTGAAGTCAGGCGTCTAATCCAAGGTTGTCAACAGTTTGGAGAGGGACACCGTCGAAGTTGTTAGCTAACCGAATGTGAGGCCGGCAGTAGGCGTAGGCGCGGAATAAAGTGATAAACTGGGACGGGGTAAGCAGGATGCCTGGGTTGGTGGTGAGCTGTCGCAGCCGAGGGAGGGCTTTGAAGGCTCCTTGCTCGCCCTCAAGACCTCCTCATCCCTGCAGACGAGTCACAGAATCTTGGGGCACCAGGGGCCTTCAGTGATGGTCCAGCGTGGTAACCAGCAGTGGGCTGAGGCACTAGCTCTGATTCGTGCTGCTTCAGCTTTCCAAGACGGCACATAGAAATTGCTCAGGTACTTGTAGCAGGAAAGAACTGAAACCCCATGTTCTTTGGCTTTTGGAGATAAGTGTATCAATTTGATGTGGCAGTACTGGTATGCTCTTGTTAATAAGAGGTTCTTGGTCTTTGATAAATAAAAATGGGAAGACAAATTATGATGAAACAAATGCAGCTTGTTCACAATTTCACATTAGATTGACCTACATTTCTTTCAATAACATCTATTTCCATGCTGAGTTTCCTGCTGTTAAGAAGGAAAACTTAAGAGTGAAGTTTTAAAGAAATTGAAATTTCTTTAAGCTTAGGTGTAGTGTTTTTTTTTTCAAATGATTACTAAGTTTTAAGGCCACAAATACTTATTAAGATGTTTGGACCTGAATACTTAATTTGTGGAACTGTTTGGTATTTCTCTTGGCCTTGGAGAACTGTAAAAAAATAACTTAAAATGAAGGGCACCGTGAACCAAGGTAGTTTGGGAATCTCCGGTCTAAGCTGTACGGTTGTTGCACTGGCCTCCCTTCTGGGTGACAGACACACAGTTCAGGACAAAGACATTTGATAGTATTGCTCTGTCCTTCCTTCCTGTCTTTCTGATCCCCTGGCTTTGATGCTACCACAGTTCTCAGGTTCTCCTTTAACCTCTCCTCATCATTCTCAGGCTCCTTTGGGAACTCTTTCCTACAAGTCTTTCCCCAAGATTCTGCCCTTGGCCTGCTTTCCTTCTCTCTCTGGTTCCACACTATATACCAGTGACTCTAAAACAGCTTGTAAATTCAAACACATTTAGGGCCAAGCAGTGTATTTGTGGGAAAGAGACAATGGTATATCATTGTTTATTTCATTCAGTTTCCAAAACAAACCATTGAAATTTCTATGCTCATTTCAGTTTATTAGGTTTCTCCATCATGTATCTTTTTTTTTTTTTTTTTTGCAGTATGCGCACCTCTCCCTGCTGTGGCCTCTCCCATTGCGGAGCACAGGCTCTGGACACGCAGGCTCAGTGGCCATGGCTCACGGGCCCAGCTGCTCCATGGCATGTGGGATCTTTCTGGACCAGGGCATGAACCCATGTCCCCTGCATCGGCAGGCGGACTCTCAACCACTGTGCCACCAGGGAAGCCCTGTGCATTAATTTTGTATGCTGCTACTTTACCAAATTCATTGATTAACTCTAGTAGTTTTCTGGTAGCCTCTTTAGGATTCTCTATGTAGAGTATCATGTCATCTGCAAACAGTGACAGTTTTACTTCTTCTTTTCTGATTTGGATTCCTTTTTCTTCTCTGATTGTTGTGGCTAAAACTTCCAAAACTATGTTGAATAATAGTGGTGAGAGTGGGCAATCTTGTCTTGCTCCTGATCTTAGTGGAAATGGTTTCAGTTTTTCACCATTGAGGATGATGTTGGCTGTGGGTTTGTCATTTATGGCCTTTATTATGTTGAGGTAAGTTCCCTCTATGCCTACTTTCTGGAGGGTTTTTATCATAAATGGGTGTTGAATTTTGTTGAAAGGTTCGTCTGCATCTATTGAGATGATCATATGGTTTTTCTCCTTCAGTTTGTTAATATGGTGTATCACACTGATTGATTTGCATATATTGAAGAATCTTTGCACTCCTGGCATAAACCCCACTTCATCGTGGTGTATGATCCTTTTAATGTGCTGTTGAATTCTGTTTGCTAGTATTTTGTTGAGGATTTTTGCATCTACGTTCATCAGTGATATTGGCCTGTAGTTTTCTTTCTTTGTGACATCTTTGTCTGGTTTTGGTATCAGGGTGATGGTGGCCTCATAGAATCAGTTTGGGAGTGGTCCTCCCTCTGCTATATTTTGGAAGAGTTTGAGAAGGATCGGTGTTTTCTCTCCTCTAAATGTTTGATAGAATTCACCTGTGAAGCCATCTGGTCCTGGGCTTTTGTTTGTTGGAAGATTTTTAATCACAGTTTCAATTTCAGGGCTTGTGATTGGTCTGTTCATATTTTCTATTTCTTCCTGGTTCAGTCTCTGAAGGTTGTGCATTTCTAAGAATTTGTCCATTTCTTCCCGGTTGTCCATTTTATTGGCATATAGTTGCTTGTAGTAGTCGCTCATGATCCTTTGTATTTCTGTAGTGTCAGTTGTTACTTCTCCTTTTTCATTTCTAATTCTATTGATTTGAGTCTTCCTCCTTTTTTTTCTTGATGAGTCTGGCTAATGGTTTATCAACTTTGTTTATCTTCTCAAAGAACGAGCTTTGTTTTATTGATCTTTGCTATCATTTCATTCATTTCTTTTTCATTTATTTCTGATCTAATCTTTATGACTTCTCTCCTTCTGCTAACTTTGGGGGTTTTTTGTTCTTCTTTCTCTAATTGCTTTAGATGTAAGGTTAGGTTGTTTATTTGAGATGTTTCTTGTTTCTTAAGGTAGGATTGTATTGCTATAAACTTCCCTCTTAGAACTGCTTTGTCTGCATCCCATAGGCTTTGGGTTGTCGTGTTTTCATTGTCATTTGTTTCTAGG
This sequence comes from Phocoena phocoena, assembly GCF_963924675.1. Classification (NCBI taxonomy): domain Eukaryota; kingdom Metazoa; phylum Chordata; class Mammalia; order Artiodactyla; family Phocoenidae; genus Phocoena; species Phocoena phocoena. The sequence goes on from NC_089223.1 coordinate 21,315,108, forward strand.
TATTTTTTGATTTCCTCTTTGATTTCTTCAGTGATCTCTTGGTTATTTAGTAGTGTATTGTTTAGCCTCCATGTGTTTGTATTTTTTACAGATTTTTTCCTTTAATTGATATCTAGTCTCATAGCATTGGTTGGTTTTTACCTTGCTCCTTCATCTCTGTGTATTTCTCTGTCTTCTCATTTTGCTTAACTTGCTGTGTTTGGGGTCTCCTTTCCACAGGCTGCAGTTTTATAGTTCCCATTGTTTTTGGTGTGTGTCCCCAGCCCCAGCGTGTAAGGTTGGTTCAGTAGCTTGTGTAGGCTTCCTGGTGGAGGGCACTAGTGCCTGTGTTCTGGTGGATGAGACTGGATCTTGTCTTTCTGGTGGGCAGGACCACGTCTGGTGGTGTGTTTTGGGGTGTCTTTGAACTTAGTATGATTTTAGGCAGCCTGTCTGCTAATAGGTGGAGTTGTGATCCTGTCTTGCTAGTTGTTTGGCATGGGGTGTCCAGCACTGGAGCTTGCTGGCCATTGGGTAGAGCTGGGTCTTAGCGTTTAGACTGAGATCTCTGGGAGAGGTCTTGCCAATTGATATGACGTGGGGCTGGGAGGTCTCTGGTAGACCAATGTCCTGAACTCGGCTCTCCCACCTCAGAGGCTCAGGCCTGACACCAGGCCAGAGCACCAAACCCTGTCAGCCACATGGCTTAGAAGAAAAGGGAGAAAAGAAAGAAAGAAAGAAAGAGAGAATTTTAATAAATAAATAATATAAAATAAAATAATTAAAATTTTAAATTAAAATTAAAAAGTAATAAAGAAAAAGAAGATTGCAACCAAACCAATAAACAAATCCACCAATGATAACAAGCACTAAAACTATACTAAGATAAACATAAAAGTCAGAAACAAGTCAGTCGCAGACAGCAAACCCCAAGTCTACAGTTGCTCCCCAAATCCACTGCCTCAATTTTGGGTTGATTCATTGTCTATTCAGGTATTCCACAGATGCAGGGTACCTCAAGTTGATTGTGGGGATTTACTCCACTGCTTCTGAGGCTGCTGGGAGGAATTTCCCTTTCTCTTCTTTGTTCCCACAGCTCCTGGGGTTCAGCTTTGGAGTTGGCCCCACCTCTGCGTGTAGGTCACCCTCATGCTTCTGTTCCTACCCAGACAGGACAGGTTTAAAGCAGTGGCTGATTAGGGGGCTCTGGCTCACTCATGCCGGGGGCAGGGAGGGGTACAGTAGTTATAATATGAATGTGGGGCGAGCCTGTGCTGACAGAGGCCGGTGTGACATTGCAGTAGCCTGAGGCGTGCCGTGCATTCTCCTGGGGAAGTTGTCCCTGGATCATGGGACCCTGGCAGTGGTGGGCTGCACAGGCTCCCAGAAGGGGAGGTGTGGACAGTGACCTGTGTTTACACACAGGCTTCTTGGTGGCGGCAGCAGCAGCCTTAGTGTCTCATACCCATTTCTGGTGTCCTCACTGATAGCCGCAGCTCATGCCCATCTCTGGAGCTCGTTTAGGAGGTGCTCTGAATCTCCTCTCCTCGTGCACCCCAAAATAATGGACTCTTGTCTCTTAGGCAGGTCCAGACTTTTTTCTGGACTCCCTTCCACTAGCTGTGGTGCACTAACCCGTTCAGGCTGTGTTCACGCAGCCAACCCCAGTCCTCTCCCTGGGGTCCGACCTCCGAAGCCCAAGCCTCAGCTCCCAGCCCTGGCCCGCCCCGGTGGGTGAGCAGACAAGCCTCTCAGGCTGGTGAGTGCTGGTCAGCACTGATCCTCTGTGTGGGAATCTCTCTGCTTTGCCCTCCGCACCCCTGTTGCTGTGCTCTCCTCCGTGGCTCCGAAGCATCCCCACTCTGCCACCCGCAGTCTCTGCCCGCTAAGGGGCTTCCTAGTGTGTGGAAACTTTTCCTCCTTCACAGCTCCCTCCCTGAGGTGCAGGTTCCGTGCCCATTCTTTTGTCTCTGTTTTTTCTTTTTTCTTTTGCCCTACTCAGGTACGTGGGGAGTTTCTTGCCTTTTGGGAAGTCTGAGTTCTTCTGCCAGCGTTCAGTAGGTGTTCTGTAGGAGTTGTTCCACATGTAGATGTATTTCTGATGTATTTGTGGGGAGGAAGGTGATCTCCACGTCTTACTCCTCTGCCATCTTGAAGGTCCACCTCTGTAATATATTTTTATTACTCTGAAATCACGAAGTGTGATGCCTCTACCTTTGTTCTTTTTTTCTCTCAGGTTTTTTTTGGTTATTTGGGGGCTTTTGTGGTTTCATATTACCTTTAGAATTGTTTTTTCTATTTCTGTAAAAAATGCCATTGGGATTTTGATAGGAACTGCCCTGAGTGTGTAGACTGCTTTGGGTGGTATGGACAATTTAACAATAGTAAAGACTTTGGGTGGTATGAAAATTACAAAACAATGATGAAAGAAACTAAAGAAGATACAAACAAATGGAAAGTCATCATGTATCTTTTACATGTAGCAGATATTACTCTTAATATGGTTTATTTCACAGTGATGTTTCAAGTTTAATTCTTTCAACAAGGACATGGTTGGTTTGCACATCAAATATATGGGAACATTATTAATTTCACAACATCATTTTCTTTGAAACACACAGTCCTCTTGGACTAGATTTCTTTTGCTACTTTTGATTAAGAGAACAAGAAAAGTTTACTTTTCTTTTAACTCTACTGTAAGCAAGGCAACAGCAATTGTGATGATGAGATAGCAACCAACGCTGAGCCTCTGGGCCAGGGGCCCAGCCAGGTGAGGACTGAGGCTCCTGAAGAGCATGTGCCCTGCTCAGAGAGCCAAGCTGCTTCCCACTTCTAGCTGACTGCTGTCATGAAAGAATGGAAATGCAAAAAAGCACAGTTTTCAAGAGACACCAAAAATACAGGGGTTTTTTTGGTGCAACTTCCTGATTCTTCCCTGTTTTCCACCTAATCCTAATTTTAAAAACAATATCATGGAAGTCCAAACAAAACACATCTGCAGGTCAGATATGACTGCAGAAGAAGGTATTTTCAGACTTCTGTTCTCAAATCTTTATCGTTTGTCTTTATCTCTCTTCTTAGTTTCTGATTCATAATCCAACTGCTTGCTAGAACCTAGATATGTCCCAGGTGTCAAATGAACTCATCTTACCCCTTGGGAACCCCATAATCTGCTCCCACGTATGATTCATAATTTTAATGAATGGCCGCATCATCTACCCAGTTCCTAAAGCGAGAAATTCACATGTCGTCCCATTATCATTTCTCACAACCCAATCAAAGCACTGATTCCTGTTGACTTGACCTTGAAAATGTTTCTCAAATTAATCTGGCCTTCTCCAATCTTATCACCACTTCCCTGATCAGGCCCTCATCATCTCCCACATAAACCACAGCATCAACTGCCCAACTGTTCTTCCTATTTCAATTTCTATCCCTTCACATCTCTCCTCCACACTGCCTATATCACTCCCTCTCCCTGCAGAGACCGATCGATGCCTTGCATCTCCTGCTGGCTGAAGTCCAAGACACTTAACGTGGCATTTAAAGTCTCCCTCTTCCTGGCTCTACCTATCTCTTCAGTGTCATTTCCTGCCACAAAGTTTGGGCTCAGTAGGAAACACTTAATGTTCTATGCACATGCTGTCTATTTCATGCCTCTGGACTTTGCTCATACTGCTCTCTTTGCCTGGAATAACAAAACTCACCCTTTCTTGCCTGGCTAATTCCTATTCATCCTTTAAGAACCCATCCAGGCATCACCTCCTCCAGGAAGCCTTCCTTGACCTTCCCAGGCTGAGTAAGGTTTCCTTTCTCCTTTCTCAGAATGCCAAGCTTATCTCTACCTATATTTTTTCACAGCATATTATACTTGTATGTATATGGGTTCCTTCCACCAACAGACTGTGAGCTGCTGGAAGATGGAACCTGGGTTTTAAAATGTCTGTACTTCTGGCACCTAATCCAATGTCTGGCACCTAATAGACACTCAAAACATTTTGGCCAAATAATTCTGATTGAGTTTGTGTGTACACTGGGATGAGGGCCCCTAGCTGAGAATAGACTCCTAAGGTCAGCTTTCCTAAATCATTTCTAGTTTTAAGAGTTTCTTTCCTATCTCCACTTCTGGGTCATTTAGTTTTGCTTTCAGAAAACATTTATTGAGCACCTACTATCACTTGCCAGGTAGTAGACAGGACCTGGCTATTTGGAGAATTGGCTCAGAGTAGTGTGGAAGAAAGGGCTTGAACTTTGGAGTCAGAAATTCCTGGACTTGAGTCTGTTGGACTTTTAGCGAGTTATGTAACATCCCTGAGCCTCAGTTTCCTAGATCATGAAATGATCATAAGAGTATGTCTCTGAATTGTTTTGAAGATTAAATGAAATAATAAAGGAGGCTTCCTGAACCAGCCTGGCCTACAGTAAGTATTCAGTACATTTTAGTTCCTCCTTTGCCCACTTCAAAGAGATCACACACAAGTTTCTTAAAAGGCTCCAAGATTTGTCAACATTGGCTGTCATGGTAACGGCACCGCCCTGTGGATGCTGCTCTGTAAGTGGGACTGCTGATGTCTTCCTGATAAAGAGGCTTGTGGTAGAAGGGGGCGGGGGGTGGATACGAACAAACCCTTTAAACAAGAGCATGATTCTCTTCTGATACAAATAAGATAGCTCCTCTTTTTCCTCTTCATCCTGGCCCTCACCTCTTCCCTGCCAACATTCTTCCCACCACTGTCCTCCTTTATGCCTCAGCCTCCTTCCTGACTCTGCTCTCTAAAATCTCTCCTGGATAATAGTCAAAGCTGCTTCTGCATCTGTTTTTGGCATCCCAATTAGCCCTCATTGTAAGGTGGTAATAAGCTTCCTGGAGAAGTGGCACAATTGTCGTGTGCTTTTATTTGGTACCTCTTCCTACCACTGTTTGGAAAATGTAACAATACCCCCCTCGTGCCCCGCTGAAAGCGGTCTGGGTTTGAAAAGCTTTCAGAAGGCCATCTGCCATCCCCTCAGCCAAGCAGCAGATCAGACACGACGCCCTGCATTAGTTAGCACTCCAAGGTATCAAGGGCCTGTATTCCTTTTCATCTCACCCTCCATTATAATATGGGCTAAAGAAGGAAACATACTCGTGGCTACCCAGCTGGAAGACACAGTGAGTCATAGCAGGAGTCTTGTCCGAAAAAAGGGAGCAGGCTTTTCTTTTCTGATGGTGAATGGAGCCAGTGTTTGCAGCCAGCACCACGCTCCAGCGTCCCCTGCACTGCTGGTAAGGGCTTGACTGCGTTACCCTGGACCTCATGGGAGGATATGGTGCTGATGACTCCTGGAGTGGAGGCATCCTTCAATAAGTACACAAGGATGAGGTGAGGGTTGGTCGCATGTGCTGGTCAGGAACAGTGAAGCGCTCCCTGCTTCACCTCAGTTTATACCCTCCAATGAATTTGGCCATGAATATTAATTTAAAAGATTATTCAGACATACTTAGAGATGCCAAAAGAGATCACCTCTAGAATGGTACAAGTGTTTTTGTTTTTAGTGGCTTGAACAAGGGTGTTCATTGCACCAGCAATGGCAGAAAGTTTCAGCAAATCTTAATTGGCATTTGGGATCCATATAAGTATACATAATGTCATTGGCCAAGTGAAATATCTCTTCCTGTAAGCTGAAGATAATATGGACAGTGGCATTGGGAATACCTCCCCTGGCCCAGCAAAATGCCTTTGAGACTTAGCAGAAGAGATTCAATAAGAAAAAGGAGATTAACTCTGCTTCTCAGTAGCTTCTGAGAGTGCTATGACTCTGGGGTCACTAATGTATCACTAGAAATTGTAAGTGCTTTCTGCGAAAAAAAATCTTCCATCAGAAGAAATCCACTTAACTGAAATAAAACAATCTAGCATAATGCAAAAACTAGTTTTAATAAACAAACTTAAGAAACAGAATGTTACGGCAGCATCTAAATATTCTCAGTAATCTAGATTGTTCTCTAATTTTCTCATCAAAACGTAAGTATTAATATTTTGACTCTTCCCTTAAAAGACAAAACCATCCATCAATCGCCTTGTGTCAGTAATGTGTTTTTTCTTTATTAGATTAACAACAACAAAAAAGGGAGTAAGAATGTTTTACGTTAAATTTATATGAAAGCCTTCATAATTGTGCTAATTTTTTTTCCTAGAGAAAAATCCAGAGGAGATTCAAAAGATCAAGGGTGAATTTGATTTACCTGAGCTCATGAGCTAATGAGATGCTGACCTTCCCCACGTCTTTTTCCTGTCAAGAAGGGAGCCAGGGGGCTATTTTCCATCATGGGGACCTTCATTTCAAAAAGGCTCCAATTGGATTGGATCCACTTTGGACACATTTCCCCTCACAGGCCTCCAGCCTGCCTGACTTGTTCCGAATTTGAGGGTCAGAGCCTGGTTTCCTTAGACGCTTGGGGTTCCCCTGAGAGATCCTTTGAAGGTTCTCTTTGAGCCTTCAGACAGAATCTGGAGTGTAGAGAGAAGGAGGGTGATGCTTAAAGAGCAGGGCAGACTGGAGGAACCAGCTTCAGCTGTGCTCCTCAACCCTAGGAATGATGTTTAAGTGATTCAAAAGCTCTCAGTGACCCTACAGGAAGCAATATGTACTCCAATCACAGAATCAGAGTTGTTGTAAAAGCTGTTTCAGAAAGACATGTTTTGCTTTCACGGATAGGCTTTAACCTTCATTTTCAATCCTTGAATTTGACATTGGAAAGGGAAGGGACTCAGTGGCAGCCCCCATGAATGGCCAGGAGAATAGTGAGCCTCCCTTGCCAGCTTTTTTTTACATCTTTATTGGAGTAAAATTGCTTTACAATGTTGTGTTAGTTTCTGCTACACAACCAAGTGAATCAGCTCTATGTACACATATGTCCCCGTATCCCCTCCCTCTTGAGCCTCCCTCCCACCCCTCTAGGTGGTCACAAAGCACCGAGCTGATCTCCCTGTGCTATGCAGCATCTTCCCACTAGCTGTCTGTTTTACATTTGGTAGTGTATACATGTCAATACTACTCTCTCACTTCGTCCCAGCTTCCTCTTCCCCCACTGTGTCCTCAAGTCTGTTCTCTATGTCTGCATCTTTATTCCTGCCCTGCCACTAGGTTCATCAATACCATTTTTTTAGATTCATATATATGTGTTAGCATACAGTATTTGTTTTTCTCTTTCTGACTTACTTCACTCTGTATGACAGACTCTAGGTCCATCCACCAAACTACAAATAACTCAATTTCATTTCTTTTTATGGCTGAGTAATATTCCATTGTATATATGTGCCACATCTTTATCCATTCATCTGTTGATGGACACTTAGGTTGCTTCCATGGCCTGGCTATTGTAAATAGAGCTGCAGTGAACATTGTGGTACATGACTCTTATTGAATTATGGTTTTCTCAGGGTTATATGCCCAGTACTGGGATTGCTGGGTCATATGGTAGTTCTCTTTTTAGTTTTTTAAGGAACCTCCATATTGTTCTCCATAGTGGTTGTATAAATTTACATTCCCACCAACAGTGCAAGAGGGTTCCCTTTTCTCCACACTCTCCCACATTTATCGTTTGTAGATTTTTTGATGATGGCCATTCTGACCAGTGTGAGGTGATACCTCATTGTAGTTTTGATTTGCATTTCTCTAATGATTAGTGATGTTGAGCATCTTTTCATGTGTTTGTTCCTTGCCAACTTTTTGTTAGAGCGACCTGAATCTTCCCTCCACCAGCCTCCCTGGGATGCACACAGCCAACAGTCACCCCTTTTCAGCCCTTACTGGCTTTCTTCCCCATTTAATCATTGCTCCCTTGTTTCTCCACACACACGTTTCATTGTCAGCTTAATGACTTTGGCTCAGACTACTTGGCTGTGCACATGCCTTGGTTCTCTCCTCGCTGGTAGCATGACACGAGTAAAAGTGGAAAAAGCTTGCATTTTAAAACACATTCGTCCTTTCTTATCCCTCCTGAGAATCTTCACTACCTTTTCCAAGCAGACAAAAGACAACTATTATTCCTTCACCTATGTGAATATTTTGCTTTCATTTGCATTCTTGGTGAAAAGGTTAGTGGGTTTCTCTAAGGTCATGATAACTATTTAGAAAGCTTTGTTTATAAAAGTATCTAGAAGATGTTTTTTCAACACTGTTTCTTATCCTTTTTAATTTTAGAATTTTAAATGGCTTGAGCTTCTTTGTGCTATGACAGTGTTCCTCAATGTACAGGGGATTCCTGTCCCTTCTGCTTTAAAATAGTGTAAAAACAGAATTTCTGTAAATACAACGTAGTTGAGAATGGACTTGAGGACACGGGAAGGGGGAAGGATAAGCTGGGACGAAGTGAGAGAGTGGCATGGACATATATACACTACTAAATGTAAAATAGATAGCTAGTGGGAAGCAACCGCATAGCACAGGGAGATCAGCTAGGTGCTTTGTGACCAGCTAGAGGGGTGGGATAGGGAGGGTGAGAGGGAGATGAAGAGGGAGGAGATATGGGGATACATGTATATGTATAGCTGATTCACTTTGTTATAAAGCAGAAACTAACACACAATTGTAAAGCGGTTATACTCCAATAAAGATGTTTAAAAAACCCCAGAAAACACAGTTGATATATAATTTGAGCCAGTCACAGTTAGCAATGATGGTTGGCCCCTAGACACTAACATTTTCAGCCAGTGCCTCTCTGTGAAATACTTAGTGATCGTCAAACACACAATTGCCCAGGGAGAGCCTATGTTTCAAGGAATTTCTCAAAGAATAGTACTTGTAGAATATTTCCTGCTAACACAAACAGTATCTCCTTTGTTGGTCCATTTTGTAAGTTGGGACATTATCCATTTTCCATAGTATGTAATCATTTGACTGTAAAAGGAATTAGGCAAATTCACAGCTAACTGGTCATTTTTGAAAAGCAAACTGTATGTTTAATATTTCTGTCATGTTCCAATGATTACATTTTTAAGGGATTCTTTTTTGCCAACCTTTTGTTTTGGGGTGTGGGAGACAGGTAATCTAAAGCAGACATTGAAGAAAGATGATTAGTCACCTGTCACTCTAATTTTCCTATAGGTTCTCAATTCTGGAGACAATTAGGAAAACCAGTTGGTTTCTTTAGAAATCCTGGTGAACTCTTTGGATATTTGATACCATCTAAAAAATAACCCACATTCATCACAAATAAAACTAAGAGAGTCACAAAATTAAGTATTTGGAGTGAGCCCACATTCTATTAACTAGTCATGTGTCTCTTAGATAAATGTTAATAACATTTATTGAGAACTTAATACGTCCCAGGTGCTGTGCTCAGAACTTCACATTCATTATCTCATTTAATCCTCACAAATAGCATGTGACAGACATTATTATCCCTGTTTTTGAGATTGAAGACTGGGGCTCAGAAAGGTTTAAGAACTTGTATGAAGCAGAGCTGGGATAGCAGCCCAGGTCTGAGTGACTTCAAAGCCTTCATCAAATGACAGTGCATCAGGACAGCAATTACCAGATTGCATAACTGCATTATACTGACAAGGTGGAAGCAATAAGGTGCTTTGCAGACATTGAACAATGTAATATGGTCCCTTAGTTATGTTATGAGGTCACTGTTTCAAAAATGTAATCATAGATTCAGAGGGCAAGAAGAGCCCCAGAGGCTCTCTAACAATATTGGAGTACGCTCAGACAAGAAAGGTAGAATATAAAATTGTACCTATGTTGTGATTACAACCATGTAAAAGTAATTTATGTATATGGACTAGGATGGGACGAGAACTTCGGAAAATGTATTTACTAATGTGTAGGGATTATGTTATTACATTTTCATGTTCTATTTATACAATAATTTTTTTCTTAAAGATAAGATTAACAGAAGTTTTTCTGATATACAGAAGAAAGATATTAATCCTAACATGAGTGCTGATTTTGAGAAGCATGTGAAAATACCAGTGCTAGGATTAAGGACACCTATCAAAACATCACTACTGTCTTTTGCATTTTTAGTGATGCATGCAAAAATTTGTATTAGGAAAATAAAATGTAGAAAGTGGTAGATTTGGCTATAGGACACACCAGGCACAGAGGGTGGGGAGAAGGGGAGATAAGACATTAAATTGTAAATGCCACCCTTCAGCATAGTCATATCTTATATGTTTAAGTTTTATTTTGAAACAATATCAAGTGCCAAAAACTTGCAAGCATGTGAAGAAGGATCCTTTCTTCCTGAATTATTTGAGAGTAAGTTGCCAACTCAATGCCCCATCACCCCCGGACACTTTAGTGCGCACTTCCTACGAACAAGGACAATCTCCTTCATAATCATGATACAACCAACAAAGTCATACATTCATACATTACTGTCACCTCATCTTCAAAGTGCATTTAAGGCTCACCAGTTGTCTTGATAATATCCGTGACAGAAAAGGCACCCAGCTAGAATCATACATTGCATTTAGTTGTCATGTCGATTTAGCCTCCTTCAATCTGGAACAATTCCTCAATCTTTACTTTTGTAACCTTGATACTTTTAAAGATTATAGAGCAGTTAGTTTATAAAAGGGTCCTCAATATTGATACACTTGGCAAGAATATCAGAAGTGATGCTGTGTTCTTCTCATTGCACCCTATCAGGTGGTACATAATTTCTATTTATCCCTTTACTAGTGAGGTTCACTTTGCCCCCTTGGTTATGGTGGTAACTTACTCCTTTTTCTTTTAATAATAAGCAAGTATTTGGGGGGTGGGAGATATTGTGAAACTATGTAAATATTCCATTTCACATCAGACTATTATGTATGTATGTATGTAAATCAGAATAGACTCATGGTTTCCTAATTTATTGAGTGGGTTAAAAATCCTCAGCGTGCCCTTAAAGAAGGAGAAGAGGAAGAGCTACCTACTATCTTGAAATCTTTTATATGTAGTATTTTAATCAAGCCTATATGGATTCTCTTCCTACTGCCTTGAGTTATTAAAATTCTCACTTACACTCACTTGATTTCTTCTTCTCTAAAAAATTAGTCTCCAAAAGAGAGATAGGAAAGAATGACCAACAAGGAAAAGTTGCACATTCTTTTGTCCATTCATCCACTCAACAAATATTTAATGAGAGACTACAATGTACCAGGTTCTCAGTTCAGGCTGTCACTTCAGTGTGTCTGGTTTGAGCCTCAAGCGGTGCTTCCCCTGCAATGAATGGCCACCACATGGATGGTGGGTGTAGACAGCACGTGTTCCTATTACCATGTGTCTGGGCTCCCCAAAGTTGTTAACCTTAATTCCTCTCAGAAGATGGGATGTTTATAAGCCAAACACTGCTATTTCCACATGGACCTCAAATTCAGGATTCATGTTAGGGTTATGATCTTAACTTCCACATACCAGATGGGCCATGTTGACAAAATGGTCAAGATACAGAGCAGAACTGTCTCTGTCATTTCACTAGACTACTTATTGTAACTCTTCCTCCTACGTTTGTTTTAAGGAAAACACCATCATATTCGGTCTCATTTTCAACATTCTAATAGAGGCTGATTCATCGTAGCATCTTTAATTTGTTGCACCTCATGCCTTCTCTTTTTTCTCACATCTTCCTTATTCCCTCCACAAATTTTAAAATCCACTCTGTTCTTAGTATTTACCTTGACTTTTCTCCCTCTCAACTGACATCTCTGGTCTTGTTTCTCCCCTCCCTGCCTTGTTCTACCTCCCTCTTTTCTACCTTCCCTCCTTCCCATCTATGCTGTCCTCATATCTATGCTTGTCCAAGGTCCTCTTCCTATTTCCTTCTTCCTAATCTCATGGCCTGACCTTTGCACTTTTTGCTCCTCTGGTCCAGGAGATGAAACAATACTTCACTAGTCTGAGTTGAATGATTTTGGGGAAAAGTTTTAGTTTTATAATTTTAGTACATGGAGAGGAAGCCTTCAGCTCAGATAAATTTAGGTTTAAGCACATATAATTTGCACATTACAATTATTGCTGCTAAGTCTATTAACCATTCACAAATAAATATTGCTTCACAGGCTAGTTATTTCCCTTATTATTCATTTATGGAGGATGCCTTTTCCTTAGGCAACAGTGAGTAATAATTAAGTTTCCAAGCTCTGTAGTTGAAGTCCCTGAAATCAAGTCCTGGCTCAGCAAACTGTGGTAACACTGGGCAAGTTATTTAACCTCTCTAAGCTTTAGTTTCCTCTTCCATAGCATGGGGATACCAAGTACCTACCTTCTAAACATTTTGTAAGAATTAAATAAAATAGTTCTTGTAAAACTGTGGGGCACCTGGTAAGGGGGGAATAAATGTTACATATATTATCAATATAGTAAAAATACTTGTGATGTACAAGGGAAAATTCTCTACAACTAATACCCTTGACTAAACAAATGATTTTTGAAGTTTGTAAAATTGTCACTGCTAATATGCAAAAACTAAGCTCAAAATATGAACTTTGGGCTGTACTTGGCTAAAATCCACCACAGTTCTTTACTGTTCCACCGGAAACAGCAATTCATTTTCTTTTTCTGTCACCACCTCAGTCCTAATAATCCCTTCCCGAAAATTCCATAAGCTTTATGTATTTAAAGATATAAAAGGTGAACGACTTATGGTTAGGAGGCTTTAGAAACCTTTTTCCATCCGCTTGGTGACTGACCTAAAGGGGTTTACAGATGTTCTGGTCAACACATAGGACTCTTCCAGTGAAATGTCACCATGAGGTAAGCCCTTCCCAACCTCAGTGGATTACAAGGCAGGGAAACCACATCAAACCCAAGTGGTGAGAGAAGCACTCAGTGCTTCAGGAAAGACCTATAGAGTCTGGGAGATTCTGGGCTCTCTACACAGTGGTATAGTGTCACCAACCTACAAAGTCTAGGTCCTGGAATCACCATTTTAAGCAGGCAAAGTTACTGTGGAAGGGGAAAATCTTTCCAGGAAAATTCTTTGTAAGGAAAACATACAGAAAAACCAAAGCAAAACAAACAAAACAACTAACAGTTCAAGCTATTGAGTTCAAGAAGAATTCAGTGGATTTGGCCATCAAATATTCAGTGGATTTGGCCATCAAATATTCAGTGGATTTGGCCATCAAATAGGCTGCAGCTCAGAGCTAGGAATTTGCTGTAAGTTAGAACTTTGGAACCAGGACTTTCTTAGTCAAAGTTATACAGTTTGAGGTTGTTTTCTGAGGGAAGGACAAGGGTAAACAGGCTAAATAATACAGTTTTCAAAAGTAAGTCTTCTGCTAAACAATGATAGCCTTTCTCAACCAGGCTTCCTCAAAAGAACCTTGGAACATGGAAAAGGATCTGAGTGACTACTTTCTCAATTCTCTCAGGGATGCCACATAAGAAGTACCTTTCTAGATGCAAGGGGAGAATTGATTTTATTTCATGCAATGAATACCTTAGGTGGGCTTAGTTCTCTCTCAGAACCTTGGGTGAAAAAGGGCTGGTGTCTGATAGGGTAACCCACCCAGGTGGCAGAGTTGCAACATGGTACTATCATTTTCCTAGAACTCGAGACTAAAAATCATGGTCATCTTGGACCCTTCCTTCACTTTTATCTTCCATGGTTGATTAATCTGTTAACACATCCTGCTTCTACTTTTTAAAAAATGTTTATGGTAATATCCCTTCGTCTCCTTTTCCACTGCCTCTACCACTCACGACTGAATTTTATAACAGTCATAGAGTCATATGACCTAGCCTCTAGGAATATCAGTTTTCTCATGTGCAAAGTAAAGATAATCATAGTAACTACCTCATAGGATTATGGTAAGGATTGAATGAATTATTTTATGTTCAGTGCTCAGTACAGCACCTTACAGATAGTTGGAACTCAGTAAATGTTAGCTATTACTGTTGTTATTATATACGCCTCCTCCTGTAGTGTCTTCCTACCGATTCACTCTGGATACTTAGTTCTCCATATATCTTTCTAGAAAACACGTCTCTCACCACCTTAGGAATCCACTGGATCAAATTCCTGCTTGGCTTTCCATGTTTTCCTCAGCTGATTCATTCATTCACTCTTTCATTTATTAATTTTTTCCAACTTACTTCCTACTACCTCCAAACACGTATCATTCAGCCATTCATTCACTATGTTTATATTGCATCCCTGTTATGGGCCAGGTATTGGAGATACAGAAAGAAATGAAGGGAGAAGCACTGCCAACTCTTGTAATAGTTGCAGTTGGGAGAATATCAAGTCTACTAGTCAGAAGGTCTCTCCATCATGTCCCTACCCCAGATGTGCTCCTAATCCAGCCCCACTCTCTCTCTTCTCTCCGAAGTTCTGTCATACTTTAGCACCACCCTGCTTTACAGTTGTTCTAGCTAATGTGGGTTCGATATGTCTTACCAACTAGATTATAAATTCTTTGAGAGATGTCTGTACTCTCTTAAGTGAGCAACACATTAGGAGTTCCAATGATACTTTTTGACTGAGACGGACTCATTGATTTTTATAGGGTGCAGAACACATATATCCTCTACTGGGTCCATAGTCTCAAAATGTAAATATCTTTAAAATGGGTAGTTTAGCGGAGGAAGGAGAACTTATATTTCTATCAGTTAGAATATGTATTCACTTGGACTGAGAGCTCTTTGATTTATTATAGCTGATGTTTTTGACTATTAATAGAAGATTAACTAGTACCTGAGAGGTGTATATTATTTTGTATTTTTCATTATTTTGTATAGAATCAGAGAAATTTCCTAAATAAATTCTTTGTTTTGATTATTCTTGCTGTATAACATACCCCAAAACTTAGTGTTGTAAGGCAACAACCGTTTTGTTTGCTCACTGTTCTGTGGCTCAGTGATTCAGGGGGTTTAGCTGGGCAGTTTTCCCTTGGGAATCCCTGATGCCGTTGCAGTCAGATGTCAGCTGGGCTGCAGTCATCTGAAGTTTGAAAAGAGCCTTAGACTTACTAGACTTTTAGTCCCACCCCTGAGGTGAGACTTCAGGCAAGTCGTTTTGTTTCTCTGGGTCTCATTTTCCACACATAATGAAATAAAACCAACAAATCCTTTCGAGAGCTCTTTCAGCTCAAAAGTTGATTATATGAAATGAGAAAATAATGTTTGGATATGAACAGCTACAAATAAGTCATTGTGCATAATTAAGGTCATTCTACAAGTAGAAAATGTTACTACATGAATGGAAAACACAGGATTGATATAAGAAAAATCTTTTGTGGTGAATTATCAATAGAAACTGATCTTGAATCAATTTTGCCACTAGAGGTCACTAGCGTACCATCTCAAAGAGAACATATGCCAGCAAGTCACTAGCAGTTCCCTCTCTCTGGCCCCTAAGTGTTGTTCACGGTGTCTTTTAGTGTACTCTGAGTATCTCCCGACAGCTGCCAGAGACATAAGTTATGATGAGGTGACATCAGTTGTCACTCTAGGTGATGGTTCATGTGTGCCTAATGTTCTGTAAGTGTGAAGAACCACCACTTGGACCATAAGGAAAATGACTTCTTTGGCTTTGCTGCCCTCTCACTGGGATGTGTTAAGGGGCAGTGAGATAATTTGATAGAAAGTCATGTGAGCTCTGAAGTGAAAAGACACTGTGGAAATACTGTGTCATCCTCTAATGCAGCATAGATATGTCTGATTTTCATGAGACAGGAAAAGGAAGGACCCAAAGCAGAAAATTCATTCACTCACTCATTCAACCAGTATTTACAGACACACATGTAGACACTGTACTGGCAATTGGGCTGCATTCATGAAGATCAGCTGGCTCTTCTTCAAGGGATCTAAGGAATCGGGTATAGGAGGGTTTCTATTCCGATACTCTCAGTACTCACAGACCACCAAGCACTCTAAATTCCCACGTCTGCAGGTGGTCACTTGCAGAATGGCAAAACCAGTGGCTTTTTTAAGCTGATGATACTTTTCTGAGGTGATATTAAGAGTAGACTATACACCTTTGACATCAAATCCAAAACTAAACCACAGAGGTACATACCAGAAAATGTTAAAATGCTGAGTTGGGTTGTGGCCAATGATGCTTGTTAGAAAATATACTAAAACGTATTTTGACATAAAACTTTTTAAGGGGGAGAAACAATGCTCTAAGTGAAATTAATGCCCTGAAACATAAAGATCTATAGAGATCACCTCTGAAGAAACTTCTGTGAGAAGGATGGACTCCAGGATGCCTCTGAAGGGCATATCAATTTTCTCCCCAAATGAAAATCACATCCTATTTACTTATAACTTGCTTCATGTTGTACATAAAGGAAACCTACTTCAAACTCCAGAACTCACATCAAGGATGAGTAGCAAGGAGTCCTGGGCTCTTTCCATAACTTGAGGAGTTATTTCTTCTACAGCTTTAAGGGGACTTGAACTGTTTAAATCAGTTGTCATCAGCGTTTAGACAAGACACAGAGGCCATATCTGAGCAGGATGGGCAAAGCCCCTATTCCTTAGCAGCAAGGTGTTCTCTCGTTTTCTGCCCTCATTAGCAAAGAAAAAGAAAGGGAGCCTGGCTGGATCTCTGCTTCAAGTTGGGGAAGCCTTGATCTGCTTTTGCTGTGATGGGTGTTACTAATTATCCTGTCAATTATTAATTTTAACCATTTGTTTTCAAACAAACTACAGACAGCCTTGTCCTTCCTTCTGATTGTTGCAAAGTCTGCTGGAATAGCGAAAAAGAAAGGGTGGGGGAATGTTACAAAATATGACTTGATTTATTTTAAAATGTATTTACTATGATTATGCCATTGACTTCTATCAATACTAATGTTTCTTCAAAGCCAGCTAGTGTAGTTTTCTTCCTTTTTGACTGATAGGCATCCCACCAACACTCTATGAGACATTTTTTCCTATTTCCCTCGAGATAATTGTATAAGGAAGGAGGAAGGAAAATAGGAATTTGTCACAAACTAAAGAGGTTAGAGGTTTGGGGGAGGGGCAGTCTGCCATGGGCCCTGAGTGTCACTGCAAGTTCTTGCTGGTTTGCCAAGAGCACAAGGACCTGCCCGACCTTTATTCAGGCCGTTTCGGAGAGTGTGTTTGCAGAGAGCAACTCTAAGGGATGAAGTAATGCCTTCCCCTGGTTGAAGAGCAAGCTTGCTTCCACTTGCCGTAAAAGCAATAGCTTCCCTGAGCTCAGCGTTCCTCCCTGTACAATAACCCTCTGCGTGTGCAGGCATCTATGGGGGGCTTGGGAGAAATGGGAAACAGAAGCAAACCAGCATGAAGTTCACGCCGCTGTGAGTAACAGAGTCCTTGGACTCTGACGCAGGCATCTCATGTCTTCTCCCAGCATTCACGAACTCATAGTAGGCTAACTTGTAAGCTTGCGAGCTGTGTAAAATCCCAAATCCTGACACAGCCTGACAGAGGAACTCTCCCAAGTTGATTATTTAGTGTAAACAGTTACCAGGGAAACAGAAAACTATGAGGATTACATTTGTGTATCAAAAGTAAGAAAATCCATCCGCAGCCCAGCATTTTAGAGACTTGCTAGCAACTCATGTGCATTCTTTTTATGAAATCTTATTTTCTTGCAACCCGGACTCCTAGGCCCTTCAAAGAATCATTTTGTTTTATTAAAACAGAATCCCCTTAATGCTCCAAGAGCCCAATGATTAGTCTTAATTTTAAAGCAGATTATTTTATAAAAATTTAGTGTAACAGGCACTCAGCTGAAATGATTGATAGTGGTAGATTCATGTGTAGAGAACCACAGAAACCCCAAATCACAAAAGCTAAAATGGAGTGGCTCAAAGATAACTAACTCAGGAAAGCTCTCAGATGTTATGTCAGGTACGGTGCTAAGGGCTGGACTGTCAGACACAACCAAAGCATCAATGGTTGACTCTTAAATATGGGGAACCAACTGCTATAACTCACTGGTAGTGTTACTTGATAAATTCCTCAGTTATTTTATACAATATTAGAGAGGCAGAATTAACTTTATCCCAGTCCCTCATTTGAGGAAACAGGGGTCTATGGTAAAGTGATTCATCCCCCATAACCTTACAGTCAATTTCAAATATCTGAATATGCTACAGCATCTAGCTCTAAGGAACACTAAAGTAACTTTTAAACTAGGAAATATATGAAGAATTGAATGAACACATATAGGGTGAGTCAGAACTGGAACCCAGGTTTCCTCTTCTTCAAGCCAATGTTTACTGCACTGTTGACAGACCAGGGTTTTCCAAACCAGACATCTGCATACCAACATTGCAATTTTTGCCATATTAAATTAACCATTTAATTAAACATCACTTTTGAACTTAGTTTTGTTCTAAACAACAACATCTGCAAACTGAGGGCTAGTTGTATTATTCATATTTTTCTATTATGATAAAATACGTAACTATTCATCATGTTCAACCAGAGCTATAAGCACCAATACTTGGGAAACACTGATTAGACAATACTTTGTCTAGAGAAAAATAAGCATCAAGACTGCACAGAATCATTCCTCACTATTTTCTTTTTTGTCAAGAAGTTCAAAGCTTGATTCCATGGAGACCCTGAAATCCTTCTGAATTTTCATCTGAGAAGCACTAAAAATACACTGGTAATTTCTTACATTTTCTCTATTGAACAGATGAATGAAAATGATTCTGTTCAAATTAGCCAACTATTGGTTATTATCAGGAAATTATAATCTTCAGAAAAGTATACAAAAACAACTTAATTTCCAAATAGCAGTAGAGCATACTATTAAGTCTAGTCTTGAAATCAAGTTTCCACAAGCAGAAAATATTCTTTACTCACCAAATTCAGGACAACATTCATTCTCCAATGAATTCAATAACCTTTCAAGGGAAAAAAAATAAGTAAAAAGGAAAATGTGAGTTCTTTTTTTAGGAATGAGATGAAACACATTTTGCAAATTAATGAGTGTAAAGTAGGAGGGAACACACCTGGTTACACTTGAAAGTTATCAAAATGCCTCCATTTAGCATATTTCACTTTAAAATATCCACAGTATGTTTAGATCCCTCTAATTACTGCAAACAAGTTCAAAGTTTTTATGTGCTTGATGAGAGTATATCAGACTAGAACATCAAAACAACCTTGGAGGTTCTCTATTTTTTTATTATTTCTTCCTCACATAATATTTTGTCTTGTAACAATAGTTTTCCATTTGGAGTTCCCCATTCTCTATGAAGAATATTTTAATTTGTGCTTTTATTTAGATGGTTTATAATATGTGCAGCTTCCAGATCACATGGATATCCATCTTATAATCAAATATTTCTATACAATTTCAGTGGTTCCTATTTGTACTTGAATGTTTTTCTTATTCAGAAGGGAATTTTGTGGCTATTTTTAAACGATTTTTTATTGAAAAATGTAACGCAAATATGAAACACCATGTAAGTAAATAATTTAATGAATGTTCACTTCATGACTAGTTTGCCAAGGTTTCTACTCCCTTTTTATAATCACTTGGGTGTACTGTTCTTTTTTCTCACCTTTTTGCCATTGCAAGAATTTTTTTCTATTCATTGAAGGACAACTATCAGCAACACTGTTTTATCCAATTTGCAACATTTTGTGAATGATATGCTTCTTCTAATATTATGGTTACCTTTTTGTGTGTTATCCTCTTCAGATAGCTTGTCTAAAGACTTCCTTTAAGTTTAAATTCTCTAGCAAGATATATGTTTGATTCTGAAATTTTAAAAAGTTGAATGCTCTAGAATTACCGTATCCTACTTATAGTAATCATTTTCTTGCATTTTAAAATTAGTTTTATCATCCAAGGGTGCATTCAAAATAAACCATAGGTTTTTTGGGTCTGTTTTTTAAAATGTATTTTAAGTGTCTTTTTATCTACAAGTCTTCTTTCCATTCTTTTTTCTTCCAGTGAGATTTATTTGTTAAAGAAAGGGTTTGTTTCTTGTTATTTGTTCTTGTCCTATTGTTTTGTTCCATTGTCAGATTTCGCTAAAGCTTATCCAGATGGTAGACTTAACATATTTCTCTGTCCTCTGTATTTCCTGTTAAATTTCTAGTTTATGGACTTGATTGGGTCAGGCTGCATTAAAAAAAAAAAAACTTTCTTTGCAAGACTATTTCATAGGTGGTTTTCTCATATAAGCATTTAATGGTAAAGAAATTTCTCTAAGCACTGCTTCATTGCATCCCACAAATTTTGACATGTTTACATTTATTGAAAATATTTTCTAATTTCTCTTGTGACTTCTCTTGTGACCCATAGTGTCTTTAGAAGCATGTAGTTTAATTTCCAACTACTTGGTTTTCTACAAATATCTTTTTGTTACTGACTTCTAGTTTAATTCCTTTGTGGGCAGAGAAAATATTTTGTTATGACTACAATCATTTAAAATTTGTTGAGGTTGTTTTATGATAGAATATGGTCCATTTTGGTGAATATTCCATGTGCATTTGAAAAGAAGACAAGTTCTCTAGTTATTGAGTGGAATGTTCTATAAATGTCAAATGGGTCAAATATGTTGATAGAAGTTTTTTTTCTGGTCTTTTATATCAACAGTTCCCCAATTTGCCTGCACTCTGTTGAAATCACCTTTGTAAATTCCAAAAATATTCATGTCAGTATCCCACCCTAGATACCATAATTTAATAAATCTGGGATGTAGTCTGTCCTTTGGAGTTATTAGGAGATTCTTAGGTGATTCGAATGGGAAGGCAAGCTTGGGTCCTGGGTTCTTTATCCTTACAGATTTTCTGTATATTTGTTTTACAAATTACAGAGAGGGGAGTGATGAACTTTCCGACTATTGTTGTAGGCTAGTTTCTTATTTCAGTTCTATCTGAACTGAATTTTGCATCTTCTTAATGAACTGACCCCTTTATCTTGTTTTAATATAAATCCCCCTGATTACTAGTGAAGGTAAACATTAAAAAAGAATCTTTCTGACCTCTTTTGTGAGTTGCCTGTTTATGTTATTTGAATTTTTTTTTATCTTTGTCAGAATTCTTTACATTTTCAGAGCTTTATTATATTATTTCAGTCTGTGGCTTGCTTTTAACTTGACTTAAAATGTCTTCTCATCTGTGTATAAAACAATCAAAATTTAAAATCTTTTCCTAATGAATGACACTGTTTTGTCTGGTTTAACAAATCCTTCTCTACGGTGGTGTCATAAAGACATCTGTGTTTTCCTAAAAGTTTAGAGTATTTTCACATTTCACATTTACTTCATTTGGAATTTATTTTTGGTGTGAGATCTGGATCTAATTTCATATTTTTATACGAATAGCCAATTTCACTAAAACCACCATAATTTGTCTTTTATATAGCCAATTAACAAAGTTACTGTGCCAATTTTACTACCAAGAATAATGAGTAATAGTTTTTCCCACAGCCTTACCAACATTTCTTCCTTACCAGACGTCTTTATTTTATACCAACTTCCAGGTACAGGAACTTGCTTTTCTAACTTTCTTTTTGTCTATTCTTGTGTTAATATCGCATTTTTAAAAGTTGCTTTTAAAACAGAATTACCATATGATCTAGCAATTCCAATTCTGGATATATACCCAAAAGAACTGAAAGCAGTCTCACAGAGATATTTGCACATAGCACGTTCATAGCTGCATTCATAATAGCTAAACACAACTCAAGTGTCCACTGAAGGATGAATAGATAAACCAAATGTGGTATATACTTACAATGGAATAATATTCAGCCTTAAATAAGAAGAAATTCTAACACATGCTACAACACGGATGAACCTTGAGGATGTTATGCTAAGTTAGTCACAAAAGACAAATACTGTACGATTCCACTTACATGAGGTGCCTCAAATAGTCAAATCGATAGAGCAGAAAGAGTTGTGGTTGCCAGGGACTGGCAGTAGAGGTGAACGGGGAGTTGTTTAATGGGTATAAAATTTCAGTTCTGCAAGATGAAAAGAGTTCTGGGGATTGGCTGCACAACAGTGAGAATATACCTAACACTACTGAACCACACACTTTAAAATGGTTATTTAAATGGTAAGTCTTTTATGTATATTTTACCCTATTTAAAACTAACAGGAAAAAACAACCCCCCAAAAACCTGTTCTTCTAGAAAAAAAAAATCTGCATGTAATAGTTCTCTTAGTCTTTGGTGTTCTGCAGTTTCACCACGATGTGTCCAGGTATAGAATTCCTTATTTTAATCCTGCTCAAGTGCTTCTTGAATCTAATTCAAATATTCCACAACCCTGAAAAATTCTTAGTTATTACTCTTTAAATACCGACCACACCCATTCTCTCTAGTCTCTCTTTTTGACACTCCTGTTAGATTTATGTTCAATCTTTCTTATTTCTCATGTATTTAGCTCCTGCATTGCATTCTAGTAAATTTTCCTCATAGTGTGTATCTTAGTTCTAGTCAAATGTATAGATCTCAAACACTGAACGGAAAAAATTCTTATCTATTCCTTAAAAAAAGTAAGGCTCTATGTTGGCAAACTGTGCTAGAAGTAAAAGTCAAGAGACAGGTGGACATGTGACTCGTTTCTACAACTCAGGAGAATGTGCCAAAGCCGAAACAATAACAAATATTCAAAGCCAGCATGCTGCTTTGTGTCAAGTGCTAGGTACCTGTGAATGGTACCCAGCCTGATCACATTACATCCCAAAGCCTGGCACACAGCATTTCACACTGCGTCTATGACCTTGAGCAGGAAATTTATTTACTCTTAAGCTTCTTTCTGTGGGTTGCTGTGAGGATCAAATGGGATAAAGTGAGCAAAAGTGCTATACACTAAAGTAGTATTAAGGTATTTTCTCAGTTCTAAAATATTATTAAATGGTCCGGCGCATTATGGATTTTAATTTAGTTTGGGGAAGATGCGGAGAGGAACAGTCCGTTAGACGTACACTTAAGAGATTTCCGATTTGGGAAATTAAAAATATGGAAAAGTCTGCTTTTAGAACTGAAGAACCAGGGTACTTTCTCTGTTATGTCCACACACGTCCTTTTCTTGAATTTGAATGATTTCTCTCTCGCCCAGTGTTAGGTTTTACCAACCTCCAGGTTTTACCAACCTCCTTCCTGACAGCTGTCAGAATTTTCCACAATTTTCCACACTGGATTTCTTGACCCCATTTTCACGGACCGGCTGAGACTGAGGAACTGCCTCGCTCGGACTGGCTTTCGCACGCTCAGCTTAGCTTCTGTACTGTCATTGGCTGTTGCTCTTCCCGGACCCGCCCACAACGACCTCAACCCTGATTGGATTCCAGTGCCCTTTTGTTATGGCAAAAGGTGGATCCCGAGGGTTTGGGGTAGGACGATTGGGGCGTCGTGTAGCTAATGCGCAGGCGTCCCTTCTTGAGTGGGGATTGGCTGGCGACGGGCCGGGCCGGGGCGGGACTCCAGCCTCGGCGCACGCTCTGTGGGCGGAGAGGGCGGGGTTGCCGGTGGCAGTTGGTCCGAGTGTCCAGGCCTGAGGTATCCTCCTGGTCCCTCCTCCTGCCGGCGCCTCAAACGGCAGGTGAGGGCGGTCGTGGGTCGCGGAGGGCCTGCCCCCGAGCGACTGGAGTTGCGGCCTCGGTACTGACGAGAGCCTGGAGGGAGGGGCGGGATGTACGCGGCTCGGCGTACGGCGACCCGGGAAGAGCGTACTAAGGCCTGGGCGTTAGGTGGGCGGCCGAGGCCTGGCTCCCCGCAGAACCCCTGCGCAGCCTCTTTTCTCATCCTCTCGTTGTTGGGCGCAGAGGTTCCTTTGTGGAGGGCTGCCCGCGGTCCGTGGCGCGGACTTCCTGCCGCGTTCTCCCCGCGGATCCTGAGGCTAAGGCCTCTGTCCGCCTTGAAGTGGGACTGCGGGAGGGGCGTTCGGGTGGGTTGGGACCTGGCACGCCTGGACTAGCCCGCGGCTTCTCGGCGGAGAACTCGGAGACGGGGGCGGGGAGAGGACGCGGGGGCGGGGAGAGAGCCGAGTGAGCGGTGAAACCAGGGCTCGCGACATCTTTTCAGGCTCTGAAAGTAGCTCCCGGGTTAGTTTCTCAATGGGCATCTTTCAGGGGTCCTGCTGGACAAGTTTGGGGACTTAGGATTGTTGGAAAGGAGAAACAGACATTCCTGAAAGACAGGATTTTCGTTGTGTATCGATTCCAGTACTATGACGTAATAATATTAAGGACTGATGGTGTGCTCTGTTCCCAACACTGTACCTGAGAATCCAAAGCTCTGCCTATATATTCCGTGCCTGTACTCATTCATTGATTAAACTCAATATAGCTAGCCACTCTGGGGATCTCATTTCTGATCAAATATTTGGCCAAACAGTCCCTTAATTTTGTGGAATTTAAAATTGGACTTAACCAGAACAAGTCAGAATTTGAAGGGACTTGAACAAGCCATGTTGAAAGTCGTTGCAGCTTGCAGTGAATGAAATTTACCTTCAGTTTTTTAGATAGTATAAATAGCAAAGAAATTTGACATCAGGGGTTGCAAAATGTTTTGCAAATTTAGATTAGGGTCATATTAAAGTGTCTTCCATTGCATAATGGAAAAAGCAGGGACTTTATAGTTAGATTTGAGTTCAGATTCTTGGTACAGACTTCGGCTGTGAACTCTAAGGCAGGATATGTAGCCTTTCTGAGATACAGGGTCCACGTTTGTAAAGTGCCATGTCCTGTTGATTTGATGAGCTAATATATGTAAAGAATTTAGTATATTAATGTACAGTGACGTTTAGTAGTCTTGCTAGTTCCTTTAGTAAGTAGATGACAGATGATGAAAATCAGTTTTAGATGCAGAAAAGTTGAGAGGTTTAGGTTGGGTAGATATCAGAAAAGTCTCAAAATCTCAGGTCTCCGTTGTGAGCATACTGTGGTGGAGTGGTGGAAAACACTAGACTGGGACATTGACTGTATGTAGTCTTGGCTCTGTCTATGTAAGTATTACTGTGGTCTTAGGTAGGCCATTACCATCTTGGCCTTGGCTTAGTTGTAAAAATGAGGCAAGTGGACCAGGTAATTTTTTAAAATTCTTCTTGTGGCCTGAAGTACAGCTAAAAGGTAGAAAAGATAATAGCTAACATTATTGAATAACTACTGTGTATTGTTGCAATCACATTATATATATCAACTCATAATGTTCTCACAACAAAAATATGAGGTACATACTGTTATTAACCTCATTTTACAGATGAGGAAACTGAGGCTGAGATGTTAATCTTACCTAAGGTTCCAGAGCTTATAAATAGGAGAGCTAGCATTTGAATCCAGGTAACCTAAATCCATGTTCTTAATCACTGTGCTAAACTGCCTTTTATGAAGAGCATGTCATGGTACTGTTGGGCATACTAGAAAAGAAGGTAGAGGTGTACTTGGTAAGATGATAGCCTTTGGTCACAGTTGACTGAGGGCATGGAAAATGGGTCGATACTAATGCTTGCCACATTTCTGTATCCTTGTCTTTCCATACTTTTGCTCCCTGGACTTAAGTTATCAGAATAACTCTAGATTCTCTTCCACTGACCAAGGCTAGATAAAGATAGGCACTAAAATTTACTGTGATTTTTGAGAAAAGTTTTACTAATGCTTGCCACATTTCTGTATCCTTGTTCTTTCCATACTTTTGTTCCCTGGACTTAAGTTATCAGAATAACTCTAGATTCTCTTCCACTGACCAAGGCTAGATGAAGATAGGCACTAAAATTTACTGTGATTTTTGAGAAAAGTTTTATGAGATCTGACCTCGGCTTAGGTCAGAGTTGAGGAATCCCAGACAGTCATATCCATTGCGGAGAGCTAAGGCAGATTTTGGATAAACAGATCAGCTTTAGCACCCCACATTTATTTCGGTGTTCCCACACTTGAGATACTTTTGTCTGGGTTCTCTCTCTCTCTCTCTTTTTTTTTTTTTTTTTTTTGCGGTACGCGGGCCTCTCACTGTTGTGGCCTCTCCCGTTGCGGAGCACAGGCTCCGGATGCACAGGCTCAGCGGCCATAGCTCACGGGCCCAGCCACTCCAAGGCACGTGGGATCTTCCCGGACCGGGGCACGAACCCGTGTCCCCTGCATCGGCAGGCGGACTCTCAACCACTGCGCCACCAAGGAAGCCCCTGGGTTCTCTCTCTTTTAATGTCAGGTTTGGATTTATGTGTAGGAGCAGAAGGAGTTGAAAATGAACTCCTAAGAGCACATCTGACACAGCATTGGATTGATATGATAGCAACTATAGATTGAGAAGAAGAATTTTATAGTTGAAAAATTCAATCTTGTGTTGAGTACATATTATGATGTAGTACTGTGCTAATGTAGGCATTGCAAAGTTTGAGGATTGACCCTATTTTGAAGTAAAATCCATGGCTAAAATACTTTGACTTAAAGAGCTCAAGAAACCTTTTGATCCCATATATAAAATAAATCTGTTTATAACTCTGGATGTCCTGACAGACTTAGAATATATACAGGAGTAGCGTTTTGAGACTGGTCTATTTGATCACATCACAATAAGAAAAAATTGCTACTTGTGTTTTTTTGTTGTTGTCATGCAGAGGCAGCCGGTGATACTCTGGTGTTGCATACGGCTGCCATATACAGTTGGGCAGGTTTTGCACTGTTCAGCCCTCAGGGCAATCTTACATGGGCTATGATGTGAGTAGTGCTGTCTTGGGTTATGTGGTATATCCTATAGCACCATCCTTGCGCCCTGCTTTTGTGCTCTTGCTTCCACCCCAATCTGGATGTGTTTTTCTAAGAGTAATTTTCTATTGTTTGGGTTATATGTGGCCAAAATTTCAGAAACTGGCTTCTTTTTCCTTACCTACTACATTGGTCAGCCTGGAACACTTTGCATTTATGGAAGACTTCTGGGTTTAATTTTAGTATTAGACTAAAATACGGGCAAAAGAAGTATAACCCATCCCTATACTAGATCTGATTTCAAAGTTGAGTGCATTGATTTTGTGATTATCTGTTGCTTTGACTTGTGTATCATATCACTCTTCTCAGCTGTCATGAGAATTCTGTTTCAGGTATATTCTTAAAAAGACTGGATATTAGAAATATGGAGGATTTAATATACAGGTTTCCCCCTACTATCTGAAAGTAGAGCATTCCTACCTTTTGTAAGCTGAAATGGCGTAAAGTGATGAAGCAATTATCTTAGGACACATCTTGCTAACAGATGCACAAAATAAATAGAACACGGATGCTCACAGACACAGGTCAAAGCTGTGGTGGCTTGAGGCTGAGATGCTGAGTGTAGTTCTCAGGGAAGGAGCTTGGTGTCACTGTTCAGAGTGAGTGCTGCCTCTGTAACACCTTGCTGCAAAACATGCTGAATGCTATTTTTGTTTTTTGCCTTTTTTCACAAAAGTGAAAATCCTCATCAGATTTCTTTTGTTCAGCAAAACAGGTACTAATGTAGGCCTTTTATACAAGTGAAGTGGCATAAAGCAAACTTTTAAAAAATGGGGAATACTTCTCTCATGTAGCAGGGAAGATAGCCAAGTGGAAGTCTGCTGTTGCTGAGTATTCCCAAGATCACTTACTTTTGCTTTTGGCTGTTACCTCTGTCATCCCTCCCAGACAAGTATCAATAGTTGAAGTGGTATGAAAGTGCTCTTCTCTCGGGGAAGGGCCAAATAAAGTTTTCACTGCTAGCACTCTTCCTCTTCAATTATGAAGACACATTGATTGAATGGAGAAGAATAATTTTTGAAGTGTGGTCTTCGAATACTATTATACAAAGCATTTAATGACTTAAAGACTTTTTGAAAAAAATTTCATAATCTGGATTTATGTGTGTGTGTGTGTATAGACATATATATGCGCATATACACACATATTTATACAGTTGACCCTTGAACAACGATGGTTAGGGGTGCCGACCCTCTGCACGATTGAAAATCCACATATAACTTTACAGCCAGCCTGCCATATACGCAATTCCGCATCTCCAGATTGAACCAACTGTAGGTCGTGTAGTTCTGTAGTAGTATTTATTGAAAAAAATTTGAATGTAAGTGGACCCGCATAGTTCTAACCCTTGTTCAAGGGTCATCTATGTGTGTGTGTGTGTGTGTACGCAACTATATCTACCTATCTATCTTAAAACTTTTTCTGAAGTACAAAGAACCTGATAATTAAAACCAGTGAGGGAGGGGCTTCCCTGGTGGCGCAGTGGTTGAGGGTCCGCCTGCCGATGCAGGGGACATGGGTTCGCGCCCTGATCCGGGAAGGTCCCAGATATCGCGGAGTGGCTGGGCCCATGAGCCATGGCCGCTGAGCCTGCGCGTCCGGGGCCTGTGCTCCGCAACCGGGAGAGACCACGACAGTGAGAGGCCCGCGTACCGAAAAAAAAAAAAAAAAAAAACAGGGAGAGTAGCGCTAATTCTGTATAAGTGGGAAGACTTGGGGTAGATGTATTAAGCATTATTTTTAGTGTTACTTCTTTAATAAAGCTATGTGTAAAGGAGGTTTAATATCTTTCTTTTTAGACTGAGTGATATCTTACTTGAGAGGTAGTTTATACATGTGTACAGTGAGCATTCTATTGCCATGTTCATGCCAGCATCTGAAGTGTCATGAGGGAATATACAATACACTGATCACTGTTTTGATTGTGATTCTAGTTCTGGTATGTAGACATCCTTGTTCAGTAGGTTTGGGTTCTACTGTTCAGCATATGGAGGCATAACAACGCCTTGGGTATAGTAGGTGCTCAATAAATACTTGAAGAAAGAGTAACAACATTGACTAAGATCTAAGTTGCTTCACTGAGTAAATTAGATTGGTTAACAAATCTGTTTTCAGTAATAATCTGGTACATTATTTAATAAATTTTGAGTACATTGCATGTGAAATGAATGTTAGCAATAGAGCAGAACATGTTTCACAAGGATTTAGTGCTCTAATATTTTGGAGCCTTTTATGGACACAAGAAAATGTTAATATTTATTTACTCATTTACATCCTAATTAATCTATTTTAACTATAACCAGGAGGTGACAAGTACATATTTTTCATTTAACCCATATTAGTGTTTCAGATAACGAGTATTTTTCTTTTGAATTTTATGTTTAAAAAGTGTTAATTGGTATATATGAAACAATGTTTTAATAATGAAGAATATTTTTAGAGAGATTTGTCTTCCTTGCTGCCATTATCCTTAATGTAAGAGCTTTTTCAATTTGCTGTGCGTTCTTTATCCATACTGAAGATTTTTCACATAATTTACATCAGTGAATATACAATGGCATAAACATTCTTTCATGTTATTATAGTCATAATTATTTTTAGTAGCCACTTCATTAGAAATGGCAACTATAAACAGCCAGGCTCTGAATGGACAGTTTATGTTGTTTCCAGTTTACTGGGTTATAAATAAGGTTGAAGTAGATTTTTATAGATGTAATTTTTTTCCTTCTTAATTTTCCTTAGGCTAAATTTCCAAGAGTAAAATTACTTTGTAAAAAATATTTAAATGTTTTTATGAATCTTGTTTATTACTGTACTGCTTTTCAAAAATATTACGTTTAAAATTTGTGTCCAATATTTTGTGTTAGTTTTTCCATAACTTCACTAGCATTGATCATTATCTTGTTTTAGAAAAATATTTTACGAAATATACAGTGGTATTTTATTATGCATTTCTTTGCGTACCAAGAAACTCAACATTTTCTCTTATTTACTTAATACTTCTCTTTGTAAACTGTAAATATTCTTTGCTTATTTCCCCACTGGGTATTCTTAGTAAAGCATGTGAAAAGAGTCCTACTGGGTCACTTAATTTTCTTTTGAAAAACAAGCTTATATTTCATTACTCTATATGTCTGTGTTTCTAACTTTTTCTCTTTGCAGACCATTCATCAAGAATTTTGTATCCAAGGCCCAAAAGTTTGTTACCGAAGATGATGAATGCTGACATGGATGGTATGTTCTTCGTTTTCCTTTTTGTATGTTCCTGGTTTTGTGGCACATACATTGCTTTATTAAGCAATAGAAAGATCAGAGAATCAATACTTAGAAGGCTTTGATCTGGGCCAGTGTACTTATTTATAATCCCATCTAGTTCTAGAAAAGATTTAAGGCAACTTCCATTCTTTAACTATGAGATGTTGGCAAAACATTTTACCTTCACCTTGGTGTCCTCATCTGCCATGTGGGATATAACCTTTTATTTTACAGGGCTCTTGTATAAGTCAAGTAAGAATGAATATAAACCATTTTGCAGATCTTTTAAGTGCTATACTACACAAATGGTAGCTAATATTAATAGTAAATCTGAACCTTTTCATTACAGCAGTTGATGCTGAAAATCAGGTGGAACTGGAGGAGAAAACACGACTTATTAATCAAGTGTTGGAACTCCAACACACCCTTGAAGGTTAGCTTGCATTTTGTATTTTTCTTGACTAACATCCAGGTAATTGAAATTGTAATTGTAAGCAAATTGCTAAATTTTGTTTGTTACTGTTCAGTTTTTAAAAGTATAAATTTCAAAGTCTACTTTGTTTTTTTCCTCTCCTGCCTGTAGCTTTGGCTGGTAATTTCAAAGAACAGATACGTTTCAATAAGGAAGTCAAATAGTGTTCTTATGCTTCCCTCTTTAAGATCTAACATAATGAGCCCCGTTTAAGTCCCTGCATTGTGTTACTAAGTCCACTTTAATAAAGCTTATTTGAGTGTAAAATCAGTGTATTAGCCTCAGGGATTATAAGGGAACTGATCTGAGTTTTTCCATTTTCTAAATGTCTTGCATAAAATTAATTCCACCAGTGAAACATCTTTTGGTTTTTAACGAAATTAAGAGGTGGTGCTGGTTTTTTCTGAAAACAGGTTGAGCAGATCATGTCATTCCAGTGGCTTCCCATTTCACAGTTAATGGAAGCCAGGTTCCTCTCTGTAAGTCTCTCACTTCCCTTTTACCTTTCAGTCCTGTCACATTCCCTGACTGGGACACTTCAGCCTCCTTGCTGTTCTTTCAGCAAGCTTCTCCTCAGGGTCTTAGCAGTTGCTGTTCCCCTGTGCTTGAATCTTTTCCCTTAGTCATTTGCATATCCATGTGGCTCATTCCCTTACTTCCTTTAGGTCTCTAGCAAAATTTCCTTAATCAAAATAGCTATCCCTGACAATACTGTATCACAGGACAACCGCCCTTGGCTTCCTGTGACCCTTACCCTTCTTGCTTTTTCTCCTGACCCCCACCCACCCTAAGCCCCATTAGAATGTCAGCTGGTTAAGGGCAGGGACCTTTTTTGTTACTGTTGCCTCTAGAACAGTGCCTGTCTCTTAGAAGGCACCTCAGTAACTTAGTTGCTGAATGACTGAGGTGTGGTATCTTCTTTTTTTAATCATCAAGACCTGCTCTTTTGAATTTCTTGCTAATGTAAAAATACAAAACGATCAATTGCTTGGAAACTGACTGCCTATATCCAGTATGTGAATTCAGTTATGTTCACCTACTACACTGTCTTAAATATTACTAGTAAAGACATTATGGTTTTATGATGATATGAACCAAAATTCACATTTTAAAAACAGTGTTTTTTTAAATAACCATTTTAAGAGTTAACTACTTAACAAAAATGCTGTTTAAAGAATAACAAAGAATAACATTTAGTCTAATATGAAATCTCTTTTTAGGAATTTTGGCTATTGATTTGCACTCAGTTTACTTTCTTTACCTTAACTTCTAAAGTAGTCTGAGTTTAAAAACAGAAAATGTAAGGATTGTATTTCTTTTAAGAATGAATCTTAATAAGCATTTTATAACACGGAGTCATTGCCATCATTTGATTGACAATGCGCTTTTTTATTTTTCATATAGATCTCTCTGCAAGAGTAGATGCAGTTAAGGAAGAAAATCTGAAGCTAAAATCAGAAAACCAAGTTCTTGGACAATATATAGAAAACCTCATGTCAGCTTCTAGTGTTTTTCAAACAACTGACACAAAAAGCAAAAGAAAATAAGGGATTGATATCCCTTATGTCTTATGGAATTGCTGCTGATCTTTTTTTCTTTAAAACTTGGATAGATTCCAAAAGTTATAGTACTTTTGTTTGTGGCTTCACTGAGTATTTATGAAGATAATGTCAGACCTAAGCAAAATTAAGAGCATAACAGAAGACTTTCATGAGTCTGTGTATTATGTTAGTCTATGAAAATGTGCAAAGGTATTGTAGAGACTTTATAATTAGAAATGCATATATTTATGAAACTTGAAAATGAATGTTAAATCATTTATAGGTTTAGCATTGTCTTTTATTATAGGCATAGAGATACAAGAAAATAACCACCGTGTTGTGAAAAAGTGACCAAAATCACGTACTGAATGCACAGCTTTATATACCCTGTCCACCATCGTGTGCCTCTTCTCCATTTGCTTTCTTCCCATTTTCCTTCCCCTAAGGAAAAAATTGGTTTCACATTTGTAAAAAGTAATTTCAGTAGTTAATCATCTAAGAGAGTAGCCCGAACTCTGTTGAAACTTAACCAAAATAAGATATTTTCTCAGTTTAGGGCTTATTTGTTATATTTAGTAATAAGATAGGATAGTTGGTTTCTGTTTAATCAATTGAAAACGGGGGCTATAAAGATGAAGATTTTTCTTTGAAACTGAATTATCGTATTGGGAAGATTTGGTTTTAAAAACTTCCTTTGCACAAAATAATCCACTTGATACCTGAAAAGATGAGCTCTGGTTGTGTGTGTGTTTGAAATAGAAAATTTTGAGGAAAAATAGAAATAGAGTAGGAGAAGTATTCAATACTTGGTAAGTACTTGTAACCAACTCCAAACAGTTTTACTCCAGATTTGTGTTATCTCTGGCACAGATTAGATTTGGGCCGGGGGGAATATATAAGAAAATGGATTAAGTTTGGCTAACCTTATATAAACCATACCTAGAAGAGAATAAAATTTGGTCTCAGGTTTATTCGCAGTACCCAGATGATCAACTTTGCAAAGTCCCTTAAAAAGTGTATTAGTATCAGAATCATGAATAAAATGAGAGAGTTTTACATGTATACTAATTGATGCTTTCTCAGTATTTTATCTCACTACTTCTCCCAGAATTTTCTGTAAACCCAACTACTGGTTTGCAGAGTTTTAGTCATTTAACACTTTTTTAAAATTTAGTTTGTACATTCCATTTGGTGGTAAAGAAATCAGTATCAGAAGTAATGTTACAATATTAAATAGGAAAAGAGATCCACTAATATAGTTTATGGTTATTAAATTTAGGCTAATCATGGAATAATCTTAATGTTTGTATTGGTGTTAAGATTTGATGACTTTAGCTATATGAATATATAATAGTCATACTGCAAACATTTTGCATCCCTTTGTGACCTAATTTTTAAACATTTAAAACTGTATTGCCATTATGCTTTGCTGTTTAATAAAAAGCTGTTTCAAAAATTGCATGTGTTTTGATATTGTTGCGTAAGTAACTGGGATATATACAGTGGTGCAGTGGTGTATCGGGGTTGTTCAAAGCCACAGGATAAGTAGCATATCTTATTTAAGTACCAGTTACTGGATGTTTAAGGGAATACTATTTTTTTTAACTAATTTATTTGTATTATTTTTGGCTGCATTGGGTCTTTGTTGCTGCATGTGGGCCTTCTCTAGTAGCAGCGAGCGGGGGCTACTCTTCATTGCGGTGCGCGGGCTTATTGCGGTGGCTTCTCTTGTCGCGGAGCACGGGCTCTAGGCGCGCAGGCTTCAGTAGTGGTGGCTCAGAGGCTCTAGAGCGCAGGCTCTGTAGCTGTGGCGCATGGGCTTAGTTTCTCCGCGGCATGTGGGATCTTCCAGGACCAGGGCTCGAACTCATGTCCCCTGCATTGGCAGGTGGATTCTCAACCAGTGCGCCACCAGGGAAGTCCGGGGATACTATTCTTATTAAAACAAATATAGGATATTATACCTTAATTTAAAAAATAAAAGCAAAGAATTCAAAGAAAAGGATCCAAGATTGCCAGGGGAAGAAAAGTGGTTGTATTTTTTAGGTTAGGCTAAGCTCTTGTAACGAGATGCAGTGGTAAAAAAACCAAGTTTCTCTTCCAACTAACGGTTCTCAGGTGAGCATTGTAAACTAACAGGCTTTGTGAGCTGAGGATTTCGCTGCCATTTTCAACCGTGGCTTCCAAGTCACACTAGTTATCACCATTCTGATTTGCAGAAAAATGCATGGGGTACACATGCACGGTTTTTGGGTTGGGCCTGCCTGGAAATGGCTCATGTCTTCTCACACTCCCAAGGGCGTGGGGATTTAGATGCAAGAGTGGCTGAGAAATGTAGTTGCTGGCTGGAAGCCATATTCCAGCTGCGACTTTATTATGGAAGCCGACAGAGGATGAGGGTGGCAGCAGCTTCAGCCACAGCCCTCTTCTCTCACTATTAAGTATCTGTGCCCAGCCTTCTTCCCATACACGCAACGTACTCAACCTCTCCTCATCCACTTACTGACTTGGCTCAAAATCTAGGATCTCTGTCAAGGTCTGTCAGTTGTAGATGTGACTCCTAATAGTCTGACCGCCTCTAAACTGATGACATTTGCTCTGCCCATTTATAATGGTGTAGTGGGGATAGGATACCTAAATAAGAACTCAAAATTTGGACAACGGAATAAAGGGAAACACATCAAAGCAGTTGTGGAATACTCCTGGGAGAGAGACCCTGTGAAGATCCTGTCTCTGATAGTGGACGAAGCGCCTTGATTAGACCCTGACTGTAATCTCTGGCAAGGGACTTCCCTTACCCATTGCTCTCCATGGCTTCCCCCAACTGGAAAGTTACTCCTTGTCCATTCCCCTCATGGGAGTTGTGAAAGCAGTCCAATTCGCGCTGGTGTGAGTCTGCTGCCCATCGTTTGTAGGCCAAGCTCACATTTCTTGGGCTGTACAGTTCCCTCAAAAACAACCTTGTTGTCGATATGCTTCAGTTCCATAGGCTAGGAATCACAATCAAGCTCTTTTCTAGACCAAATTCTCAAAAGTTTGCTTACTTTCCTTCCTCACAGGACCCTGCCTCTCTTTAATGGAGGCTACTTTGAAACCAACTGAAAATAAGACTGCACTGGGACTGCAACACCCAGGTGTCACTGCAGGGCTGGGTCCCTTTGATTGCCTTAACACTTGGAAGAGAAGTCTTAACTGGCCTTCCCCTTCTACCTCCCACACCTCAAAAATAAAACCATTTTGAACTTTTTCTGCTATTCAGGGTACAGAAGCAATTAGTTTTTCTAATCTTGTGAGGTACCTAATATGTGTGATCCTTCTCTATTCCCTTCCATCTCTGCTTGGACACTGGTAAGTTCCTTCCTGCGATACCTTGCTAAAAGCATCAAGGAACAGCCAATTCATTTCACATTTTGGCTTATCCAACCGCTGTCCTACAGCTGTTAACTCAAGTGACAAAATGTTACCTGAAAGTCATGCCCCACCTGCTCGTCATATGAATGGTAAACCAGTGCTATATATTCTGTTTTCATTATGGCAATATCTTCAGGATGTCATTTCTATATTAGAAATACAGGTGGTAAACAGTGTGCACAGGGACTGTGCCTAGCTTCTGATCAAGACTCTCTCCTTGACCAAACTTTAACCAGGTTCTTCTGAGCCCTCTTTGTCTAGGCCTCATCTTAGGCCCTGTCTTCAGCCTGCCTAGTCCAGTTTTAGTAAAAATCCTGCTAAGTGAATCTGATCACCCTGCCTGCCTTCAGCAAGAATCCTGTTAAATCGGCATGGCAAGCAGCCTTCTACCCTCGATGTCTCCTCTTAGGAATTTTCCATCCACCAGCCCTCCCCCGACCCACTCTGCTCAACGACTATAAATCCCCAGCTGTCTTCACTGTATCTGGAGTTAAGCCCATTCTCTCTCCCCTATGGTGATCGTCTTGGCCCTATTGCGATAGTCCTAAACAAAGTCTTCCCTATTGTTTTAACCAGTGTCAGAAGACATTTTTAATAGTGATACTTCCTAGCTCTAAATGCTGGTGGAATGATGACTGGCAGGGACCGCTTTTCCTCAGGGTCTCCCAGTAGAACTTCCCTCAATACTAACACTAGTATTCCATCCAAAATTTGTCCTTTTTGTATTCACTTTGGACTTGACTTATAGCAAGTTAATATAGCTCACTATCCCTTATCTGGAACTCTTGGGACCAGTTATTTCAGAATTTGGAATTTTTCATTTCATAAAGTATTATGACTCATACACCAGTACAGCTTGGGGCAGTACTTGGAATCAAATACATTAATATTTTTGTAGCGAAATATATGAATTTAATACTAAGTTATGTAAGTAAAGACTACAGATAGCCTGTCAGGGAGGTCAGGTTTGGCTGCCAAATGAGTTTTGATGTCAAACATGAAAAACTTCAGATTTACAGAGATTTTTGGAATTGGGAATTGTACGTGTAACAATAAAACAATTTGTGGAGAAATAACCAAAATCATCCAAGCATGCAGTTCCAACCAGTTTATGATGTCACATTTATATTCCTGATCAAGTCCTTTCTCCAAACGAGAAGTGAAAGGCGAATTATATATTCTAGAATTACTTTTATGGTCCGAAACAAAGCAAAACTGATCTTAATTCTTTAGAATGCAGTCTTTCTTTACTTTCCCCAATAATTTTGTTTTTCCCTATCTTGAGTTAACACCCTCTAGTGGTTGTCATCAGATATTTCTTCAATGCTGATATTATCAAAATTGCCAGCAAAGACCAGATATTACTTAGTTGGTGAGACCACTTGTACATCATGAAAGAACAGAGAATGTGACTAACTGAAAGGTTAATAATTGGAAGAATGACTTAATTGCCTCTAGCTACTCCATCCTAAAAACAAGCTACAGTCTATTTCACTTAAATCATAGAGATTAATGGTATTTGAAGATATTTACTATAACACGGACTTTATGTTGGCTTTAGGACCTAATTTACCATATAATGGAAGGGGTATTGAGGAGTGATGACAGAAGCTAAAGTAATACATTGTAATCAATTGTATAATGTATTTGCCTTGTTTTAAATTTTCTATTATTATCTATAGATGGCTTATCAAATGTTTAGTCTAAGTAATTAAAACTTGAAATTACTCCAAAATTTTACAAAAGACGTAAAACTCTATTCATTTAAGAAACACAAAATATGTGGTAAGATACTATGTTAGGTGTTAAAAGATCATTTAAAAAAAATTATCCTGTTGCCCATTTTCTCTAAAATTACCATTGCTTTTCCATGTATTTGGATCTCTACAAACTTCAAATGCATTCAAAAATACATTTTCTCTCCCATCAACCTGCTTCATCTGACCTGTCGGATTAGGGATAATTTTATTTCCTTAACTCCTCACAGCTGTCATACTATGGAAATGAGAGCTATAATTTGGAAAGAGATTATTAGAATTTATGTAGAAAATGCTACTATTATGTTTAAATAAATCCTTTACATGAGATTTAAGTAGTTATCCAATATTAACCATATGATATTTCATCTTTAAATCCTGCTGAAGTTAAAAACAGAACCACAATTGAAAAGAGAACAAAAAAGCTTCATAGGTACCTAGAGTGTAATATATTTATGTTTTAACTATTCTAAATAGTTTTCACTGAAAACTATTAGTTTTCTAAATTAGTACTCTAAATTTCCAAGGTACATTATATTCACTGCTAGTGGTTAATTTTAACACGTAAACAGGTTTATCCTCTGTGTTTTGCAAATGTAGACTGACACTTTAAAAAGGCTCCTAGTTCTAGCAGTATGTATTTTCCTAGAGGAATGACCAATGGAAGCAAGGTTACCTTAAAAAAATGTTCAAGGAAAAGGAAGTTACTTTAGCCTGGTCAAGTTAAAAAGCCTCTAAAAAGGCCAACTGAAACAAAGGGCAAAATACATTTATTTTTCTCCTTTATTAGAGGAAAGGATAAAACTTAAATCGTTTTAAACAATAAAGTCACATTACGGTGGTAAAAGGAAAAAGCCATTTCGTTATTAAAGAAGACTCTATGCTTTGTCTACTGCATGGATCTAATACACAAATTTAAACCTATCAGGCATGGTACATCCACAGGAAGGAGCAGTGAACTGGCAAAAACTGGTTGCTCAGATTTTACCACTACAAGCTCATGGAGTTTAACCAAATGTGAAAGTTAAAATTAATCTGCAACCAAGAAAGTAAAAAAAGCTTTAATAATCTTTAGAAAAAAATGATCATATATAAGACAGTTGTCGGCAAGAAGTTTTCCATAAAGTTAAGAAAGGATTTATCTCATGAAGTAGTAGTTTACTTTCAGAAACAATCTCATCTAGAATCATTCAGTATATCTAGTTCACTTGGACATTCCAAATACAAAGCAAGAAAGGGAGTCCTTGCAAGATGCATTAAGTTTAGTCAGTATTAAATAAATACAAAGTATGGTTAACTACATATTAAGATTGTCCACCACCAATTTATGGAAAGTTCAGAACACAGCAATGGAATAAAGCACTTATTTTCATTTTCAGTTCACTCCCTGAAATAAGGAGTGAATAGTGGCTATACTGGCTGTGTTTGGCTTCCTTTATGTCAGAGGAGAAGCTAGAGGCTCCTTTTCCTTATACATAAGCTTTAAATGTACTACTGGGGAGGGGGATGTACAAGAGGCGGGCTTACCCAAGGACGGGATGTATATGTCCATGAGGGAATCCAAAATATTACCCAACTAGTATAGCGTTCTCTAGATAGTTGGTATTAAAGTAGTTCCATGGTCTCAAAGATTTAGATCACCTTCCAAAGGGTCTGTCACCCAAACATGAAAAATTCTTAAATATGTTAAATGGAATAATACAGCTCTACTATAATGTACTTCTGTGACTTTTGGTACCTACAGTCGTTCCTTGGTATCCATGGGGGATTGGTTCCAGGACGCGTGGCAGATACCAAAATCCACAGATGCTCAAGTCCCATAGTTGACCATCCTTATCTGCAGATTCTGCATCAGAGGATTCAACATACCATGTAGTTCTATAGAATTAATTGAAAACAAAATCTGTGTATAAGTGGACCCACGCAGTTCAAACCTCTGTTGTTAAAGGGTCAATTGTGTTTTAAAAAGAGGAGCAATAGTCTACCATAGAGGCAGCTTTGAAGCTAGATGAGACAATAGATTTGAATTTGTCAGAAGATAGATTCGACTTTGTCGGAAAAAAGATAAAAATACAAAGCATGATGATTGATATCTATTAGCCACTACAATCTCTTAATGATCAGATAAAAGAAAGACTCCCCCATAATAATTTACCTATTAAAGATGGTATCATTTAAAGAAGAAAAAATATTTAAATGTTATTTTCAAGAGCAATGTAGGCATAAGCAATCTTGTAAACAGAGTAAGCCATTCTGGCATAAAACAACGGTAACAGCTTCCAAAAAATCTGTGCACCATTTTGTTTTGATAAACCTCTTATCTCTGTATTCAAATATAAGTATGCTGCAATAGACTATTGACCAGTGATTCTATGAATGACACATAGACATTTCAGTTTTGTTGATTTGTCTGTCAACAAAGCACCTCTTTAAAGGACTCTATAATTTACGTGAACAATGGACCATAACTATAATTTGACACAAAGGAGGTAAATGTGGGTCACATACAACACTTTCAGTTGTTGATAGAAACAAACAACCATGCAGAAACTTTATTGCATTTAGCTCTGTACAACAGAACTCACTCTTATTTATACTATGGAACTACCAGTTATACTGTAGTATAGCCGTTTAAGGGGAAATTCCAATAACTGATTCTTCCAATAGCAGTGAAGTTGCTGCATATTATTTTGCTCTGTAGAAACCAAAACTTTCTCCAAACTATTAAAACTGTGTAACTTCTAATGCTATTAATCTCTTAAAATTTGACATGTAATGTGCCACTTTTCTTTTATTCTAATTTCAAAGACCAGGTTAACTTCAAAGTTTTTTTTTTTTTCTGAAAAATAAGATTAAAATACATGTCTGAAAGAATATCATTGCCAGATAGTAGAAACAGGATGTGCAGATTGAGTCTAGTTCACTTGAGAATGCCAACTCTCTCTCTTAGGAATTAAAAATACTTGAATACAGGTTATTCCTTTCGTACTCTTCTTTTGCGTACTGACTTTACTGGCCCATCTCCAGATCCTGTGCTCTCATCTGCTTCCCTCATCTAGGGAAAAATATATGAAAACGTTTATTTTCATACAGTGGACAACTAGGAGAGAGTAGTAAATAATGTATTTCTTATTCTCTAAAATACATGTTTCTAACAAAACATCTTTATGTTTATATACATACATATCTTTATTTTTATGTTCCTTTACTTAATAACTGATCAAAAACGTGTATATAAATTGATGTTTCAATTTGTTCATCTTTTGCCATGATTACATTTTTAGAATAACTGTTTGTCAAATATGCATCTGACAAGGAATAATGCTAATAACTCAATTCATGATTTTATTTCATGATTTACAACTTAATCTAACGTCACGGTTAATTAAAGGTTACATGATATTTTCATTGTGGGATATTCAGCATTAACTATACATCACAATGTTTCTGTAAGTAATGAATTGCTGAGCTGGTTTTACAGAGACTTTTTCAGAACTTCTGGTACCTAACACTTTGAGAAAAATTAACAGAGAGGAAAGGGAAACATTAAACTTATGGTTTGGGCTTTTTCTCTCCTTTAATTCTATCCTTCCAGAATAATCGTTTATATATAAATTAAACTTGTATAACAATAAAATAATGCAGGTATTATACATAATAGTTATAATTATTTCTAAAGGTTATATTATATAAAAATTGATTTATTTTAGCTCACTGACAAACATATAAGAAGATGAAAAGATGGAATTTAGATACTTTTAAAAGTACACAAAATATTTTACAAAGCAAAATATAACTAGAATACACATTCAGTGAATGATTCCAAATATTACTATTAAAAGAGTGACGGCAGGAAACAAGGACTGCTTAAAACTCTGTTCTGAAAGAAATTATCTTCACCCAGCTCCCTCTAAATAAAGATATTCATACTAGATAATGAGCCCCAAAGCCCATTTAAAAAAAACTCACTAGGCAGTTAAGACCAGTAACCAGGTATATGTACTGAATAAGCTTTAGAAAACAATTAAAATACTAACAACAGAAGTTTATCTGGGAGATTTCTTCAAATAAACAAAACAGCAAGTTTATCTCATCACATGCAACAGTCCAGGCATAACGGACCTTTACCCTACCTAACTCTAAGCTATGAGAGTGCTGGGGACGGTGACCGGCAGGTGGGGTTATGCAGCTCTTAGAGGGCTAGAGAAGCAGAGGAAACAGGCTTGGGGGGTATATAATAGGTGAAAGAAGAAAGCTAGGGTTCTGAATTATACCTGGATGGTTTCTGATTCCATAATAACTGACTATAAAAAAAGGCACTGTGGAAAGTTCTATCATACATCAGGATGGAAAAGGGGGCAGACATATCAAGTTAATGAAAAACTAGTTTATTAAAGATTTGAGAAAAACACCATTACCAGGCACAGTACTCAACTACCCAATGAATGCAATCTTTCAAAATGTTACAGTAAATAACTGTGACAGTGAGAACGTTTTCACAATGGCTAAAAGAAAACTGTCTGGTAATAAACAGACTTACTTTTAAAATATTCAGATGGTCTGCTTATTACACCTTTCAACAAAACACTTTAATGAAGTCATTTTTTAAAGACGTAGTTCTCTCTTTATATTTTGTAAACCAAAGGCTTACTTTATACAGTTTCATTAGGCATTAAGAGGACATAAATTACATTATTTTCATGCTTTCCTTAAGGATACATTTTAAAACAATATGTATGCTCTTAAGAAAGATGGGAGAAATATGGCAAAAAATTCTTCAAAAACCAGATTGTTTTTATTAAATATTTTTTTATGGATTAACAGTCATACATAGAAACTAGTTTATTTTCTGTTAAAGAGTTGCTTACCTCATCCTCTGATCCAGACTTATTTGATTTATTACCTTCTTCTTGTCCGTCTATGATTTCAATTTCTTCTTCACTCTTTTCCTCACGTTCACCTTCCTCTTCTAGAATTTTTTATTAAATAGATTTTATTAAAGGCAAAAACTTGAATTAGAATTTTGCTACTTAAAGTATTAAATAAAAGTGGAGGGATGTATTTAAATTCCAATATTTATAAGCAATTTCTTCCATTAGACATTTTAAAAAATTTAAATAGAAATATTTATTTTATCACATTTTATAAATAAATCATCATATTTGAGGAAAGGGGCAGGTTTAAAGAATTTTAAAGCACTCAGTCTGTATGTAAAATGAAAACCAAAGAATGTGTGTGTGTGTGTGTGTGTACACACATATATGTAAATATACATGTGTGCATGTGTGTTTTGAGGGAGTATGTTTTTTAAGTCAACTGTTGCATCAACTATTAAGTTAAAAACAGTGCTCAAGATATAATTTAGGTTATAAAGGGCTCATTCTGGAGCCTGGCTTGGGATGCCTGACAAATATCAATAGTTTTATTGCTACCTCAATGTGCATAAGGAAGTCACATTGGAGAGGCACCAAAAAGCCTCAGCTGTCTTCAGTTCTAACATCTTCTGGAGTTTAGTAGAGGGTGGCAAGGGGACGTATGATTTAGTAATCCTTTCAAGAGATTAAACTGTTCGTTCCACATGATAAATTATCTGATAAACAACAGCCCTTGGGAGACTTGGTGTGGATTTTGTTGCTGCAATCACCTGCCTTAAACCGATTACTCTTCTACAGAAGCCATGGTCTGTACCTCCCATCTCATCCTTGGAGGGGAGAAAAATCTTTGCAAAAAGCTATGGCAGGGCTTCCCTGGTGGCGCAGTGGTTGAGAGTCCGCCTGCCGATGCAGGGGACACGGGTTCGTGCCCCAGTCCGGGAAGATCCCACATGCCATGGATCGGCTGCGCCCGTGAGCCACGGCCACTGAGCCTGCGCGTCCGGAGCCTGTTGCTCCGCAACGGGAGAGGCCACAACAGTGAGAGGCCCGCGTACCGCAAAAAAAAAACCCAACCAAACAACAACAACAAAAACAAGCTATGGCTTACGGGATTCATAGTTGCTAGGTTCTGAAGCAACTGAACAATTTTTACACCTCTTTCTTCCTAGAAAACAAAAGTCATACATTGGGTGTCTGCTCAGGTACAACCCAGGCAAGGATGTTACTCCTCTTCGCCAGGCACGCCTTCTTGGGGATTCAAATGGTATAAATCTGACAATAAACAAGTGCAACAGCCCGTGTTTACCACTTAATCTACTATTTTAAGTCAGCTTTGCCCAGCTTTGTCCCCATTATAAATCACCGTCATCGTCCTACCTTTTTCAAGAATTTCACCATCACTTTGCTGTTTTTCCTCTTCCAAGTCTACTGGTTTCTCCAGGGCTGCTTTCTCTCCCTTTACTTCTTGCTCTAGTGCTCCCTTTGTTTGTGGTTTACATATGTCCAGTTTTTTGAACTCCGCATCTTCATATCTTTTCTGTCGCAGTTTAACACAAGCTATTTTTACTAAAAGCAAAGCACTATTTACAAAAAGATTTTTTGCAATAAGTGATATCATAGTGAACTATCAGTAGAAACTCACAGGCAATCTAGTTTATTACTTTTAAGAGCCACTTGCTCCAATATAGAACTCCTAAACACTAAGAGATTTTTTTTTTTTTTTTTTTTTTACTGTTGACAAAAATTCATTTTCTTTACCTTTACTTTTCTTGGCCAACAAAATGAAGTAATTAATGCTATTGGAAGCACTGCTGTCACAAGATAAATGAACCAAAGCCATGGGCGCTCTTCAGTAGCTGCCATCAACTGTTTGAATATACTAGGCTAGAGAAGAAATAAGCATAAAAAGGCAATTAAGATTTTATAAACCTTCATTCAGAGATACAGCCTACAAAAACAAAAAACTTATTTCACCTAGGTGGTTTTATATTAAGGAATCGTGAATTTGTAAGATAAAAAATATTTTATTTTCTCATTTTATACTTCATAAAGTTTAAACAATTATTCGCATGCATTGCTGTTTGACACTTTGTAGTAGAAGGTACATTATACTATATAGGTGAATATTGCTAACCTACCAGCAAGAATTAGGACAGTTTTCTTTTTTGGTAAGTTTCAGGATAGAACTACTCTTTATGGATGTATTATCTGGTTCATTTAGAAGTACACTCTCTGATAACTCAACCTGTACATTTAAAAAACTTACTAAAAAAAAAAAAAAAATCAACCTGATAATCATTGTGTTTTCTTTTTCTTGTTTATTAACAAATTTTACACACAACCTTCAGGAAGGAAATTGTTTCTCTTACTAAAATAAAATCTAAAATCATCAAATGTTTTAGTTAAAAGAGTTTCCAAATGAGAATCCCTTTACCTTTACTTACTCTTCTGATGGTTTTTGCTAATATCCAAAGAGACCTAATGTGAGGTACACATTTTTCTTTACAGTAATTCGTTTTAAAGATAGATTCTCCAAGATGCATTGTGTTGAAATACTTAGCTTATTCTTTTCTAAGTAGTGTTAAGATTTGGGGAAAAAAACTGAAACATAATAATTTTAAAAGTTTCTATACTCCTCTAAGTGAAAAGTAGTTAAAATGAATAAAGAATATTTAGATTACTGTTCCCACTTAGGCCTTAAATTGATAGGTGACAAAGATATTAAGTCTCATTTCTAGTAGTAGTAGTGGTCTCATTTCTATAACCATCAAAAGGCACTCAATCCCATTATGCTATCATAATTTAATAAATGAAATGAAGACTTACATATATATAATTCATTATTAGTTTATAATGAAGCTGTATCATATTTGGTAAAGCTAAATA
Organism: Phocoena phocoena; assembly: GCF_963924675.1. Lineage (NCBI taxonomy): Eukaryota > Metazoa > Chordata > Mammalia > Artiodactyla > Phocoenidae > Phocoena > Phocoena phocoena. Next base: position 21,359,920 of record NC_089223.1, read on the forward strand.
CTCTGTCTACATAAATTTATTTAAATATGCTTCTTTAGCATTTAGTAATTATCGCACATTTATTTACCTTTTTTAAAGGCCATTTGTACAACCTATAACCAGGACCACATCCTATTATTACCGTATGGTAAATACTGTACCTCATTATCATTTTCTATCATTATTTTCACTCCCCAACCATCTGCAGCCCAGCGATCTGCTACTTCCTTTTCCGAACAAATAATAAAATTATCAAAGTAGATATCAGAGGTCATGGACCAAAGCTCTAAACCAAGAGCACAGAAGGAAGTCAGAAGAAATGGGTGATTGTCTTCAAAATAATCTGGATTAGGAATTTTTCGAGGACTCCAGATACCCTGTGAGAAAAAATAATTTAAAGACATTTTCAAATAAAATAATTTCATTATAAATGTTACTCAAGAAGTAGTTGGTGTTGAATGAAATTAGCAATACTAAATGGAAAAAAGAAAACTTTAACTTATAATTAATTCATTAGTAATTCACTAGAAATAAAATCTTGTTTCTTCTTATCCGGAACACGATGTTCCCTATGAACAATGACTTTAAACTCTGCAAAAGGGGACTTCCCTGGTTGTCCAGTGCTTAAGACTCTGTGCTCCCAATGCAGGGGCCCTGGGTTCAATCCCTGGCTGGTGAACTAAGATCCCACATACCACAACTAAGCCCACGCAGTGCAACTACTGAGCCCGTGTGCTCTAGAGCCAGCACGCTGCAACTAGAGAAGCCTGAGCGCCACAATGAAGACCCAGTGCAGCCAAAATAAGTAAAATAAATAAGTAAACTGCCAAAAAAAAAAAGAGGCAGAGTGAAAATCCAATACAGAAACTTGAGTAATTAAATTTCACAACTGACACTATATTAGACAAGTTGGGTTTTTTTACATTTAGTAAAGATATTCAAGACAAGATATCATTAAAATTGTTCAAATCAGAGATCACTGTATGGCAAAAACGGAACCGCACCTTTCAACATATACTCGTGATAGGCATCAATAATCAACCACGGTTGAATCTCAGAACAATTATTCAACACAGAAGTTCCATTAGATCTTGAATGATTAAACTCAACCAAATCAAATAAATTGGACAATATGATCACTCACTGACTTATTCCACCATCACATATGTCTATTCTGTGCCAGGCACTATGCCAGATGCTAGGATACAGTGGTAATCAAGGCAGACATGGTCCCTGCATTATGGTGTTTAAAATCTAATGAAGGAGATAGACGTTAAAAAAATTACCAAAACAGACATTTTGTGATAAATACTATGAAGAAAAACTACAGTGAGCAAAAAGAATATATAACTGTATATATAAAATAAATGTTAGAAAATGTCAATGAATAATTAGATAAAACTAGAGGGTTAAATGGATAACATAAGGACTTCTACCTCCAAAACTAGGTATACTCAAAAAATATCTGATTCATATTAGGGAAAAAAATTCAATTTTAATAATACCAGAGAGTAAGGAGCATGTTAATTAAGCACAGACTTTAATTACTAAAATGTGCAACCTGAGTCTTCTTGATCAGAAGTCACTTCTTATATTTAATTCTAAAATAAAATTTTATTCCAAAGTGATCATCAGTATAAGGAAAAATATAGTATAAAGTAACTTATCTTTAGTTCTTAATTTTATTCCCCCAGAAAATTAAATAAGGAATGTTTCACTTTTTAAACATAAATTAGTTGGAGTACTATGTTCTTTGACTTCTTAAGATAGCTAAGGCACACTATTATACAAATCAAATTTCCTGAAGTTAACATAACATTATCAATAACTAGATAAATAGCACAACATTTTAAAGTTTACTATGGGACTGGAACAAGTGGTTATTACCTGGTAGTTAGGGTTATCTATCATTGGAGGTGTCCATACTCCTTTGTATTTTGGGTTACCTATCATGGGAGGGCTCCACTCGCCACACCCAATCTGACATGCCGGATTAGAAATCTGAGGTGCCTCCCATTCTCCATCCATGTCTTCATTCCTTAGGATATTAGAACAAAGCAAATGGAGTAACCTCAAGTCTCTCCTGTCAGTCATATAAACTAGTAACAAAAAAGCAAGTAAGAAACATATGAAATTGACATTTGAAGATGAAGAATGCTTACCAGTCAATGGGTTTTTCAGCATTAGGATCTGGAATAAATTTCGGTTCATTATCAAGCCAGCCATCAGGTTTAACAACACTTGAATCTTCTATTTGGGCAGGTTCACTTTCATCCCTGTAAATACAGTATTTTATGCTAATTATTAACTATTCAAGCAGTTTAAAAATGCACGCTACAAAATTCATAGGGTACCAAAAGGCATTTCCTACCCTGTCTTTGTACCTACTACCTCCCCTCTCTCTCATCCACCTAAATCTTCTACTATACACTTTTTTATATATATTACTTGTTATGTTCTATACATACATGCACATATGTATGTGTGTGTATATGTGTGTGTGTATATATATATATATATATACACACACACACACATACTTTTTTTACACAAATGATAGCACTCTATACAGAGTATGTTAGACCTTGCTTTTGTTCACTTAAAAACTCATTCATCAACAAACATATATGGGATGACTACTACATGTCAAGACTGTTCTAGGAGCTCTGTTTTATATAAATATATATCTGCTTCATTCTTCTTAACAGTTGCATAGTTTTATACTTTGTGAATATATCATAATTTATTTAATCTATTGTTGAGAATAGTGTTTTCAAAAACTTACTATGATGAATAATGCTATAATTAATATCCTGGAATATATTAGAAATTAATAAGAAATCAGTTGTCAGCTATATGAAGTAATTTTTTTTTCCAGTTTCTCGTGCATTTTTTAATGTAGCTCATGGTGAGGTTTTGTTTTTTGGTTTTTTTTTTGCCATGTAAAACATTTATTTTCATGTAGTTGAAATTTATTAACATTTTCCTTTATGATTCTTCAATTTTATGTCATATTTGGAAAGGTCTTCCCTACTCCAATATTATTTTTTTAAAACTCTCCATATTTAATTCTAGTAATTTTTAAATTTTCATTAAAAAATAACACTTAGAAAGTAAATTCTAAAGTATATAAACATAGTCACAGTAAGTAGTGAATAGAATTACTAACATAATTTTCGTCTTTACAGAAAAGTAAAAATTTTAAATAAGAAGCTACATTATGATTTTCCAAACAAAACTTGAATACAAACTGAAATAATCAACAATATATATGTAAAGACTGAGTAACAAACTGAAATAATCAAATCTATTTATGTAAAGACTTGTACTTGCCTGTTATTAATGTTATCTTAGGGTCTCTGAGGGCTCAGAGTAACCAGGGTTTAAAATTTAAGGGTGCATCTCTTTTAGCACTTTATAAAAAAAATTCTCACACATTTCACCAATCAGAATGAGGTTGGTATATACAGTTTCTCTCATTGTACAGTTTCTCTCATGTCCCAACCCTACTCTTTATGGGCAAACAACTGTGAAGCAATGTTAGAAAGCCCACATGGAGGGATGCAGTCCTACCTTTCCTGATAGCATGAATTCATGGAAGTGATACACTAATAAGTGACTTATTAATTTTTTTAAAAAAGTACTATTCTTCCTACCTTGCACAAGTTACTTCCCTATACTATTTCCCTTAAGGCAAAGACATTTTCACTGCTAACCAGTACCCCTATTTATCTAAAAGACAGTCAACAAGTTAATACTTTTGGTTTTCCAGGAGCAACATTCTATCTGAATAGGTGGTAAACCCCAATGTTTACAAACAACAAGAACTTGAAGAAATAGTAATAGACACTTTCCAAAATGAAGTACACAGAGAAAAACTGGTTTTAAAAAATGAATAGATTCTCAGCGACTTGTGTAACAAACGTAAAGCAGTCTAACACACATTTAAGTGGTATCCCAAAAAAGAGATGGGGAGCCATATATAAATATTTAAGGAAATAATGGCCAAATGTTACCCAAATGTGATACAAACTATAAACCCACATTTCAAAAAGCTCAAAGAATCCAAAGCAAGGCAAATACACACACACACACACACACACAAACAAATGACATCAAGGCACAACAAAAAATCAAACTATTGAAAACCAGTAACAGTGAAAATAAATCTTAAAGCCAAATAGAAAAAAATGACATATTAGGTAAAGGAGAACAAGGTTGAGAATAACAACTGACTTCTCATCAGAATCAGTGTGAGCCTCACGATAAGGAATGGCTGTTGCAAAATAACTATCAACCTATAACCCCACAGTGAAAAATCCTTCAAAAATGAAGGCAGAATAAAGAGATTTTCAGACAAATAATTTAGGAGAATGCAATGACAACAGGTATGTACTACAATGTATTAAGACAAGTTTATCATGCAGAAGGAAAACAATAACAGACAGGAATTTCTATCTACACAAAAGAAGGAGAGTACCAGAAATGGTAAATATGTGGGTAAATAAAAGAACTTTTCCCCTCATAACTGTCCGATAAAAAGAGACTGATTGAAGAATAAATATGCATGGCCTTCACAGTATATAAAGAAGAAAATGTACGCTAATAGCATGAAGGATGTACGGGAGAAAATATAAGACTCTCATATGATTAACTTAGACATGAAGTGGCATAACACTATTTGAGAGTAGACTGAAATAGGTTTAAGATGCATATTGCAAACCCTAGAGCAACCGGCAAAACAACCAACTACAGATGAAAAGCCAAAAAGCCAACAGAGAAGAAAAAATAGAAGACTCAAATAAAATATAACTCAATCCGAAAAAAGCCAGGAAAAACATTTTATAAAAAGCCACAGAATATATGGGACAAAGAAAAAACAAGTAGTGAGATGGTAGGTTTACACCCAACCACAGCAATAAGTGCATTAAATGTAGATGGTTTAAAACACTCAAATTAAAAGGCAAGACCCAAATGTAGTTGCCTACAAGAAAATCACCTGAAAAATAAAGGCATATACAGGTTACAGGTAAATAATGGAAAATAATATTCAATGGAAACATGACTTAAAAGAAAATTGGAGTGCTGATTTAATATCAGACCAAGTAGACTTCAAGTCAGAGAGTATTATAAGAGTTTATAAAGAAGGACATTTTATAATAATAAAAAGGTCAGTTCCTCAAGAGGTCATGAAATACTGTGAATTGATCTAGTAACAGATCTTCAAAATACTTGAAGCAAAAACTAAAAGAACTCAAAGGAGATAAAGACAAATCCACAATCATAGTTGAAGATTTTAGTTCTCTTCTCTCAGTAAGAGAACAGACTGAAAACCATTAAGAATATAAAAGCTTTTGAACAATGCTGATGTAATTGATGTTTGTGAATGTTTTCTGACCACAACAGAATTAACTTGGGAGTTAAAATGAAAACCATATCTGGAAAATCCATAAATAATTGACAACAAAGCAACACATTTAAAAATACATGATTCAAAGAAAAAATCACTAGGGAAATTATATAACAGTATGAACTGAATATATATTTGTGGAACTTAGTTAAAACAGTGCTTAGAGAAATTTTACAGCTGCTTCTATCGAAAATTATTTTCGACCTTAATAAGGTAGAAAAGAGAAGCAAATTAAGTCCAAAGTAAGAAGAGGAAGGCAATAATGAAATACAAAGAAGGCCAATGGAAGGGAAAAAACTAAAACAAAAGCTGGTCCTCCAAAAAGCTCAATAAAATTGATAAACCCTCAGCTAGACACATCAAGAAAAAACACTAACTGCCATATCAGAAAAGAAAGAGGGGACATCAGTACAGCTCATTACAGACATTAAATGGATGATAAGAGATGCTGGAACCATTAGACACCCACATTTTTGAAAATTAATCTTGATTTATACCTCATACTACATAGAACAATTAACTCGGAACAGAGTTTTAGTCAAAACTATTTGTCTAGAAAACAAAAGAAATTCTTTGTCACATTTAGGCAAAGACATCTTATCTTAGTAAGATGTAAAAAGCATGAATCATCAAAGACAAATATTGACAAACCGGACTTCATAAAAATTTAAAAATTCTGCTCTCTGTTACGAAAATTAAGACAAGCCCCAGAGTGAAAGGAAATATTGCATACTGCATATCTATATTAATTGACTATTGCTACATAACAAATTACCCCAAAACTTAGGGGCTTAAAGTAACATTTATTACTGCGGTGTCTGTACTGCGAAATCTGGGTGCCACCCAACCGGGTCCTCACCTCAGGGACTCTGGCACTGGCAATCTCAGACTGAGGTAGGCAGCTTCTGAAATTGTTTTCCAATGATCCTGCCTCCTGGTATTCATGTCCATGTGAAGTCCCCTCTCCTTGAGTGTGGGTGGGACCTAATAACGTGCTATTAATGAACAGAAATTAGTAATGGTATGCTACTTCCAAGATTAAGTTATAAAAGACTGTATGTTAGTTTTCCTAGGCTGCTGTGACAAAACACCACAATCTGGGTGGCTTAAAGTGACAGAAATGTATTATCTCACAATTCTGGAGACTAGAAATTTGAAATCAAAGTTTTGGGCAGGACCATGCTCTCTCTGGAGGCTCCAGGACAGGATATTTCCTTGTTTCTTCCTTGCTTCTGGTGGCCACTGATGACCCTTGGCATTCTCTGTCTTGTAGATGCATCACTGCAATTTCTGCCTCAGTTGTCACATCGTGTTCTCCCTGTGTGTCTGTGTCCAAATTTCCCTCTTCTTACAAGGACACCGGTAGTACTAGATTTAGGGCCCACCCTAATCCAGTATTACTTCATCTTAACTTGATTACAGATGCAAAGGTCCTAATTCCAAATAAAGTCACAATTACAGGTTCTGGGTAGACATGGAATTTTGGAGGACAGTGTTAACCCAGTACAGACTGTAACCTCCATCTTCTTCGCACTGTCTTCTCCCCTCCCTTCCCCTCTCCCTTGCTTCCGTTGAAGACAGCTACCATGTTGTGAGATACTCTGTGGTGAGGCCTAGATTGCAAGGAACCAAGGGATGACTCTGGCCAACACCCAGCCAGGAACCGAGCCCCTCAGTCCAACAACAATTCAGTCCCTTGAGAGACCGAATCCTGCCAATGCCCACTTGAGTGAAACTGAAACTGGATTAGCTCCTCCTTGAGCCTTTAGATGACTATAGCGCCAGCTGACATCTTAATTGCAACTGAAAGACCCAGGGCCAAAGGACCCACTAAGCTGCAGTCAGAATCCTGAATCACAAGAAACTGAGAGATAACAAATGTTGTTTTAAGCCACTTAATTTTGGGGTAATTTGTTATACAGAACTAGAACACTGACACAACACCTGTATCCAGAATATAAAGAACTCTCATAACTGAATATAAAAAAATAACACAAATAAAGCAGGGGAAAAAATTGAAAAGATACTTCTCCAAAGAAACTGATATGAATGGCAAGTAAATGAAAATTGGGGAGATTAAGGATTAGTCACTAGGGAAATGTAAATCAAAACTACAATTAGATACCACTACAAACCTTTTAGAATATTCAAAGAAAAACAGAAAAACAAAAACAGATAATACCAAAAGGTCAAAAGGTACAAACTTCCAGTTATAAGATAAATAAGTCCTGGGGATGTAAGGTACGCGTGGTGACTACAATTCACCACATTATATCATACATTTGAAAGTTAAGAAGAGTGAATCTTAAAAGTTCTCAAAACAAGAAGAAAGCTGTTAACTATGTGAAGCGATGGATGTTAACTAAACTTACTGTAGTGATCATTTTGCAATATATACATATATCAAATCATTATGTTGTACACGTAAACTATTACAATATTATATGTCAATTATATCTCAGTTAAAAAAACAGGTAACACCAAATGCTGTTAATGTATAACATCTGGAACTCTTACATAATGGTGGGAATGCAAAATGGTATAGCCCTTTGGAAAAGTTTGGCAGTTTCTTACAAATTTAAACACACACTTATCGTACAATCACACTCCTAGGCATTTACCGAAGAAAAAGGAAAAAATTATGTCTATACAAAGCCCTGACCACAAATGTTTGTAACAGCTCTATTCATAATTGCCCCAAACTGGAAACAACCAAAACTTCCATCAATATGTGAATAGACAAACAAATTATGATACATCCCTACAATGGTACACTACTCAGCAATAAAACAAAACAAATTACTGATACAAGAAAAAATACAGATAAATCTCAGAAAGCATCATTCGGAGTGAAAGAAATCAGAAACAGAAGTTATATACTGTATAATTCCATCTTAGATATTCTGGAAAAGGCAAAGCTATAAGGGACAGAAATCACATCAGTAGTTTCCAGAGGTTAAAGGTGGAAGGAGGGAATTGATTACAAAAGGATATACAGGCCTTTGGGGAATGACGGAAATATTCTACATCACGACTGCGGTAGTGGTTACATCACTGTATATATTTTTCCAAATTCATAGAACTGTATATCTAAAATAAATGGATTTAACTGTATGAAAATTATACTTCAATAAATCTGACAGAAAAAAAACCATGCAATCAGAATCCAGCAAACATCAAAAGGACAATACTTGTTGACCAAGGAGATTGCAAGGTTAGTCAACATTAGAAAATCAATCAATATAATTCACCACACTAAGAAAATAAAGGAGAAAAACCACGTGGTCATCTCAATAGATGCACAAAATGTGTTTTACAAAATACAACACCCAATCATGGAGAAAAAAAACTCTTAGTAAACTAAGAATAAAACTTTTTTTACTCATACTTAGTACATCTACCTTTATGTAGTCCCCTCCCACCTGTACTAGGGTTGGTCTGTGTGACAAACAGAACGCAGCTGAAGTGATGGCATGTCACTTTTGAGACTAGGTCATAAAAGGCACTGCAATTTCTGTGGTTGTGCTCTCTCCCTCTTGGATCACTCCCTCCAGGGGAGCCACCTGCCATGTCATGAGCTGACCTAAGGAGAGGCCTAGGTGGCAGGGAACTGAAACTTCCTGACAAAGGCTACAAGAAGCCAGTGGGAAGTGGATCCTCCAGCTGCCCAAGTCAAGCCTTCAGATGCAGGCAGCTCTTACTGGCAGCTCGACTGCAACCTCAGCAGAGTCTGAGCCAGAACCAGGGAGCTAGCCACTCCCAGATTCCTGCCTCTCAGGAACTGGGTGAGTTCATGTTTGTTGTCTTCAGTTTTTTGGTAATTTGTTACACAGCAATAGATAACCAATAGGGTAGGTTAAATACATAAAGACAGATAATTTACTTAGCAAAACCATAATTAAGAGTTAACTGTCAGCAGGAAAAAAAAAACGTTCTTAGGAATAAAGGTAACAAGATTTTAGGGAGAAATTACAAAACATATTTGAAGGACAAAGAATATCTCAGTTAAATGTGGAGATATAAAACTATCCCTCACCATCTGAATTCAGGCTATAGGTAATCTGGAACTGAATACATTTCTTTTAAGGAAAATATTCATAATCCTGTAGAATGGAAAACACACAAATACTCAGCTAGTGAACATTTTATGGGTAAGCAAACTGGTATGAGTAAATCCTATATAAGATGCTGAGAATATGGCTTTTTAAGCCAACTAATCATTAACTGAAAACACCGCAACTATGTAAAGTATGCACACACATACATGATAAAGATCAAACTGGGAATTGAAATTAAAGTGTTGGGGTTTTAGATTCATGGAATTTTTTCCCCCACAGCATTGAAAACATACAAATACTATATTGAAAAGGGCAACAAAATTAAAATATTAATTAAAATGAAAATTAAGAGGCAGGGGACTGCAAAATCCGTTTTAGAGAAGTATTTCACCCAAAATAGTCAAAATAAGTAGTACTGATGTTTAAAAGAATAAGCTTCATTGGTTGTAAACTTCACTTAAACACACGTTACTTCACATAAACACACGCTACTTTATGCCAAAGAACGCTTTGCTACTGAATTCTTTGCTTACCAGTCTTCTGGTTTGACAGCAGAAGGATCAGGGATTTTTGCTCTTTCATCCCAATCATCAGGTTTTTTATCACTGGGATCTTCAATTTCCTTGGGAGGATTGATGGGAGGAACCACATCCTCTAGTAGGTTTCCTTTGTTTACAACTATCTGATCAATTAATACTTCAAATGTGTCATCTGGATTCAACACTAAAGACCAATTTAAACATATTACACGTATCATATTGACAGACAGGACATGTTAAAGATAATCTTCTACCCTGAACTTCAATGGGTAAAATTTTCTCTCAACCACAATAGAGGAATTACCAACATATTAAATCAAAATACACTGAAATCACTAGACATAATGCTTTCTAAAACCAAAGATAAAATTTTAAGTAATAATTTAATAAAACACTCCATTACTTCTCAAATAAAAAATACCCAATAGCTAACTCAGCTTAGGACTCTCATGACCAGTCAGCTTCACTCTTTCATAGTTACAGAATACAACCCAATCTTCACTATTTTAAAATAATTTTTGAAACGACCTCAAACTTTAAAAGTTGCAAGTATGCTATAAAGAACTTTATTTTTTCTTGAATTACTTGAGAGTAAATTACTGACCTCATCCGTATCATCCCTGAATCTTTTAATGTATATTTCCTATAAACAAGGACATTCTCCTATATAACCCAAATCTAGGCACCAAAATCAGGAATTTAACACTGATACATTCTTATGATTTCCTAGAAATCTATAAAGCTCATTGGCATTTCAAATTTATTGATTCATGCACTATAGTGAAAAATGTCTTAAGGATGATTGAAAATATTCAACCTCACACTTTAGTACGTTTGTTTTGAGGTAAATTCTAGCTCTTTAAAAGTCCCTAAGCCAAAAGTTTCATAAAGGACTCCCTTATCATTGTAATGACAAAATAAAAGCTCTTTCTCCCTTCTGTAAACATGGGGTGGGGAGTCACTGAGTATAATTTATATCTTTGGAAAGAACTGTAGACGAAAGTAGCTGCTTAACATTTGCTTTTAGTAAGTTAAGGAAGTAGGAGCTGTCAATAAATGTCACGATGATCCTGACTTAACTAGGTAAATGGGCTACCACTTTCTGTAAAAGCAATGCTGAAGTAATAATCTCCAAAGGTTTCAGTCACAACAATGCCAAATTATTTATATCAAAATCAAACATTGCAATTTATATACAAACTCAAATAATGTAAATGAACACTCAGTATTTTCTCCCTTCTCTTTTTCTCCACCATTTCGTCTTCTATTACAGCTGAGATTATAAAACTATACTACTACACAAAGGAAAAAAGTCAAGATTGAAGCAGAACTGAGAATAAGATCTTAAATGCAAAAACGTGCTAGACCCTTTCTAATAAAAAAAAAAGACATTTCTCAAGAAAAATCCTGAAAAGACTATTTTCTGAATAAATTTTGCATCTGAAATGTTTTAAAATTATAGTAAATCAGAAAAGCACATGACAATTACACATATGTGAAAAGACATCTTTGCCCAAAATCTTTAGCCAGAAAACCTTTCCATTTAGAAAACTGTATTCAATGTTCTAAATGAGTCTAAAACAAAAGACATTGGATTATAAAGTCTTTTAAGGGACCCTGTAAGGTTCTTAGAACAACTACAAGATAATGTTATAAAAATATAGTAGCATTACAGAAAGTTTTTTTTAAAAAGAAAATAGCCACTCAATAATCCTAGCACAACAAAGTTTTTGTGTACAGTAGTAAGAAAAGCAAATGTTTTAAGAGTCAGACTTGAGTTTTAATTCCAGTCTTAACCAATTACTTTTGTTTCCTAGGGCAAGTTACTTAACCTTAATTAAGGCAAAATAGAGAGAAACTGCTCACCTCACAGGACGGTTGTAAACAAAGTGTCTAGCATAGAGCATGGTACCATCAGGTGATTAATAAAAATTAGTTTTTTCTAGACTTTTTCTTTTTGTTTGCATAATATGTCTAGTGGCCATCAGGATGTGCCTCCAGTTTGAATCTCGTTTTCTTTCCCAATTTTAATATTATAAACGTCTCTTCCTTGTTGCTAAATATTTTCAGTTATCATTTTGTATTGTATAGAAAGAAAACCACTACTGTAACATTTGGGTTGCTTCCAATTTACAGTATATTTTTACGCATAGGTCATTTTCTTTCTTCTGGATTATTTTCTTTGGATAAATTCCTGAAAGTGGAATTGTGGCCTTTGATTACACTACCAAAGTGCTTTTGACCAGGTTTATACAAAGTCTAATTAAAATTCATTTTTTCTAGTTATAATTTCTCATTATCTCTAGATTTCTACAGTTTACTTTATGCTCCCCAAAATGTCTAGTACTATTTTCCAATTTCAGAAAAAGGTCTTTGATATCAATACTGATATTAAAAATAAAATTGTTCCCTGTGTTGGCAGACAAAATGAATGTTTCTGTAACTGCAGTTTTTGGAAAGAAAACTGAAATACCTTAGTCTTGGATGGAGTTGTCCTGTTAGGTTCTGACATGCTGTGATTTTAAGTAATCATGGGCAGAACAAACCTCTATAATTGTATGTTCTTGGGAAGAGGAGAAAGAATCCCATGTAGTGTTCCTCCTAGTCAATATATACGCAAACTCCTAGTTACAAAAGTAAAGCTAAGTATGTTAATAGATGGTCGCTCAATGCTTTCCCTTTTAAAGTTTTCCCACAACTACCACAAGGCAGGACCCAACAATGACAAATGCCTGTAGAATAAAGTCTAATAATAAGGGCTTCCTCCTCTTTAACCTTTTTCTCCAGTTTTCTATTCTTTCAGCACCATAATGTCAGGGTGCCTAAAATATCCCTTTCCTCTCCTATCTTCCACATTATATCTACACTTCAAGACTAAATCAAATATAACCGCCTTCACTAGGTTTTCTCCAAGTTTCCAAACTGAAAGTAATATTGTTTTTGAGCTCTTAATTGTACCTCATACGACACTTTACTTTCTACCTGTGCTATAAGTATGTGTGTCTTATTCTCCTAAAAAGATAAGCCCTTAACAGAAGGACCTGTGTTTCTCCCGAAGCACTTGCCATGAAAACATTGGTAGTCAGCAAATATCTTTGAATTAATGAATGAATTAAAAGGACATACCAAGGGTATAAAGATGAGTCTTCCTGTCTGTAAAGAACTTTTTAAGGTCTACATCTGGAGGTTTGGCATGCTTCTCTTCAAAAACTCCAGTTTGGGGATGTTTATGTCTGAAGATAAAATGAAGTTTATAATCTTCTCCACATTTATCTGGTCCAAACATAATGGTATAGGATGTTTTATCATAAAAGTTTTCCTTCAAAGAGAGATGAGTATTGGGATTAGTCCAGAATTAGAGTATTTAATGGATTTCTCTATTCTACCCCACTGGGTAGAGTTCACAAAAATGTATCAAATGCTAATTCACCAAAGAATTAGTTGACATAATTGACAATAAAGGATGTGGAAAACACAACAAATTTTATTTCAAAATAGTTTTTTAAGTGCACACATTACTTCCATCCTCAAGATGTAGGAGAGAAGCTGGAACCACCCTAGCAATATCATAATGTTTTAGTTACTCTATATAGATCTGTATTATTAATATTTTATTAAGAAAATTAAGCACAGAGAAAAGCATTCTGTGACTTAAGACTACAGTGCCTACTTAGCCATTACTACTATTCAGTAAGACACCAGAAAATGGCACCCCTTAGCACAATGTGAAGAAGAGATTCAGACTCTTGATTTGACAGACTGTGTCTGTCAAAAGCAGACACTGCAACATGCTCCCCATTTCATTATTGGTCATTTCTCTTCATTTGGCATGGACACTGGTTAAGAGCATGGGATCTGGAGTTCAAATCCTACTGTTGCCTTTAAACCAGCTGTGTGTGGCCCTGAGCAAATTTCTTAATCTCCCTGTGGTTCTATTTCATTACCTCTGATGAAGATACAATAGTACGTACCTTATAAGGTTTCTCTGAGGATTAACTGAATTAATTAGATAAAGTGCTTAGACAAATACTTGGTATTTGACTTTATTATTGCCATTGTACCTTCAGGTGATCATCACCTCACAATACCTAAGTGTTTCACCATCTACTACAAATGGCTTCCCCTTTACCCAATCCTAATAACAGTAAATGAATCCTTTAATCTGTTTCATAGTCACGCATTCTGACAAATATCTCATTAATGTCTCATTTATCTTATTTTTGTTATATGCAGAAATCCTGACATAGCCTCCTGTATGAGGATGCTATAAGAAATGTCTCCAAACCTCAAATGGTCCTAACGTAACCTGCTTCACTATGAAAACATTTTTAACTTAGTAAATTTTTGCAGACTGCCAATTCCTGAACTGGCCCACCTTTTTAATTTGGTTCTTTGGCCATTGTGTTTTACTGCTTTGCTCTGTTATCTTACTTCTCCTGTGATTATTATTTTGTAAAGAAAATAACTGTAAGCTGATCTTTTAGTGACATTTATAAGCACCAGGTTATTTTTTATTTATAGACACAGCAAACATTTTTATGTGGCTAATGATTACAAAACTGATGCCATCAAGTAACAAAGCTGTGTATGAAACTTGAAGGCGCACTGTAAAAGCTATATAAACTCGTGGTGGGTAAAAATTTTCAAAGTTATTTTCGATTTCAGTTGAAAATGAAACTTTCAGTTGTGTCAATTGTTCCTTAAAAATACTTATTAACTTTAATAAGGTTTTCTTAAACATTAAAATATCATACCAGATTCAAACCATCAGTGTCTGCTAGGAGTTTAATGTATGCACCTCCACAATCAATACCATCTTGAAAATTTACTTCATATCTAAATGAAGGGAAAAAGAATCATACTGCTGATAAATAAAAATTACTAACTGTTCTTCAAAATCTAACGTATTACTCTCAATTCATTTAGACACAAACATTTTACATTACCAGAAAGCTCATACAAAGTATATCCACAACCTATAGGGAACAAGCAGAAATGACTTTTCTGTGCACATCCTTAAAATATTAAAAATAGAATGATTATAATCAACTATACAAAAGCCAACCAATTTGTTGAAATAATTTGTTTATCAAAACTGTTGAATTAAGAATAAAATACTTTGACTAAAACTTTTAACAGGAAACTTCAAATTAAAATAAGGTACGTACTATATATAGTCTTTATAAACTAAAAACAAAGACTTTGGGGGTCATGGCTACAGCATAAATTTCTAAGAAATTGCTAATGATCCTAGATATCCAGTCTGCTGCTAATTTGTCTTTTAGTTCAGCTACACTGAAACCATGTTAAATAAGTTGTACATTTAATTAAATACCACCAGCAAAGAGATTTCATAATCTCAGTCAATAACCTGGAATATTCCAGATCTTAACAGCCAGGAGATAGGGGAAACACAGTGTAACAACTAAAAGAGTGAACTGACATGGCAGTCTCTTCACAGATTTACAAGACTCTAATTCTCAGCAATAGTTCTGTTGTTGTTTTGTCTTATTTAGGTAATGACAGTCTTACTGAACATTATTTAGAAGAGATTTTTAGTAAATTGATGAATTACATGTAACAAACCGGTTATCAAACTGAAAAACAGTGAAAACCAAAAAAGTTATGATTTGGTTTAATGAATTAAAGCAAAAAGAGATGAAAACTAGAGGAGTAACAGGACACAGTGATAATTTTAATGAAGGACTATAGTTTAAAGTGTTTCTGAAGAAAGTTTAGAGACAAAGTAAAAAAAAAAAAAAGCATACAAAACTTTGACAGTTTGAACCCAATTAGTATATGTATTTTGTATAGAAAAGCAATAGAGAAAATACAGTAAACTTTTAAGTGATCATCTCTGAGTTGCTGGAGATTATGGTGATTTCCCCTCCCTACTTTCTACTCTGCTTTATTTCTCAAGATATCTGCAACAGTGGTTACAAGCAAGTACTTCTGAGTCAGGAAGACCTGAGATTTTTTCTGGATTCTGGTAATACCTTGGCTAAAGGCACATTACTGAAACTCTAGTCTCTATTTGCTCATCTGTAACGTGGGAATATTGCCCATACCTACACCTCAAAGGACTGTTATGATGATTAGAAGTTGTCATGCACAGTAATGGGCCAATAAATGCTCAAAAATGTTAGCTTCTGTTATGATCAGAAGAAAAGTTTTGTTTTGTTCTTTTTCAGTTTTTAAATACTTTGTTTCCTCAAAGCCTTATCAATACTTTTAAGCAGTAGCTGATAAACTTTTTTTTCATGAAACATGTCTTTGAAGAGTACAAAGTAAAAGAAATGGTGCATAATGTGAACTAAAGGTAAATATTTGCTACTCTAAGTAAAATAAAATAAAAAGAGATATAGTTTTAGCATAGGTGATCCAAGGAAAAAGGGTTCTGTGAAAAGAACTAGAGAGAACAATTGTGTAAATTGTCTCTATAAATGTTAAGACAGCTCTGCTGTCTTAGTATGCCTAGACTCGATCACTATGTCTATTTCATATGCTGCAAACTTCCAGATTTTTCAAATCATTAACTTGTGCCTAGTATAAATAGTTCACAATGGATTTGAGGATCAGTGAAATGTATGTCATAGAGCTTCACTGCTGCTAATCTTATTAGATCATAGGAAAAATGAGGACAAATGCAGAATATATGTTAACCCTATTTTCTTTAGAGTAGCATTTTCTAAACTGTCCCATGAAATAGTAATTATTGCTAAGGGGGTAAAAAACTTCTGTGGTCAATTATGTTTGGGAAACACAATATTCAAGTTAAAAACAGGTTTTCGTACAGAGAACTTCTCAAAGTCTTTAATGGGCAAATATGCTTCCTTATCTTTAAGGTTCAGATATTCTTAGTTTCTAAAACTTATATGACCACATAATGCATATTAGTATGTACACAATTTGGAAAAAGCAGCTTTAGAGTAAAGTTATGTCATAAATCTATAGTATTTATAGTAGTTAATATAAAATTTTTTATTTATCTCATTTCATCAAAATTAAGAATAACAAATATTCACTATACTTCTTTGAACTGTTTTCAAGCATATCAAACACTGCTATTCCATTCTTCTTGATTCTCCTTTTCTTTTTTCAGAATAATAATTTCACAACTGCTTTAATAATGTTTTTAGACTTATTATCTTTGCTTCTAATCTTGCAAGCTATCTTTCACTTGCTTGCCTAGCAGTGATTTATACTTCCTGAAAATACCAAATTTGATTCATTTTACTCTGGAGAAGTTAAACTTTATATTATTTTCCGTTACCCTTTCAGTTAAGCCACAAAGGATTAAAATAGAGAATGATATTATATTCACCTAACTTCAACAGAATAAAAAGATTACTTTCAAATTTTCAAGAAAAAAGAAACTCCAAACTCTGAATAATGACACATATATCAAGCTCAAATATTAATCCCAATAAGTACTTATAACAATATTTTTCATTTGTTTAAATGGTTGTATACTCTTTGACATTATTTGATATTTTAAATTTATTGAAATAACAGTGCAACTAAGCCAAAGCATCACAGCTGAAAAATTAGCCCAATTATACCAAATGCCATATTGTTTTAAATTTCTAAAATACAAAATGGCATTTTAGTTACACCACATAGGAATATATTTAACATGTTAACAAAAAACTGAAGTGGTTCTGGAGTGTTATGTTTAGAGTTAATGGTATTTCCTTACACTGTAATTAACTTTGGACAGCCCAATATTCTAAGGTAGAAAGTAACATTTCTACATTTCCTTTTCTTTGTTTTTAATATCATTGGTTTTGTAATTGTATTTGTACACACCTATTTTGGTTTTACACCAGTATAGGTGAAACAGCTTGAGGAATTTACACTGGATTTTACGACAGTTACACATGCAAACAACATGACAATAAAACTAGTTTATGTCATATTGCAGGGGAGGGAAGGGGTGACTGTCTGTGAGATCATGTGCCCTTTAAAAGGGCACTTCCTCTTTAAAATGAATTTGCTGCCTTTGGATCTTATCACTGGTTTACCAGCAATATTTATGGTTCTATTCTGAATATACTGAGGTTAATATATCTTAATAGCAAGTCATTTTAAGTAAAGAGTTAAAATAAAAATGGTGATTTTAGTATGCACTATATAGTTTATGGTGGTGGAATGTTGCATATTACAGCATATAGTATATAATTTTTCAACTAACCTGCTTTTCTCTCGAAACCTCAGGGTGTCTGTGTGTATACATGCATTGTGTATTTAAGCAAATGAAATGGAAAAGGAAAATCTGGTTTTTTATGCCCATTTTATACCCATTATACCTATATTCAGAAGCCAAATTATATAAAACTAATATAAATGTCAGAAAAAGTATTAAAAACATAATAAAACTTACTGTACTATCAGAGGTTTATCAGCAAAGATGAAAGGTTTTGCTAATACAGCAGATATTGCATGATGCTTTGCTCTAGATTTCAACACCAGTCCTCGGTCACCAGGTACTCGATATTCTTTCAATTCTTCTATTTCCCATCTTCCTAAAATACAAAACAAAGCAAGTTAAACTAAAACCAAAAACACTGACTTAAGAATTATTTATCAGAAGTGGTGACCAATAAGATTCTTCCATGAAGGCTACTTCGGAAAAAATAAAATCACATTTTAAATCAGAAAATAATATCTGTACCTGTATGTATGTATGTTCTCTTTTTCTCTTAAAACTGTGGAAACTAATAAATAACAGACCCTACAGTATTTAATTAAAGCACCTCTAAAGCTGGCTTAGTTTGGATTTCTCTGAAAGACTGTAATCAATGAAATCACAAAATGTGGTTTGTCTCATACGGTCTATCAACATTGTACTTTTAAAATGAGGTATTTTTAAATTACACAGGAGACAAAGTACATCCTTAACACAAAATGAGTTTGCCTCAGTCAATTTTTTTGAAATTTATGGTATCATCAGCTACTTTTCTTACTTTGCAGAAGTTATTGTAGAGATTTAAATTTTAATTTAAAAATTGTTACGCCCAAAGAACACAAACTAAAGTTAACACTTCCTAAGCTAAGCCAATCAGTTCTCAGAACTTTTGGCCAAGGAAGTCATACATACTAGATAAGCACTAGGCTGTAGCACAGCAAAGCTGAGTTAGGTCCTCTCTGGGCTGGAATTTCCCATGTTTAAGATCAGGAAGCTCCTGCAATTAGATCACAGGCAGCATATAATGCAAAGCTAGACGGGTTAGCTGCAGCCCCAAAGTTGTGGATTGGACTTTCCTCCTTTACTCTTTTTAAAACAGAAAATAACTAATTTATATTAATTTGTATAAAATGTTCTAGCTTTGAAAATTAGAGATATCACCTATTCCAAGAAAACTCAATTTAGCGAAAACTGGCTATTTTCCGGTATTGTGCCAACTTGAAATATTAATGGGCACTTTTGAATTACTAATGTACTTTATACACGTTTTTTTCTTTCTAAAAAAACAACAGTGCAAGAACCTGACAGTCTCATGAACCAGAGAAGGGTATATTTTGGTCTATCATTGTGCACACAGTATTGGGTTTTTTTTTTTTTTTTTTTTGCGGTACACAGGCCTCTCACCGCTGTGGCTTCGCCCGTTGCGGAGCACAGGCTCCGGACGCACAGGCTCAGCGGCCATGGCTCACGGGCCCAGCCACTCCGAGGCACGTGGGATCTTCCCGTACCGGGGCACGAACCCGTGTCCCCTGCATCGGCAGGCGGACTCTCAACCACTGCGCCACCAGGGAAGCCCCAGTATTGGGTTTTTAAGAATTCATTTTTTAAAGTTTTCAAGTTTCTTTTCCTTTTTGTCCCCTAATTTGGCTATAGTGTACTTTTCTAAAAAAAGTGAATTCATTTGGTTTTTCCTCTCTCACACTGATGAGCAACTGTATTATCACTGCCAACCTGTGGCTTGACCAAATCACAAAGGTCTTCTTTTAAGAAGTAACAACTTTATCTTTAGGGGTTTTAGGATCCTGATAGTAAAGGCTTTTTAAAACTATGTTCCTTCTTTTGTAATTACACGCATACATTTATCCACTATGAAAAGGTACTATCTAAAAGTACTACTTTAATTTTAGAAAACCTGTGACAAGGTGATTATTCTTCAAGGACAAGAGGTTTTTCCCAACTTCAAATCAATAATAACTTTTCATTAACCAATCATTTACTCAAATTCTATACAGTGCCAGGTAATATGAACTCTGATGTAACTATAATTTCATAAAGAATTCACAAAATTTTATAAGATATCCTGAAAGTTGGTCACTTAAAGAATTGGTGATTTTTAAAACAGCTATACTTTTATTAATAACTTAATTTGAAAAATTTAAATAAGTCTCCTCCAAATGCAAACCCTGTTACCCAGCACATAATGTTTCACACAGATTTGCTTACTCCTGAAAATACAGGAATTAGTTTTACTCAAGTGGCACTTGACAGAAGCTGTGATTAACGACTAGAAATACTAAATATTCCTGCAAAGAAACTGATATTGGTCTCAACTAACCACTATATAAACATTGCTAATATTTATATACAAAATGCCATTTTCAGGACCTGGAACTTTAAGAGATTCTGTATTTTTCAAAGTTGCTTTCAAGAAATTGAAAAAAGTCAACCAAACATACCAAATCTAATATGCTAAAAAATTATTTTCGTGGATAATTTTGTTTAATAAGACTACAGACCAAACTTAGGTGTTAAGAAGCTTGTTTTCTGCTTGCTTGAGCTCTAATTTTAAGCTGGGGGGGAAAAAACTCATTTAAACACTAAGTCATTTTTGTCCAGCAAGAAAGAGAGACAAACTTACTCCTAAAATATACCATATCCTAATTTTAGGAAAACTCCATCAACAGATACTTACACAAACATAAAGCAAATATCTACCCAATGCTGTTCTAAAAAAACTGTAAAGTAAGCTAAACATAGATGTTTTAAGTCAAGCATTCTGTTCAATGGCAGGTATTTCTGTGGGTATTATTTTAGGTAGTGTTCTATCTCTGCAGACTTGCTGCTTCTTTGAGGGAAATTATTCTTTTCTCTAAATGGATTTAGACTGAATGCAGTATTGCTTGCTCTGGGCATATGGTAGAGTTCTTTTTGGAGTACATAAGCATATACACTGGGATCGAGAACACTACAAAGGAAGACATGCAGGCATGATCTTTATCTCACACTAAAACAGACACTATGAAACGGAAGTAGACAGCTGCCAGCCTATATATGCTGTTAGTTGTTCTGTTGTTATTCTCATGTAACGCCTGTTGGAGTCTCAGTGTGAGGTCACATCCTTATGGGTCTGAGGTCCTCTGAGAGAGAGGAAATTCCCACTATCTGTCACCTTGACTGAGGCTGATCCTGCTTTAGGAGGTAACAACTGAGGAGGCTGGTTTTAGACTAAGAGGAGGAAGAAAGTCTTCCATCACACTCCAGGAGAGTCCTGTTGGGGAAGAAAAGATGACCCTTGCATATAGGACTTTTCCTTCACAGTGAAGCGTGAAGATAACCTATCAGAGATGCAGTGATAATGGCTGTGGGCTAGGAGCCACATGTCCCACAGCTCTCACAAA
Organism: Phocoena phocoena; assembly: GCF_963924675.1. Taxonomy (NCBI): domain Eukaryota; kingdom Metazoa; phylum Chordata; class Mammalia; order Artiodactyla; family Phocoenidae; genus Phocoena; species Phocoena phocoena. Next base: position 21,381,492 of record NC_089223.1, read on the forward strand.
TGTCCTCTAGGAGGACCCTGCCGAAAGTTATAACTTGATCTAGGCGGCCCATGCTCGAGAGAAAACAGTAGAGAACAGCAGTAGCCTGGGAAATCCTGCAAGAGACTAATTGCAGTGGAGTGAAAATTTAACTGTTCAGAGTTAGAAAACTGGATGGTGGCTTAAGTATGGATTACCTGGACTTCCAGAAATATTGGAAAGGAGACAAAAGACTCTATTTGTCTTTTGACAAGATTCTGTTGTGAAGCAGGATGGGGCCTCAGGTATATTTAATAAAAATATAATCTCAAAAGCTAGTGAACTCTGGATCATACTGGTTATGTTGAATATTTAAATAAATATTTTACCATCATATATAGAAATCTCCGCATCTGTATCATCTTTTTTTGCTTTTGATAAGACCCACCTATAAATAAAGTTGAAAGAAATGTATATCATTAAAAATAAAACTAACAATTTATAGATACAATGCATATCAGAAATACAACAGAAGATTACCCAATAGTCGCTTTTCCTTCTAAGATAAATGAATACTTAGAGGCTAAACAAGGATGTCTACACATAATCCTGTAAAGCTAGAGTTAAATTAAATTTAGAATCTGCAATTTACTAGCTGTGTGAGCATAGCTAAGGTACACTAAGCCTCAGTTTCCTCACTGGTAAAAGGCAGATAAAGATAGTTCTTACCCACCTACTTAGGACAGTGTTTGGCATATCATGATCAATAAATAATAACTTTTATTGTTTTTTTACCATTATTTAGGATAAAACATTAACTTGAATTTGTCATCTGAAATTACGTTATTAATATCTGTCCTAAGGAATGAAGAAATGTAAGTTTTCACTTTACATTCATGATTCATTTGTATATTTTCTTTGTATAAATGATAACAATTCAAATTAAACACTTCTATCAATAATACAAATGTGTTAAGGTATTGGTTTACACCGTGAAATAAAGTATGTTAACCCTTTTTTAAGGTACTGTGGTAGAGGCAATTTTCATAGGCTAGCAACCAATAACTTCAAAAAAGCTAATCAAATCAAGGAAAAAATTCTCCTGAATGAATACTCACCCAGCCAACCTTCCACTATCAAAAGTTTCCGTAAAATATACTTCTCCTATAGGTTGAGGTGTCTTATATTTAATCTAGAAAATAGATTTTAAAAAGCTAAAGTTATTCACCTTCACAAATATTTTAATTAAATAATCTCACTAAATAAGAACCTAGTATGGAATGCACATACAGGTAATATAGATAGATGGTAGGTGACATGGTCTCTGGCCTCAAAACTTTGTATTCTACTGGTAAGAAAATACAGAAGAATATAAGAGACACACGATGGAAAAAAACTCTATGTGCAAACAGAATACACTGACTCCTTCTAACACAGGAGGGATGGGAGGAAGTAATTAGCCAAGGCCTCATGATGCAGTGGATGTGGCTTTGAAAGGATTCTAACAGGTGACAATGTTTGAGGATAAAAAATCATTAGAAGCAAAAGATGTAAGATGAAAAACATATAAGATGAAAAACTTAGTAAGCACATGTGTTAGTTTAAAATTAACTCTTAAATTTCACTGTTATGTAACTAGAGGATGATGACAACATTCTGAGAAATTAGAAACCCAGAGGAAAAATAAGATTCAAAAGAGAAAGGACTGCAAAGCAATTATCTCAAAGCATTGTTTCAAGTGCCATGTAAGTGTTAGCTGCTATGATGATAATGATGATGGGGGGGTGTGATTTGATGGCTCTTTTAATCCTCATGATATTTCTATGCAGGAAGTACTTTATTGTTCCCATTTTACATATGATGAAACTGTGGGAGACAGGCAAAATAATTTGCCCACTGTCATACAGTTAGACACTCGCAGGACTTAAAAGATATGAGCCTAGGTTCTAAAGGTTATACACTTAACCATTACACTATACCGAATGCACCAATAAAATAATTTAAATTAAATTTATTGACAAATTGTCAAAAGATTTTTTTTTTTTTTTTTTTTTTGCGGTATGCGGGCCTCTCAGTGTTGTGGCGTCTCCGGTTGCGGAGCACAGGCTCCGACGCGCAGGCTCAGTGGCCATGGCTCACGGGCCCAGCCGCTCCACAGCATGTGGGATCTTCCCAGACCGGGGCACGAACCTGCATCCCCTGCATCGGCAGGTGGACTCTCAACCACTGCGCCACCAGGGAAGCCCTCAAAAGATCATTTGAACTGATGATGAATAAATAAAATTTTGCTTACAGTAATACATAAATCTTGGTCCTTTCTTAATCAGCCTTTATGATTTTACCTATATGATTAATTATGAAATTTCTTCTCTCAGCCTTAAGAGAAAAGGATGCAGAAGTACTTCTACTATTTTCACTGTCCCTATCCTTCCCTAATAGTACATTTCCTGTCTAAGGCAGGAAAATCAGTAATTAAACAAAATCCCACACACTTACTAACAGGTCAATATTCTGCTACCCAAATTGCCAATCGCCCATGAAGTTTTCTGAATTAGAACTTACAACTTTACTGTTCTCTATATTTTTATGGATTGGCAAAAATGGGCAATGGTGTTACAAGAGGCTTCCTTCTGTTAGACGACCCTTTAAATCACCAGCAATTTATTTTGCGCTTTATTTATACTTCACTTGTACTTTACCATATCTAGATTACTCAAGCTATAAAATTAGAAGCATCAAAAATTGTTCCTCCCATTTCTTATCATCTTCTCAAATTATCATCAAATATAGTTAAGAGTCGTAGGTATCTGAAATTTCTTTGAAGTATTAACCTCCAAAACCCTCGCAGTAGCTGTATCTAAGTCAGCCATAAGCACTTTGATTACTACTTAGTTTCTGTGGATCACAGAACCAGGTTTTAAAAGAAATGTCCTTGTGGAGCTTAAAACTTAAAAGGAGAAAGAATATTCACCTTAAGCAGCTAAACAACACTTGCATTTGTAAATTAAAAACTCTAAAAAGAAGTCTGTGACTACTATATATTATTCTCCTTGGCCCTTTAACAGCGGCTAGCACAATATAATTGATATTTCCTCACCAAATATATTTCTGAAAAAATTTTCTGATTGTCTCAATATTAGATATGAATATTCTCAATGTGAAAGCTCTTATGGATTGTCAAAGTGTACAAAAACCTCCAGACTCCTGTTTTCCAGACTCCTATCAGTCACCACCTCAAGACACACAACTTAATGCTGAGACAGAAACACTGTGAGCCTTACTAAATGCCTACCTCATCATCACTCCCCTTTCTAATCATCCTATTTAGCATTTTCTTCCCTCAGAGAAATAAACACTACTTTCTCTACTTCTAGGAAAAAATTATACTACCTTTTCTTTTATCTGAAAAGGGCTTGCAGTGTCAAAAATAAGACTAAAAACCTTTCCCTTAGCTAAAGTATTTAGTCCTCTTTAGCCAGTGATGAACTCCTAGTTTGATAGTAAAGATCTTCCCCATATTTATTTGGTAATAAAACTGTGCTAGGTGCCATGCACAAATTAAAAACACAGCAACAAATAGTTGGAAAAAGGCAATGTTTTTCCTATTTATATTGAAACTAAAGACTATTTGAATAGAAATGAATCTTAAGAAATTAGTCACCCCTATGTTCATGTAAAAGAATATTTTATTACTTTTTTTAAAGATTTTTTTGATGTGGACATAATTTTTAAGTTTTTATTGAATTTGTTACAATATTGCTGCTGTTTTATGTTTTGGTTTTTTGGCCGCGAGGCATGTGGGATCTTAGTAGCTCCTCGCCAACCAGGGATGGAACCCGCACCCCCTGCATTGGAAGGCAAAGTCTTAACCACTGGACCACCAGGGAAGTCCCTAAAAGAATAAATTATAGCTTGTTTCTCAATAACCTTACCTCTGAGGAGAATTCATTTTCATTAGCATCAATCTCTTCTGAATTTTCATCAAAGTCTTCCATCTCAACATTATCATCCATAAATTCTGCATTAATTGAGATGAAAAGAAGACCCAAACATAGCCGAAAGCCTTGGAAACGCATATTAATTATCTGTGAAATTGACAGTAATCAGTAAAAACAAAACAAAGTTGTGAAAAATATGTGTAAGTATATTTACAAAGAAATAATTTCTCCTTAATACCTCTTTTTTTCTCGGATGGCTTTTAAAACAAATCATTACCAAACTTACTTAAATTATGCTTTGAACAAGTGATAACACAAACTTCAAAATCTCACAGGAGTCTACAGCTGAAGCCCTGCCTCTAAAAGCAAAGAGCCAAAGGCACGAACCTAAAGATACAGATAACAGTGACCAATGAACTCATAATATGTGGACTCCTCTAAAAAAAAGAAAAAAGGATCGTGATTCCTAAATGTTCACTCAAGTTACTTTTTTATTATAATGTTGTTTAAGTGTATATAACCATACAATTGGAAATTTTACAATCATAAAAACAAAATAAATTTATATGTAAACACCAAAAAAAGAAAAATAATTTTATCACAATTGAATGTGATAGTATTTTACTGAAATCAAATCACAGCTGGAAATTCAAACAAATATAGGATTTATTGCAACCAGGTTGAGTGCTATGCATAAAGTTCTTTTGCATTTATCATCCCCACAATACTGTGATGAGTCAATTGTATAACCATTTCTCTATTCAAATACTGCAAAACCTCTGTTCCTTATAGCATTAATTGAGATGAGTAGAAGCCAAATATTATTTGGCTGCCTCTTGGCAGAAATACATAATTTATATAATTACAGCCCCCTCTATTCCCATTAGCATGTTAAAAATGAAAGTTTTATTTCTTGGTGCCAGTGGACTTTTAAACAAGTAAATATGAATACTGAAATAGTGTGGCAGTCTTGGTTATTAGGTGGTCAGTCATTCAGATGCTCCAGAGTATAGTTATATTACCATCAACATGAAAATTTTTTTAAAAAAAGTATATTCTTAGAACTCTTAGATTCTGCAGAACATATCTACAGACCTATATGGGTCTGCCTAAGAAACACTGAATTTATGAGATAGCACTCTACACCCACCAGAATGGCTATAATCAAAGAGAGATAATAATAACAAGTTTTGGGAGGCTGTGGAGAAACTGGAATCCTCATACATTGCTGGCAAGAATACAAAATGAGCTTTGGAAAACAGTGTGGCAGTTTTTCAAAACGTCAAAAATAGAATTACCTTATGATTCAGCAATTCCACTCCTAAGTATCTACCCAAGAGAAATGAAAACAGATGTCCAAACAAAAACTTGGAATGTGAATGTTTAAAAAAAATTGTTAATAATAGCCAAAAAAGTGTGAACAACCCAAATGTTCATCAACTGATGAATGGATAAACAAAATGTGGAATATTCATACACTGGAATATTATTTAGCAATAAACTAGAATGGAGTACTAATGTGTTACAAGACAGATGAATCTCAAAAACATTTTGCTGAGTGAAAGAAGTCAGTCATAAAAAGCCCACATATTGTATGACCCCATTTAAATAGGCAAATCCATAGAATCGGAAAATAGATAAGTGATTGCCTAAGGAAAGGAAAGAAATGGGAAGAAAGGGTTAATGTGCACAGGGTTTCTTTTGAGGGTAATGAAAATATTCTAAAATGGGAATATGGTAATGGTTGCATAACTCTGTAAATATGTTAAATATGTTAAAACCCACTGAACTACCCTCATTAAACAGGTCAACTTGTAGGCATGCAAATAATATATCAATTAAGCTGTTTTCAAAAAAGAAGCATCAGACTATAAAAAGCATTTTTCCATTTGGTTAGCTCAACTAACCCTTTTAAATGAGATCAAAACTCTACATGAATGTATGGGCCAGTTAGCTTTAATTTCTTCTAAAGGCCACTGGGTACAACTTTAAAGTTTACTTTGAAAATGCAGGTTTAAAAAAATCAACACCATTCTACCATAATATGAACATTCTATATTAAAAGGTGTGTTAATACCACCATTTTTACAGACAAAGGCAACACAAAAAATGATGCATACTAATCATAATTAGAAGAGTTTAATCTCTCTTGAGTCATAAAAAAGAGGTTAACTGGGATAGAAAGTAAATATAAAGGGATCACTTTGACTTAATAACAGTAAGGTAGGGGTTTTTAAAATTTTCACTTATTGGCACAGATATGAATATATTTACACATTGCTTATTAACTGTTAACAACCCTAAAAGCTTCATTGTTCTAAAAGTTTAAGAGCCTTCCATGACTTATATAACAAAGCAAAAGGTGTTTTTCTTGACTTGCTATCAATAACATTTCAGTAAAATAGAAATGCATAAAATAATAGCAGTAATAATGAACATTAATATCACTTTAGCCCCACATCTTCTCCTTCAAAATGAATGCACAGTTTAATTTCTTAATAATTAAATTTGTTGAAAAAACATGTTCTAAGTGCTTTGTTTGAGCTCTGGTGGATTGGGCTGCCAGAGAAGAATTAAGGGGAAACCAAGCAGGCAGTGTCCTCTCCGGAACCCTACTCTTACTTCAGCCAATTTTATTCGTTTTCTTTCTTTCTTTTTTTTTTTTTGCTTTATATAATTTTTTATTTTTAAAATTTTATTTTATATTGGAGTACGGTTTATTAACAATGTTGTATTCGTTTCAGGTGTACAGCAAAGTTATTCAGTTATACATATACATGTATCTATTCTTTTTAAAATTCTTTTCCCATTTAGGTTATTACAGAGTATTGAGCAGAGTTTCCTGTGTTATACAGTAGGTTCTTGTTGGTTATCTATTTCAAATACAGCAGTGTATATTATTTGTTTTCTACATTAGGTTCTTCCTAACTTTCTTTCAGAAACAGTTGCCAAAGCTTCAGAAAAAAGTTTAGAAAACCCTTTATCTGGAAAGTTTGTTTCTTCTCTAAAGTTCTATGACTATAATCATTCATTTGCATAAAGGAACTAGCTACTTTAATCTTTGCAACCTAGGACATCACGAGGATAGCCATCATTACTCCCAATCTACAAACTGAAAGCAGAAGGATTCAAAAACCTGATCAAATTCTCATGACTGGAAATGTGAGACAAGATGAGAATTCAAAACTTTACATCAATATACCATTCTACTTCTTATTTTAATATTACCCCACTGATTATATGTTTATAACATAACACATTTCAAACCTCCTGGAAATTTCCAAAATTTAGATGATTATTAGTATTAAGCTATGAAGATATTCACCCAGAAATGATCATATGAACATTACTATACAAGTGGAATATTTAAAAATAAACTAAGTGGTCATTAACCATTCTGCAGACAATGCAGTTCTACAGGATAATAGTCTCCATTAAGAAAATGATATAGTCCAAGGTTGTTTTTGCTATTTATTCCTTTCTTTAAAAATCAGAAATACAGACCTAACAGTTTCTGCTTAATTCTGCAGTATTCTATCATTATTCAGTGATGCACCAACTGACAATTGAGAATTACATCATGAAGTTTGCAGTATTACTTGGACGTCTACCATGCTATGGTGCCAACATGTCATCAAGCTCCAAACGAAACTGTGAGGTTTGTCACACATCATTTCTTAAGAAGAGAGGTAAGATACTGCTAGGCCTGCACTGGAGCTTTGAGAGGCCTGACAATGGGGTAATTTACAAAACACTGAAGTAACTACCTTGTGCAGTTAAAAATTTTTTAATTGTGGTAGAATACACATAAAGGTTATCATTTAAACCAATTTTAACTGTTCAGTTCAGTAGTGTTAAGAACATTCACACTGCTGTACATCTTATCTCCACACCTGTTTTTCCATCTTACAACACTAGAATCCTATACCCCTGAAACAACAACTCCTCCATATCTCCTTCTCCCAAGCCCCAGGCAACCACCATTCTTTTGTTAGTTCTAACAATTTTTTTGGTGGAATTTTTAGGTTTTCTATATATAAGATAATGTTGTCTGTGAACAGAGATAATTTTACTTCTTCCTTTTCATTTTGGATGTCTTCTTCTTGCCTAACTGCTCTGCCTAGGGCTTCCAGTACTATGTTGAATAGAAGTGACAAAAGCAGGCATCCTTGTCTTGTTCCAGATCTTAGAGGAAAAGCTTTCAGTCTTTCACCATTGAGTATGGTGTTAGCTGTTGATTTTTCAAATATGGCCTTTATTACATTGATGAAGTTTCTTTCTATTCATATTTTGTTGAGTGTTTATCATAAAAGGGTGTTGGAACTCGTCGGATGCTGTTTATGCATCAGTTGAGATGATCATATGGTTTCTTTCCCCTCCGTTGACAATGTCATGCATTACACCAATTGTTTTTCATACGTTGAACCATCTTTACATTCCAGGAATAAATCCCACTTGGTCATGGTGTATAAATCTTTTCTTCTTATTTTTTTTAATTTTTTTTATTTTTTGGCCACACCACATGGCATGTGGGATCTTACTTCCCCGACCAGGGATCAAACTCACACCCCCTGCAGTTGGAGCGGAGTCTTAACCACTGGACTGTCAGGGAAGTCCCAATCTTTGAATGTGCTTTTGATTTTTGTTTGCTAATATTTTGGTAAGGATTTTTGCAACATTATTCATCAGGGATATTGGTTTGCAGTTTTCTTGTTGTTTCTTTGTCTGGTTTTGGTATCAGGGTAATACTGCCCTCATAGAATGAGTTTGGAAGGGTTCCCTTCTCTTCAGTGCTTTGGATGAGCTGGAGGAAAGCTGGTATTTTTCTTTCAGTGTTTGGTAGAACTCACCAGTTAAGCCATCTACTCCTGGGCTTTCATTTGTTGAGAGGTTTTTGATTACTGATTCAATTCCCTTACTAGTTACAGGTCTGTTCAGATTTCCTACAACATCATGATTTAGTCTGAATAGGTTGTATGTTTCTAAGAATTTGTCCATTTCATCTAGGTTATCCATTTTGTTGGCATATGATTGTTTATAGCATTCCCTTATAATATTTTTATAACTATAGAATCAGTTGTAATGTCCCCTCATTCATTTCTGATTTTAATTATTTGAGTCATCTTTTTTTAATTCAATCTAGTTAAAGGTTTATCAATTTTGTCGATCTTTTCAAAGAACCAACGCTTGGTTTCACTGACATTTTCTGTTGTTTATCTATTCTCTATTTCATCTCTTATCTAATCTTTATTATTTCCTTCCTTCTTCTAGCTTTGGGTTTTTCTATTTCCTTAAGTTGTAAAGTTAGGTTGTTAATTTAAGATCTTTCTTTTTTACTGTAAGTGTTTACAGCCATAAATTTCCCTCTTAGCACTGCTTTCACTCTATACCATAAGTTTTGGTCTCTTGTGGGATTCTTTTTTTCATTTATCTCAAGATATTTTCTAATTTCCTTGTGATTTCTTTTTTGACCCATTTGGTTGTTTTTTAATTTCCACATATTTGTGGATTTTCCTGCTTTCCTTCCGCTACTGTTTTCTAGTGTCATTACACTGTAACTGGAAAAGATACTTAGAATGATTTCAACTTTTAAAAATTTGTTAAGACTTGTTTTGTAGCCTAACATATGGTCTATCCTAGAGAATATTCCATGTGCACTTAAGAAAAATATGTATTTTCATCAATATTCAACAGGGACATTGGTCTGTAGTTTTCTTACAGTGTCTTTGTCTGACTTTGGTATCAGGGTAATGCTGCCCTCATAGACTGAGTGTGTAAGTATTCCCTCCTCTTCAACTTGTTGGAAGAGTTTGAGGAAGACTGGCATTAATTTTTCTTTCCACTATTGTTAGGTGAAGTGTTCTGTGTATGTGTATTAAGTCCAATTGCTTTATAGTGTTGTTCAAGTCTTCTAATTCCTTATTGAGCTATATGGTTGTCCTAAGTTATACAGTTTTAGTGCAGCAAGAATTTGTTTATATGGTATAATACAGAACTCTTAGTGCTGACACCACCTCCTTGCCGCCTTACAAATGTATAAAAGATAGCAAGCCCATGGTTCTAAGCGTCCTGTGTATTCCTCACTCCATACAGGTTGCTGAAATCACAAAATATCTGTGCCTTCATGAAGAAGAAAGGAGGCACTGGAGAAGCCCATCCATTTGCATATATCTTTGATCTCCTGTATGTTCTCTGCACTGCCTCTGGGCTGGTTCAATAACAAATTGAAATATAAGTAACTTTGGCCAAGTATGAGATACTTGGGAGAGATTGCTGGCTGATCACCAAGCTATCTTCTCTTTTTTCAGGAGACATGACTATACTATATTTTTCTTGGAGTTAAGCATGACTCAGGTGAATGGAGTTAAATGAGACCCAGGAAAGCCAATGATGTAGTGCTAGTCTGAGTTTAAAGGCCTGGAAGCCAGGAGACCCAATGCTATAAGCTCTAGTCTGAAAGCCAGCAGGCTCAAGACCCAAGAAGAGCCAATGTTTCAGTTCGAATCCAAGGGCAGGAAAAAAACTGAAGTCCCAGCTCAGCCAGTCAGGTAGGAAGAGTTCCCTCTTCCTCACTGGAGTATCAGCTTTATTGTTCTATTCAGGCCTCCAACTGTTTGGATGAAGGCCACCCACCTAGGGGAGGGCAATCTGCTTTACTCAGCCTACCATTCAAATGTTAATCTCATCCAAAAACACCCTCACAGACACACCCAAGATAATGTTTGACCAAATATCTGGGCACCCTGTGGTTCCATCAGGTAGACAGATACAATTAACCATCACAGTCATCTACTCCTCAGGACACCAGCAACCAGAAATTATGTTAGGCATCTGGGATTTTAAAATTTTCTATATGAGCATTATCTTATCTAATATATACTGTTAACTAAAACTGAGTATTTTTTTTCTAAATCAGAAGGACTTAGAAACAATGAAAATATCTCAAGAAATACAGTAAAAAGTGGGGAAAGAAGCATAACAGCAGAAATAATAGTTGAAAATACAACTTTCTGGTTATTTAGGCAAAGACCTACAAAGTGTTGCAAAGATTCTGGATCTGATCCTATAAAATTCAGAAACTACTGAAGGTCTGAGATTAGTGAATTGATCGGAGCTGAAATCCAGGATATGGGGATAGTATTTGGTCACAGTACTTATAGAAAGAATGAACTAACTCTGCACTGGATTTTAAAAACATAGCTACACACTGAAGTTAAAATGGACTAAATAGCATCATTTTCAAAATAATGGTTATATAAACATTATAATGATACATTTATTTATTTAGGATTTATACTACTTCTACGTAGTTCCAAAAGAACTGCTTGAGGAAACTTGCAGCAGAAAACAGACAAAAATATAAGCCCACCGAGAGCCAGAATTCTTACTTCTGTATTCACAGTGCTAGCCAAAGAGTGCTCATACATGATAAACAGAGAAAGATATATATTCACAGAATGAATGAATGCATAAATGACAAGAAAAAAAGGTTATGGGTGGAGAGAAATAGATGTTACTAAGCAACAAACTAGAATGACTATTGTTGTAGCAGCACTGCAACGATAAATTTGGCAAAAGGGTTTCCAGGCAATCAGGGGAAGGCCAGAAATAAAATGAAGGAGTTTTCACTGTCTATAAAACTCTACAAGATCCTTGGAGGAAAAAATCCTTTTTTAGAATTTAACTCCTAGAAAAATTTATGGACTGAATCCTTATATAATAGATGTCTTTAACTATGGTTTTATGACAGAGAAATGGGTATGTCAATGCTTCCAACAATGGCCCTCTAAAGTTTTTTAGAACATTGTTAAAACTTAACATAGTTAAAGCTTTCCTATAGATAAGGAGATAATAATCTAGAAAGTTTGTAGTTTTATGCTCTAATTTAATATGGGGGAATTACACATATTTTTCATTTTTACTCTACATCTATGAAGAAACATCTCATTGTGAGTTATTTCAGAATCTTGCTGTAGACATGCTGCATTTTAACAACTCAATTCATAATTTACTAGAAAAGACAGTAAACAAAAAAATTGGATGAAAAAATTGTGTTACCACATCAGAAAAATAAAATTAAAGGGTATTCTTGGAATTATCTGGCTATGTAGGCTATGTAGCACATAGAAAGTTCACTTTGAAGGATCACAAATACGGTGGAGAGGTAGGTAATAGTGGCGTCTTAAAGAGGCAGCCTTCTTCCAAAGACTCCATTCGAAATGCAGGTACTTTCTCACAGAAGAAATGAGCATCCTTCAGAATAAGCTACACCAGGGATTTATTAACTTTGTGGTGGCTGATGTTTCCAGAAATTCAAGAGAGGTTAGCCAGTAGATAATAAAATTCATCATTCACAAATTCATTTGACAAATGCCTATGGTTGTCAATTATGTGCCAGGCATGATGTTAGACACTGAATTTACAGTAATTAGTAAAACACACATGGCCCCTGATTGCAAAGAGCTTATAGTCTGGGATGGAAATCAGACATTAAACAAATAACCCAGGTATATCACGTAAACTGTAACAAGTGACAGACTAGTAAAGAAGTTGTAAGAGTTGGTAATTGGGGAACTGAATTTATAGGGTGGGGGAAGGGGCAGAGAAAGCCTCCTTGAGAAAGTTACATTCAAAGTGAGGTGCAAAGGATGCAAAGGACTGATTCCCCTAGGCCAAGGGCAAAAGAAGCTGCACTTGAGAAAGGAACTGAAAAGGGAGGAATGGAACAAGGAGAACAGGAAGTGCTGTTTCAAGTATTTACTGTGTTTCAAACATGTTAATTCCAATCCTTACAGCTACTCTGCGGCGAAGGTATTAGTACCCCGTTATACATAAGAAAAGCAAGGCTCAGGGAGGTAAGTAACTTACTCAAGAATACAGAATGCTAATAAACAACAAAGGCAAGACTCAAAGTTAGGTCTATTCAAACTCTACATTCCTTTCATTAAGGCTGTAAGGTTAGAAGGTTTAACAATTTAACTCACTAAAATGGCAGTGAGGTTCTAGGCCTATAAAATACAAGGTTAAATATTTTGTTAGTATGTTCCATCCTTTAGACATCCATTCCAGTTTCTGTGGGCTTTATATTTTAAAAGCCATATTTTGATGTGTATCCAAATTATATTTTATGCACATATATCTAGTTAGCTGGTTAAATGGCATTTAAAATCTTTCCAGCAAAGATTTTAAAGCAGCTTAAGGCTACATAAAAATATAAAAACTAACAACTTCATTGTATTACCTTATACTCCTATGAGACTTTAAAATTTTATAGTGTTCACAGAAATTTCAGAGTATTTAAGAAGATACTTGCATTTCTTAGTTACAAAACTCAAGGATAAACAGTAAGGCTTACTATTGACTATAATTATCACATGCTACATAATGTAAATGTTTCTAGGTATCACCTTTTCTTAACAAAAGCATCTAGAAAGAATGTATCCATGAACTGTTAGTACTTTTAACTTCCTATGGTAGCCACAACAATGACCCCCCAAAGATGTCAACACCCTATTCACTGGGTCCTGTGAGCGTGACCTCACATAGCAAAGGGGGCTTTTTAGATGGAATTAAGGTTGTTAATTAGCTGACCCTAAAATAGGGACAGTATTCCGTATTATGCAAGTGGGCCCAACATAATCACATGGGCCCTTAAAAGTGGAAGAGGAAGTCAGTGAAAGAGGGCAGAAGAGATTTGAAGAGTGAGGGGGACTCCGCCCACCATAGAGATCTTGAAGATAGAGGAAGCGGGGGCGTGAGCCAAGGAATGTAGGTGGTCTCTAGAAACTGAAAACAACTCTCAGCTGACAGTCAACAAGGAAACAGGAACCTCAGTCCTACAACCAAAAGGAAGTAAATTCTGCAACCAACCTGAATGAGCAAGGAAGCAGAATCTCTCCAGAGCTTCTAGTAAGGAATGATGTCTTGCCAACACCTTGATGTTAGCTCAGTGAGACCTGTGTCAGACTTCTGACCTATAGAACTGTGAGAAAATAAGTTTGTGCTGCATTTAGCTGCTAAGTTTGGTATGGCAGCAATGAAAAACTAATACTTTTATCATTCTTGTACTTGATTCTAGCTTTGAAACAGTTCTACCAACCACGTCTCAGCTGGTAAACGCAATAGCATTTTTCAGTCCCATTGCCTACTGCTCCCTCTTGACCTTGCTACTGCCTCCTTGAAGCCCTCTCCTCCCGTGGCTTTTATGATGCTATTCCTGATTCTTGATTCTCTTCATTTGCTCTGCCACCTTCACGGGCTCTTTCTCTAATCTCCTGTAAATGTTGCTGTTCGTTAGGGTTCTGTCCCCAGACTTTCTCCTTACATTTCATATACTCTTGACTTCTACCTATAAAAGCTACCTACAAACTCCCAAATGTTATCTCCACAGCACAGAGGCCACTCTTTAGTTTCAAATCACTATCCATCTTCAAGGATGTACCAAAGCCTCCATTAATTTGAGGCTGGTCTTTCCTCCCAAACCTGTTCTCTATCTCCTCAATTCCCTTCTCCCATTACCTTCACCTCCAGTCAACCAAATTAGCCAAGTTGCTTTGCCACTATCTTAAGACTATTCTTTCTCAGTGATATCCTGTATCATTGGTAACTAAGTGCATTTGGATATTTCTTGAATGTATCTTTCTACATCCATGCCACAGCCTTAATTTGGGAATCCATGGTTTCCGAAAAGGATCAGCAAACTTTGACTTTGCTTCTTCACTTCCAGCCTTCCCAATCAATCAATCTATCTGCCACCTTCTCTCCAGCATGAATTTTCTAAAAAAGAACAAGTCTTACTTTATTACCTATTTATAAAAATGTTCAATAGTTGTCTGTAGTTCTCAGTATAAATTCTGCCCTTTTAAGACTCATTTCTTACTCTTAACACTCACCTATTAACACATTCATGCTTTCTATATACTATTTCTTATAACTGAAATGCCTTTCTGCTATTCGGTTTTAATGGCTGACTGAGGACTCACCAACACCACTATGGCTCAAAAGTAGTGTTTGAAAAATCACTATTTAAAGTTTTAGTTGTCATGCAGCTTCAGGAGCTCAACTACAAAATAATATAATAGAAAGTACACTGAGCTTGGCACCATAGCACCAAGTTTACTGTTCTGTTATTAAAAAGGGAAGGGCTTCAAACTGTTCTAAACCTTTTTTTTCATTTGTCAAGTTTAAGGATGTTCTAAACTTTTTTTTCATTTGTCAAGGTTAAGGATGTTCTAAACCTTTTTTTTCATTTGTCAAGTTTAAGGATTCATCCAAGTTTAACCTGGATGATCTAAAGTTCCATTGTAGCTTTGTAGTTAAGAGCACTAAAACTTATTAGGTACTGAAAACAAGCAATCAGGTCAATTTATAGCACTGTTCAGCTTCTACGGATCCATTAACATGCATCATTCACACTCAATAATTAACTTTATTAACTAGATAAAGACTATCTTCAGAAGGATTTAGAGATAAGGTCTAAACATGACTGGAAGATCAAACCAATTAGATATAAAGACAAAACTGTAAACTGAAAAGAAGTCAAACAACTACCAAAAGGAGGGCTACCGAGAGTGATTAAAAGACCTAGAGTGACGTAAAAATTTTAAAGCAAGCAAATTCAGAAGGCTAGATCAGGGTTTTGATGGCTTTTATGCATCAAAAACTTCAGTATAAAATAACTCTCTTCTAATTAGAGAGGTCTTCCCATGGCCACTCGATTTACTTTCTCCCTTCTGAGCTTTGTTGCCATTTGCTTTTTTTTTTAATTCTACAGTGATTTTTTTTTAACATTTTTATTGGAGTACAATTGCTTTACAATGGTGTTAATTTCTGCTTTATAACAAAGTGAATCAGTTATACATATACATATATCCTCATATCTCTTCCCTCTTGCGTCTCCCTCCCAATCCCACCCCTCTAGGTGGTCACAAAGCACTGAGCTGATCTCCCTGTGCTATGCGGCTGCTTCCCACGAGCTATCTGTTTTACGTTTGGTAGTGTATATATGTCCATGCCACTTCGTCCCAGTTTACCCTTCCCTCTCCCCGTGTCCTCAGGTCCATTCTCTAGTAGGTCTGCATCTTTACTCCCGTCTTGCCCCTAGGTTCTTCATGACCTTTTTTTTTTTTTAGATTCCATCCTATTTGTTTCTCAGGCAGATGCTATAAATAAAATCAGCTCAAGTATCTGATCATCGTAAACAGGCTTTCGGGGATAATGAGTCTCGAGTCCTCAGGGCTTCGTGGGATTCAACACAACCCTCTAGGGCCCTCCCTATCCGCGCGCACCTGGCTCCAGGCATCGCCTCGAGGGAGCGGCCGCGAGTCACAGCACACACCTCTGTGAGGGTTAGGTCCCTTCGCCTTTACAGAGGCAGGGCGGGGGGCGTAAGCTGAGCCTATTTTGGTTTGGTTCGCGTTTTTGTGAGAAGTAGCCGGCGGAGTGAGCGGCGCCGAGAGGCTACCGCGCCCCTTCTCCATCCCTCGGGAGCGCGCAGCGGGGATCGAGCGTGGAACGGGGCTGAAATGGCAACCTCTGGAATAACGGACTCGGCTCCCTGGGGCCTCTTAACCGACGGGGACAGGCCAGGCTGAGGGGGACACTTGGCCTTCCCCGCGCCAGCCCCCGCTGCGGACACAGCAGTTCCGGAGGACCCAACGGACGCGGAGGTGGCCTCAACGCCCGCCGCCCGGGCCGGCTTTCCCACTCCCGAGGCCGGGAGAGCCCGCCCAAAAACCTCGCTGGCTGCATCCCCACCCCCGAACTCAACACCCACCCCCTCACTGGCCCCTACCGGTTCCTTCTGGCGGCTCGCCAAAGAAAGGGGTGCGGCCCAGGAACCCCCGGCCCGAGGGAAGAAGCCAGGACTCGGATTCCTCACCCCAGCCCGTGGGCAAAGGGACGCGGGAAAGTGGCTTACTGCCCACGCACCTGCCTTGCGGGCCCGTTTTCGGCAGTGGCAGCTCAGATGTCCGAGTCGCTGCCACTTGGTCCCCGCGTCTCCCTAGAGCAATCCCGCCGGCGGCCGCCCAGCAGCGACTGGTAACTGCGCATGCGCGTGCGGCCGTGGGCGGGGAAAAGCCGGCGGCCCGAGGCGAGTGCCGCGCGCACCTGCACCGAGGGGCTTAACGGCCGCAGAGGGGCGCCGCTGGGCGAGGCAGGCGCAGTCGGGCGCACCCTCTCGACCACTCGCCGCGTCGCCGCAGCCGGCCAATCGTTCCGTGGATCCGGCTCCGGAGCTGGCCTGGAATTCCTCCTTATCCTTATCCATCCGAAGACTTTTCCCTCCCGCACAGCGCCTGCCCTCTGCAAACTGTGAGGTTCTGCTTCCTAATGCACATAATTAGGTCCTGAATTTTGAGTAAATCACATTTGAGCATTGTCCAGTTAGTACCCCAGGCCTTTCATAGAGTTGTAGATGTTCTGATGAGACGTCATTGTGATGGGCAGGGAGGCTTACTATTTCGTGACAGTGTATGATATAGATATGTTAAATGTTAACGTAATAAATGTACTATATGGTTTCTTTTAAATGCAGTCTCACCAAAACAACAAAATTTTGCTTAATGGAGAAATATTTTGCACTGTTTCCGTTTTTAAATTTAAATTACTTAAAATAAAATATTCAGTTCCTCAGTTGCACTAACTACATTTCAAGTGCTTGACAGCCACCTGGCTAAAGGCTACCATATTGGACAGCATGGGTCTACAGCACCAGCTATGAGCTTATTAGAAACGCAGGGTCCCAGGACTCACCCGAGACCTACTGAGTCAGAATCTGTACTTTAATAAGATTCACAGGTGATTGGTGTGCATGTTAAAATTTGAGAAGCACCATCATAGACCCTTTTAATTGTTTTATCTTTCTCAGCACTGACTTTACTGTAGTTCAAGTCTTTATTGCCTCTAGATGCACTGTTATAATTGTCTCTTAAATAGTCCCTCACCTCCAATCTATGTTTAATCTTCTGGAAACACTGCTCAGAGACTTCAAATGATTCCCAGGATGCTCACCGAATAAAATCTAAACGCTTGCCTTAATATAGGAGATCCGATACAATATGGCCGCGACCTGACTTTTCCACCTTATTTCATTCACTAAACACCTCTGGCAATGATAAGCAAGCTGAGATAGTCATACTTTCTTACATTTAATACTTAGCATGTGTCACTCACTGTGCTGTGTGATAGGTAAACAAACACAGATAAAGCCAGATTCCTGCTCTAAATAACTGACAATCAGGATGCAAGGTATAGGGGAAAGGAGCATATATTTAAACAACTAGGGGTTTCCCTGGTGGCGCAGTGGTTAAGAATCCGCCTGCCATTGCAGGGGACATGGGTTCCAGCCCTGGTCTGGGGAGATCCCACATGCTGCGGAGCAACTAAGCCCATGCGCCGCAGCTATTGAGCCTGTGCTCTAGAGCCCGCGTGCCACAACTACTGAGCCCACACGCCCAGAGCCCATGCTCCACAACAGGAGAAGCCACCGCAATGATAAGCCTGCGCACCCCAACAAAGAGCAGCCCCCGCTCGCCACAACTAGAGAAAGCCCGCGTACAGCAACAAAGGCCCAACGCAGCCAAAAATAAATAAATTAATGTTAAAAACTCAGTTTAAAAAAACAATTATTAAATAATTGTTAAAATGGAATTATCCTCAAGTGCCACAGGCAAAGGGAGGCAGGAATGATTTTTTTTTTGAATGATTAATTCTTAAGGAAGATTGAAGTGTCGGGGAGGGAAGTGGGAAAGGTTTCAGAGAAGAGGGAATATTTGAAAACTTGAAGAAGGTATAGAATTTTGCATACAGCAGAGAGCAGGGAAGGGTATTCCTGACTAAGAAAACTACAACATAAATGCATAAGTATAAACTAGTATGGCGTAGTGATGGGAAAGCAAGTGATTCACTCGGGGGTAGAAAGAAGGGGAAAAAGCATTGCGTTTAAGTACTGGCCCACTTTAAACTTATTATTCACTTATTTTTATACACAGTGTGGTTCCAAAGAAAGAATATTTGAAGCAGTTGGTAGGAGATGAAGCTAAAAAGGTAAGTACATTTCAGATTACACCCCTCCATGTATGCTTTGCAAGAATCAAATTACACTATGTACCATGCCCTTTAAACTCCCTATGAGTGGTTCCTCTACTCCTTAGTGTTATGGTGAAATATTTCAACATTACAAAGAGTATTGATGACCTAAAACAAATAGACTGTCAGTTATTTCTCCACAAAAAAAATGAGTTTATTTGATATCAGCAGAGAACTGTAATTCGGAGTCCATAACCATGGCAAGTCACTGCAAGTCACTACACATCAAAGGAAGGAGCTCTCTTTTACAGAGGGGAAAAGGAAGTTGGGAGGGCTAAACAAAGAGTCCATGGCTTTTCATTGGCTGAGTCCTTGACATTAAAGAAGAGGAGTCTTTCTTTTTCCTGTTGGGCTCTGCCAGCATCTCAGGGCATGAGAGCTCCCCCTTCTGGTCACTTCTGTTTGATTGAGGTTTCTGTTTATTAATTTTTTTTAAGTATGTAAAAGTTTGAAAGACAATAATAAAAACGAACATCCATGAACCCACTACTACCTTAGCCTTAGATATGCTGTTTCCTTCCAAGATCAAATTCCCCTTCCTCCTGTTTTGAGTTTTGTATTAATTGTTGCTTTTCTTTAAGGTTTTACCACTTTTGCAAGCTGATGCACATTTGGTGTTTAGACATTAATAAATAATATATGTATTTTCCTGTACTTGCTTCTTTTGCTCAATTTATGTTTTTAAATTCATCCATATCAGTAAGTCAAGCTCTAGTTCATTCATTATTATTACTGTAAAATGTCCCACTCTTCTGAATATACAACAACATTTTTATCTCTTCTACTGTTGAAAAGTTATTTTTAAATGCTATCAAGAATATATTCTGGTACATGTTCCCTAGTAAACATGTTCAAAAGTTTCCCTAGGATATAGATGGTGGTAGGGATGTTATTTTAAATATTTAACAAGCTATAAGGCATGGGTATTCATCAGTGAGAAGAGAAGCTGGCCATAAGCCATTGATAAGGCTGCACGCCAGTTTCAGCCCTGACTAGTAGGAGAGTTGCTAGGACGTAGGAAAGGCATAGCTTTCATCATGAAAGTGATTGAATGTGTACTTCACATCCCCCCAGAGGGAAGTGTGTGTTCATTCCTACAGCTCCACATCCTCACCAAATGTCTGATTTCATAAGTTAAAGTATCTGAATGGTATGAAACGGTATCTTGAGTTTTTAACTTGCACTTCCTTGATTGCTCATGAAGTGTTTCTACTCTTGTTCAACACATGCTGTGCTTGGCCTTAGAGTCTACCTGGCTGATATTTATATAGCTGCACCAACTTTCTTTTGGTTTGGGTTGCTGGTATATATTTTTCCATCCTTTTCCTTCTAACATTTCTATGTCTTTAAAAAATTTTAAGTGTGTCTCTTGTAAACGTCATCAAACAGGGTTTTGTTTTTATATCCAGTCAGGAAATAATTTAATTTCTTTTTTGGAGCATTTACTATAATTAGTGATAGCATTATGCATTATTTGACTATTATTTTAGTAGTTAGACTAGAGATTTCAACATGAATCCTTGACTTGTTACAGCTTAATACAAATTCTTACAACCTCACTTCTCAATGGTGCTACAAGTTGAGTACACTTAACTCCATTTATCCCCTCTCCTACCTTATCTTGTAAGTGTTGTCATGCATTTTGTTCTACACATTTTATTTTTTATAAATTTATTTATTTGTTTATTTATTTTTGGCTGTGTTGGGTCTTCGTTTCAGTGCGAGGGCTTTCTCTAGTTGCGGCGAGCAGGGGCCACTCTTCATCGCGGTGCGCAGGGCCTCTCACTATCGCGGCCTCTCTTGTTGCGGAGCACAGGCTCCAGACGCGCAGGCTCAGTAATTGTGGCTCACGGGCCTAGTTGCTCCGCGGCATGTGGGATCCTCCCAGACCAGGGCTCGAACCCGTGTCCCCTGCATTGGCAGGCAGATTCTCAACCACTGCGCCACCAGGGAAGCCCCCTGTTCTACATAGTTTAAATTCCACAAGACATTTCAATTATTGTCTTGAACAGCCCACACTTGGATCCTGGACACTGCTGACTTAGAGGCTCCATGCTCTTTTGCAGGCATACTCCCACGAGACTTTCTATGAATATATGCACACATATACTCTCTCACTCGGTTGGGGATAAGGGTGCATCCTTCCAACAAGATTAGAAAGACAGACCCCAAGAAATCCACTCATAAAATCTGGGTGCTCCACAATGATCCCTCTCTCTACTAAGTCAATGGCTGGGGAGCATCTCTACCTGAAAATTGCTGAAGTGCTGGACCAACAAAATGTCTGTAAAAGATTACACATCTTTTTTTGGAAATAAATTACACATCTTTTTATAAATAGCTTGACAATTTTAAATTTCATATTTGGAAAGGGAATAGTTAAGTTGAAGTTAATGGAAGTATCAAAAGTACCAAATAGGGGCTTCCCTGGTGGCACAGTGGCTGAGAGTCCGTCCACCAATGCAGGGGACACGGGTTCGTGCCCTGGTCCGGGAGGATCCCACTGAGCCTGCGCGTCCGGAGCCTGTGCTCCGCAACGGGAAAGGCCACAACAGTGAGACGCCCGCGTAACGCAAAAAAAAAAAGTACCAAATAATGTTGGCTCAGTCATTTTTATATACTCTCATAGGTTATTATTTTGTAAGATGATGCATTTATTGTAGACTTTTATGAACTTACAATTAAAATAACTTATGCAGCTAAAAAAAAATATCGTGCAAGAGGAAAAGGGGCAGGAGAGAGGGAGAGAAATTGCTAAGCGAAGAGGGAACATCTGTGAAGTAGCCCGAAGGCACACAGCTAGAAGTGGCAAAGACACCTGAGTCTGCTGTGGCTGGAGTGAACACTGAAGGTCACCTGAAGAGGGTCACCTGCAAGGCAAGAGAATCCTAGCAACAAGAGGCTGTGTTGAGGGCAGAGGCGGGGTGGAGGAGAGGCTCAGGTAGCAGGGAATGGGAAGTAGGGAGATCCCAATAGACCCTCAGAAGCAGCCATGAAAGACCCAGCCTTGGATGTCTGCCACATCCAAGCATCTTCCAGAGAAACTGAAACCATCATGCTGCCATCACACAAGGAAACCTCTGCCTCTCCAACTCCTTCTCATCCCAGTACCATAGGGGTATAGACCAAGGACCGAGGAGGGATGCAGCAGATTTTCCAAAGATGACTAACAGCATCTCCCATAGCAAATGCTCTTCTACAACACCACCCTGCTAGTCCCTCGTCAGGAGGGAAAGTCAATTTCTCCACTCCCCGGTGTCTGGGTGAGCCCTGTGACTGCTGTGAGCAGTAGGCTACAGCAGAAGTAATGCAGTAGCAGTTTGGGCTGGAGTCTTAAGTGGCCTGGCAGCTTCCACTTTCTGCCTTTCGAAAGGTAGTTGCCTTGTAAAAAAAGCACACCTTTGCTAAGATCACCATGCTGTGAGAAGCCCAAACCACCTGGAGAGGCCTCAGAGGATGAGCCACCGCGTGGGAGATGAGAGAGATGCCCGGGTAAGGGGGACCTCTTGGGAGCTCCTCCAGCCCCGAGCACCCCCGCTGACACCACGCAGACCACAAACTGCCCAGCAGAGCCCTGTCTGAATTTGATTACTAACCTGAGAGTTAAAGTGATTTTTTAAGCCACTAAGGTTGAGGAAGTTTTACACCAAACAAGGGGAAAAATGTCTGAAAACAGACCATTTTCTTCTCCTGCCTTTGCATTTCCTAGAACCACAGGTCTAGTCTGTCCCTGTCCAGTAGGGAAATGACGAGAAACCTTTTAATTAACTATGAGATTAAATTTTTTTAGAAGAACAGAATAGGTATTTAAAAACTGGAATAAGACTTGGTGAATAACCAAAAGTGACCAAAAGATACTTAGAGTAAGTCTTCAATATTACTATTAACGTCTACAGTTATCAGAAAAGGGTTCCGATAGGACACGTATGGGCAATCATTGGAAAAATAAAAAGTTGTTCATATTTACAGCCCAGCAAGTTGAACTGCTTCAATAAATCAGTTACACATATGTATAAAAAGGTATTCGTCTTTAAAACTTTTTTGAAAAAGGAATTGATCGTTTCTATATTCTCAACTGAATTGAGTACTGTATGCTTCCTACCATTTCAGTTTTCTTACTTTTGTATTCCCACTGTACAAACTCTTTCCATTTTTAAAAATGTTATACATACAAAAGAAAAACATGTAGTACATAGGCAAGCTCTGCAACATAATGTGAAATGCATACAATGGAGAAATGGAGCTGCCACGTCCTGGAAGGGTGATGAGGAGAGGGGCAGGTTAGGGGGTGGGGAATCAATATTTCTGTTAAGAGTAATATTGACATCCCAGTGAAAGTGTTGAATAGGCGGTTGACTATATCATTCTGGGTCAGAACTAGAGAGATAAATTTGAGAGGGGTCAGAATTTAGTATTTAAAGCCAGGTGATTGGATGGGATCACGTTGGGAGTGGGTGTAGACAGTGAAAAGTTCCAAGAAGTGAGCCCTGGGGAATTCCAATATTTCAAACTCAAGAAAAAACTAGGAAACCGAGACAGCTAAGCTAAGAGCATGTTTCAAGAAGGAGAGTGTAACAGTGACAAAAAAGGCAGATAGATAAAGCTCTTCAGCGTAGTAATAAAACCCATCGCACCCATAATCCTTAAAGTCATCATTCACACATTATTGGTGAAAGCAGCAGCCACTTGATCTCCAGGGCCTTGATTCCAGTAGGTACTTCATCCCAGTCAACAACAGGTGATAACTGAGAGAACTTCTGCCAATGTCTATCAGCTGAAGACTTCCAGTATTCCCCCCCCACCCGCCCCCGCAGAAGGTATCCCACTGGCAGTGTGGTAGGTTATCACTGTGTTTAACCCCAAGTAGGGCAAATAAGCAATTCCAGATTCTCTTCCCCGAGAATGTTTCCTGGGTGATGCAGCCACCCCAGGGGCTCCTAGCCATCTGCTAGCTACCTCCCACACCTGCCACCACTGACAATACCGGACCTGCTGCTGCTGCCTGAACACCTGACACTCCAGCGAGGGCTAGTAGTTTGGTGGAAGAACCACCGAAAGCAGCATAACACTACCTTTTTGCACCTCTAATCTGGCACAATTGCCTCCCACTGGCAAAACGTAATGAGAGCACAGCCAGCCAGGGCACCTGGGACAAGTAACAGTCTTCTGGTTTTGATCATGACAAAGAGAATTTAGAAGGGCATATAAAGACTGTCAGCAGCATTCTGGAAAGTCCAGGAACAAGGCAAACTAAGCAGCGTATTATAAGGGACATATATAAATTGATAAAAACTGTATTCTAATAAGCACATAATTCAGGAATTGATGTTTTTATCAATTTATGCAAAGGCATTGAGTAACATTCTAGTTTTTCTTTCCTTCAGATAAGTACTCAGAAGTAGAATTACTGCAACACATGGTAGTTCTGTTTTCAATATTTTGAAGACCCTCCATACCGTTTTCCATAGTGGCTGCACCAACTTACATTCCCAATAGTGCACAAGGGTTGCCTTTTCTCCACACCCTCAACAACACTTGCTTAGATGGCTTCCTATCTTACTCAGAATAAAAGTCATAACTCTTACTATGGTCTCCATGATCTCATCCTCCTACAACTCCCTTCCTGTTTGTGTTGTCCTCCTGGCTTTTTCTCAAACATATCAAGATGATCCCATCACAGGGCCTTTGCACTTGCTTTTCTTGTTGCCTGAAAAACTCTTCCTGCAGCTATCCATATAAAATGCTTCCTCACTTCATTCAGGAATCTACCCGAATATGCCTTTCTCAGAGAATCCTTCTCTGACAACCCTATCTAAAATAACACTTTCTCTCTCCTGCCCCTGCCAACACCTGACATCATACAGCAATTACATCACTCATGTTTGTTGTTTATTTCCCCTAACCAGAATGTAAGCCCCATGAAAGCAAGGGTTTAAAAAAAATTTATTTGCGTAGTTCCTACAACATGAATAGGTACTTTTTAAATTCATTCACTCAACAAATATTTAGCATACGTATTATATGTCAGACATTTTTCAAGATCCTGAGGACACAGTAGTGAATCAAACAGGCAAAAACAGGAAAAAAAATTCCTCACCTCATGAAGCTTACATATTTGTTGAACAAATTATTAATACTACTGAGCTTACAAAAAGAAATTAAAAGATTAAAAATTATTTATCTACACATAAAAATTAATTTTAAAGTAGGGAAAGAATAAAGCACTAGGTGGTGGCTATCTTTCTAATAAACATTCCCAAATTTTCATTGATAAGAATTATAACTAAAGATCAAATTTTTAAAACATTGGGATTATTTTGGTGTTTTATAAAAATCACTACTTCATAAGTCAGAAAGAGAAAAACAAATATCATAGGCTAATACATATATATGGAATCTAAAAAGAAAAATGGTTCTGAAGAACGTAGGGGCAGGACGGGAATAAAGACGCAGACGTAGAGAATGGACCTGAGGACACGGGAAGGGGGAAGGGTAAGCTGGGATGAAGTGAAAGTGGCATGGACATATATACACTACCAAATGAAAAATAGATAGCTAGTGGGAAGCAGCCGCATAGCACAGGGAGATCAGCTCAGTGCTTTGTGACCACCTAGAGGGGTGGGATAGGGAGGGTGGGAGGGAGACGCAAGAGGGAGGAGATATGGGAATATATGTATATGTATAGCTGATTCACTTTGTTATACAGCAGAAACTAACACACCATTGTAAAGCAACTGTACTCCAATAAAGATGTTAAAAAATTTTTTTAAATCACTACTTTAGAAACTAAATGAAATTTGTGTTTTGTTGATGTAAGAACATCTCATTACAGTACTAGAATTGATTTCCTAATTATTTTAGAACTAGTTTCTATAGAAACACATACATAGAAAATGAAAAACCTGTTTTATCTGCTCTTTTAAGAGTAGTGTATTCTAAGGAACAATATCTCATTTTCTGAACTTGAACATACAAATGATGGGAATATAAACACTGGGGAGAACCAAACTTCTTTATCCTGGTCATAACTGAAAAACACATCAAAATGACTGTATGTATCGCAAAGTCTACCGTTTCATTATAAGAATACAAACTATTAAAATGCCTTCTGAGGTTACCAATCTAAATTGCCTTCCAAAATTACTGTAAGAAGAAGTTACCATTTTGCTTTCTAATTACGAGTAACGGTTTATTTTTTGTTATAAGAGTGCACGTTGTTAATTGTTCTAAAATAAATAAAAACACATTTGGATAATATTCTTTATAGAAAATGACGAATAAAAGTGTATAAATGATTGAAGATTAGTCGTATAAATCAGATAAATTAATATACATTTCTGATCTTTCAAACAAATGGGGTAAAATGTTGATATTGTGGGTACATGACAAAATTTAGTAGTAAGGGACTAAAACAATTTTAACATTAATGAGAGGGATGATATAAACATTAGAGGATTAAAGCCACTTCTAAACTTGACAGTCCATGCTACTACCAAGATTACTCTGTGTGCACCCTGAGTTATACATAAATATGTTTAATAAGAAGAATGAAAATTTAACCGAAAGCAACCTAAGAATAATCTTGGAAGGCTGAGTTAATATATTTGCAGGGTTCCTACGTCTTAAATTCAAAATTCAACCATATGAACGCTAAAATATTCACTACGGACTAGAGTTGAAAGAGAAAAATACAGGAAACCTAGTTAACTTTGAATTTCAGATAAACAATAATGTTTTCAGTATAAATATATCCCATGCGGTTTTTATACTTCAAACTTATGCACTGTTCATCTGAAATTCAAATGTAACTGGTCAACCAGTTGTGGCCACTGTTGTGGCCTCTCCCGTTGCGGAGCACAGGCTCCGGACGCGCAGGCTCAGCGGCCACGGCTCACGGGCCCAGCCGCTCCGCGACATGTGGGATCCTCCCGGACCGGGGCACGAACCCGTGTCCCTTGCATCGGCAGGCGGACTCTCAACCACTGCGCCACCAGGGAAACCCTCAACCTCTATTTTTATTTGCTAAATTGGCAACCCTACAGAGAGCAATAAACTAAAAACCTTGGTGCGTTTCAAAGTGGTAACGCACACGGTCCATTTGAGAAAGTTCAGGTGCTAAACCAGCGCTCTAAATTGTTGATCACGTCTCCGTCATCTCATCCCTTTTCAGCTTCGCAAAACAAATACTTTAGGGAGCCTTCCAGTGTGGCTCAAAACTATAACGTAGGACACGAAAAAGGAGAGATTTGCTGGCTGTGTAAGAGGAGTTCTTTAAGTCAGACCTTCACATTTCCCTGAAAACGCTGGGGAAGGAAACGACGAAGTGTGGGGAAAGGTGGGCACAGAAGGGGCCCCTGAACCTCTGAGAGAAAAGGAGCCTGCAGACGCAAGAGAGGACCGGGCAGCCGCGCACACCAACCATTGGTTGGCGCGCGCGCCCGGCGGAGGTCACAGCCACCCGGTGGACCAGGGACACCCGTTACAGTTTAACTGCCGGCGGACAAGGGCGTGGTGTGTGTGGGGGGGAGGGTGCCCTACATCTGAAAGCTCCTAGTACGTCTCTCCCCTTCTCTCCGACCCGGCCTCCCCAGTCATCCCGGAGCCCCGAAGCCCGGGGGGCGAGAAGCAAGCGAGAGAAGCCAGCCGCCGCTTACTGTTGTGAGTCATCCTGGAGATGCAGAAGCAGGAGAAACTGAAGAGCAAGACGGCGACGAGCGCGGCCAGCAAGTTCACATGCCTGGTCCTCATGGAGCTGACTCGACGGGCTGCAACCGACAGCACGACGCGAAGAGCAGAGCTGCAGCGCTCACGCTGCCTGCCGAGGATGGACACGCACGGCGCCTGCGCCCCGCTCTCCGGCGTCGCGGGGTTGCGGACCCCCTCCCTCCCCCCTCCCTCCGGCCACCCTGCACACCAGCCCTCTGGGAGCTCGCTTCACCGAACTGCACCCTTTGCCTCCTACCCTACGGCTCGGCACTTCCGAGTCCTGAACCGCTTGCCAGGGCTGCTGGTTATTAAAAGGGAGAAACTATGGGAAAGCTCCCCACTGCCGGGCTCGAGGTGAGTGCTCAATAACTTTATTGTCCTATAGTAGGAAGTGACATTTGTGCCAGACTCTGGGCTAAACAGTTTGCATATATGATCTCGTTAAGTCCTCACAACATCTCAGTCTTTTTTTAAAGGTGTGAAATGAAGATACCAATAACATCTACCTAATATGCTATGATTATCTTCATTTTATACTTAAAAAAAAAAATGGGGCTTCCCTGGTGGCACAGTGGTTGAGCGTCCGCCTGCTGATGCAGAGGACACGGGTTCGTGTCCCGGCCAGGGAAGATCCCACATGCCGCGGAGCAGCTGGCCCGTGAGCCATGGTAGCTGAGCCTGCACGTCCGGAGCCTGTGCTCCACAACGGGAGAGGCCACAACAGTGAGAGGCCCACGTACTGCAAAATAAAAATAAAAATAATAATAAAGCTTGTGTTTCCATATTAATTTTCTGTTTAGATCATCTGTCCATTGGTGTAAGTGAGGTGTTAAAGTCCCCCACTATTATTGTGTTACTGTTGATTTCCTCTTTTATAGCTGTTAGCAGTTGCCTTATGTATTGAGGTGCTTCTATGTTGGATGCATATGTTTATAATTGTTATATCTTCTTCTTGGATTGATCCCTTGATCATTATGTAGTGTCCTTCTTTGTCTCTTGTAACATTCTTTATTCTAAAGTCTATTTTATCTGATATGAGTATTGCTACTCCAGCTTTCTTTTGATTTCCATTTGCCTGGAATATCTTTTTCCATCCCCTCACTTTCAGTCTGTATGTGTCCCTAGGCCTGAAGTGGGTCTCTACATTGTAGACAGCATATATATGGGTCTTGTTTCTTTGTCTATTCAGCCAGTCTGTGTCTTTTGGTTGGGGCATTTAATCCATTTACATTCAAGGTTATTATTGATACGTATGTTCCTATTACCATTTTCTTAATTGTTTTGGGTTTGTTTTGTGGGTCTTTTTCTTCTCTTCTGTTTCCCGCTTAGAGAAGTTTCTTTAGCATTTGTTGTAAAGCTGGTTTGGTGGTGCTGAATTCCCTTAGCTTTTGCTTGTCTGAAAAGCTTTTGACTTCTCCATCGAATGAGATCCTTGCTGGGAAGAGTAATCTTGGTTGTAGGTTTATCTGTTTCATCACTTTAAGTGTATCCTGCCACTCCCTCTGGCCTGCAGAGTTTCCACTGCAAAATCAGCTGATAACCTTATGGGTATTCCTTTGTATGTTATTTTTTGTTTTTCCCTTCCTGATTTTAATATTTTTTCTTTAAATTTAATTTTTGTTAGTTTGATTAATATGTGTCTTGGTGTGTTTTTCCTAGGGTTTATCCTGTATGGGACTCTGTGCTTCCTAGACTTGGGTGACTATTTCCTTTCCCATTTTAGGCAAGTTTTCAACTATAATCTCTTCAAATATTTTCTCAGACCCTTTCTTTTTCTCTTCTTCTTCTGGGACCCCTATAATTCGAATGTTGGTGCGTTTAGTGTTGTCCCAGTGGTCTCTGAGATTGTCTTCAATTCTTTTCATTTTATTCTGCTCCTCAGTTATTTCCACCATTTTGTTTTCCAGCTCACTTATTTGTTCTTCTGCCTCAGTTATTCTGCTATTGATTCCTTCTAGTGTACTTTTTATTTCATTTATTGTGTTGTTCATCTGTTTATTCTTTTGTTCTTCTAGATCTTTGTTAAACATTTCTTGTATTTTCTCAATCCATGCCTCCACTTTATTTCCGAGATTCTAGATCATCTTTACTATCGTTACTCTGAATTCTTTTTCAGGTAGATTACCTATTTCTTCTTCATTTATTTGGTCTTGTAGGTTTTAACCTTGCTCCTTCATCTGTGACATATTTTTTGCCATCTCATTTTTTTTTTTTTTTTAATGAGTGGGATTGTGTTCCTGTCTTACCAGTTGTTTGGCCTGAGGCTTCCAACACTGGGGTTTGTAGGCTATTGGGTAGAGCTGGCTTTTGGTGCTGAGATGAGGAACTCCGTGAGACCTCACTCCGATGAATATTCCCTGGGGTCTGAGGTTCTCTGTTAATCCAGTGGTTTGGACTCAGAGCTCCCACTGCAGGAGCTTCGGCCTGACCCTGGGCTCGTGAACCAAGATCCCGCAAGCCGCCGGTTCACTTTGGGGTTCCTCCCCTCTTCTTGGGCTTCAGAGTCTCCCACCAGCGGCCATCAGGCGCCCTAGTTGTGGGGAGATGCTAACTCCGTGTCTTTCCACACAGCCATCTTGACTCTGCCTCTCATCAGGAACTTTTTGAGTCCCAAAATCCCAGTGGTCGCCACGAGGTGGCAGTATTATATTTCATTCAAAGCCTCCAATTTGCATGTATTGTGGTGTCAGAAACATTTAAAATTATGTATGAATGTGTGAGAATCGTAGGGTCTCAGCAGAATCCTTGGGCCACTACCCATTACATATTTTTCATAGCTTGCCAAATATTCCTGTAAGGTGTTGTGTCTCCTTTTTATTGACAGAGTCCTGGAGGGGGAGTAATTTATTGTTTACCATTTATAAAACACCTCTGGTGGCCCAGTTATTTTTAGAAATTTCACTGATTTCACTAAGCTCTAAATCTTTTTAATTTAATCTACCGTCTTTATTTTCCAAGCATTGTTTTGCTTACCAATGTGTACGTGTCCTATTTTTTTATTAATTTTTTTGGGGGTATAATTGCTTTACAATGTTGTGTTAGTTTGTGCTGTACAGCAAAGTGAATCAGTTATACGTATACAGATATCCCTTCATATATACACTTCTATGTATAAAATAGGTAACTAATGAGAACCTACTGTATAGCACAGGGAACTCTACTCAGTGCTCTGTGGTGACCTAAATGGGAAGGAAATCTGAAAAATAGGCTTTAAATCTTAACTAGATTGATTCATCTAGTCATACATGCCATGATAGCTCTCAAATCTCCTGAGTTTCTCCTTCCAAGGTGGGGAATGATCATAATGTAATCAGTATAATGAATGAATTTTGATGGTGATCGTATCTAAGTCCACTCTCACCAAATTGTAGCAGTGAGCTGGAGAGGCCAGATGTCCTTGAAGAAGGACCATAAATATATTACACATTCCTTCTCATGCACAAGCAAACCGATCTCATTCTGAGAGTGAGATCAAGAAGATAGCATAGCTGAAAAGGGAACCCTCCCACACTGTTGGTGGAAATGTTAATTGGTGCAGCCACTATGCAAAACAGTCTGGAGGTTCCTTAAAAAACTAAAAATAGAACTACCATAGGATCCAGCAATTCTACTCCTGGGCATATATCCAGAAAAGTCGGAAAAAAAAAGTTACATGCACCCCAATGTTCATAGCAGCACTATTTACAATAGCCAAGACATGGAAGTAACCTAATGTCCAACGACAGACGAATGGATAAAGAAGATGTGGCACATACAGACAATGGAATATGACTCAGCCATAAAAAAGAATGAACTAATGCCATCTGCAGCAACATGGATGGACCTAGAGATGATCACACTAAGTGAAGTAAGTCAGCCAGAGAAAGACAAATATCATATGATATCACTTATATGTGGAATCTAAAAAAAAAAACAAATCAACTTAGTTGCAAAACAGAAACAGACTCACAGACATAGAAGACAAATTTATGTTTACCAAAGAAGAAAGGGGAGGGGGAATAAATTAGGAGTCTGGGATTAATAGATACATACCACTATATATAAAATAGATAAACAACAAGGATTTACTGTATAGCCCATGGAACCATATTGAACAATAACCTATAATGGAAACGACTCTGAAGCTGTACACCTGAAACTAACACCATATTGTAAATCAACTATAGTTAAGTAAATTTAAAATAAAGAAGGTAGCATAGGTGAATCTATCACAAAAGCAGCTTGTTTAGCTTGTTGAACGTTAGCTTGTTCAACGTCTTAGGCAGTTTCTACAGTGCTTGGCAGAACAGACACTAATTTAAGTCATGGTAACTACCTTGTTCAAATCATGATGGCTAACAGTTATTCCCATGGGTCTTTTCTCCTGGGCCACAGAGGATTAATAGAAAGCATTAGTGGAGATTCTGCTCCCATTGTTTCCTAATGAGAGATGAGATTTACTGTGTCCTTCCCCAATCTGACACTGCCTGATATTTACTCCAAAGGAAGGTCTGAGCAATTTTCAGGGCTCCCATTTTGGGCGTCTAATTAAAAATCCATAAAGGGCAGACTTCTCTGTCTCTTAAAAGACATTTGGCTTTAAGCTGGTAGTGACAAGGAACTTCATCACATCTACTGTAATTACAGATTCAGATACAAGGAGGCACTGGGTAGTTCCTACTTTCTTATTTCTCCAGCTTCAGCTTCATCATGATTCTGGTGCTGCCTACCATAACATTTTCATTTGCTCCAAACTTCAATTTTCATACCTTAGTATTGCCCTTCCATTCCCCTGATGATATTATGGTACATTTTGCATCATCGTTCGATAATCCCCCAGAGGTTTTCCACTGTCCTCCGCCGCTCAACATAAACTGTATCATACAATCTTGGACCTCCTAACAGGGGTCAATTGTCCCTGTGCTAAATCCACCTTATTTCCCTATTTCAGCATCCTTAGCCCTAAACTCATCCAGGCTGCGATAATTGGAACAGATCTGATAGATTAACTTAGGTGAGGCCAACACAGGAGCCTGAATAGTTTTCCCTGCTCCCAACTATTGTTAATGTGCCACCAAACCCTCTGTAGGGAATCTGTCAAAATTCTTGCTTCTTTACTCTCCCTCACCCTTTTTCTTTTAAAAAAAAACAATCATACAAATAGTTCTACCTGATTCAATGGTTATTTCCTTTGTTCTGGTTAATATCTTCACCCCAGCCGATTAGCTTAATTTTGCATAGCTTAAATTTTCATTGGTAAACCCCGTTACTAGTAGCTGTGAGAACAAATTTGCCTTGGCATTCTGTGTATTTCCTTGTCCTTCCATTAAAAAAAATTATATGGGGAATCCATACACGAGGGGTTCCCCCTAAGCACAGTGTCTAACTTAGTTTCAGGAAAATGCAACACAAATCATCATAAAACCAGTCAGGGTTGCCACTGTCCATAACATTTTTAATGCTTCTGCATAAGTAATCCATTTCACTGTTAGTGAAAGGAGTATACAGTTTTCCTTCTCAGTATAAAGTCGCTGCGTTCCAGACTTCACACACTCCACAAGAGGGCTTGATATTTTACTTGGGTCCTCCATGGATCAAACCCCAAACACTGTAACAAATTGTTGATTAACAGTCATACAAACAACTCTTTCCATTAAGCAGTTTCTAAAATCAACAGTGCCTTTGTTGTTTAGTCTGAGCATCCAAGAAAAGCAGAGATTCCTCAGTACTACACAAAAATATAACCAAACTCCATTACACCATAGCTTCTTTCTTCCATGTAGGTGTATCTGATAAGGCCTGGTAGAAGCACACAATTTAGTTCAGAGACCTAAGTAGGTCCCACTTTCTCCTTGAAGCCAGAATTCTAATCTTAGGATCTAACCACCATTTAGCCAGCCACAAAGAAGAAAGACAATAAAATGAGAAAGATAGAAGGCCAATAGGCACAGGACTGGTTTATTGTATCTGCTAGTTATATGCAAATGAATTCATGGAAGAGAGAAGAGGAAATCCATACGCACATGGCATTTTAATAGACAGTGATCCTGCTTCCAATAAATGCAGTTCAACCAACTTCTCAGGTTCTGACCAAACAGGTGAGCATTCTCCTCTCTTGGAGAAAAACATGGATAGAAGTGGGCCAACAGGTAGCATGGAGACCAGCAGAAGGGTTCCTCTCTGCACCACCACCCCCAACTCTCAGTGTAGCATATTGAAAAGGTAAAAGGATTTTATAATTGTACTACAGAATTATCTCACTTTCTATTCTATGAAGGTTTTGTGTAATAATAGAGAGACACCTGAAATATAGGTTTGTTTCTAGTTCTTAATTTGACAATTTCGCTGTGTACTTTGCCTTTTTGAATCTTTTTATGTACAATAAAAAATATTCATTGAGATGATCTTTAAGTTCCTTTCAAGATCCGAGTCTGTTTTATTATTATAATATATGTCCAGATTTCATTACCAAGTTAGTTGCTTCTATGGGGCAGGGATGATGGCTTATGCACCCTTCACATGTCTAGCGTTTTACAATTAGCACCTTTTAAAAAAATGTTGGTTGAGGTGTGGAAAAGTGTGCACTGCTGCTTCAGTTTGTGCTAACAAGGGGATGGAGGGGGTGTATATATATATTCGCATAGAATGTCCCTGAAGGTACAAACAAGCAACTAATACTGGTTGCTTTCGAGAAAGGAGGATGAGGGACCAGGAGTTGTGCATGGGTGGGTGGAAGTTATTTTTCAGTGTAAAGTGTCCTTTGTACTTGTATTTTACTCTCCCCTTGTTCTTTCAACTCCAGGCATACTGCCCTTCTTGCTATTCCTCCACCTTATGAAGTATGTCTTTGCACTTGCCTTTCTAGTGTCTGGAATACTCTTCCTCCAGATACTCTCACTCCCTTACTTCATTCTGAACACTGGTCAAATGTCACCTTAACACGGAGACTCCCCTGTCTACACTGTATGTAGAAACTCTCCCTCCCTTCCCTAATACCCCTTTAGTACCACTTGACATACTAAATATTTGCATTTATTTAATGTATGACTCCCTCTTAGAACACTGCCTGATGCATCAACGGCCAATTAACAGATACTTGAATTAATGAATGTACTGTTTGAGGTTGGATTTTTTTAAAAAGTCATGTGTATAAGTTACTTTTTCAAGAAAAAAACAGCTAAGGAATAAATGTTCCATGTACTATTAGATGTTTATCATTACAGGACAAAGTCTAAACTTCTTTACTCAACGTACAGGGCTCTCCGTATCTGCCACGTAGTAGCCATGGGCAAGTCATTCAACGTAAATTCTGTTTCCTCATCCATAAAGTGGGACTGTTACTAATTACTTCACAGAATTAAGATTAAATGCAGGTGAAAGCACTTTTGTTACCTTGGCGGTATGAAAGTTACGCAAAGCACATCGCTTCTCCCGTGCTTGGAATCTAGGAGTAGTACACCGTTTCAGCTTGCGCAAAAGACCCGAAATTTAAGGCGAGAAAAATCTACGGAGCCGCTCTGCCGAAGACCGATCTTTGGCGCGGGGCGTGCCTCAAGGTAGTGGTTGCCAGGGAAACCGTCGGGCGTCCCTAGAATCCGAGCACGCGCGGCGGGGCAGCCCAGCTCGACATGCTTTCAGAGATAGCGATTGGTGGAGCTCGGGCCAATCGGCGAGGGCGGCGGGGCGGGGCCGGGCCGTGTGCCGGGGAAGGCGTTCCCGCCGCTTCGCTCCCCGACTTCCGGGTCGCGGTGCTTGCAGGGAGCGTACCGCGAGTAGCGTCGTTTCCGTTGCCGGCAGTTTGCAGTCGGGGAAACCGAGGCAGCTCCAGCTCCTCCTAGTTCTTCCCGTTCCCGTGAGGTGGCTGCTGTTTCTTTTCCTCTCGCCCGGTGCAGCTTGGGTGCGGCTGCGCTGAAGGCGCGCGAGCCCCACGGTGTCCTACGGAAAGTCCCGCGGGGCTGCCGGGCCGGCGGGGCTTTGTGCGAGCGGTTCCCTCCCACTCGCGGGCAGGGCACGAGCTGGGCTCGGCCAAGCTCCGGGAGGGGGGCTCGGCGGCGCAGCGGCTCCCAGAGGGCTGGGGAGCTCAGGCGCCGTGAGGCAGGCGTTCCCTCCGCTTTGCAGTTCGGCTTCTTTTGTCCTGATGAGCGTGGACCAGATGGATTCATTTTAAAATCACAGTTGAGCAAGTCTCTGTGCACTGATTCTGCACTAACCTGCGGGGATCTCGAATTTGACAGTCCCTCGGGAGATGGTCTGTCTGCGGGAATGTTTAAGGCAGGAAAGAGATGAGCATTTTTGTTTTTAAGTAACTCCTGACTTTCATTTCCCTGACCCCGCTTCATTTAGGAGCCGAAGATTTTTCTTATGGCATAAAGATTCAGTTTTATCGAGGATGTAGTCTATTACCCTTCTTAGTATTTCTGCCGTTCACCTGTTGAATGGAAAATCAACAATTAGCCAGGGTGTGATCTATTCCGTGTTCAGTTTGTGTACTTCATTTGTAAGCCATATGTAGTGTTTTTATTTGCTGCCATCGCCTGACTGTGGGACAGCTGTAACTGGGATTATCCACAGGGGTTAAGAAGACTTATTCTTTACACAAACAATTCTGATATATGGTATATTTGATTTAATTGTTGCTTTAGGTGGGGTCCTTTGGTTGTTGAACTGTTGAGCCCTGTTCTCAAAGAATAAGAAATAAAATAGTGAACTGAGGGCTTGAATCTAAGTAAGTAGTTTGATTTTTACAGTTAATTGTTTAAAATGATAAATTAACCATTTGGCCAGCATCATTTAATTAATCTAAATGGTATTTATTACACCTGGCATTGTTTTCTTAGATGCCCAAACACTACTACAAAATAGACACAATGGAACAACATTATATCTATTAATATAATTTGGGATTTGATGAGTTGGATACACTAATTTTTTCTCTTTTTCTAAATCCAATTTAAGGTCGTTAAACCTGTCATATATTTCCTTCTCCAGGAAAAAATGTTTATTTCTTTGTGGGAGTTCTTCTATGGGCACTTCTTTCGATTTTGGATGAAATGGCTCTTACGACAGATGACTGGAAAATGTGAATTGCAGCGAATTTTTGATACCTATGTAGGTGCACAAAGGACACACAGGATAGGTAATGTTTTTCGAAAAAGGATAATTAAAAACGAATAAAAATTTAACTCTGAATGAATATTTTTCTCAGTACTGATAGTGACAATAGCGCTTGTGTATCACGATCAAGTCACTTAATCTCAGTTTCATGATCTTTGAAATCTCACTTTGAATCCTTCCAGCACTAAAACTGATTCTATAGAAAAAGAAACTATTATTTAATTCTGCATCTGTGCAAAGAATTATCTTCTCTGGCTCCTGAAGTTCATCAGTTTTCCTTAGATTATGGTTGCAACCTACTTTCTAGAGAAAAATCTCTATACTTCTGTAAGCCCTTTGAAATTTTCACTTCAGTGAAGGAGATCCATTTTTATATTCAGCATCCTTCAATCTTTTAATCTCTTATGCAGTTCATGAAAGAATAATAACAGGTATCTAGTGATCCCTAGGAAAGATTAGTAGACTAAAAATCTGCACTGTCCCATACTGTAGCCAATAGCCACATGTGGCTATTGGACACTTGAAATATGATTAGTCTGAATTAAATGTGCAGAACTAGAAAATATACTCTGGATTTCAAAGGCTTTATGTGAATGTAAAGGTATCTCATTCATAATTGTTTACATTCATTGTATGTTGAAATGATAATATTTTGGATCTATTGGGTTAAAATATATTAACATTACTTTTATCTGTTTCTTTTACTCTAATATGGCTACTAGAAAACGTTAAGGTACACATGTGGTTCGCATTTGGGCTTGCATTATATTTCTGTTGAACAGTGCTGCTCTAGTACCTTCTAAAATTGATCAGCTTTCAATACTTACTTGAAAATATGGCTTTAAATTAGAACACAGATGAGTGAGAAATATGATCGAGGTCATTTCTCTTTGGCCAGAGTGAGGCAGACCAGGGATGGGCTGCAGTTCATGTTCACTGTGTCAGATGGAAAATCATGACTTAACCACAGCCTCTTTTGTGTTGAACAAGTGTGCTTCAACTAAGAAATCCACCGCTGTAAGATTTGAGGAGTGCGTGTTAGTAGCCAAGATAACAGGGGAAGAATGGCAGAGTAAGGAGAGAGTGAGCCTCAGGGCTGCTAGATGATTGAAGTTTAATTACCTCCCTAGATTTTTCACAACTTTGTAGCTGACTTAAATTATTGCCTGCTCTTTTGATTTGCCCTTTTGACTGCTCTGAGAAGAGCAAAGTACCTCTTGATAAGAACTCTTCGTAGTATTGATTGGTTTTTTATATTATGGCAGAAGAACATTTTAAGACTTTATTTTGCAGCAAGAACATTTTTCTTGAATTTTTCAAATTGCTGAGAAAAGGAGACTGTTTACTATTTGCCAGAAAAATTTGTAAACAGACCAGTAAAAAACGTTCTTGTGATTCTTGAAGCAGAAAGCAAGAACGAAAAAGCTGTTTTGCTTTTTGTCTGGTTAGAGAATGGTTGTCCAGATAATCTAAAGTCTTCCTTTTTGCCCCTTTGTTGTATGTTTTGTTTGCTAGCTCTTCAAATGTAAACGCTTACTTCGTAAGGCTAACACATGAAAAGGTAGGATAGAGCACTCTCACTGTATTCTTAAGATGAGTTTCTGGAACCCAAGCTATTCTGAGGTAGCCGTGGATGAATTTGCAGCAGTTAGTAGACACTTGGGGGCCCGCACAGAAACAGATGATTCTGGGGAAATTAGGTTGGTCTTACCTGTTTGGCTCTGGTATGTGTGTTGGGTTGAGAATTTTGGAATCATACTGTAAGGATAAATTTTTTTAATGTTTGCTATGTTATTCATGTAGAAATTATATCTTCTGGAACTATTAAAGTAATTTATTACTGGCTTGATGTTTATACTATTTGTTTGCAGAGTAATTCACAAACAGCATTTAAGTAATAATATTCTTTTTTTTTTTTCATTTCAGAAAATTCCTTGACATACTCCAAGAATAAGGTAGGATCATATCAAGGTGATTATTCTAGACAACTTAACTTGGAGATACTTTTTCTTTAAAAGAATGTCTCAATTTTAGAGTGAATTATTTTTAATGTCCTACTAGAAGAGTCTTTGCTGTAAAGAGTATTGAGTGAAATTTTCCCATCTTAGAAGAAATATTCTATTTTTTAAAACCTTTTTTTTCTGTGTGTGTATGTGTTTGTGTGCACTACTCATGCACAAAGAAGGTATTTGAATAATTTTTTCTGTTCTGAGGTTTTGCTTGTTTATTTTACCTCAAAACTTGTTAGATTTTGGGAAAGCAGGGTCTTAGGGGGAAAACTTTCTAATAGACTGTGTCCTTAAGATAGGTTTGGATAGTTATAGAAAATCCTGGGTCATGTACCTTTTGATCCAAAATAAGTCATACCTCATACTGTTTATTAGTCAGTTGCTGCTGTGTAACAAACTTATAAAATCTCAGGGCATAGGTTTATTATATAATTGCATTATAAATAAATGCATTATTTATTTCTTGCTAATGTGTCTGTGGGTCAACTGGGGAAGCGCTTCTTCAAGCTGGTGCCAAGTTCAGGTCTGTTGTAGTTGTCTCATTGTGGGACCTAGGTTGAAAAGGTACCTGGGAAATATTCTTCTCACAGTTAATCGTTGAACGTCCAGCCACAGAGGCATATTTTAAGTTTTCTTGTGTCATGTCCATTAATATCCCTAAAGTAAGTTACATGGCCAAGCCCAAGTCAAGGGGTGGAAAAATACATTATGCCCACCATGAGGCCATGTTAGGCATGTGGGTATATAATTCAATTACACAGGAGTGAAAAACAGGGACCAATAATTCAGTCTACCACATGCTTCCCTATAGTGTTTCGCAATATTTTTTCTCTGTATATAGATTATTTGGTGTGGCAAAGTTAGAGTATGGAACATGTAGACCATTGTTTGAAATCCCATAGTAGATCACAGCCAGCATTAAACAACAACAAAAGGAATGGAATAGAAAATAATTAGAAAACAGCGGTCATAGTAAGGTTAAATATGGTTTCATGAAAATTTAATTTTAGTTATCTGTGTGTGCATCTAATTCTGTTTTAGATATCCGTATATATGTTTGTATTTGGTCATGATGTACAATGTGGATCGAGAATATAGGGTCAAAAATTGTTGATTTGCTACTGTCTAGTGATATTAATATGAGTTACTGATTCATGCTGGAAAGAAAATGGACACTGCTGAATATTGCAAGCATATCTGTTAAGTTTTGGAGAGTGACCTATAAAATAGGTGCTTTACTGATTTAGTTAGTCTTTTATTTATGAGTGGTCAATTTGGGAATAACTCATATACATGAGTCTAGAGTCCTACCCCTTTGTTTAGAATCCTATAAAGTGATTAATATTCTTTTTTTTAAAAGTGAGACTGTAGGGATCTAGAAAGTTAACAAGTTGCTCATTCTAAAAATTTGTTTATACCTATCCACCCGTGTAGTTCCATTAATTGAAACTTCGGATGCAATTTCACACAGTATCATAAATTGTAGATGAAACTCTGGAGGGTTTCTGGAACTGGGAACTCACTTTCACATCTGTCTGTGTAACCATCATTACCAAAATTGATTGTAATGACATTTTTGGTCGTAAAATTTACTTATGGGATTTTATATGTGGTAAAATTACCCCAAACTTAAGTGAGACTGCACACAAGATGATATTTTTAAGAACTCTAGTGCCTTGATCAAATCCTTGAGCGAAGATTTGAATGATTGCCGTATGTTCAACATTCCACCAGGGTCTTTGGTATATAAAAAAAAAAAAAAAGACTGAAATCTAATGTAATTAAAATCAGGCATTTAGAGACGGAAGAGGTAAGTGTGGGCTGAAGTGTTTGGAGGCTTTAAGGTAGTGGTTACAAGTTAAAGAAAATAAAATGTTCATTATCTTTTATCTCATTTACTGGCAATTAAAGTTCACTTGAAAAGTAAACATTAAAATTGTATTCTTGGGCTTCCCTGGTGGCACAGTGGTTGAGAGTCCGCCTGCCGATGCAGGGGAGGCGGGTTCGTGCCCCTGGCTGGGAGGATCTCACATGCCGTGGAGCTGCTGGGCCCGTGAGCCATGGCCGCTGGGCCTGTGCGTCCGGAGCCTGTGCTCCACAACGGGAGAGGCCACGGCAGTGAGAGGCCAGCGTACGGCAAAAAAAAAAAAAAAAAAAATGTATTCTTATGAATTTATTATCTAAAAATATAAATTGCTAATTGTGTTTTGGAGGGCATACTAAAAAGGAATAGTCAACAAATGGGTAGTTAAATACTTACGGAATTAAATCACAGGAGCTTTGCTTTCTTGCTGTTTTAAATCTAAGGTAAACTTGTCAATAAGCTAATGGAGGAAGTCACATCGGTTTAAATATACAATTTATGGTGTGTATTGTGTCTCATTTGTATATTTCATTTACTTTGTAGAGTAAAATTGAATTCTGATTTTGTGATATTTCTATTAACCCGCTCTACTTTTATATTCCTATGAAAAAAATCTGAGTTCAGATTCTGATTGTACCACTTTCTAGTTGTTTGTGCAAGTTACTCATTTTCTCATTGTCAAAGGAGGTATTAATATCCACATGGTTGTTTCAGGATTAGAAATATTATTATAATGAAAGCAGCCTAAGAGAATACCCAGTACCTGATAGGTATCACTAATATTATGTTAGTGATGATGGGATTAAACCAACATACACTACAAAATTTTTAGAAGTTTAAAATATGCATGAAAACTTAGTTATTTAAATACTTAACATTAACCAATGATTGCTGTGAATAAAAGTGATTTTAATCTATTAAGGCCAGTTCCCTGAAGCAGTGATAGTGTGGTCCTATTGGGTTGTGAATTGTTCTGTAGTGGAAATTCTTTCCTTGATTGTTAAAAATTGAGTCTTGTTTGCTTGTATTTTACATTAGGACCAACCACTTATCAATTATATATTAAGGATTACTAAAACTTTGGGATTTATAAATGAAAATGAAAACCTTTTTAGAACTTGAGGAGTCTAGTTCAGTATTCTGCTAAGAGGTCTGGCTGCTATTCAATGTATGGTAATGTTGCAGAGCTCCACTGTACTTATGCATATATGGGTATTTGAAAATTTTGAAATTTAGGGAAAGAACACTTTGTCAGTCTAGTCATGTTTTTGATTGGCTGTTGTTTGGTTAGAGCTGCTGTCTTAGCTCTTAAATAGTAATGATAACATTCTAGCTATTGAATGATAAATTAGTTTTATAGCATCAGTTTACTTGTCTGTGCATTGATGGTATAGTAATGCACATTTGCATATTTTTTGGTCTCTAATTTTCCAAAATTAGACTTTAAGTATATAACCACATAGGCATTGTGGTTCAAAAATGAAACATTCACACTCTGTGGTTACACTAACACAAATGTATATATAATTTCCCCAGATTTACTTGCATGGTGAAACTCATTGTTGATGTTTGTTGGCTATAAATATAATTTGGCTAGTCATATAATTTATAACTTACCATCAAGGTAGGTATAATAAAAAAAGACTAGATTACTTTTATGTTTATTGAATGTTATTTTGTAATAAAATCATATGCATAAGCATATATTATTTTCTTACAAAACATATAAGTGATTTGTATATGTTGCTTTCTTGTTGTTTATTATCACCTACTTTTTCTTTAGCTCTAAAGTAAACATCATGGGGAAAAGGGTCTTTGTATACTTATGTAGTTTTAGGTTAAAAGAGAAAGTTTTAGAATTGCTGACCTAAGAAATTCTTTAAGTCCTGTATATTCCAGTATTGAATATACCTTCATGAGCTCCATGAGAACTTAGACAATGTTGGGATACATGAGAACTTAGAAAATGTAATGGGTTATATTTCTCCTCTATCCAGCTGTTATTTTGTTTTTGATTAGGAACCAAAGATCTACCAAAAGTTTAGAGAATAAGACAGAGATTGACAGATGGATAAAAAAGCAAGACCCAACTAACTGAATGTTATTTCAAGAAGCATACTCGAAACATAAAGTCACAAACAAATAGAAAGTAAAAGCGTATACCGTGCAAACAATAAGCATAAAAAAGCTTTTGTGGCTTTCTTTTAGAAAATATAAACCTGGAATATTATTGGAGACTAAATCTTTTTTTTTTTTTTGGTAATGATAAAATGGCTAATTTATCAAGAAAACATAACAGTATTAAATGTGTATACACTTATTAACAAAGCTGCCAAATACTTGAAGCCAAAATAGACACAGCTAGACGGAGAAATATATGAACCCACAATTGCAGCTGGAAACTTTACTGCATTCTCTCAATAAACGATAGTACAACAAGAAAAAAAAAATCGGAAGGCTCTATACAATTTGAACAATACGATTAACCATCTTGACCTAATTGACATTTATAGAGTGCTACACCCAACAAATGCAAAATACATATTCCCAAGTACACATGGAACAGTCATATAGATATATACTGGGTCTTTTAAGTCTCAGTAAGTTTCAGAGGGCTGAATGCATACAGAGTATGTTTTCTGTCTCCAACAGCATTAAGTTAGAAATAAGAGGACTTCCCTGGTGGTGCAGTGGTTAAGAATCCAACTGCCAAAGCAGGGGACACAGGTTCAGTCTCTGGTCTGGGAAGATCTCACATGCCACGGAGCAGCTAAGCCCGTGTGCCACAATTACTGAGCCTGTGCTCTAGAGCCCGCTAGCCACAACTACTGTGCCCACTTGCCACAACTACTGGAGCCCACGTGCCACAACTACTGGAGCCCACGGGCCTAGAGTCTGTGCTCTGCAACAAGAGAAGCCACTGCAATGAGAAGCCCATGCACCACAACGAAGAGTAGCCCCCACGTGCCACAACTAGAGAAAGCCCGCGCGCAGCAACGAAGACCCAAAGCAGCCAAAAAAATAAATTAATAAAATAAATTAATTTTTTAAAAAAAGAAATAAGAAAAATATAACATCTAGAAAATCCCCAAATATCTGGAAATTAAGAATCTGAGTAACCCATGGATCACAGAAGTACTCACAAGGGAAATTTAGAAAGAGAATTGAAGTGAATGGTAATGAAAACACAACATATCAATTTGTGGAGTACACCCAAAGCAGTTTTTAAAGGCCTGAAATCAGTGAGCTATGCTTATACCTTAAGAAACTAGAAGAGAGAAAATTAAACCCAAAATAAATAAAAGAAAGGATATAATGAAAATAAGAAACAATTAACAAAATAGTAAACAGATAAAAATAGGAAATACCACCAAGCTCAAAAGTTGATTCTTTGAAAAAATTAGTAATGTTAATAGCCCTCTAGGAACACTGATCAAGAAAGAGAGAAAGCCCAAATTGCCCATATCAGGAATGATAGAGGGGGCATCACCACAGCCTGTAGTCACTAAAGTATAAGGAGGTGCTATGGACAACTTGATGCGAATGAAGTCTATAGCTTAGATGAAAGAGACAAAGTGCTTGAAAAACACAGTTTAGCAAAACTAACACAAAGAAATAAAACAATTGAAATAGCCGTATACCTAATAAATGGAATCTGTAATTTAAACATTTTGCACCAAAAAATCTTCCAATATTAGCTTCACTAGTGAACTCTTATCAAACGTTTAAGAAGAAAAAATAATACTGCTATTACATAAGCTCCTAGAAAATCGAGTAGAAAGAAACATTTTATGAGGCCAGTATAATCCTGATATTAAAACCAGACAAGGACACTGTATAAATGAAAATTACAAACCAATATCCTTCCTTAATATAGATAGAAAAATTCTTCATTAGCAAATTGATCCCAGTAATATATAAAAAGAATAATATGTCATGACTACATTTTCAAAATCAATGAATGTAACTTACCACATTAACAAAGTAAATTAGAAAAAGAAGATCATTTGAGTAGATACTGT
Organism: Phocoena phocoena; assembly: GCF_963924675.1. NCBI lineage: Eukaryota > Metazoa > Chordata > Mammalia > Artiodactyla > Phocoenidae > Phocoena > Phocoena phocoena. Next base: position 21,426,172 of record NC_089223.1, read on the forward strand.
AAAACTGTTTTGGCAGAGCTCAATACCCATTCATGGTCAGAAACACTCAACTAACTAGGAGTAAAAGGAACTTCCTCCTCCTATTAAAGGCCATCTATGAAAACCCTGCAGCTAGCATGATAGGTATACAACACTGAATTATTGAATGCTCTCCACACTCAGTTGGGAACAAGGCAAGGATGTTTACTCTCCTTTTATTTGGCATTGTGCTAAAGGTCCTAGGCAGTGTAGTAAGGGAAGGAAAAGAAATCTAAGACATAATGATTGAAAAGAAACTGTCTTTATTAACAGATGACATAGTTTGTGAGTATAGAAAATCCTAAGAAATCTATAAAATTAACCAGCATTATTGATAAATGAATTTAGCAATGTCGTAGGACACAGTATGTCCCCATATGTTAAGAGCAAACTTTTAGAAAACAAAAAACTGAAAACAAAAAAACAGTTCCACTTACAGTAGCATCCAGAAACGTAAAATACTCAGGGATAAATATAACGAAAGCTATGCAAGATGTCCGCGTTACGACTCCTTTTCCTGAGAAAACTTAAAATGGAAAGATATACTGTGTTCATCAATTGGAAGAGTCAGTATTCTTAAGATGCTGATCCCCAAACCGACCTATGGATTCAATGCAATTCCAATCAAAATCCCAGCAAGCTTTTTTTTTTTTTTTTTTTTTTTGTGGTATGTGGGCCTCTCACTGTTGTGGCCTCTTCCGTTGCGGAGCACAGGCTCCAGACGGGCAGGCTCAGCGGCCATGGCTCACAGGCCCAGCCGCTCCGCGGCACGTGGGATCTTCCCAGACCGGGCACGAACCCGCGTCCCCTGCATCAGCAGGCGGACTCCCAACCACTGCGCCACCAGGGAAGCCCTCAGCAAGCTTTTTGTGAAGGGAGTGGCAAGCTCATTTAAAGTTTATACAGAATTTTAAGGAAACTAGTATGGCCCAGATAATCTTCTAAAAGAACCAAGTTAGAAGATTTATACTGACTTAAAGACTTTCTAGGCAAATAGATAAATATAACAGATGAGAGAACAGAAATAGACCATACATAATTTTTTAACAAGGATGCTAAAGCAATTCAGTGAGGACAGGAAAGTATTGGAAAACCAATAAATAGTGCTGGAACAACTGGATATCCAAATTGGGGGAGGGGAGGCTCCTATCTCCCTCTACATGTGAAAATTAATTTGATATGGACTTTAGAGCTATGTTTAAACCAAAACGTTAAGGCTTCTCAAAGAAAGCATAGGAGAGGGCTTCCCTGGTGGCGCAGTGGTTGAGAGTCCGCCTGCCGATGCAGGGGGACACGGGTTCATGCTCCGGTCTGGGAAGATCCCACATGCCGCGGAGTGGCTAGGCCGCTGAGCCTGCGCTTCCGGAGCCTGTGCTCCGCACCGGGAGAGGCCACAACAGTGAGAGGCCCGCGTACCGGGATAAAAAAAAAAAAAAGAAAGAAAGCATAGGAGAATATACATCTTCTACCATGGGTTAAGCAAAAATGTCTTTTAGAGAGGACACAGCGTTACCATTTAAATAGAAAAATTAGACTGCATCAAAATAAAAACTACTTATCAGAGACACCTTTAAGAAATGAATTGACAAGACAAAATATTTGCAGCACATATATTTGATTAGGGACTTATATCTCGTAAAGAACTTTTAGAGCTCAGTAATAAAAAGACAACACAATTTTTAAAAGGACAAGAGCCTCTAATAGTCACTTCACAAAGATAAAAAATATTATTCATAGTAGTCTAAAATTGGAAGCAATGCAAATACCCATCACCGGGAGAATGAGTAAACAATTGAGGTGTATTCATACAATGGAATACTGCTCAACAATTGGAAGGAACAAGTTACTGACGGAAGCAAGAACGTGGATGAATTCTAGAGACGTTACTGAGCAAAAGAAGGCAGACAGAAGAGTACATACTTTATGATTCCATTTATGTGCACACCACAAAGTTATGGTGATAGAAAGCAGAACAGTGGGTGCTTGTTGGGGGAGGGATTGATTGGGAAGGGGCATGAGGGCACTTTCTGCAGTGATGGAAATATTCTATATTTTGGTAGGGATGTGGATTATTTGGGTATATGCATTTGTCAAAACTGGTCAAACTGAATATGTAACATCCATTCCTTTCATTGTATTTAAATTAACCTCAATTTAAAGAATAGTAATGGATAGCTGTACATGACTTTTACTGAAACAGTTGCCTTTCTTAAGGTTTTCATCTGTCAAATATCTCCGTTCGATAATTATATGTCTGTTATCTCTTCTATACAGGATATGAAAAAATGAGTTAGATACAGTCTCTGTCCTCAGAGAATTTTCCACTTAATATATAAAAATAACTATACTATAGAAAGTGATAAGAGTCATAGAAAGGTTACAGGTACATTATTATGCGGATTCCAAGAGAGGAGAGGTTACTTCCACTTGAATAGAATCAGGGAAGGCTTCCTGGATCGGTATGTGAGCTAGCTTAGCAATGGGAAGAATTGATATGTCTAGAGATTGGGAAAAAGGATCAATCCAGAAGAAAGGCCCAGGATATGCAGAAGCATAACTCCAAGTATGATTAGATTATTTTGTCTGGAGTATAAGGAGTATCAGATGGAATTTTGATAGTAGGATGCTAAAGCAATTAAAGAGGGATAAGAGTTAAAGAAACCTTCTAAGGATAAAGAAGGCCCGAACTTGCTTATTTCTTGAGAGGAAGGATCCAGTGGACATTTATAAGACATATTATTTAAGAAATCTGTTTTATATGCATAGAAAAAAGACTGGAAGGATATCTGCTCATCTGTTACCAGTGGCTATCTCTGGTGGTAGGATTGACAAGATTATTTGACTTTTCTTCTTTTTGCTCGTCTGCATTTAAAATTTAAACTTTTTTCCTTCTGCATTAAAATTTTTGTACATATATTTTTATTATGTAATTTTAGAATTTTATAAAAAGTATTTGCTTCATAAGCATACTATGGTGGGAGCTTATTTGCTAAGAACTCATTGGCTTAGAATCTCTTGATTCTCAGTTAAGGAAGACGTCATCTAATACATCATGCTGCTTTTCTTCTATTTTATGTATGTATGATTTTAGCCCTACTGAAAATTTGAAACAAATTCGGTTTCATTTGGTTTTGCATCTTAATACACGCATTATGAAGCTGACTAAATACCTCAAAACATACTGTTCTTTTTCAGCCATAGGGGATTTTTCTCATTCAGCTTTGTTTCACACAAATAGGTCTTACAGAAAGCGACACTTGTTGTTCAGAGTGAAGTGGACAGATGTGTAGTAGACATAATGAAGGAAAAGAATATTAACCCCGAGAAGGATGCCAGGTATGTGTTTTTACGGTGTTCTCATTTATCGTATGCTTACATGCTGTGAGGCTGGAGATCTCACACAGTTGTGAAACGTTAGAGCTGAAGGGTTTGTGGAGATCATCTAATTCAACCCTTTCACTTCACTAGATGAGGAAGTGAGGTCCAGAGAGGTGAGTGATGGAAGCAGGACTAAAACCTATATCTCTGGGTTCCCAGTCCAGTACTATTGCCAGTTTATCATCTGCCTTCTCTAAGGTAACTTACCATTACTTTCCCAAATTTAAATAATGACTCCTGTGTCCTTCTTGTCCTTCAAAATTCAGTTCTTCTGTCCTCCTCCAGGAAGGTCCTCTATCATACATTTAACCCATTGTACTGTAGTCATTGGTTTGCTCTTGTTCTTCCCCAAATAAATTCTGAGTTCCATAAGAGGACTTGACTTATACATTTCTGTCTTCCCAGCACAAGTATATTGAGATAGTAAATATTTAGCAAGCTTTTCTTCATTTGGTATTTTCTTTGTAAATATTGAGGAAGGAGTAATTTATTTGGGATGAAGCAGGGGAGGGTACAGGAGAGAACTGTGACGATAAGTCCACAGAAGAGGTAACGTTTGAGCTGGACCTTGTTGAATGGGTAGGGGAGGACATTCCGTGCAGAGGAAGGTGCCAACAAGACACAGAGTCCTTGAGTATCTGGGAATGACAGGCAGTCCTCTGTAGCTGGAGCGTTGAATAGGCGCAGAGCAGAGGTTGGAGAAGTGAGTGGAGTGTAAGATCAGAGATATATTGCAAGGAGGCTCGCATGCCACACTGAGAGATTTAGATATTGTCCTCTGATTTTTTTTTTTTTAAGCAAACAAGCTACATTATCAGATACGTATTTTAGGAAGATGAAGGGTAAACTTGAAGAAGTGGGAGGCTGGTAGAAGGAATAAAGACAGAACAGTCAGGAAACTGAGTCATTCAGGCAAGAGATGATGACGCCATAAATACACCGGGGTAAATGGATATATATGATGAGGGCTTTGAGGGACATTTCAGAGCTAGAAAGGATAAGGGCTCAGGGACCTTTTGATGTATTATTGATGGAGAGGAAGGTCAGAACTTGGAGCGTTCTAGCTTGGGGAACTAGTGCTTAGTGATTCCACTAATGGATTTAGAGTTGAGAAAGAGCATACTTCTTCAGGGAGGATGAGCTGTTGTGTTTGGAAGCACGGGGAGAACCTGTCACGGCCTTGTGTGTTGCTGTACCCTTAGAAAATTAGGTCTGCTGGTAGTGTCTCACAGTAAAGATTGGGGAACACATGAGATTGCCCAGAGAAAACATGGAAAGAAGTGAACGAATCAAGGATTTACAAAGTTTACAGTTTTGGAAGTTTGCCTTTCCTACCTGTCTTGCCCTCTTTGTAGGCCCTGTTCTATCACATCTTGCATGATACTTTGTATAATGTTTTGTGTTTACAGAGGCTCTTGATGCTTCTTGTATTAAATCAAAAGCTAGGGAATGCTTTCTAAATAGACATATGAACCACAAGCTATGGAAGGCATTACTTTATTGTGATAAGAAGGTACGATTTTTTAAAAATAATAACTTTTATCATTTTCAGTTTTAAAATCTGTATGAAGGCATGCTTACTACAGATATCTGGTTATAAACAGCTCTACTTGGATGTAGAAAGTGTGAGAAAAAAACCATATGATTCTGATAACCTGCAACATGAAAAGCTGCTTCTCAAGGTAAGTTTTGGTGTTCTGTATTTGGAGTTACACTGGAAAATAAATCAGGCTTGAGCCAGTAAGGCCTGTGTGGAGAATCTGGAGGCTTACACAGCCATCTGATTTCTTTGCCTCTCAGAGAATTTTATTATATTGGTGAAAGATTTTTAGTTAACTATTTTTATAATTTCCTGATAGGCATCAATGAAATAGATTCAAATTTTATTTTAATGCTTTTAATTCTGAAATAAATTATAAACTTATAAAGGGAGATCTTTTCAACTGAGAAGTATGAGTCCACAAGCTTCAGATTTTTTCCTACTTTTTATATAAATCCTCACATAAATTAGGCATTTTTTCAGCTTACTCTTGAATTATGAACATAGATGTCCCTTTTCAGATTATTATGTCAGATCTTTTGGGATTTATGAAATGTGCCAAATATTGCCACAATAGATTTAAAAATTAAGAGAGTAAAGAAATTTACTTAGGACCTTCCTATTTCTTATTTCTGAAGTAAAAATGCATGAGGCCAATGAGATGCTGAAGTTCCAGAATATCAGGCCTGGAGTAAGCTTTCCAGATCATCTGATCTAGTACCTTTATTGTAGGGATGAGGTTAGTTCTAAGGCCTAGAGGAGGTGAAGTCATTTGCTTTAGAAAGATCAATTCTGAAATAGAGCTGAATCAGCTGCCCATCCACTTCACCTATTCTAATTATATTTTTAAATGGTTATAGTTAGGGAAAATAGCACATGGCACCTGGTGTTAGGAGTTTGTTATAAACTAAAAGTGCAGTGGAAAGAAACAGAGTATTCAAGTAACAGTAAGAGACAAGTTTAAAAACAACAAAACTTGTTTTCAGGAGGAGATAAATATACACTTCACCTAATTTTAAAAATAAAACTTGATTTTGTCAGTGAGGATAATAAAACTACTCAAAAGACTGTTGCTGCGGGTTGAATTTTTATGTTTCAAGTGTTAGCACAGTGCCTGGCACTCACTAAGGGTTGACCTCTTTATAGCTTCCTCGTCGTCATTATTCCCTTAACTTCAGACCCTCTCTACACAATACCTTCCCTTTAGAGAAGGGATAAGACCCAAGTCCTAGCATTTGAGTCAAGGGAATTTTCAACTTGGTGATTCATCATGAAACTCATTCAGAGGTGAAGAGCCAGTTGCTGGCAGTGAATCACCCAGCCTCACACATGCTCAGCAGGGTAAGGGGCTAAGGAGATCTGTGTTTCTTTAAGTACAGTCCAAGAGCCACCTTCACTAAAGTTAACCAGTGTTTAATATTGAGAATCCAAGGTTCCACCTTTGCCTACGAAATCAGAATCTTCAGGGGTGGAACCCCGAAATTTGATATTTATGCATGCTGAATTTTGAGTTTTAGTGGTCTTACCTTGTCTCTCACCACATCACTGAGGCCTCATCCTTGGCATAATCCAACCCTTGCTGAGCTCATGGAGAGAGGCTAAGGTGAGCAGGTGCATGTGTGAGTAATGAGAGAAGGGACCAGATAAAACCCAGTCTAATGATTGGATTCACTTCAGGGCCAGAGTGCTGACCCTGTCTTACAGTAAGGTCACAAAGTCTTCACATTTCATTCTAGGTAACAGGATACTCCTTTCATTAGGAGTCCTTTACTCAGCAGTGCCTGAAATGGTAGTGAAGTGGGAAAAATTTAAAAAAAAGCAAGTATTTCTGTTTTGCAAATTCTCACAAACTTTCTTATCAACTTTTGTAAGTCTCTTTTGTCTGATGACTTGTGGTGTTGAATTTAGAAAATGACTGATTATACATTTTTAAACTTTATTTTGCACTAATTGGTTTGTTGCTATCCAATATTTGATAACTATTCTTAAATCCTCAATCTTAAGGAATATATTTACTTACAACCAAGTCATATTCTTTTTCTTTTAAAACTATGAAAATTTGTAAAATAATGATCATATAGGTTTTAATACTATCAGTGTTATTTCTCCATGATCCCCTCCCTATCTCAGACTTATTTTCCTTCTGATTAAGGATAATCACCCGCCATTAGAATAGAGCCTACTTAAGTATATAGTGTTTGAGGCAAGGACCAAGTGCCTGGCACTGTGTTCTTCTCAAGGAAGCAGTTTACTAATTCTGGTATATATGTATTAGTAAGTAAAGACATCTCATTGTTTTCGATTTCTGTGTATTTGTTACCTTTTCAAAGTCTACTGTTCTTTGTATGTCTTTTAAATTGGAATAAGTATGCTACATTATTTAGGCTAATTGAAAAGTTCTCTAAATATAGTCTTTGTTGAGCCTATGATTTGTCTACAAAAGTTGTTTAATTAAAAGCAATCGACTTACCAGTATATCAGCTATGAGAAGAAAAATGTCTTGGTAAATTAAGAGCATCACTATTATTTGTAATATGGAAGCATGTTTGTACAGCTTTGGAATCTTCTAATGCCCACGAAAAAATTGAAGGCTAGAATCTCCAAGCAGTGGGCTGACATTGGTTTCCAGGGTGATGATCCCAAAACAGACTTCAGAGGCATGGGAATACTTGGATTAATCAATCTTGTGTAAGTGAAAATAAACTCTCTTTAATTCTCTAAATGAAATTACATGTAATCTCTAGTCTTATTAAATTTTAGTGAGAATCAATCTAGTTTTATTCTATCTCTGAATTTTAATAACTGCTGTGCTAAAGGTATTTACTAATACGCTGGCAACAATATGAATACATAAGCCGTATACCGTGTGTGTGTGTGTGTGTGTGTGTGTGTGCGTGTGCGCGCACACGCGTGCATGTGTGTGATTTCTTTACTTCCCAATACTTGCCTCTTTCTTTCTCTTCCTAACCGCCTTTCTGATACCTTTTAGGGAACTGTGTGTACTCTCTTCTTACTCTCTTTATCCTCTTGCCTGTTCTCTCTTGGCTCTCTGACTTCATTTTAGGAGGTTTAACCAGATAAGATAATGATAAAGCCTCTAAACACTTCTTTGCCATCTGTGACAAGTAATTTAAATCCCTGACTTTTCAGAGCCTATATGAACTGTCTCTTGTTTTTCTTCTTTAATATTTATGCTTGGGCACACGTATGAAATCTCAAAATATGTAACTAAAATCAGAATTGATAGCCAAAACTATTTTAGAAAGTAAACTGGAAGATTAATATGAATATGCAAATGAAGATAGTCTAGTGTTTGGGTCTGTCCTTGAATTGTGATTTATAGACTATAAAATGCCTAGAATGGGAATGCTAACCATTAAGAAAGTTTGGATAATTGTTACTGTGAAAAATTAGTCCTGAAACTGAGCTAATTTATGTTAATATTCAGAAAAGATATCTAGGTCAATATGGATAAGGCCGTTTGGGGGGAAAATAGAAGATAACAGTAGGGCTTCAATATCTACAATTTTTTCCAGTTACAAAAGTATTTCATTTTCTGTAGTACCTAAATTGTATGAGCATGAAAGTTTTCCATGCATCTACTTTTCAAAGGTAAAACACCGTTGTCTGAATAATAATAATAATTACAGAAAATGAGATTGCCAATTTTCCACTTTGATAAACAGAAACTTCCATTTGGGGAATTTAATTAGAATAAATGCAGTTTGTTTTCACTTGGAAAAATTATGAAATATTTTAAAATTCATTATTGTTCAGAACACATGGATCTTTTGTTTTTAGCATTTAAAGACCATCTTTTTTCTTGGTACTTATAAACTACACAGATAATTGAAACTTAATTAGACACACACATTCTTCTGATGCTTCCTTTCTTAACTTTTGCTGAGTAACCTTTCTTTTGGTTCATTTCCTCAGAAATCAAGATTTTTCAGCATTTGCCAGAAGATAATTTAATTTAGCTTAAAATTTAAATAATTTAATAGAATTTGATTCAAGACTGTGGTAAGGAGTTCTGATAGACCTTTAAATGATTTGCAGATATTTTTACTCTTATTTAGAGCTAGTATCTACTAATTTGAAAAATGACCAAGATTCAGATATATTAATTATTTGATTGCCATTGATGTACTAGAGATGCTTGAAAACATAAAATTAGCTCTAATTTCTCTCTAATTATGTTTGTTGTCCTGTGTATGGAGCTATAACTGTTCAGGATCAAAATAAAGATACAGTCAGGAAGCAGGCAAGCTGTTCAAATACCTTTATGTAATGAATTTTTAAAATTTCTTGGCCTTTGTCATCAAATCTCTTGAAATATTTTGTTGCTTTGAAGGACAGCTGGTAGTTTGATAGATAACGATGTTTTAGGTAAATGAATGCTCAGGCAGGTATAAAATAAAAAGGATATTTTACAGAACATGAATTGAAGAGAGACTGGAAAAATCTGAATAAATGAGGAAAGAGAAGCAGAAAGGTAAAATATACAAGCTAAGGCCAAAAATATATGTAGGAAGGGAGAGAAGGCAGGAAGGAAGAAAGGAGAAGGAAGGAAGGAAAGAAGGGAAGTAAGTCAGTGCAGATTATTGTAAGGAATAGGTCTCCTTATTACATAGATGCTTATTTTCCTTAGATACTGTTTACATAGGGGTTTCCTAGGTAGGTTCAGCAAGGAAATTAAAAGTTTCTCTGTGTTACAGATTGAATATTTTAAAAGTAGCTTGATTATTGAAATACTAATATAATACTGAATTGTATTAAGTATCATGCAAAAAAAAAGAAATATAGTCTACTAAGGGCATTTTAGAGCCTGCCTCTAGATAAAGTAGAAAATTAGAACATGTAAAGAAAGCATTGCACTAAAACAGGACTTTTTTCTGTTTGGGGATTTACAGATCCCTTTGAGAATCAAATGGAAGTTTTGTATATTCTCTCCCCAGAAAATGTACACACAGAAAATGTATGAATAATTTAAAGTGATTCATGGATCCCCCTTCGTTCATGAATGATCATTCATTCATGAACTTCTAAGTTAACAATCCCTGTTTAAATGGGTTGAAAATTAGAGCCAATGAAGAAAAATGGAAGTCTGTAGTATTAACTTGCAGAAGGAAAAATAGAGGGACATTTGGTTAGAAATTTCTATGCTTTATGAAAATGTCAATGACTGTGCCTTCTAAAATTTAAATAAACCATGGAAATCCATTTTTTCTTCTACTTCTTATCCTTACATAAACATCCAGCCAGTCATCATATGTGTATGAGTATCGGTGCATTATGGGGTGATCCAAAGTTTGAATAGATTTGGTCCCTGTCTTTAAGAACTCGAAGAGGTTGCATTAGTACAAGCCAACAGTATTTATGAACCTTTATATATTTCTCTGTTGTACCTGCTAATACTTCTGTTTTGTGGCCAGTATTTTAGTTACACCACCGATCAAGGAGCGTTTTTTTTTTAGTGCAAAAGGAAGGCTATTGACTTTCTTCTGATTGCATTGACAGTGGCATTAAGCAATATAGACTCAAGTTGCAACAGAAGGAATGAGCTCAGGTGAAAGGAAGTGTCCTAACAGGTACACAGTGACTACTTTATAGAAAATTTAGAACAAACAAATAATCAGAACTCTAGATTTTCTTTTAAAATAGATAAAAGTCTCTTGTTAGATCACTTATTTGTCAAAATACTTCAAAGTCTAGCGAAGGGCCCATGTCCTGTACTAGATAGGCCTGATAGCTCAGAATTAAGTTTTGATTCAGAAGCATCTTGGAGTCACTGAAGTGACTTGAGATGGAGATTGGGATGCTTTTGGCAGTAAGACTGTCACTTTGACAGTAGCTTTTAAAATTGCTTCTGGATATCTTCAATTTGCATGATGTGTTCATTTCATTATTTTTCTTAAACTTTTTCAGGTATTTCAGTGAAAATTATACCAGTGAAGCTCATCAGATTCTTTTGCGTTCAAATCATCCAAAGTTAGGGTAAGCTGGATATGTTAAAGAAACCATAAGCTCTTGAATTGAAAGTATTTCCGGGTATTTTTAAAAATTAGATTATTCTAGTTAATAAGAACTTCATAAAGAATATTGCATGATATATTATTTTATGGCTAAATGAGATCATAAACCAATTTTGTATGTAATTCAATATATTTTTATCACAAGGTATAGTTTATCTATAAAATGGACATAAGGACCTTATAAAAATTTTCTGAGAGATAGATTTGAAAATAAGAATATAGGAAATGGCTTTGAAATGGGAATAAGAAAATGAGAAATAGCTTTGAAACTTGTGAAGTGAAATGCAAGTTGACATCATATTATTAGCTTTATCATTATTTTTATATTCCAATGATACCTATCTTTGAAAAAGCATTATAACACTATTACATCATAAAAATAAATATCCTGATAATGGAGGAGAAAATATCAGATTACTCAGTATATTTTAGAAATCAATGAGGGTGTATGTAGTACTCTTTTAAATTTTTTTTTAAATGATCTTGGTTTTAGATATTCATGTGGCCAGAGCTTTGTTTTCATATCTTAGATAATATCCAGAAAATCAACAGCCTCTAAAGAACAAAAATTAATATGTAGAAATTTTTGTAAAATCAATACAGTGTTGGAAATGGATCAAAGTTACTTTTTCCTAATTCCTTGCATAATTTAAAATTTACTTTATGAGCTATTTTGGCTAGCTGGGATAACTGGTAATGTTTCTGACATAGGTATTCTTATGCAATAGTTGGAATCAATCTTACAGAGATGGCTTATAGCTTGCTGAAGAGTGAAGCTTTGAAGTTTCACCTCTACAACTTTGTTCCTGGTATACCAACAATGGAACATTTTCACCAGTTTTATTGTGAGTATTGAAATGAGTTAAAAGTAGAAATTTCTAAGAGAATTTTTTAATCCTTAGGAAAGTATTACATATAATACCTTTTTCAAATATGTAACTTATACTTGTCATTTTACTATTTAGGATCTTTCAAAAACAGGAAGATAATGGAAGATGGGTATCCAAGAGTATCTTGTACTTCAGTTTATATATTTGCTGATTTAAAAAATTCAGTGAGGCAATTTTTGACATGTATGCAAATGTAGGATTTACACAGTTTTTCTGTAGACATTTGTTTTCCAGTCAACCATAAAGTGAATTTTTCTTCCTGGATACTGGTTAGTGAGTGCCGTTGAGTCAAGGACAGATCATTTGGTTGCTCTTGTAAGGAAATTTAAGGGAACCTTTCACACACACACACACACACACACACACACACACACCTTTTATTTCAAGGCCAGGTTTTCTTGTGTTAGGTTGGGGTATTAAATAACTGCTCCTAAAGCAGTCATATCACCGCTGTTCCATTAACTTTTATTGTGATAGTTGAACGCTGAAGGTTTAATTGAATGAACCCATCTTCTGAAGCTATTGCTCAGAAGCAAAGAATTCAACTCTAGCTTGGCTTCATACTCCATTTTTTCTTGATCTTTTTGTGTCTTTAGATAGGACATAGGAAACTAGCATATAGGAAACTACTTAGATAATAAGTGTCCAAATCATAACTTCTTCAACTCCATTCTTGAAGGAGTCATCAGGTCTCTTTCCCACAACATCGCGTGTTTACTTACTCCCTAATTCCAGGTTTGTCTACTTCTTAAATTTCTCTTGCACTTGTCTACTTTTTCCTATCCCATTGTAACTGCACGACATCAGTCCTTTGTTACTACGTTACTGTAATAGCCTTTTCCCTAGTTTTTCAGTGATGACCCTCCTCCAAATCTCCACATTGAAGGTATAGTTATTTAAAATGAAAATCTAGTCATTTTCTTTCATCTTGTTGCTGAGGAACTGTTTTTTCCCCCCACCAGTCTTATTTGATTTCCTCTCCTAAATCTCTCATTGACTTTGAGCATAGTGCCTAAACTCCTGGGACTTTGCTAACTGCTTCCAGATATTTGTTTTCTGTATGAAATAGATGCTTGTGTAGTGGTGCCGTTGAACATAAAACAAATATAAAAAGAAACAACCAAAAAACTCCTTCCCCCCAATCAAGCGTTTTACCATATTTAAATAAATACAGGAGAGTGACAGGTAGGAAAGCAGTACAAAATGACCTCTGTGCAGTATTGTTTTCCCCTGCAGAGGGGTAGCTGGAGCATCTTTGGATACTGTTGCTTCCAGTGCCCTCAACACCAGCATCTTGTTTGGCTCCTGACCAGGAAGAGCATCAAAGTAATATGTGAGGTGGAAAAGTCGTTATAGGACCTTCTTAGTTGCCTTGTTTCTATCAGTCCTATCCATGGAGCTGTGGATCATCAGGAAAACAATGAAGCTTATGTTTTTCAAATTTCTTGAAACATTTAAAGCAAACACACACACACACGTACGTACATCCATCTTTTATGCAGAAGTTTCCCCCTCAAAATTGATTTTCATACCCTTTACCAATAGTTTCATATCTTAATTAAGGTTCTGCTTTTCTAGGAAGGGGCGTATTCTGACTAGAAAATAATGTGAAACCTTATCTTTTAAACATACCTACCTTTTTTGGTTGGGGGACTGAGCCCAATTCATTCGTACGAATCAGTTCCAAGATAGTAGTTTCTATCTAAAAGAAAGAACTATATAAAGAGATTAGGTTTCACATTTTTTCTTTCCCTGTGATCTGTGTCCATCTCCCCTTTCCCCCTTTTCTCTCCTGCTATTTTGCTGTTGTGGTTCTCCATGGGCAAGGCGGAAGCAGTGAGTGGTAATTTAGCTCCTTAGCTCTGCTGTCACCTTTTGTACATCTAACGTGTAAGCACATAGTCACTGTCATCCCGGGAAGTCACTGACCTTTGGTTTGGTGGTTTCAAAAAAATAACTCCTCAAATTTACAACCAAAAAGTTATGACTAGCTTCATTGAGGTATAATTTATATACCATAAAATTTACCTATTTTAAGTGTACAATGCAATGAGTTTTAGTACATTTACTGAGTTGTACAACCATCACCATAATCCAGTTGTAGAACATTTTTGTCACCCCCGTAAGATCCCTCATACCAGTTTACAGTTAATCCCTGTTCCTGTGGTTCTCCTGTTTTTAATCCCTATGGGAAAACCTCAAGTGTCCCTGCAGCTTTGGTTAGGGGCAGTAGAAGCATACAGGGAATTCTAAGTTTAGAAATTTTTTATGGTGTTTCTCTTGAGTCTGGTGTTCTAAACTCCTAGAGTCAAAAGGGCAATAGGAGTGCTTTATGGAAACAACTCTTTTCCATCACTTCATGGCAAGCTTTAGGAGTCTTATGCCATGTACGGCCCTGCCAGCATCCTAGAATTTCGGTATCTTGCAGTTTCCTCATGTCTCATTAAATCAACTTAGCCACTACAGTCTCAGCTTTTTGAGTCAGTCTTTTTCTGACACCAGTTTACATTATAATGACCTCACTCTGAAGCAAGAAATTTCTAGTATTTTACTCTTGAGCAGTTTGTTCTAGACTATATAGTCATTTGAATAGGTAATGAAAGCAATTTAAAGGAATGGTAAACAGCTAAAACCTGATAGCCAGAAATACTAAAACAAGTTGTATTCTATAAAATTTAGATGGATGTCTGACTTTTCATACTACCTAGAACATTAATCTCCAAAGTTTCTGATTGCACACCCCTGTCAGGATACTGGGGGTAGGGTGCTGGAGAACACAGACTCAGTTTATATATGGATGAGTAATTTCTGTAGATGTACTTTTGTGCTAATGTATACACAAAATAAATTTTGAATGAAAGAAAGACTTAAAATATTAGTTAAAAATAGTTACAAGATTACTATTCTCAGCTTGTCTTTTGGGAACAGGAAGCAGATGGTGTCCGTCTGCTCAAAGAGGCCTTGTTCTTTGATTTATCCCATATCCTGGTTGACAAAAATCTGTTTTATCATATATGAAGGGATTAATCTGAAATCTTTCTTCAGTGGACCTTCTTATGAAGTGCTGTTTCAATGTTGAAATGTCATGGTTCTTACCTGTTAATGTTTGCTTTATGACTAATGTTTTAAAATTGAATTTACGTTTATTTCACACTAGGCAATTATGATAGCCTAGCCACCCTTTTATGTAAAGTCACTGGGTTTATCCGCCCCCATTTATCTGAAATAAGTCACTTCTATCCCTTCTTGAATATAGCTTTTCAGAAGGGGAAATGAGATTCTGGTGGAAACAAAGTCTAATTTACAACATAATAGAGACCACCTGCAAACTATGTGATTTGGGCAAGTCATTTAACTTCTCTGCACTTCTGTTTCCTCTACAGAAAAATGGGAATAACAGTACTGCATCATAGGATTGCCATGAGAGTGAATGAGCACATGGCGAGGACTATAGAAGCATTTGTTAAATAATTAAATAGATACATTTGGTTGAATCTAAATAGGGTTTAGGAGCGGTTTTAAATTTGCATTTTTTTGTTGTTGTAAATATGTCTGTTTACACATTTATCTGAATTTTTTTTTTTTTTTTTTTTTTTGCGGTACGCGGGCCTCTCACTGCCGCGGCCTCTCCCGTTGTGGAGCACAGGCTCCGGACGCGCAGGCTCAGCGGCCATGGCTTACGGGCCCAGTTGCTCCGCGGCACGTGGGATCTTCCCGGACCGGGGCACGAACCCGTGTCCCCTGCATCGGCAGGCGGACTTCCAACCACTGCGCCGCCAGGGAAGCACTATCTGAAATATTTTTAACATTTTGAGTGTGAATTTGGCTACTGTAATAAGGATATTGAAAAACAAAAATATTAAGCCTATTTCGAGTTCATGTATTCTTTTCTAAAAGGGGAGGTGCTGATATGATAGTTCATTGAAAAAAGCAGAAATAACTTAGATTTATAAATCAAGTAGAAAACAGCTTTTCTATACTTTATCCATTTTCTTGTACTTTTATTTTCCTGTTTCAGGGGTCTCTGGGGATAACCTTTTCTTCCTATTCTCAAGGTATCTTTTGACAGTCTCTCTTAAATTTGAGGCATTTTGTTGATTTTTTTTGCAACAAAGAGTATATGTACTCTAAGTATCTTATTGAAATTGATATTTATTTTGAACATACAAATATATTTCTTATAAAGTTCCTCAGGTTTCTAGTAGTTTAAGATGGTTTCTGATCATTGAATCCTAATATGGATTAGGATATACTTTTAAAATGAGATGGTTGGATGTGATTTCACTATTGAGCACTGTATTTATGGTTTCTTTTTAACTGCAGGTTATCTTGTGTATGAATTTGACAAGTTTTGGTTTGAAGAAAAGCCAGAAAGTATTATGTATTTCAACGTGTACAGAGAGAAGTTTCATGAAAAGATTAAAGGACTCTTACTGGATTGTAATGTATCACTTACTTTAAAAATATGAATCATCCGTAGTATCTTCTATTTCTACCACATTTTGCACACACAACAGAATTTATATGTTGTAATAGAAATTATCTGATCATTTACACTCCTTATATATAATTTCCTACAAAATGTTTCAGAAATTCTATTTAAGAAAGCTAGTAGACAATCAGTGTATGTTTACACTTGTTTATACACTGTCCTCCAAAGGTACCTTATCCTTCCAAAGATCCCCTCTGTAGAGTCATGTGAACTACAGTTTGGAACTTGGGACTTAACCCATTTAGTGTAAAAGTACAAATCAGGTATTTTTATTAACTTGATTGATTAAAATGTGTAAAAGCCAGTTTTCATGTTTATGTATTGTAGCTATCAAGTTGGTATCGTTTCAGAGCTCCTAAGATTTTTTGTTTTTTAGTCTGGAAATGATTGTTTTTTAATTTTCTTTGCCTTATTTTATTTGTAGGTTAATTAATAGAGAGATTCGTTCTTCATGGTTTTCTTTGTTTGCATTTCAATCACACGTCATACCGTTGCCTCATAGGAGCAAAAGGAGCATATAGATAAGTCAGAGAAGACGAAGAATTATGGCCTTTTCGGTTTCTCTGATTATGTCATGTAATAGGTAATGAGGGAATGACAGTATTAGTGATTAGCTTTTTTGTTTTTAAATACCACACTGAAATATCACAGTGGAATTTTAAAGCTTAAAGACATTTTCTCATCTTCAGTATTTGCTTTTTATCAGTTAGAGAGAAGAACTTGTAGTTAGTGCTTGGTATGAGGGCCTTTCATGAAGCTTCTCTATGGATGTATGTTTATGAAAAGAGATGCATTTGCTAAGAAAATCTTGATTATACTCAAAGAACAGGTGCTATTTCAATAAAGCTGTCTTTGAGTTTTAACAAGAGAAAAACAAAGCTTTTAAACATCTCAGTTAAACATCGTTGGTTTATTTTACTTACTGTTAAGTCTTGCTTCTCTTTGCTTTGACTCCACAGTGTTTCTAGATAATGATGTATGGACTTCGTGGGTATTCATTGAGTTAGCAGTCTGTGGGATTCTAAAGTAGCCTAAGATGATGACTGTGCTTTTTGTATAGCTTTATTCTCCGAAAATCTCAGGAGAGCAGCAAGTGCTGTCAAGGATTATATAGTGATGAGATTCTAATAGGAACGATTTCTTCTCTGTGTGTTTTAGACATTTGTACTCATCGCAAAACTAAAAGTTTAACGATAGGTTCATCTGATTACCAGATTCTCCCTAAATCCTACAGAAAGCAGCCTATTAAACACATGATTTAATCTAAAACATGAGGATAGTTAGCACAGCTTTAAAATGGTATATATCAAGTGTTTAAGGACTGGCTTTTATGTGATATATAGCAAGACCTGAAACTTTCAAGTATTTGTTTATGTCTATTGACAAACCTCTCTCTTTAAACTTGCCAAAGAGAAGAGTGGTTAAAAAAAATAAACAATTGGAAAATAACAGATGCAGTGTTGTCTAGCACATACATTAAAAGTGCATGCATTAAAATTCTTTTCTCAACAAGATAAAACTTAAAGATTGGGCTCATTTTATTATAATAGGGGCATAACGCTTTTCAGTATTATAGGAATCTTAAAACTGGTTTCTTATAGGAGACTTCTCAACCTTGGGAGTACCTTAACTTCTTTAAATGTTTTCTATGCTTTATCATCCAGCCAGAGCTCTGTGAGATAAGGATCAGGTATTAACCATTAAAGTTCATTTTATCAAGGTGTTTACCATTACATGGAAAGCAATTGTTAGTCTTTTAGTTTTAGAAAATGTTTACCTTTATATTTTCATCTTTTAACAGATGAGGTCTTGAACTGATTTAAACCTTTGTCTGTATGCTTAATAAAAGAATGATTCAAGTATGGAAGAGGAAACTTTTCAAGTAATTAAGTTTTTCCCCTTCTAGGGAGTAAAACAAACTTTTTAATAATGTTTTTAAAATGTTATTAGAAATTTTGTTCAATAATATATTATTTAAGTCCACCTCTGTTTGTATAATGAATAGTTCTGTTTTTGCTTAAAATAATCTGTAACCATTTCAGATAATTCTGTAGCAAATTGGTCTAAAAGCCACCAACAGATTCTGAGGTTTGCTAGTTTGAAAGCCAAGCTAAGTGTCATCAGTTGTAAATTAGAATGTAACATGAGCCTTCTGACTTTCATGTGATAATGACATACATGAAAAGAAAAATATGATAATTGTGTCTGCCTTCCTACTTTTCCTTGCTTTCAACATTTGTATGTTAGAATTTTAGGTAGTCTGAAAATCCGTATTTAGAATCTTACCTGTTTCTATAATAATAAAATACCAAAGTAGTGATAGAATTGAAGTAGCAGGAAAATTGTTTGTTTTAGCATCAAAAAAGTGAATCAGTGCTGAAATGAATTTTTGTATATGCCAGATTGAAGAGTGAACCAGTGATAAGAATAGTCTAAAAATATAATTAAAATGGTTGCAGTTTAAATATGTTCTGAAAGACAATCTCTAAAGAATTGAGAGAAATCAAGGGATATCAGCGAACCTAGACCAACCCCTTTCTATATATAAATATGGTGATATAGTTAGATATAAAAATTAGTGTCTTACTGGCACCATTTATAATTTAGAAAACAGAATCTTTTTCTTAAAAATGCCCGTCCTGATTTTTTTCTATTTTAAGAGCAACTTGGATTTGTATGTATTTTTCTATGCGAAATACATATACTCTTCATTTTTATTCCAGTGTTTGTAATTGTTTATGTGCTGTTTCTCCCCTTTGCATTCAGTGAAATAGAACTTGGTCAAAGATTTGCTCTAAGGAGAGAAGCATTACATGAGTGTGAAAGTGGAGTGCTCATTGCCAGAGCAAAAGAGATTACATGTTATCTTGGCACAGAAGAGAAGAAATTGGAGGGCAGTAATGTTTATTATCCTTCTTGAATTAATGATTGGGGACCAGCAGCTATTTTCTCAGGATAAATGGTCCACCCAATTTCTGGGGAGGGTTAGTTTCCATTTCATATTTATGAACCTCTCCACAGAGTAATTTTTTTTTTAATGAAGATTAAGGGAATTGGTAAAAATCTGAGAAAAATCGTGAGTGAGTTGTTTTTGGTTTTTTTTTCCTGACTTCAGCTTTCGATAAGAAAAATGTTAAATGTAGTGCAGGTAAGACCCAACTACTGCATTACTGTTATAGGGCGAGTCTATGTTTTTGTTAAACAAAGTATTCAAAAAATATTTAAGCAGTAGCTTTCCCTGGGGGAAAGAGTGCTGGTTGGCAACTTAAAGAAATAGATTTTTGTCTACTTTGGATAAAGCAATTAACTTCTTATGTAAAAGCAATAGTTGAAATGCGATGTCATTTTGTTTGGAATGTTGTGAGCAAATAAAAACATGTTGAAATTGTTATAAGCCTTTCTGTTAATACTTCTCGCTTCCCATCTTCCTCATCCCTTATTTAAGTCATTTATGTTCATGAAATAATACTTTTCTTATTTAATCCTTTAATCATGTTCCTATAGAGTAAATCAGAATATACAGAAATTTTTTTTTATTTTTGTGACTTTAACTCATCCACTAATTACCTATTTAAGATGTTATTGGATAAGAACAATTGATTATGAGGCCAGAAAAGAAGCTACCATCCCCACCTCACCCCCGTTCTTAGAAAGGATAGGAATAATTCATACTTTACTGCAATATGTTTTTCTTAGCTTCACAGTGTATCATAGATCTATTTTTATATTAATACATAGCTTCCATATTTTTTTACAGATGCAGATCATTCCTCTGTGTGTGTGTGTGCATGCTTATTAAAGTTAGTACTAATTATAGCTTTAAATGTATATATTAGAAAAGAAGTGCTTAAAAATTAAAGAGCAAACAATCATCTCAAGGAGTTTGATGAAGAAGTACAAAACGAACCTAAAGAAAATAGAGAAGGAAATCTGAAAGACAAGAGCTTAGATGCATAGAAAAGAAAAGATGCATACAATAGGATCAACAAAAATAAAATGTTTGAAAAGAACAATATTGATAAACCTTGGTGAGGCAAATAAACAGTAAAAAAGAAAGCAAATAATAAATACTGTCAGGAATGAAATATGAAGCATCACTACAGATCCTACAGATATTGAAAAGAAAATATATTGAGTAACCTTGTCAAAATTATGAAAATTAGATGAAATATAACAATTTCTAGAAAAATACAACTTACTACAACAAAACTATCCAAGAACAAATAGGGAAGCAAAAAGTCCTAGAGCTATTAAATAGATTCAGCAGCTAAAAACCTTTCCACTAAAAAACCTGCAGGTTTATATGGCTTTCACCAGTGAGTTAACACATTTAAAAATAAAATAGTGTTAGTTTTCACAAACTCATCCAGATAATTTAGAGTGTACACTCTGCAACTCATCAGACTATCATGTGAAGATCTTAATAGATGCAGAAAAAGCATTTGATAAAAATTCAACATCCATTCATGTTAAAAACTTTTACCAAATGAGAAATAGAAAGGGTTTACCTTAATTTTATAAAATGCATCTTTATCAAATAAAAAAAATGCATCTTTATAAAATAAACTACAGCAAATATACTTAATTGTAAAACATTGGGATCAGAATTAAGAAGGGATGTCCTCTGTCACCACTTGTATCTGTCAGTTATTGCCACAATAACAATGTACAACAACCAA
Source organism: Phocoena phocoena (assembly GCF_963924675.1). NCBI lineage: Eukaryota > Metazoa > Chordata > Mammalia > Artiodactyla > Phocoenidae > Phocoena > Phocoena phocoena. The sequence goes on from NC_089223.1 coordinate 21,447,204, forward strand.
CCACAAAAAAAATCTCAGTGGCATACAAAAACAATTTCCTCCTCACACGTGGGTAGGCTAGCCAGGCAGTTTTGCTAATCTCAGCTGGATTCAGCTGGCCTTAAATTGGGGCCATGGTTTCAGTTCCCGTCAGCTCCATGTGACTAATTCATCTGAGGTCAGTGGGCTACCTGAGGCATGCTCTTTTCATGGTGTGGCAGAAACACAAGAATAAACCCATTTGCTCAAACACATTCAAGCCTTTGCTCACATCATGTATACTAGCATTCCCTTAGTTGTGGCAGGTCACATGGTCAAGTCCAACATCAATAGAGCGGGGAAATGTACTCTATTAAGAAGGGATAAGGAGCAAATCATTCAAGTTGTTACAGCAAATAAATTCAAAACTGCTAGAGGTCCCACCTACTGCAGGAAAACAAGTGGATGGAAAGAAAAGTTATTGCTTATAAATGATATGAGCGTGTACATAGAACATCTAAAAGAATTGGAGGTTGGGTATTCAGGGCAGGGATGAGGAGTTTGGTGTCAACAGTGATCACATGTTGAGGGTGAGGGATTCTGGCTAAACCAATTTAGCAGGATTCTGGCTAAAACTGGGCTCTTAAGGACATGCCCAAGGACAGGACCTAGTAGAGAAAACTCAGAGGAGCCTGACTAAAGTTTGGTAGCGACTTGTCACTACTGCCCATTGGCCGACCAGGATCCCAGCAAGTGAAGTTCTATGTTTTCTTCCTTCTTGAAAAAAACATGCTACTCTAAGGTCGTGCTTTGTCTTAGTTTGGGTTCTCCCAGAGTCAGGCCTTGAGACAAAGATTTGTAATTCATTCAGGAAGTGATCCCAGGAAATACGGGTAAGAGAGTGGGGAACAGAGAGAGGGACTTGAAGTCATCCCATAAATGGTTTTAGAGGTAAGCAAAATAGCTCTGTGTGTAACTGGATTTTGATCGCTCAGAGGTATTCCACCTGACGTTGAGGGGCCTGAGATATTCGCCGCCAACTCCCATCAGTTATTGGTCCAGGGCTGCTCTTGGTGGGGGGGGGGGGGGTGTTATTTTCCCTGTTCTTCTAGTGTGCCATGCACAGGTGGGCAGATATGTCTCTGGAGGCCAGAAGAAGACCCTAAAAAGTACAGGTGCTGACAGGCCGATAGGAAGTCAGGCCAGCATCACTAAAGTGGTCAGAGCCCAGTGAGCCGGGCTGGATATTAGGACATCTGCTACAAGACACTTTACGGTTAACAACTAGGGGGAAATAAGCAGGAGGGAAACCTCAGAAGTCAACGGGGGAGAAACACAGCAGTGAATGTAATGTGGAGCTGATTATGATGCCCGACGGCCTGTGGGCTTCTTGGCCCTTTGGCGGCCACACCTTGTTTTTGGCTTAAGACAAGGCTGAGCCTTGTCTTAACACTTAAGTCCTTGTTTATTCTTTCCCTATTTCTTCTGCACTCAGTTCGTAGACATGACAAAAGTTACTACAGATGTGAATGATGAATCTGGCTTTGCTAGAAAGATGCTGTGAAGATTAATTTTCATCTCAGTTTGTTCCTCCTTCTTATCAGAGGTACCTTCTAGCTCTAAAATTCTGTGATTCTAGAATAGATACTACAATTCTAACAACAATGCCCAAATGAATATTGTATCTTAGAAGTTGTTATAGATGCCATAAAATGTGGACTCTAAAAATTAAAAATCTCTACTAATACTATTTAAAGTGAGTTTATTGATTCTCAAGACCTTCCCTTGCTATTTGGGCAATGTTGTAATCTAGGTGAACTTCAACTCTTACATTAGATATAGATCCAAAAAGGCAAACTTTAAAAGGTATTAGCAATTCTTTACTGAATGTATTAACTGACAACTGGGTTAAGAAATAAAAAGGAAACAGTAGTATTTGATAACTTCACTTTTAAGTATTTATTATAAAGTGCATTTCACTCAGTTTTCCTTTTCCATCAGTTTGAATTAATAATTAAAACCTGTTAAAGATCTTCATATACTCAATCATAAACTGCCTCTCCCATTAAATGGTCAATCAAATGTCGTAACTTATCTGGACATTACATTTGCCAGGGTGTATACTGAATGTTTTGCTTTCCCTTCCTTAAAACACTGAGGATAAAAGTCACAAGAAATAGGTATTAGTTTTCCTTTGAAACAAATAGTCCAGAGTTTCTTATCTTTTTAGTGTGAAATAAAGTGAATAGGTTTGTTTGCTTTTTAAAAATTATCCAGTTAGCAAAGATTCCCACTGGTCTGTTCCATCCTTTCCCTGAAGATGATTAGGTAGCAGAGTCCATGGTCTGCCTCAACTTCATCAATTCTCGCTTCAGCTGTTCAAAGTACACACACGATGATGTTCCAGGATCCCAGTCACAAGAAGGAAGGTACAAATCTAGAAAAATGCATGTCACCATTCTATTAGTTTGCTCAAAATTCTTAAAGCTATTAGAGCACAGGCAAGTTTATGCTTCTCCTTGTGCCACTCTCCTCAAATGCAGATGCTTGAAAGTACCTATTCTTCATCTTTCCCTCCTCTGCCTAAAGTTTCATCCAGGTGCCCTATCCTTCTTCAAAACAACAAAACCCAAATGATCACATCTGTACAAATATGATCCCACCAAAGCAAACCAAAGCTTGTCTCCTCCTTAGCATCTTTTCTTTTTTGAAGGGAGAGGAACTTTTGTTTTGCTTCGCTTTCTGAATGGGAAGTAGGAAACTAATAGTTAAAACTAATAGTTTAAAAGAGGAAGTAAGTGGAGAAAGCAAAGTGATGAGTAATTGGACCATTTTCCAGAGTCAAGAAATGAGTGCTGTCTAGATCTTGGCAATTCTTGTCCTAAGAGGAATTGTCAAGGATCTAATTGCATTTTGTTGTTGCTGTTGCTCTTGTTATCTTGAAGAATTCTGCCAAACTGTGCAGACCAAATAACTGATTTTTGAATGCCTATCTGCAGCAATGAAATATTCCCAGAGAAAAAGATGTCATAGTTAAATCTGCCTTGGATAGATATTTTAGAGATCTGGCCTATAAAAGTCACTCTCAAATATTTTGTGGGGTCTCTTAACATATTTCTCCTGATTCCTGGATATGTGTGTGTTGTGGTTTTTTTTTTTTTTTTGCGGTACGTGGGCCTCTCACAGTTGCAGCCTCTCCCGTTGCGGAGCACAGGCTCGGGACGCGCAGGCTCAGCGGCCACGGCTCACGGGAACAGCCGCTCCGCGGCATGTGGGATCCTCCCGGACCGGGGCACGAACCCGTGTCCCCTGCATCAGCAGGCGGACTCCCAACCACTGCGCCACCAGGGAAGCCCTGTTGTGTGTTTTTATTGTGGTAAAATATACATCAATTTATCATTTTAGCCCTATATACGTATATGTTTATATATTTGTTTAAATAGTATAATTCAGTAGCATTAAATATGTTCTCACTGTGAGCAGCCATCACCACCCTCCATCTCCAGGAGCTTTGGTCATCCCAAACTGAATCTCTGTACCTATTAAAAAATAACTCCCCACTCCCCACTCCCCTCAGCCCTTGGTAACCACCATGACACTTTCTGTTTCTATGATTCTGACTACTATAGGTACCTCATATAAGTAGAGTCATACAATATTTGTCCTTCTGTAGCTGGCTCATTTTATTTAGCATAATGTTTTCAGGGTTCATCCTTGTTGTAGCATATATCCCCCCAAAAGGTTTTAAATTTGAAAAAAGTAAAATTGTTAAATATTTACTGGTTGATAACTGATATATCTATGTTAAGTTAATTTTACAATATATTCCATTTGTATTAATATGTCATAAATACAGATTATAGTGAATTAGAACTTTTGTATAACGTGTATGGTGCATTTATGCTTATTTCATAAGGTTTGAGGCATTGCTTTACAACTTTTAAAGGTTGTGGAATCTTGTTATTTTACCACTAGCATAATCCTTATTGAGTATATCCATAAATTAGTTCATACTATATTTTCTTAAGAAGGTAATTTATAATACAATATAATATAATATAAAAGATAGCTTTATGGGAAAATATGATTCACTAGAAACAATACTAGTTTCTAGGTGAGTGTAATCATTAAACTACATCATTTTCTATATCACTTTTCTCAATCAATAAGAATGATTTTTCTCTAGTTTTGCTTTAATACAATCTAAAGAACGGAGTCCACTAAATTAAAATAGTAAAAATCAAATCTTGCTTTCTCATAGCCTCTATTATGCTTTCCCTCTATTTTATAGTTCTCCTGCCCAGAGAAGGCAAAATACTGTCTACATTTCCAATAGACTGAGACCAAGGGAGAGGTTGCTGGTTTTGAATGAGCTTCAGATCAAGCTTGAGAAAATTTTACTATCACAGATTTAAATTTTCTGGCACAGTGGAATTGGTGGATTGGAGAAATTTATGGCAAAGAAAAGTAGACACTAAGCATACTGCACATTCTAAGGCTGGTCAGCTAACTGTCAATTGTTTAGATGAGATAGCGTTCCATAGCACACAGATACCCTGAACACATTACAGGTACAGAAGACCACATCCTACCCTTTGAAAAAAGCCGATGGTCCTTCCTTAGAGAGCATCATCATTGCACGGTTGGACACACTTGTGTACTGTCCCGGTAGACAGTTAACAAATCTGGTTTTCACCACATCCACTGGAGAGGACAGAACCGTTGTGCAAAATCCAGCGATAACAGTGGACACAAAGTGACCGGGCACATCATCTGAAATGGGTCAATGAGACAGGTCAACCCCAGACTTTTAGTTATCTATCAGATCCTTGTAAACCTGTTGATAGCAGGAGGTCAATGTGGATTTCTTATAAATAAATTAAAAAACAGTGGACTTCCCTGGTGGTGCAGTGCTTAAGAATCCACCTGCCAAGGCAGGGGACACGGATTCAAGCACTGGTCCAGGAAGATCCCACATGCCACGGAGCAACTAAGCCCACGAGCCACAACTACTGAGCCCACATGCCCACTACTGAAGCCTGCGCGCCTAGAGCCCGTGCTCTGCAACAAGAGAAGCCACTGCAGTGAGAAGCCCACGCACTGCAATGAAGAATAGCCCCCGATCGCCGCAACTATTGAAATAAAGTTGAATTACAATGTTGTGTCAGTTACTGCTCTACAGCAAAGTGATTCAGTTATACACACACATTCTTTTTCATATTCTTTTCCATTATGGTTTATCACAGGATACTGAATATAGTTCCCTGTGCTATACAGTAGGACCTTTGTGTTTATCCATCCTATGTATAATAGTTCGCATCTGCTAACCCCAAACTCCCACTCCATCCCTCTCCCATCCCCCACTCCCTTGGCAACCACAAGTCTGTTCTCTATGTCTGTGAGTCTGTTTCTGTTTCGTAGATAGGTTCATTTGTGTCCTACTTTAGATTCCACGTATAAGTGAGATCATATGGTATTTGTGTCTCTCTTTCTGACTTGCTTTACATAGTATATATGATCATCTCTAGCTGCATCCATGCTGGAAGCATTCTTTGTGACGTCTGAGGCTGTTGCTTCAAACACAGTTTGCCAGTTTCCAGCATGGCTGTGGCTCGGGAATCAGACACAGGCCAGGAAGCCCCTCAGCTTTGCGCTGCCTGCGAACAGAGCCACTGCAGGCCTGTGTGACGAGCTGTGACGAGTTGCTGATCCCGAGTTATCTGGGAAAGACACTAAGAAAAAGGTGGATTTTATTTCATCCACAGCATGATGAAGAAGGGCAAAATAAAGTACTACCTCTAAGTATTCTCACCTTGTTGTGTAAGTGTGGAACGTAAAGTGCTAAGGGGGCAGGTAATGAGGAACCTCCCCAGGGGAATTCAGTACCTCTTTCCTCTGAAGGTGCTGCGTCCGAAGGGAAAGGACAGGGTACATGCACTGCTTACAATGTGCACATATATATGAGTGCTCAAAATTCCATAAAAGCACTCTCTTTTACATTTAATCTGTGTGGTTAAAATGATTATTTGGAAACACATATGTGACTAATTTTAAGATGCCCCGAATCTCACGGACAAGAGACTAAAGCTTCCTTTCCATTGTTTTCCAGTGGTTTCCAGAATGACATTTTGATGGCTCTCCAGGGGAGCTTTCTTTGCCCTGCTTGATTTCATAATGAAATAGCTCACGTGGAGGTTAGTTTACTCAGAAGCTGTCCTTTACATGCTCTACTCCATGTTTCTGGTTCTTTGCCCTTTTGAGATGTGCCCTCTTTGTTTAAATCCTTTGCTAAACTCTCTTGTTCAGCATTTCTTTTTTTTTTTTAACTGAAGTATAGTTGATTTACAATGTTTCAGGTGTACAGCAAAGTGACTCAGTCATATATATACAAAATCTTTGTCAGATTCCTTTCCATTATAGGTTATTACAAGATATTGAATATAGTTCCCTGCACTATATAGTAGGTCTTTGTTTGATCATTTTATATGTAGTAGCATGTATCTGTTCATCCCAAACTCCTAATTTATCCTACCCTCCCCCCACTACCTTTTGCCTTTGGTAACCATAGGTTTGTTTTCTATGTCTGTGAGTCTATTTCTGTTTTGTAAATAAGTTCATTTTTTAATCACTTTTTTTAGATTCAACATATAAGTGATATCATATGATATTTATCGTTCTCTGTCTGAATTACCTCACCCACTTGCTGCTTGGGAGTCAGAAGAAACCTGGAAGGGAAAGGAGCACGCAGTGTAGAGTTCACTTCTCTTTGCTGATACCCTCTCCAGGATCTGGACTCCTCAAGGCCTTGCTGCCTTGTCATTCCTGCACTCCAATTTTTGTCTCTCCAGCCTGAGAGGTTGCTAAAAGCTCTGCTCAGCGCTTGGCCTCTTGACCACCAGTTTTTGCTCAACTTCTCAGCCTCTTGACCCTGCACTGATAAATAATTGACAGATTCTAAGCAGCTCCATGCATATTGGGATCACCTCCACGCATATTTCTTCTCTCCAGGACCTTAGTCCCTGAAGTCTTAGCTGCCTCGATGGCTTCCTTATGTCAAATAGGTTCTTTGTTTTGTTTTGGGTTTATTTTTGTTTTGGGTATTTTATGCAGCTTTTCTAGTTGTTCTTGTAGTAGAGTCAGTCTGACACAGGTAGTCTATTGTACCTAGAAGCCAAAGTACTCAGCAACATATTTTTTAAGGGGATTAATAAAGGTGAGCAGATGCTTGATCTTTATGGTATTAGAAGTTATTATTTGACTAGAAAAATTAAAATAGACTCATACCTTTAAACATAAATTAGTTTCTCTGGATTATGAAAATTGATTTGTACTAGAAATCCTTAAGAATACCAAATGGTCTGAAACAAGTAAAGCATCTCCTTTACATACATTCTCTGAGTATTCGGTTTGCATATATGAGTCATTCTAAATCAAAGTCTATATGAAACCAATTAGTCTGTACTGTGCTCTGCAGCCATAAGCTTGTATTTCAATGCCATTGGTACAAATTGAGCCATTTTTACTGCCAGTTAAAAACAAGAGGGATTCTTCTTACTGTAAATAGTGAGAAGCAGCAGAGAAGTTTAAATTTCCATTTTAAAAATTTGTCTCTATTTTGAGCAGCTTTAATGAGTGTAAGAGGGTAAAGGTGTATATTGCTATTAATATTTTACAATGTGATCATTGAGAAACTTTAGTGTTTTTGATTATGGTATTGATTTTTCTCCCTTCATCTTTAAGGATTAATTGCTTGCTTTATACAATTTCATTTTTATTTGTATTTTGTTTTTTGATTTTGTTAGTAAGGGCATATTTATTTTACTTCTAAATGTTTAACTTTCTGGGTACTAGCATTGTTTTAAGATATTATATTCAAGTTTACGGTTTCTAATGGTTTCACAGTCTTGTTCTACTTAACATCCACTTTTCCATTAGCTTTTTGCTACTTATTAATTTTATGTTTTAAAATTTTTCATAGCTTTAGTATGATAATCTCTAGATTGGGGGGTGGGGGAGGGATGGATTGGGAGTTTGGGATTAGCTGATGCAACAAAGCCCTACTGTATAGCGCAGGGAACTATATTCAATAGCGTGTAATAAACCATAATGGAAAAGAATATGAAAAAGAATAGGTATATATACATATATAACTGAATCTCTTTGCTGTACACCAGAAGCTAACACAACATTGTAAATCAACTATACTTCAATAAGATAAATTTAAAAAAATAAATTTCCATTTTTAAATGAACTCTGATGTTTCTTGGGAGTGAAGTGGGCTGTGGTCACAGAGAGGATAAGAGGAGGACACTCACCCCCCATCTGTCGAGTGTGTACTAAGGAAAAATACTCAGGACATAAGCAGCTCGGCGGGGAAGGCTGCCTGGGGGACGTAGAGAAAAGCACTGTGAAATACTAGCAATTCTCAAAGGGATAACTTGACTATGAATATTTATGCATAACACGTGTTTTGACATATCACAAAAGGTCCAAAACTCTCAGAGTTTCTTGTCTGGAAATCAGACAAGCTTGAAACTGAAGATGGCCAGGTCCATTTTTATAACATCAAATTGAGTAAAGGGAATTGGGGAGTTTGAACTGGATAATCTTTGCGATCCTTTTAAATATTAAAATATTATTCTGTCCCTATGGATTTTGCTGGACTGTGGGTAGAATAAATTTTTGCCTCTGTTACTACATAAACCATTGAGAGCTTGGCACCCTGGCCATTTTGATCTCACCTCCCACCCTGTTTCCCCTTTGCCAAACTGAGAGAGAACATTACCCAGCTTCGTCTGCTGATGTTGCTGTCTGGGAGCTTTCCTGGTGGAAGGCCCACTCAGCATTGAGCCCTCTGTCAAAGTTAAGGCTTTATTATTTTAAAAGTAGCACCCTTGGGGGCTTCCCTGGTGGCGCAGTGGTTGAGAGTCCGCCTGCCGATGCAGGGGACACGGGTTCGTGCCCCGGTCCGGGAAGATCCCACATGCCTCGAAGTGGCTGAGCCCGTGAGCCATGGCCGCTGAGCCTGCGCGTCCGGAGCCTGTGCTCTGCAACGGGAGAGGCCACAACAGTGAGAGGCCCGCGTACCGCAAAAAAAAAAAAAAAAAAAAAGTAACAGCCTTGAATTTTTAGATGGTTGTCTCATTGAATGTGGATCATTGTGACCTTTGTTTCTTCATTCAGGCCTCTCATGTTTTTAAAGGAGCTTTTGAAAGAGCAACTGACATTGCCTCTTTTGCGGAGAAAATACTAAGTGCAGTAGATTGAAGTGCCTTTGGAGAGGAGGAGGGTCTTTCGGAGGATGAAGGGATCTGACCTAGACCTGTGCTTTTGGACGTGATTTTTGTACATGCTTTTCTTGAGCTTATGACTGTCAGGGGAGGCCACCAGAAGTCATCTGTGATCCAGGCACCTGATGGGGGTGCCAGCTGAGGGCTCTGTGCCTCTGAAGACCGCCTGGCCCTGGCATGGCCTATAAGGGAATGTTGCCAGTTTAAGGCCATGAACCCAAGAGGAAATTACATTGTAAGCAGAAAGAAAATCGTGTGGAAATATTTCCCGTTAGGTAATGTTTGCGTCATGGAGGACATCATCTATCCTCCTTGTAATCTTTTCGTCCTTTGATCCTTTGACTTCCGGTGTTCAAAATAGAATAAAGCGCACCGTCTCTGCTCTGTGTGACCTGAAACAGATGCTTCTGTCAAGTTCTTCCTGATATCCTTTGAGTTACACTTGAATTCACAGCTCTGCCCTCCTTTTCTGCCCTATTTGTTTTGAGCATTAAGGGGCAACGTGTCCTTTTATTTTTTACGAGAGATGTAAAACTGTAACCGGGATATATTGAATGTGGGCCTCAAATTTAGTCACAGAGAATGGGCTTTAGCCCAACATTACCCTCTAGTGGGATACAATAGAATAGATATTAATTAGGTTGTAGGATGCAGCTGAACAGGTATAACTGGAGATTTTGTGTCAGGTCTGCTCTGTGACAAATACAAGTGGCTATTAAGACTAGAGAAAGAAGGACATTTTAAAATACATCTCACGTTTGGAAGTCACTAGCCTTTGGTGAGGGTGGAGCAATTCATCATGCTTAATAACCTCTTCATTTTCTTTCATTTTATTCTCTCTTTGTTGCCACAGCGAATACAAAAACCAGAAGCCAGATTTAAAACGGGTAACAGATTGGCTCTTATGAAAATTTACACAGTACTGTAGAACACGTGACATCCAAAGGTAGAAGACAAATCCAGAAGAAGCCGGAAGGACCAGTAAACATTTCAAAGAATATTCAACGTCCCTACTATGAGAGAAGTTCAAATTGAGATGAAATATCATCTTTCATCTATCAGATTAGCATACATCGAAAGATGGTTAACTTCAAATGTCGGTGAATGCATATGGCTGTTGTTGGGAATGTGAACAAAGTGAATTATTTTGAAAGCCCATTAGGCGGGGTGCGCTACAGTGTTATCGGGTGTATGCGTTGACCCCATAATTTTACTCCTTCAATTCTGTCCCAGAGAAATATTCTTACATATGACCCAAATCTCTTTACAGTGATATTCAGTGCCACAAGGTTTATAATTAGAAGAGTCTACCATAGCGAAAGTCCATCACCTGAGGGGGGATTAGTGTGTTTGTTAAATGAGACATGGAACATTCCCTTTCTACGGCAAACTGTGCTACCATTAAAATAAATGAGGTGGATCTATCTATACTGACATGGAACGATCTCTCTGACCCTTAGGTGAGAAAATGAAATCAGAGAAGACTTTTAGTTTGATCTATTTTTTGAAATGTGTGTATGTAATAAATAATCAACCAAGACCTACCATATAGCACAAGGAACTCTGTTCAATATTCTGCAAAAACTTAAGTGGGAAAAGGGTTTGAAAGAGAAAAAACACCTATGTGTGTATGTACATAGATGTGTATATAAATTTGTGGAACCAATGAGCTTCAATCTCTCAATAATATTACCATGAGGGAAATAGGAGTTTGTTAATAAAGGAAGACTTTCTAGATAATTTTCTAGTGTTCGATATGGGTATTCTTTTTTGATTGTTGCATCTGTGTATTTCTTGTGCATAAAAAGTAGACAAAAATAATTAGATATAATTATGTGGTGTTCTTGTGGATGTACTGATGTTGATTGGAGACTTCACCACTGTAGGGTGTAGAAAGTATAAATTTAGCATAGTATCAAGACTAAGCCCAGGGACGTCTTTCTACCAAGTGTCATTTTTCAAGAAATCCCAGCACATTGGGTAAACATTTTGCTGGAGAAATGAGTGGATCCGTAACCTTCCAGATAGTCCGAATCTTTTCCTGGCTTCATCACTGCCTGAGTCAGCGCTGTTTACTCGGGGCTCTGGAGTGGGCTAGGATGGACGAGATGGCAGCAGAGTTGGGGGAGTGATGAGGGCCACCTTGGGGACTCCAACCATCACGTCTCTTCCCAGCAAACACCCCTGAACCTGGTCAAGCCACCGAGGAGACAATTTGCTCTAAAATTGTCCTTTCCCCTTCCCATTTAGAAAGAAAATGGAATTCCAAAGGAGACTCTGAAAACTCCATGTCAACTTGTGTGTATTATTAAAGCTACTCCATCTTACATTTCATTTTCAAAGGCGTTTCATATGTTGCTGAAGCCTTTTAGGAAGTCAGTATGCCCGGGTTCACTTCACCTCAGCAGGCATTCACAAATCCCCTTATTGAACGCTGCATCTTCTTCTTTATGAGAGCAGCTCTTGAAGAAATAACCGAGGGCCTCACCCCAAAATATTTTGTGCTTTTATTTTTTTCATGGACTCTCTCAAAGGTCTTCTCAGCTTATATGAGCATCTCTTTGATTGATTTCTCCTAGAAGGACCCAGTGAATTCAAATGTTACTCCCTTATTTTTTTCCTTGTTCTGACATACAGTTCTTTCTCACAGTGAGAAGAGATATTGTGTTGCATTACACTGGAAATAGCTGATATTTCAATACAAATTACAGAGGAATATTGTCCAAACCTGTGATGCTAAACCCTCCTTTTTGGCTTTTGATGAAATGTCATATTGATCATATATCATTTCATACCAAGATTTCGTTCACTTCCAAAACTTCGAATGTCAACACTGTCCTCTATTTCTCACTCTTAGGTCTAAATTTGGGACAGGAGTTGTTGGAGGGATTGAAATATTGCACGTGGTTCATATTTTGACAGTATGACAAAGGATGCTGTAAATTATGTACCAAAACCAGCAAGTGGGAAAAATAAACTGTAAAACCTCATACATTTTAGGTTCCTTAGCCCTTAGAATACCAATAAGTGAAGATAAATTTCTATGAGAAACAAGCAGTAACTGATCATAAACATTCTTATATGCTTGTTTATTATCTTGTAGGAAACTGAAGAGGTTTGAAGCAGAGGAAAACATGATCACACTGAAGTTTTAGGAAGATCGTGTGAGCAGCAGCTTAAAAGAGTAACTGGAGGGTGTTATGGGGTTGCCTAGGGGCAGACGAAGCGGCTACAATCTGGCAATCTTTGTTGTAATCAAATCTTTATTCTTTTCAAAACACATGCCACAAACATTTAAACACACATAGGAAAGCGTGGCATCACGCACTGGCAAAATTGACCATTTCTTTCTTGCTTGCCAGTGGATGGAAGAGTAACTATATCCCACTCAGACTAACCGATAGCCAAAGGGCTAATCTGAATGACTGCCTTCCTATTGTTGAAAAACAGACCCAATTAAAGAAAGTTGGGGCTTCCCTGGTGGCGCAGTGGTTGAGAGGTCGCCTGCCGATGCAGGGGACACATGTTCGTGCCCCGGTCCGGGAAGACCCCACATGCCATGAGCCATGGCCGCTGAGCCTGTGCGTCCAGAGCCTGTGCTCCGCAACGGGAGAGGCCACAGCGGTGAGAAGCCCACGTACCACAAAAAAAAAAAAAAAAAAGAAAGTTGCCTTGGAGTTGCCAGAGTCAGGGACTATAAATCTACATATAATCTTCCATCAGAGCATAAACTTATGAGTTTCATTTTGGGTCACACTTTGGGGCATAAGGGTTGGACCATCAGCTATGACGCAGAGGTGTCGAGAAGAGACAAACTGCTGAGAATCTGCTTGATCCACCAAAGGTTGAGGCATGCTTTGTTCTCTTAAGTAAAAGGCAATTGATCTCCTGTTATGTGGCAGGTAGTTGAGATTGCTACTTTCGTTTAAGGATAACCTATTTTTGTTTTTTGAGTACAGTCTGCAGTGAAGAGGCTAGAACAAATATTAATATATGAGTCTAATAAAACCCTCTTGGACATACAGGAAAATAGAAGGCTGAACTAAGTATGATTGGGAATAGACAGAGGAACAGAGATTAAGAGGCACTCAGAAGAAATAATGGATTGGTCTCAGTAACTGGAGGTGGGACAACAGGAGGAATCAAGGGTGACTCACATTTCTGGCTTCAGGTACTGGATGGATATTGGTATTGTTAATCGAGTTAAGAAGTAAAGTGAAACAGGTTATGGGGACAAAATCATTCCGTGTTTGAAGTGCATGACAGTATCTGGAACACCGTAGGTGGTGGACAGTCATGAAATAAGGGAATTCACTAGACAACAGATTATCTCCAACCTAGTCCTCAGGATGTGGCATCCGTCTAGCTGATACTTTCCCCTTGAGGTATTCTAAGAACAGTTACAGGATTTACGTCTGCAGAGTCCTGGCCTCTCTGTGAGGGTGAGGGGAGGTAGTTGTGAATCCAGGAAGCCCAAATAATCCACAGCTTGGCCCTCAGCCGAGCCGATGTGCAGACCCGTCGCCCGGCAGACGGTCCTATTACCAAAGCCCACAGGGAGAGCATCCCAGGCCCTGCCTTTCCTCCTCACTCTGTGTCTGTCTATAAATTCCTTTGTCTGGCTGCCTAAGATTTCTTTTTAAAGGATTAGACTGTCACGAATATGTTATACAAAAGGCACAGGGCCCTACACATTAAGTAAAAGAGTTATTTTAAAACAGAAAACAGCGTGAAATGTTGTACTCACCACATCGGTTGCTGTTCTTTTCGGGTTAGAAGCTGATGCTGTAACAAGATGCTGTAAGATGCTGTCTTACAGGGCGAGTCGTGAAGAACACGCAGAGGAGCCCTTAACTGGATGTACAGGAGAATGAGGGATCGGCCAGGACACCCCATGAGTTCCGCTGTTAGATTCATGAACTAAGTAGCTGAGTTGAGGTTCTCTCTACAAAGCTTCCATCGGAGACCAGGTCAAGGTCACTCTACCAGGACTGGGAAGCTGCTCTATCTCTGGGGACAGGAAAGGGAGGAGAAGCCTAGCCACCGCCACCCCCCTACCCCAACTAATGACTATGACAAGAACATACGGGGACCTGCCCTCTGCCTGGCCGCCAAGGTTCCCAGCCTGCATCCTCGGTGGGGGATGAAGACACTGTTGGCAGTGGACCTTCTCATTGTCCGTGGCTCCCCTGGTGGCACTTGCACAAAGCTTATCCCCCTCCTACCCAGAATCAGACTTGAAGTAATGCAGGATGGACGATGTGGCTAGATCTGTGGTTTCTCTGGAGCACTCACTTCCCCAGCACCCAGGCTGCAAATGGTTTCCCCCTTTTCCCCCAGCAGTAGCTTCCTCTTTTGAGTTTTCATATATGAAAGCTCCACTGAGGCCAGTGCCCAGTGCTCTGGAGCTAGAAGCTCACTGGGATGCCAGATAAGTCTATTAGGATACAGACATTGAGCCCGTCATCTGTGATGGTGTAATGATTACTAGCATCACAGAACTAGATGGGAAGTGGCCATCCAGAGAAGATGGTCAATCACAATACACTGAAATCAAAGAGAATAACCCATGAGGATACAAACCATTAAAAACTAGACAGGAAGTTTAATGCTCTTTGAAATGCCCTGTCTGCCTCTGGAGGAAGGCACTGACAAGATGGTCTCAGAGACTGAGCTGGAAAGTATCATCTCAAAGGCTCAGGGCTCCTCCATAGGTAGCCTTTAGAAGCAAACGGACTAGAACCTGCTGTTATATAGTATATTGACACTGTGACAGAAACACCATGAGGTGCTTGAACAAATAAGGACAGTATTACGACAGAGTGTCAACAGGAACATATACTTTCAGGGTGATACACTGTTCAGTTATAATCCCGTTCTCAGTGATAATGGAGAATTCTGGCTCCTCTTATTTATCTAGGGCTACACATTTAAATACATGTTCATTCCCCTCCCAAACCCGTCTTTAATTCTGGAGGTGAGAGAGAGGATCAGACTCTATAGCGTTCTCTCTCGAGGCATCTTTAAGTGATAGACAGAATAATGGAATAATGTACAATCACCTAAGAGTCGAATCAAATGAACGGCTACTCAATTAAATACATACCAAATGGTGTTACCATGCACGAATCAGGGTTAAACAGAGGTATTTTCACCCTTTTATTACTTATGCAGGATAAGTTAAATGATGAGATGAGTGACAGTGATTCTCTTCCTTATTTTACATTCATATGCACATCACTATGTAGTGTATTTCTGTTATTTCTTTTCTTTTCTTTTCTTTTTGGCTATACTGCAGGCTTTCAGGATCTTAGTTCCCTGACCAGGGATTGAACCTGGGCCCCCGGCAGTGAGAGCGCCGAATCCTAACCACTGGACCGCCCGGGGAATTCCCCATACTGTATTTCTTACCTCAAAATTATTTGCCTACAAAAATTTGTTACCTAAGTCAAAATGGTTGCCTAACATAATTTCCCCCGCTAAATTGTCAAGAGAATAACGTTATCACCTTAGACAGGAACTCAAGCACTGAGATAAAAGCCACATCTGAGTATCGGATGTATTTTATTTGTTCACATTTATCCTACTTGAGGTTAACACTACTTCATTGGACAGTTTAAAAAATCATTCTGTAAACAAAATAAAAAACAGCAGCAGCAGCTAAAATAAAGACCAATGGATACTAAAATAAAGGAATGCATCGGAAGGAGTATTCTGCATAAGCAAAGAAAAGGTGACCATGATTATGAATTCAACAATAAGAGAAAAAAACGCCAGCATGTGTAAAAGACAGAACTATAATAGGAATAAAAAAGAAGCAACAATACAAAGTGCAGGTGCGATAGTTTTCATTTCCCAGTCCATTCAGGAAATAGAGCATACTATTCTTTTATATAAAGTGACAAGTTCCGCTTTAAACATTCAGTTACGTTATCTTGCAGGTTGTGTTTTCAATTTACATTATCTCTACTTTACATGGATTTAACTGGAAAGATGGTCATATGTGATACGTGGTATAATTTCTTGAACCTATGGAGAGTACGGAAATGGTAAAGTTTATCGTTTTACTTTTTGCTTCATTTGCAATGAGTAACAAGAGGCTGAAAATCTAGTATGAGAAGCATCAGTATTTTTACTCCCCCCCGCAAAAAAAAACCCTGAACCCTCTCATCATTTCTGTTGCCACTTTCAGATTCTCTGTAACAAAAGACTGTTCATTTCCCCTGAATTCTGGCCAGCTGACTTAAATCATCAGTTTTGTAAATGCAAAATTGGCCCAGTATTTGTCCAAATTGATCAGATAGAGGTGTTATTCCGGCATCACATAAAAATCACTTACACTTTCATAATTGCTTAGAACCTCAAAAGGGAACATCTGTTAAACATGATTTTTGAATAGAGGACTTTTATGAAATATATTTCAAATCTTAAAAAATAGTTTTAATGCTCCCTAAAAGTGGTGTAGGATTTACCCCAGCTGACAGTGCCTATTCCATTTACGAACATTCTGTGTTTGTGGCATTCTACTTTCCTTAACAGCTCTAATTTTATTTAAAAAGCCCCAATACACGTCTGCTGCCTTATTTAGTGTTAAACAGCACTATGTATACAGCTCAACAGCAAGATTAAGAAGTTATAAATACACACATATCACGGACAGAGTCATCTTTCTTTCGGAATTCACTGAATAAAACTGTATTCTGGTAAATCCCCCTCCCCCCGACAAGAGAGTGTACTGGGCCTACATCGAGGTGTTTAAGTATTCCTCCAACAGCTTCCATTGTATTATATTATGAAAACACTAGGCTTTCAGCCGGGTACTAATAAATATTTAATTTAAAAGGAAGAAAGAAACCCCAACACAGAACATAAAAAAGACCCTCCCCCCGCCCCCGGCCTGCGTGTCCCTACAGAAGGCGCGGGATTCACCCGGACATGGCCGAGATCTCGTAGTCACTGGCCGAGGTGAGGGGCTTGCCCATCATCCGGATGTTTTTTGCACTGGTGATTCGGGCCATCATGCACACGGGCTTGTCAAAGTACTTCACTAGGGCAGGTTCCGTCAGGAGGGAGGCCAGGAACTGCTCGAAGGTGATGGCCCAGTCCCGGTCCAGGCTGGTGCTCCGGGGCAGCGCCGCTGTGCCCTGGCCGCTGCGCACCAGCACCGTGTCCTCGCCGATGTCCTCGCAGTGCAGCTTGTCCTCCTCGTGGGAGCCGGCACTCAGCACCGAGTACGAGGACATGGAGCTGTCGTCCTTGGTGTCGTCGTCAGAGATGAGCATGGAGGAACAGGCCCCGTGGTCCCGGGGCGAGGAGTCCTCTAGCTTGATGTCCTCCATCTGTCCCCCCAGGGAGTGTTCCTCGCCGTCCCCCGCCAAGCTGGCCGGGAGGGGCTCCACGGGGTCCGGTGCGTAAGGCTGGCCCGGCCCTTTGTTGGGGAAGAGCATGCCGCCAGGGAGGCCCTGGTTGCCGGGTGGCCCGCCACCTCCGCTCCCGCCCTCCTTGGCGGGCTGGGTAGTGAAGAGCTTGCCCACTTCCCCGATCTCCAGCAGGAGGCTGGTCACCGCCGCCGTGGCGTGGTACAGCTCCTGCTCGTTGGGGTCCTCGCTGAACATGTTATACATCGTCTTACACAGCTCGATAAACTGCCCCTGCAAAGTGATGGAGGGAAAACACAAGTATGTGGCCACCTCATGAGGAGCACGGAGGCAGGACCCAAGTGGATGGCAAAGCCATTTAATATCAGGACTCCTACAAGATCCCGGAAGAGTCCTACCGTGGGGTGGATGGATGTGTAGTTTAAAGTCTCTTTCAATGCTTCCTTTTTTTAAACGGGGAAAACTTCTAACATCCATGAAAGTAGAAAGAATGAAATAATATGCCTTTATAATAGTACCTATCATTCTAGAGTCAAGAAGGACCACGGGGACCTCCCTGGTGGTCCAGTGAGTAAGACTCTGCGCTCCCAATGCAGGGGGCCTGGGTCCCATCCCTGGTCGGGGAACTAGATCCCACATGCATGGCAACTAAGAGCCTGCGTGCCGCAATGAAGATCCCACGTGCCGCAACTAAGACCCGGTGCGGCCAAAATAAATAAGTAAATATTAGAAAAAAAAAAAAAGAAGAAGAAGGACCATGTTATACAAATGTTTCACTAACTGTTTTATCCTTTCTTGCAGTATCTTAAGTAAATCGCAGACCTCACCTCATCTCAATTCTACACACTACAGCAGGCAGCCCAATGTTTCCAAGGTCAGGTCAGCTCCAATTCCCTCTCCCATGATACATCTGCTGGTGTCCACGGACGGACGTCATGCCTCCCACCCCCACCAGGATGATTTATCTGTTCTTCTGTTAGAAAACAGCATTTGCATCCTGTATTTTAATTATTTATATTGTTTTATCGCCCTCATTACATTTCAGCTGTTTAAGGAAAAAAATATGTCAGACACCTTTATAGCTGAGCACAGTGGTTTGAAAACAGCATGAGCTTGTCTTCCGAGTATCTGAGGGTATTTTTAAAGACTGGGATGAGAATGCATGTATTCTCAAATTTGAATATTTCGTGGTTCACATATTCTCTGAGGAGGTCATTTTCTCACAACAGAGCATACTTTGAATGCACAGAAGCATGCAGAAAATAGATCCAAACAGGTACTACTTAAGCGCCTTGAGGAGTACTTATTCTACATTTATCTATGACTAGAAAACAGCTTCAAGGTTTGAAATGCATGAACTACACTGTTCGGTACTCACCTGATTCAATTTGGGTAAATCCTTTGCATTCTTTGATTTGGATTTATTTTCTGGAGTCCAGAGTCTCAGATAATTACGATTTTCTTGAGAATTTGCCCTCTTCCCTAAAACCCAAATGCCGAGAAATAAGTGTTCAAAGGTCAAGAAGCAACTGTTGAACCAGCAGTAAGGGAAACACAGAGAAGACAAAGTCTGTACCTCTGTCGGGCTTTAGACTCACTGTAACAAAGCCATCGTCTGCACTGTGTTTGCTTCTGCTGTCCAATCCAACCACTACCAGGAAAGATTCAGAAGAAAAAAAGGGGAATGTTACATGATAAACCCATAGGTTTAGCAGGTGTAGTAGAAAACAGAAAAACCTCTAGGTAGAGTTGCCTAACACAGCAAAACAAAACAAAACCCCAGCACATAAATAATTAGGTAAACAACAAATAATTTTTTAAAGTGTGAGTTCCCACATATCACATGGGACATACTCACGTTAAGCAAATTATTTTTTGTCCACCTCAAATTCAAATTTTACTGGGTGTCTCATATTTGATCTGACAACTGAGTGTTGCCTGCCAGGTCAGTAAACAAAGGATGTTGCAGCCATCAAGCCAGCAGCACTGCAGCTGCCCCCCAACCGTGCCATCTCCACCCTGCGGGGATTCAGGATGGAGAAAAATAGGATACTGGCCCTAGACAGCTAAAGTGCCTATCAAAGGCATGATTTCAGTAAGCCCAGACTCTCGCATCTTCCCATACACAGAAAAGCACTCAATTCATTAACTTGAGATATCTGGTTTCTTTAATTAACACTAATCTTTTGATATTCCCACTACCCGTTTTTTTTTTTTTTGCGAAAAAAATCTTATATATCCTGGCTCTCCTCCCTTATTTCTTCAGAGCAGTCCCTCTGAGCTATGCGAGAGGCTGCCTCCTGGGCTTAAGTCCTCAGTATGTCTGCCGAATAAAACATAATTCTCAACTTTTAGGTAGTGCTTTTTTTTTTTTTTTTTTTTTTTTTTACAATCGAAAAACTCTATCTCTAGGTGAAAGATTCCCCAAGAATCCTTTTTCACAAGCAGGGCTCGGTGTATAAATAGGAATTAAAGGAATGATGTCATGTGGTGTTCAGTACTTAAAAAACGGTGGTGCTGGCCCCAGTGAATGCTGATTTCCCTCCTCTGTTACATTATCATCTTAACTTTGTATACATGAGATTGACCTTCTGTCAGGCTCTGCAGAAGATCAAGAACTCACTTTTTAAAAAGAAACTGACATCTATGTTGATAAAAGAAAACAAATGTCACGTGCTACTAAATGCCTTCAGATTCATAATCTGGCATTTTTTGACTTTCAAGAAAACAACTTATAATTGTTTTCTTCTTTCTTCTTAAAACAGGACATCCCAGGGCTTCAAAAGGGAGAGGTGTACTATTCCCCCAGTTTCCCATCCAGTTTGTCAGCTGTAAGAATGCATCCCAAGCACTTCCTCAGCCATACAAAAGGAGGCTGGTTTGCCGCATATGTAACTTTTACATATTTAGTGCCAAATTAAAATCTCAGCAGTTTTTAAGACAGACTGAGGACAATGAACTATATATGCCGTGGAGAAAGTCCTCTCCTCTTAATGTTGAACTAGCTTTGGGGAACAAGTAGATAGTCCAAGATGTTATGGTAAGCCCCATGCAATGGATATTATACAGCCAATTAAAAACCATGTTTTCAGAGAATGTAAGTGACATCGTAATAGTCTCACTGGATTTTAAGTGAAAAAAGGATACAAAACTGTACAGGCAGAAGACGTGGAGATGGCATGTGCCAGAACACACTTGTTCTATGTTTAAATTGTTCATAAAACGATCCTTCAGCCAAAACAAACAAACGAACAAAACTGTATCGGCAGTTTGATCCCAGTTTTATATATACATTATGGATGTTATTTTAATTATATGGATAAAAAAGGAAAAGAAATACTTCAAGATATTAATTATTATTGATAGTTATCTTTATATCATGCAGTTTTAAGGTATCATTAGCTTATTTTATATATTTTGACCCATATTTTAAAAATTTTCATACAAAGCAATAGTACTTATGGAGTTAGAAAAAACATTTTTTTTTTTTTTTTTTTTTGCGGTATGCGGGCCTCTCACTGTTGCGACCTCTCCCGTTGCGGAGCACAGGCTCCGGACACGCAGGCTCAGCGGCCATGGCTCACGGGCCCAGCCATTCCGCGGCATGTGGGATCTTCCCGGACCGGGGCACGAACCAGTGTCCCCTGCATCGGCAGATGGACTCTCAACCACTGCGCCACCAGGGAAGCCCAGAAAAAACATTTTTTAAAAAGCATCTTTTGAGGCTATTAAGTGCTACTGGCCTGTAACCATTCCTGAAGCATTTCTGAAACAAGTGACTCCTTTTCTGAGATGAGTGCCCACTAAGAAAGATGCGGCTAACATTTTGCAGCCAAAATATGATTGCTAAGGATTTGAAGAATACTGTCAGATATGCTAAGGCACTAAGCTAAGAGGCTTACTACACTAAGTCCTTACTATACCCAATGTGACAGCTCTCATCTCCACTTTCCACACAAGGACGCTGGTGCTCCCAGATGCCCGAGACTGCCTGAGGTCATCTAGACAAACAGAGCTAGCTAGCATCCTGTCCAAAACTCCTGCCCTTAACGTGTATCACCAATAAGAAGACTGTCTGGCTCTCGTTCCTCTCCACTCAATCACTTAGGGGCTCACAGTTTAAAAGCAGGTCTAAGCTGTGCTTATTTGGGGACCGTAAGATTTAAGAGGCAAAAGGACCCAGGAGGAACCCATGCTGACTTTCAACCTTGGGTGAAGTCAGGAGGCCGCCTGCCCTACGGATGAAGTATCAATAGGATGGAGACAATGCTCAGCAGCAGCAAGCCCAGACGCTGCTCAGATCCACACATGGCACAACAGAACAGGTTCATATGTAAATCTGGAGATAGTTCCGATGAGCCGGATCACGTCTGTGTAGATCTAACAACCACACAGAGCAGGGGTCAGCAAACTTTCTCTGTAAAGGGCCAGATGGCAAATATCTGAGGCAATTCTACCACTGTAGTGTGAGAGCAGCCATAGGCAATATATAACTGAATGAGCTTGGCTGTGTTCCTGGTTGTGTTCCAATAAAACTTTACTTATAGGCAGTAATGTTTAAATTTTATATTATTTTAATTCTTTGATATAAATTTTATATTATCGGGCTTCCCTGGTGGCGCAGTGGTTGAGAGTCCGCCTGCCGATGCAGGGGACACGGGTTCGTGCCCCGGTCCGGGAAGATCCCACATGCCGCGGAGCGGCTGGGCCCGTGAGCCATGGCCGCTGAGCCTGCGCGTCCGGAGCCTGTGCTCCGCAACGGGAGAGGCCACAACAGTGAGAGGCCCGCGTACCGCAAAAAATAAAAAATAAAAAATAAAAAATAAATAAAAATAAATTTTTTATTATCACAGGCCGTACAAATAGGTGGTGGGCTGGATTTGGTCCAAAGTTTGCTGACGTCTGTTACAGAGCAGCGTATCTGATGTCAATGCTAGTCCAGATTCTGGACAGCAGCATAACAACAGAATGACACTCTTAGTGAGCGCTTCTCCCTATCAAGGAGAGGGGAGCAAAGAATATGCTCTCCAGGTAACGCTTTTTCTAAGCTAGCAGGACACAATGTACATGGTCCTTTCGGTGGCCTGAAGTTCCCACTCCCCAGTAGTTAGTCAAGTTCAAAAATTTAAAAAGAAAGTAGCATATCAGGCACTTGTATTCATTATACTTCTTTCATTGCCTAGCTTTGGAGGCAACTTTTCCCAATAACAGAGGGCTCTGTAGAAAAAGAAACAGAGAGGCCCTGACGAGGAAAGTCACTTACCATGCGTGCATTCTGGGGTGATATCTTCAAAGAAGTATTGAGTTGCTTCAAAAGCGGAATCTGGCTCTTCTTGATCAGAGGATGGCTCTGGAGAGGGAGGAGAGATGATTCTCATATTGGCAGGGCCAGGACTCAATGAAAGTGTGCTTTAATTGCTGAAGAAATGACACGGGGCTCATGAGAAGCTGAAGTTACGAAGGTGGGCTGGGGGGTCCCATCACTGGTGCGGGCCTCGAATGCCCACCTCCTCAAAACCCTTATGGGGGAGGGGCTCCCTCCGGTACTAACTCCACCTTCCTTTATAACAACCCCACACTGAAGTGTCCCTTCACATTTGCCTTTTTTGGAGACTTTTCCTAAATCCTATGGAATGATGGTTTGAGGAACCAAATTTTGGGAAATTGTACACTATCATGATAATTCCCAAATCTGTAGTTTTACCCTATCTCTATCCTTGGAACTAATCCCCCTTCCTCCCTCCCTTTTTCCCTCCCTCCCTTCCTTCCTTCCTGCCTTCCTTCCTTCCTTTCTCTCTCCCTCTCTTTCTCTTTCCCTCCACCTCTCCCTCCATTTCTTTTTTAGTATTTGCTAGATATTTCCAGCTGGAGGCCATCCTTGTTTAAAACTGAACTCACAACTTCACCATCTTTCCCACTGTTTCTGTCGGTGGTAACACTGCTCCCCCTCGACTCAGAATCCCGTGAGTTACCAAGTGTTATTCGTTCTCTTGCAGAATCCTGCTCTTTTCTATTACTACAACTCACAATTCACACAGGTGAATGATCATTGAATTAAGCACCTGCTGATTCAGGAACTCATGTAAAAAGTATAGTTCAGTTTGTTCTCAGTGACCAATGAGTGATTTTGTACATCAAAAAAAAAAAGGCAAACAGGTCTCGCCAAAAAAGACTTCAAGCCAGGCCAGAGTCACAGGTACGTGTGCTACTCTGTGTGTCTCGCTTACCAGGCAAGACGTGCATTTTGTACAGCAGTTTGAGCTTCTCTGTGAGGTCCCCATGGCACGCGGCACCTAGAAGTCACATAAGTAAAAATGTGAAACGCACCATGTGTGCTACAATCCCCCCCCCACCCCAGGCTCAGCATGCCCCTGAAGCACCTACTTTTACAAATTGAAACCCAGGTATTGTGTGGCAGAAAGTTTGGCCAGGACGTATTTGGGTTGAGAGCCCTGGAGCCAGGATACCCGGTTTCAAATGCTTTGTACTTACTATGTACCCTTGGGAGAGTGAACCTCTCTGTACCTCAGTTTCCCCTCTATGAGGCAGGATGACAAATTAGAAGATACTACCAGTGGTCTTGATATCAGGGCCCATGAAATGTGAGAACTAAAGGTGTTAACACTTAGAATAGTGGCTGGCACAAATATAACTAGTGTTATTGATAAGAAAAGTCAGGTGACTGGGCCTCAACACCCTAAATACTTGCTAGAGTTCAGAAATAATCCCAATACACGTTTAAGAGTGCTTCAAATTACTCATTTTAGAAATCTTTTTTAGTTGCTTTTGGGGTCTCTTAAATATTTCTTCAGTTCAATTGAGCCTAACCTAGCCGCCATTATATCACCACTGCTTCAACCCAAAGAATCCTGTTACTTTTTCCCTTACAGTCCATACGTATTTCAGGAATCAGAAAATCCTTTGTAAATGCGTGTTCTCAGAGCACCTAGTTGAAGGTTAATCAGATTTGGGAAAAGGGGAATCACAGGATCTGGTTTGGTTGGCAGGGGCACCAGGGGTTATCTCGTCCCACCTCCCACTTAACGCAGGGGCCTCCTCCCACACCCACATCCACGTAAGAGAGACGTCTGAACATCCTCAGGGACGGGAAGCTCATCACAACCAGAGGCATCTCATCTCACTGGGGAATTCTAGAAACACTGAAAGGGCTCCTGTCATTTTAACTTTAGTCAGGACCCTTAACCTACAGGTTCAAGTGCATAAATTCCATGAACCACAAACAATGTAAAATGTGGCCACGTGCCGATGTCACTTTTTGGGAAGATTTCCACAGTCCTTATCAGATCTCAAAGAGATCACAACTCAAAAAAAGGTTTAGAACTATTCCTTTTCCTTCCTCTTTAGAGTAAAAAAAAAAAAAAAAATTAGGTCTATTACGTCTTCATTACAACGATCCTTCAGGTTTTAAGGACAGCTGTCCTGTTCCTCTCCAGCTTATCTTTTCAAGGCAAATTTACATCCCCCAGGCTATACCCTCTCTACATTTTTTCAACTTTCTTATACGACATCGTTTGTACACTCTTCCCTATTCTTACCCACATCCACCTTATCTGTTAATGTGTCCATCAATAACCCTCTGGACAGAGAGTTCCAGAAGCTTCTAGTCCACTGCAGAGAATAGTGGAACTGTTCTTGACTCTTAGCCTAAGTCTGCATTCAACTCTTGACACTCTTCACTCTGGAGTTTCTTATTGACCACATAGTTAACTAAACCCCCAAATGCTTATACACTGACTAATACTAACCATGAAAATAATGACAGACGTTTTTGAACCATTCACTTTGTGTTAAATCCTATGTTAACTACTTTCCATATGCATTTCACTTTCTTCTCACAATAATTCTACGAGACGGTCACAATTATTATCCCAACTTTACAGGTGAGAAAAGTCGGGCTTATTGATATTAAGTAATGTTCAAGGTCATAAGCTAGCAAGTGGCAGGCCCAGGATTTGAACTCAGATTTGTCTGACCCTAGATCGCATGGCTGAAACCACTATACTATATATGCAAACATACAGTTCTTTTACAATCATTTCTTAAAATTTAAGATTTCTGATTTATCTCTATCAGTTTGTTTTTGCCAACCATTTCCTCCTCTGATTTCTTTAAATCTTGTTTTTGTCCTCCAACACAATGGCTGTCTCTCTTCACTTTTGTAATGGTAGCTTCTCTACCTTTATAGTTTAAATCCCTGACTAAGTCAGGTAGAGGGGGATGGATAAGCAGTAATTGTAGTGACAACAATAACTAACACTTTTTGAGCCAGGCACTGTTGTAGGAACTTTACTTGAATTATTTCTTTTAGTCCTGACAATAACTATTTTGCAAATGAGGGAACAATCACAGAGGTTAAACACCAAGCCCAGCATACTAGAGAGCTCTCCATTGACCGTCATGCTTTGGGTGCAGGGTTCAGACAGTCATTGAATCACCAACATCCATATCCCTCCAACTTTCCATTTATAATGAGTTATCTGTCCAGTGACCAGCTGCCTCATGACATCTATGGCGTGTTTGGAAAGGCTGCCTTCCAGCAATAGGAGGAGGTCCAGCTAATTTGTGGCTTGCGATTGTAATCCCTCATCTCTAATTCCATAGAGATGTTCTGTTCACTAATTTCTAGAGGGATCTTTCTGGAGATGAACATTGAAATTATTGATCCATCTCTTCCAGAATTCATTCTTTAGTTCCTTAAGACTTGAACAGAATTTCTCTTTTCTAGTCTACTTGTCTGTCTCCATAGCTGTAATCAACCCGCATGACTGACTACAGCTCTTGAGACTCCGCCTGGCAAACGGGGTGGAGTTGACTTTACTCAGAGAACTCAACTGCATTTTTAAGAAGCCCAAGTACTCTTCTCCAATGTTTTCACTATCTTGGACTGCAAACCTCGCTTTCCTTTTCGGAAGATTTTGAAGAGTATTTACCTTGTTGGGGTTTGACTAGGCTTAAGTAAGTTAAATATTTATATTTATTCCTATCACTTTCTACACGTGTATGGTATTTTTGTTGTGAACATCTTTGCTAGAAGCAGATTTGCATAAGGCCATTTTGCCACAAAAGATAAAAATAACTGGTTGATGGTTACATTACACTAGAAAATAAGATAGCAATTTTTGCAAATCCTTCAGCGAGCTAATCTAAGCCAGACTGTGTTAAAATTTGCACCATTTTCAAGAAACTTATACCCATCAGGAATCACATTACGATTTCCTTTTGGGGGGATAGGAGGAGCTTGATTCTTCGTTTGCCTCCAGCGTCTAATACTGCACGATAAATTTGGTAAAGACGGCCTGAGAGGACAATCTGTTGTATCCAAATTAGCTAAAGAATCAATCATTGATGTTCTCGAAGGCTGTTGTGAATTAGTAGCCGCTTCTTTTATATTTGCCATAGCTTGGTGAACTTTTGGTTTCGACGAGTGGGAGGCATGACTGTGCTCGTCAAAGGATTTATAAAAACTGATTTGTTATCTTTTTCTAGTGTCGTAACTGTCAACCAATTATTTTGATCTCTTATGGCAAAATGGCCTTATGGCCAATTAGCTTTGCAACAAAACTGGCCGCAGCAAAGATGTTTACGGCAAAAATTCCTAGAACCCTTTCTACGTGCAGAACCTGTCTCTTTCTTCTCCTCCTTTTTCTTGTCCAAAGCTAATTTTAAAAAAATCTCCCTTTTGATAGACGCCAAGGTGATAATAATAGTTACTTTGGGGAAGAAAAGATTAGGAGAGGGTCAAAAGGGTCCTTAGCCTTGTCTGGACTGTCTTACTTTATTTTATTTTGTTCGCTTTTTTGAAAAGCAGAATGTATTTATGTTACTTTTGTAATTAAAAATTAATGCCTCCTTCTTCCCTAAAAGAAAAAAAAAAATCCTATTTGCTGTCCTTAGCACAGAGTAATGAGAACAACCCTCATCTGAGTCCTGGACCCAGTACGTACTAACCGTGCTTTTCAGTTCAGTAACAGACATATACTGACTTGCTAAAAATGAATATTCCAGCAAGTTGCTTAACTTTTCTAAGCCTCCATCTCTTTAACTGACAATGGGGGTATTAACAGTAAGCAGACAAGTAATAAAACATAATATTGATAGTAACTGCACAAACGCTGCTTCCAGGGTGCCTGAGTTCAAACTCCAACTTTGTAGTTGTGTGCTTTAGGTAAATTAAATGCACATAAAGCACGAGGGCAGTGCCTGGCTGAGCAAATGCTATATAAATGTTAGTTATCAATACTATTATTACCCTCAAAGGTCTGTTGTCTGGATTAAGTGATAAAGTACAAGTTCTAAAGCATCACAACAGAGCCTGCACTTAAAAAAGGCTAGTTTCCTCCATGTACCCCCTTTGAATGATATATCTGAGCGCTTTATACAAATAGTTTTTACTTATCTAAGAGGACCTTATCTACACCCCTTTGCTTTTTTAATAACCATCAGCTTTCTCTGGCCTTTAAGCCTTCCAGTCATTATTCTTAATGATTTAGGGTACTTTTTGGAATCATCGTTGGCTCTATGTCTGACGCCTTCATCTTTCGTGGGCACAGGTCATTTTCAAGTGCACGGACCAAGGTCACAGAGTGGCACAATTAGAATTTTAAAAAGTCTTCCTTCTTATCTCATTCAGGCAGCCTGACATAATGCCTGCTACATCCACAACCTCGTAATGGGCGGGCCAAGCTTGACCACCACGTAGCTTTTCTGCTCAAACATTAATGGGACAAGAGTCCAGTGGAATACAGGACAGGAAACAGGTCAGACAGTGAGGCTGACAGGCAGAAGCTCGTGCTGCTTGGGAGGGGAGGGTGTGCGTTCTCAGGATGGACACCCTTCCTCCCCGCAAAATGGAGAGAAAAGACTTCCATTTAGACAGCAGGGCTGTTGCATTTTTTTTTCAGCTCTTTATTAAAAACATTATGAAATGTTTTGTAAAATTTTATGAAACATATGTACTGTAAATGTATTTTTTGACAAAGAAAAGCAATCCATCCAAACATTTCTTCCCTTGTAAAGTTATCGTGATTTGTGGTTTCAGTGTTTCAGTTGGCATTCTTGCAAACTCTCTGATAATGTATTTTAACTAGGGCTGAGGACTATCGAATGTAGAAGGTAACGATTTAATCATATAATATATCCATTAACTAAAAACGAATTTTACAGTCAGCTTGCAAACCTTAAAATATGCTTCTCTGTCCCGTAAACCTTGTCTCCTGAAGCGAGCGGGGCTGTGGTCCTGAGGGCGGCACAGAGAACCACGAGGACCACGGTGCTTACTGACCTATTCCCCCCTCCCCCTGCCCCAACTCATGCAATAACATCACATCCTTACTCAGTCCAGAGACAAACTCTCGGAAGTTGATCAGAGAATCTCCATTTTCATCTAATAGCTGGAATAAGCGCGAGGCAAGCACGTCAGAGTGAGTTCCACAGGCCCAGGGAAAGAGCAGAGCAAACATGCCCTTGAACAGCTCAAAGTCGATGCGGTACTGCTCGAGATAGGGCAGGCTGGGGTCGTGCCGGTCCAGGGCGTTGCTGCTCCCACCCCAGTAGCAGCTGGTTAGGTGTTCCGCCTGGAAAATCAAAGAACAGGAGGACTACTGGGGACTGCATCTCACAGCAAATACCAAGAAGAAAGGCTCTCCCTCAAATTTGGAAAAAGGCTTTAGGTCACCCATGTGCATCTCCTGGGGTGGGGTGGGGGGCAGTGGTCTGGTCGCAGGGCCCCTCGGCTTCTCTTCTACATATATCTCCACTTGACCCCGCTCCCCCCAAACTCCATGGCAACCATCTCTGCGTTTACACCTGGCGTGAAAAACCCGGTTCAATTACTGGCGTAGGTGAACAAAGAAAGAAAACCCTCCCCCTCCCCATTTTCTTCTCCCCCCGCCCATCCCCACACTCAAAAGCATTTTAAGAAGTAACTCCCATAAAAACAAACTTTTTTTTTTTTAATTTAAAAGAAATATATAGAATGTTAACCTGAAAAAAGGATCTGTAATTCAGGCAATCTGATCACCTTGTGTCCTCAGTGAGGATGGTACAGCCCCGAGGGTAAGTAGCTTCCACAGGGTCATCTAACCAGTTAGTCAAAGCAGAATCATCATGCGATTTGGGGTCTCCAAACTCCTAGTTTAGTGTCCTGTAAACCCCCTGCTTCCCGGTCACCAAAATCCCATTAATATTATCCTAGTCATCCAGTAGTCAGGCTACAAGTGTGCGGTCCTCCTGTTTCACGCATCTGAAAATAGCTCCAGGGAACTTATGAGCAGGAACCACTAGGGTGAGGAGGACAGAGATCCAACAAAAGGCTTCTTGTTTCTGTCCTTGGAAAAAAGGCTGCCTCTTTATTCATGAGGTCATATTGATTCTGGTAGAAATATACGCCCATTCTAGGAAGACCGCAAAGGAAAAACATCTAATAGAAAGGCCAGCACGAACACCCCAGCTCTCCTGTATGTAGACATTTACAGTCAGCACTGAATGGTAGCCTGGGGAGATGGGAGGGGCATCCAGAGCGAGACTTTATTTTTTACTTTATTCTCTGTTGTACTATTTCATTATAAGCATGTATAAATACTGCAATAGCAAAAGGCACTTACAAAACAGATCTCCCCCTCCCCCTGCCTAGGGGTTCTGAGAAGGGAGAGTCAGTAGTGGGTGTTGTTCTCACTTAGAACGGAGCAAAGAGGACCAATGTCTTTGTCCTGTTTGCTGGGAATTGTAGCTAATAACCCCCAAAACAGCGGGGCGAGAGTAGGCAAGAGAGAAGGAAGGAGAGGTTTCTGCCGGGCAGCCTCGGGAGAATAAAGCAAGTGTGTCAGGTCCACCAGGCCACCAGGCTTCGGGGCTGCACTGGCGCTGTGGGTGGAGATGGGGGCGGGGCTTGGGAGGAGTGGTGATGGTGGTGACGTCACGGAGAGGAGGGTCCGAGGGACTGCACGGGTGAGCTGTGCTCTGAAGTGCTGCCCAGCAGCCCTCTGGGTGGGACGGTGTTGGTGATACATCCCCAGGAAGGGTCCTCTTTACCGGAGCTTCGTCGGTGGATGAAGGTTACCCAAAGCACTTCCTCCTAACTAAAGCGCTCACGTTCCTCTGGAACCAGGCCTGAATGTGGTGCAGACACTTCCACCGTGCTCACAACCTTCAGGAAACAAGCCATGCAGACCATGACCCTCTTCTTTGATGAGCCCCCCCTACTCCATCATTTGGGCACTAGGGACCCGAGATTGAAAAAGGACTAATTTAGAAAGAGTTCAAGAGAAACTAAGGCATAGGGGCCCTGAACCACATTTTCCATCAAATCTGCCTCAGGGTGGCGGCCTTTCACCTTTTTCCTACCAAGTCTTAGCCCAAAGCCCAAGGCAGAATGCTCCGTGGGAGACAAATGTCTCTTTCCTTTGTATCCGAAGGAAAACCCCCAGAAATTGGCTTTTTAAAGGACTAAGAGTCTGGCAGCGTGTCTGACACAGTAATGCCTCAATAAACGTTCGTTCAGATGAATTAAAGCCAATGAAAGTCTTCGAACGACTCAAGGAAGAGTCGGTAACTTAAGTCTTTGTCTTGGGTTCCAAAGTACCCGAGAGTCCTTCCCATCCCTGACACCAGCCAAGGGTCTCGGGTTCTCTCTTGGGGCGCTCAGCAGACTTGGGGAACTCGTGTTTGTCAACACACCCTTAGGGCAGGGTTCTGGAGTGTAAAGAAAGCTTTCTTCAGGCAATATCCTCGGTGTATAAATGTCACACCTGGTACCTGGAGGTGCATAGACCAGAGAGTGCAGGGGTGCCCGGGTAAGAAGACAAGGGCACCCCTGTCTCTGTGTCTTCAGTGATCTCCGGATCTTGGACTTCTGCACAACCAGCCCTGGTCTTCCTTTTCCCGGTGTGCCCCAGAGTCAGCCTCCTCTTTCTAATGTTATAGCGCTTCCCATTATCTGTGCAGGATCTTGCCGCCTCCAGCTGCTACTCCGGCTTCCGTTTAGTTACCCCAAATCCTGGTCCTACCGGCACCACCCTGTGAAGCAGATTTCTTCCAGTCCTCAGTATCCTTCGAAAATCTGATCTCAACTGGATCATTGTATCTTCCTGTTTTGATCCAAGTTGGATCACTGTAGTTTTGCTTAACGAAACGAAGAGGGACTCCCTCCTTACGGAAAACCAACGTACCCGGAGCAATTAGCTACCACGCTTTACGTGCCTGAATAAAACACGAATGAGGTGGCACAGGCTAGACACTTCGCGGTCAAGTGCTGAACACACAGTTGTCCACCTGTTGGTCATGCTGCTGGGCTGCAGAAAGCCATCAACCTCTCTCTGCCGGCCCCAGAAGCACGCAGAGATAACACTAGATGGAAAACTGATCACTAATTCACCTATGTATTCAGCACACATGTTTGGAACACCTAGTGGGGAGGGACACTAAACTAGGCACCAGTGAGACAAGAGGAAATAAAACGGTGGTGCCTCCAGTAGCTAACAGGCAAGCGGGAACATCTGCAAAAGTATTCCCAGCTCTCACTTTGTCTGATCCTAAGATCTATTAGTGTCCAACTCAGATCTTTATGTTTGTCCCTTTATGTTTGTTCCTATAATATCTTTGCAGTCCTCAACCGTCTTCCTTAGTTCTAGGAGTAAAAGCCTCTGTACACAAGAAGCTAGCCAATTAAAGACTGTGATAAAATCGGTACCCACATCAAAGGCATCTTTTAAAACTTTTTCTTGGCAATTGCTACAATTTTACAATGTTGGTAATGACAGTTATGAAAGAAGTATTTTTCTGGAAGAAAAACCATTCTATACTGCTTTATTTACTGACATAATATTTTTCTTATTGAGGATCAAGATTGGTATGGGCTGACTCAGAAAGGAAAATTGCAGAAATTTAACAACTAAGCTTTTCCTTAGACATTTGAGCAGCTTTATTCTTATTCTAGCTACATATCTCTTTTTAAGAGTGCTTTAATATAGATTAATATAGGAAACTGCGATTTACAGGAGTCTCAGGAAGAATTTAAACTTGATTGCCATCGTTCCAGTGAGAATTATAAAGTAATGCCCTCTTTTCTTAAGACCAAGGAAACAGCTAAAATATTATATGGAGTGGAAGAAA
This sequence comes from Phocoena phocoena, assembly GCF_963924675.1. NCBI lineage: Eukaryota > Metazoa > Chordata > Mammalia > Artiodactyla > Phocoenidae > Phocoena > Phocoena phocoena. Next base: position 21,479,959 of record NC_089223.1, read on the forward strand.
GCTAAAACATCAATTTAAATGAGTTATATCTTTATTTTTCATATTAAGTACTCTATTTTTACACTCTCAGCTCTATCTTCCTATTTATGCATGTTGACACTCATGCTATCCCTTCATAATTTAAGAGAAAAATCTAGAACTAACTGAATTATTAAAGTGAACTCCTTTTTCCCCTGAATGTACATGAATTTTCTTTGAAACTCACTTTGAAAAGAGCATAAAGTTCTTCTAGCTCATCAATGGTAAAGGAAGTTTCTGTCACAATGGTTCGTACCTATAAGAAGAATAAACACAATGAATTTCACGAACTCAAAAATGTCATAATGGCAAACTTCCTGATTTTCTTGTTTTAAATCATCTTCAGTCTGTCAAGCAGGAATTTGAGTTGGTAGGAGGGTAAGGAAGGGTGGAGAAAGAAGGTCACATGCCATTTCTCAAGAGACTCACCACGTTCCGTTTTGTAGTATCCTCCAGTGTCTGGATCACCTTCAGTCTCTGTTTGAATCTCATCTGCTCAATCAAATCCGCCCGGATAGTTCCAAATTTCTGGAAAAAAACAACATTGGTATTTCGAGAAATCTGCTAAAGCACTCGATATCATGTCTGCAGGACTGATGGAGATAAATCCTGATACCAGTGGGCAATTTCCTGCCAAATGACAGGCCTCCTAGACTATACCTTTATTTACTATATGGCCTTTGTTTATTTTGAGGCCATTAAACAACCATAAATAAATAACAAAAAATTCTCATGCTTCTTAACAGTTGAACCAAATTTCAAAGCCACATGAGTCTTCCTCAAATCAACAGTTCATGGGAGAAGGAGAGGGTTAAATAAGCCTACAAGGGCCCTTTGTGGATGAAATAATGCTTTAAAGGAAGAACTTTCTTGGCAGGAAGAAAGGAAGTATATAAGGCTAACTATTAAACTGGGAGGTTGTAGGAAATGTTGGAGTGAGGCTTCCTGTCCTGATCTCTAGCTCAATAGCATTTGTCTCTCATTGGCAGACACTGAGGGTTAGCAACCTTTTCTTTTTCCTCCGGTACGCGGGCCTCTCACTGTTGTGGCCTCTCCCGCTGCGGAGCACAGGCTCCGGACGTGCAGGCCCAGCAGCCATGGCTCACAGGCCCAGCCGCTCCGCGGCACGTGGGTCCTCCTGGACCAGGGCACGAACCCGCATCCCCTGCATCGGCAGGCAGACTCTCAACCACTGCGCCACCAGGGAAGCCCCTAGCAACCTTTTTAAACTCAAGATGCCTAGCATTGCCTGAACGTTTGTTGAACTAAATTTCAAAAGCAAAACAAGTCTTCCAATCTGAAGGCATAGAAAGAATATATAAAGTTTTATCTCTCTTAGTGGTGCAAAAGAAAAACAAAGAAATTCTGCATAAAGCATGAAGCTTAACTCATAGAAGCAATGCTGCAATGGTTAAAGACATTTAAAGGAAAAAGGAAAAGCTGACAGACAATATCAAGTGTTGGCAAGTGCCCGGTGCAACCAAAACTCTCACATGCTGTTGCTCAGAGTATCAACTGGTACAACCATTTTGGAAATCTATCTGGCAGCATCTACTAAATCTGAACAGGTACATACCTATGACCCAGAAATTCCTCCCTAAGTATATACCCAAAAGAAAGGTGTGTATATTTTTAACAAAGGACATAGAGTAGAATATTCATAGTGCCACTATTAGCCAAAAGCAAGAACCACTCAAATGCCCATTACAGTAGCATTGTGGTATTATCACACCATGGGTTACAATGCAGCAATGCAAAGGAACAATTTGGACAAATCTCACAATCACAACGCTGAGCAAGATAAACCAGAACCAAAAGAGCACATGCTGTATAATTCCACTTATGTGAAGGTCAAAAACAAAATCTACGGTGCTAACAGTCAGGAGAATTATTAACCTTGGTTAGATGGATAGTGACAGGAAGGGGACACAAAGAGCACTTTTGGGGTGTGGCATTGATCTGGCAAATGGTCACATGGGTATGTTAAACAGAAGGTTTAAAGAGTGCCTTTGTACGTCTCATACCATGGAATACTACACAGAAATGAAAAAAAGGAAAACAACTACTGATGTCGACAATAACTTGGATGAACCTCAAAGAAATTACGCCAAATGAAAAAAGACAAATCTCTGAAGTCAGGGGGCCTGATTCCTCCAGCTCTGTTTTTCTTTCTCAAGATTGTTTTGGCTATTTGGGGTCTTTTGTATTTCCATACAAATTGTAACATGTTTTGTCCTAATTCTGTGAAAAATGCCATTGGTAATTTGATAGGGATTGCATTGAATCTGTAGGTTGCTATACTACAAAGCTACAGTAATCAAGACAGTATGGTACTGGCACAAAAACAGACATACAGATCAATGGAGCAGGACAGAAAGCCCAGAGATAAACCCACACACCTATGGTCACCTAATCTATGACAAAGGAAGCAAGAGTATACAATGGAGAAAAGACAGTCTCTTCAATAAGTGGTGCTGGGAAAACTGGACAGCTACATGTAAAAGAATGAAATTAGAACACTCCCTAATACCAAACACAAAAATAAACTCAAAATGGATTAAAGACCTAAATGTAAGGCCAGACACTATAAAACCCTCAGAGAAAAACATAGGAAAAACACTCTTTGGCATAAACCACAGCAAGATCTTTTTTGACCCACCACCTAGAGTAATGAAAATAAAAACAAAAATAAGCCAATGGGACCTAATTGAACTTAAAAGCTTTTGCACAGCAAAGGAAACCATAAACAAGACAATCCTCAGAATGGGAGAAAATATTTGCAAATGGAGCAACTAACAAAGGATTAATCTCCAAAATACACAAACAGCTCATGCAGCTCAATGTTAAAAAATACAAACAACCCAATCAAAAAATGGGCGGAAGACCTAAATAGACATTTCTCCATCATTTAATCCCTTTCTCCTGGTTCTTTTTATGCCTCACCGGCTACTCCTTTTCTGTCTCCTTTGCGCATCCTCTCCATCTCGAAACCCTGGGGAACCCCAGGGCTCAGTCTTCAGACCTCTACACACCTACTCCCTAGAGATTCCCAGTCACTGTTCACCACCTTTACTGTTACCACCTTGATCTAAGCCACTACTGTCTTACAATAGCCTCTAAACTGATCTTTGAGGCACTGCCCCGCTTTATTTTTCCCCTAGAAGCAAGAGTGGTCCTTCTAAGTCCTGAGACATGATACTACTCCTTTGCTCACAACTCCAGCGGTTTCACAGCTCACTCGGGGTCAAATTCCAAGTCTTACCAAGGCCTCCAAGCCCTACACCCTCTCCCTCCCTCCCCCAGCTACTTCTCTGATCACCTGCCACCACCCTTTTCTCACCCCCTCAGTCACCTTGCTGCTCCTCAAGCACGTCACGGTGGCTCCATCGCCCGCGGGGGCTTCTGCACCGGCCCCTCCTCTGCCTGGAAATTGCTTCTCTCAGACACAATGCGCTGTGTTGTGTCACATGGCTCCCCCGTGTCATTTGTGTCTCTGCTAAATGTCCCTTCACCAGACACACAAACCTCAGAGAAACAGCACATCCCCACCTTTTTTACCTGGCTGTGTTCTTTCTTACTTGAATTCACCATGGCCTGCCTCTCACCCCTTACTGTGAGGGCAGAGACTGTGTCCTCCAGAGCGGAGGACGGGCGCTGATTCACAGCAAGCGCTCAACACGTATTTGCCGGACACACTGAATCCTCAGGATAATTCCAGGAAGTCAGTGCTCTTCTTATCTCCATTTCAGAGATGAGGGAATGGAAGTTTAACAAAAATCATTACCTGGGCATTAACTTGCCCAGGTGCCCGGATCCGTAGTGGTGAAGCCCAGTTTGAATACAGGCTGTCTGATTCTAGGACTCGCACTCAGAGCCCCACCCCTGGGAGACTCCCCAGGGGTCACCTCCCTGACTTGCTACAGAGCACAGCTGGTACTCAATAAAGGCCTTGGTTTGCCAGATTCAGAAAATAAAATACAGGAGATACAGGATGCCCAGTTAAATTGTTGATTCAGATAAACAAGAGTAATTGTTTACTGTAAGTACGTCCCTGGCAATGTCAGTCCTGTATCTTATCTGACAACCCCAGAAACGGCATCTCTCTATAGGTTATTCCACATGGTGGACTCTGAACTATATAATTTATAATTTCCCCAAATTGGGGTTAACAGCGAAAACCCCCACCTTTCTAGTGCTTTCTATTTCTATCTATTCAATACTTTCCCTCTGTTTTGAAAGAGAACTGAGTTTTGACTCAGGCATTCTTTTCCGATAATTAAGACAAGAGCATACACTGACATTCTGGAGCCTGGCCAGTGGAACTTTCATCACTTATGTGGTGGGAGGGTCTTCACCTAACAAATGCAAGGTTTATGAAAGAATTTCCTCATCTCCAGAGAAGCATCTTCTAAAGACCAGAATCCTCTCCATTATATAGAAAGACACAGTATTTACTGCCGCTTAGAAGCAAGAATTCAAAAGCTGTTAGTAGGAGTTGCCACTAGTGATGAAAAATACCATATTTAATTCACTCTGGGTTAAATCCTTGGATGGGATTTAAACTCCCAGGAAAGGTAACTCTTTTGATCCTAACAGAAGAGTGGAAAGCATCCACTGCAAAGTGCATGCTGAAGATGGAAGGCTGGATTTACTTCAAACCAGGCTAGAGTATGCCTTTGATCAACAAAAAAACATTAGCTGTGAGACAGAAGGAAACTAAACTTTCTTGCACTACAACTGGCAGGGACATTAACAGGCCATGTAATTGGCTCCTTACAATAACCTTATGAGTTGCTACTGTTACTTCCATTTAACAGATGGGAAAACCGAGGTTCAGAGAGGTTCTATAAGCTACCCAGCATCCCACAGGGGCTGCGCTGCAATTTGAGGCCCAGTCATTGGCTTTATAACTCCACCACCTACTGTTCTGGAGGCGAATAGGTTTTTCCTTGTCTCTGGGTAGAAAAGAACATAAATTTTGGAGCAAGACAAAATTTGATTCAAATTCTTGTTCCCTCACTAGTGAGCGGTGTAACTCTGGGCAATTCAGTCAAGTCTTCGGACTCCCAGTTTCTTCCTCTGTAAAATGAGACCCCAAAACCGTCCTTGTAGAATTGCCATTAGAGATAAGGATATATTAATATAAAGTACCGGTAATAGCAACTCATAGTAAACATTGGCTTGGTGATCTTCACAGATTGCTAAAGAAAGAGTTATTTCCTCCAAGCCTGACCTTCAAAGAGCCCGGTATATTTTATATTTAATTAACGTCTGTTCCTTGACTAGAAATGGACCCTGCAGTTTGCTAGGCAGGACCAGGGACTGGCCACAGTAGAACACAGGACACAATGGAATACATACAATGGCCCTTCCATCTGGAGCAAATGGTCCCAACCTGAAAGGAAACCCTAAACTCCAAGTTCCAGCCTAGTTATTTCCGGAGGATTTCTAAAGGAAAATGGGTAATGAGTAGGAGTGGGTTGTGGTCTCCTCTCCTCCACCACCCACCTTTTTGGAGGGGCTCTGACAGAATGAAATGCTAAAAATAGGGCAAACAAACGTTGGCTCAGTAGATCCTGGAGGCTGCATTTCCATCACCCAAAACAAGGGAAATTCCGCAGGAATTTCAGTTCTAGCAAAAGAATGAATTCACTAATTTAACGATACTTTTTCTAACAGATAGAATTTGGTGATGGGAGTGAGGGAGCCTAAGATTATTTTAATTTTCTAAAATCCCCCCTTCCTTAAACAGTAAAATTATCCATCCTCATTTCCAACTCTTCTCCAGCTCCATTTTTCTCTGAATGTTCCTGTGGCCTGTGTCTCATTTTCCAATCTGATTCCTAACGTTTTTATGAGCTGAGAGACCATTTTCAGTGCAGGCGGTACGTCCTTTTTGTGCTGCTTTGTCCCCCTGCTTGCTGATACCAAGTAACAGATAGGTTTGTAGCCCTTCATTTTGTACCATCTCACCTGCCCTGCGTGCAATGTTCCCTTTCTCCCCCGACAGACTCAGGACGAGGAAAAAGCCAGATAAAAGAATGAGGTGGAGACAAGTCTATCCCAATTTCCCAGTTTATGTTCTGTGGGCTCTCCCACCCCCAGCATCATTCCTGGGTGGGACAAGAGTTCTCCTCTCCATGCTGGGCAGCATCTCTGTGATTTCCTTTATCCTCCAAAGCTTTCCCTTGCGTTGTTGGGAAGACGGGGATGATGGAAGACAGATACAGACACATTTTAAAGAGACCACAAGGGTTCCACCAACTGCAATAGGCTCCTCCTTTCTAAATCCTCAAGAGGACTTAGAAATATTTAAATGCTGAAGCTTTAAAAAAAAAAAAATCTTAGTTTAGGCCATAGGTTCATGGAATGACCTGAACAAATCTGCCCATCACAGCAAGACTTATTGAAACAAAAAGCAAGTGTCATTTCTAATATCGAAACTCTATGGTTCATTTCTGTTTTTAAATGAGACTAGGTCACGGAAATTATGCCAAAGGTGCCTTTAATATGTGTCTTAGTTTGTGGAGCCCTTATTTTCCCAGTATATAGTACGGGGTTCACTGTTGTTAGCCAGAGGACTGAGCTATCTCATGAATATGGGTATGAAAGGAAACTCACATTTGAGAGTCTTTTTCTGTATCAGAAAATCTCCAAATGCCCAAGGCAGAGAGTGAGGCTCTGCCTTGGAAGACTGAGGGGACAGAATGGAGAAACGGGTGGAATGTGGGTCTTTGGATTTACAGAAAACAGCATAAAGTTATAGGAGGCTGAGACCAAGATGGCAGAGAGATTCTCCAATACAGCTGAAGGAGCAATTCCCCCAGACTCTGCCCTGCCTTCTGTGCTGATGGCACTTGTCTGTACATGTGTCCTTGTGTGCTGGGGTGGGGTGGGGGGGACAGATGGCTGGGAGGAGGAAGAGGAAGGAGAAGACAGAAGGGGACCAGGATATGAAGTCAGTGTGAGGACCTTGCTTGTTGGAGCCCCATGTTCGCTGAATGGGCTGCCCTCTAAGGCCCTCCGATCTTAAAGAAGTCTCAACTCACCGCAATATTCATACCCATGGGACACCTTCATAACTCTGTCAGAAAGCAGGCCCATATTGTGTAACTAAATTTATGTGTCTCAGGGGGACTATGTCATTTGAGGTCTTTGCCAAGCAGAAAAGGCTAGAAAAGCCATTGTCCAATAAGGTAACTATGGCAAACTGTAGCATCCCCCTTGCTAGTCTATTCCTTCAGCTCTCCCCACTCCAATTTATTACACAGGGAGCTTGAGAAATAATGTACTTGAAGAAAACCCCCCTCAGTTTCCAGTGGCTCTTGGGTGCCTTGCAAATCAGTTGGTGGTTTTCAGACTCTCCACTAACCAGCCTCTCCTGGACCAATTGACCTCCTGTCCATATGTACATCTACAAGCCCATCTCCGTTCTATCCAGACAAACCCCCTTGGCTCTGGCTTTAATGCTGGGGAGCTCTTATTTGACTCCCGACTCTGCCACTTCCTCACTGTGTGCCTTGGGAAAACTAGCTCTACCTCTCTCAAGTTAAATTTTCACCTTAAAATGTGTTAACATGTACCTGGTGGGGCTGTGAAGCACCCAGCACCTGTCCCACACGAGGTGGGTTCTCCTTGAGTGAGAGCTGTTTTCATCACCCTTAAGGAGCTGACACTTTATTCTGAACTTTTAAAACTGTCTGTCCTTCTGCACAAACTCCTCCTTGTGTTTTATCAGCTATCTCCTTTCCCCGCTTCACATGTCACAGATGCCCTGGGCAAGTCGTCTTGAACATGAAGAAACTGTGGTGGTCGTGTGTTTACTGAAAGGTCTCTTTTTTTTTTTTTTTTTTTTTTTTTTTTTGCGGTACGCGGGGCTCTCACTGTTGTGGCCTCTCCCGTTGCAGAGCACAGGCTCCGGACTCGCAGGCTCAGCGGCCATGGCTCACGGGCCCAGCCGCTCCGAGGCATGTGGGATCCTCCCGGACCAGGGCACGAACCCGCGTCCCCTGCATCGGCAGGCGGACTCTCAACCACTGCGCCACCAGGGAAGCCCGCTGAAAGGTCTTTTATTAAAGTGCCCTGTGCCTTCCAGAAAGCTCATCTCAGTCTATGGGTGAACCTGAAGGCCGGGACTTTGTCTTCTACGTCTGTGTATCTAACAAAACTGCACTCGGGGCGCACACAGAAGAAAACCGTCTCTGAGACTGTCCGTACCATTTCTTCCAGGAGGGGCTCGGTAGAACTTCACAATGAGCAAGGCATTTATGAATCAAGTTACCGTCTCTGCTCGACAGGAGAAAGCTGATCGACTGGCGTCAACCTAGGGATCTCAAGGCTGAATGTGCTTTCGGTATTTTCCCTGCTTTCCTATTTTCCTGACTAATTATCCTGAAGCACAGAAAGCAACGAGTCGCCTGCTTCAGAACACCAGTGTTGTGCCGTATAACCAGGTTATAATGGGCCTCTGTGTCTAGTGGCCCCATTCTGCATCTAGGGCAGTGATTCTCAGCCCTCACCGGGCTCTTGAATCACCTGGGAACTTTAAAAAAATATTTATTCTTGGGCCTCATACCAGAGATACAAAGTCTAGAATGCAGCCTAGGAATGTATATTTTTAAAAGCTTGGCTTAAAAAATTTTTTAAGTGCTTTTAATGCACAGGCAGAATTGAGGACCATCAATCTAATAGGTGGAAAAAAAAAAAAAGAAAGGCAAGTGTTTGTGGTGTTTTCTTTAGGATGGTCTAGAAGGCATTGGGAAGGCAATGGAAACTTATGAGCAGGGCAGTGACACCAAGCAGAGGAGAAAACAAAAAACCAGTCATCATGTATTGAAAGGCCAGGTAATGTAGGCATTGCTATAAATAAACGGGGTTGTCTTCCCAGGCAGAGGAAGGAAACTGCTGCTGTGTCCTGTGATAGGATATTTGGCAGCCTAAGAGTCACCATTAGGGACCAGGCAGACAGGATGGAAATGGAGACCAGCCCTGGTCTTGTCTCCATTCTCCTCTCTTTCCCATTAAAAATGGGTAAAAATGGGCCAAGTGCTGACCTCAACAAGACCTTAGCTTATCTGCTGTCAAGAACAAAGCTGAGTTTCCACATACCAAGCTTTATTACTTTGGTCTAGAATTCTCTTTAGAATAAAGGTTTCAGGGGATGCCTTTAGGAAAACAACCCACAGCTATAATAATAAGTATTGCGTTCAGTCACATGGGCTCTTTTTCTGGAAAAATAACCATCCAAAATTTCTGACGGAGGACTACCCAAAAGTCCCAGGGCAATGATTTTTTTTAAAATGCATTATGGGGCTTCCCTGGTGGCGCAGTGGTTGGGCGTCCGCCTGCCGGTGCAGGAGACACGGGTTCGTGCCCTGGTCCGGGAAGATCCCACATGCCGCGGAGCGACTGGGCCCGTGAGCCATGGCCGCTGAGCCTGCGTGTCTGGAGCCTGTGCTCCGCAACGGGAGAGGCCACGACAGGGAGAGGCCCGCGTACCGCAGAAAAGAAAAAAAAAAAAAGCCACAAAAAAATGCATTATGATAATAACCAGTTTTGGAAAGAGTGAAGTGACAGCCATCCTTAGTCTCTACTAGTGGAAATATAAATTGGGACAATTTTTAAAGAAATTGGACAGTGTGTGCCAGGAGCTTGGAAATAATTCATACTTTTTGATCTACTACTGTAAATCTATTCCTAAGAATGGACTCTAAGAAAAAATTCAGACATGTATTATTTATGCACTAGCTTATCATATAATATATAATATCATACATATTATATAATATGTAAATATATAATAATACCATACAAATTTGCCATATGGTACTGAAAATTTGGAAGCAAAAAAACTAAGTGTCTAACGAAAAGGGATCAGCTAAATAACTTGTAGCACCTCATTTAAAGCAGACTACTAAGAATCTGCGAGCTTCCCTGGTGGCGCAGTGGTTGAGAGTCCGCCTGCCGATGCAGGGGACACGGGTTCGTGCCCCGGTCCGGGAAGATCCCACATGCCTTGGAGCGGCTGGGCCCGTAAGCCATGGCCGCTGAGCCTGCACGTCCGGAGCCTGTGCTCCGCAACGGGAGAGGCCACGGCAGTGAGAGGCCCGCGTACTGCTAAAAAGAATCTGCGAAAACCTGCAAACAATATATTAAATATCAGGGAATGCTCGTGATCTATTTTAAGTAAAAAATGGAATGGTACAAAACACTTTTTGGTATAAACTTATTTTTTAAGTGTAAGTTGCAAAAAATAAAAACATATTAGAAGACTTCCCTGGTGCCACAGTGGTTAAGAATCTGCCTGCCAATGCAGAGGACATGGGTTCGAGCCCTGGTCCGGGAAGATCCCACATGCCACGGAGCAACTAAGCCCGTGCACCACAACTACTGAGCCTGTGTGCCGCAACTACTGAAGCCCGCGCGCCTAGAGCCCATGCTGCGCAACAAGAGAAGCCACTGCGATGAGAAGCCTGCACACCACAATGAAGAGTAGCCCCCGCTTGCCACAACTAGAGAAAGGCTGCGTGCAGCAACGAAGACCCAACACAGCCAAAAATAAATAATTAATTAAAATAAATTTTTTTAAAAACCGAAAAAAAAAAAAACCATACTTGAGGGAAATATGGTGAGATGCTCACAGGATATGGTTCTTTCTTTCATATTTTTCTACAGTTTCTACATTTTTTTACAATAAACCTGCATTACTTTTATGATTCTAAAACATACCAAAAATGTTTTGTTTTCAATATATATGGACTGTCAATGAAAATTTTCTGAAATAATAAATTACCAGTCTTTCTCCCATTTTGAGTTAAGGACACACATTTCTGAAAAGATGTCATGGATCCATGCTGATTTTTTTAAAAGCACCAAATTTTTGGTTCTCTTTAGGAGAGATTTTCCTCACCATTTCTCCCATATCCAGGCTGTTGCTAATTGAAATGCTGACAGTCGCCAGTCATACGATCCCAAAACATCAGGAGAGGGTCTAGTGTGCTGAGCAGAATATTCACGCTCTTTCTTAATGATCAAGAAACGAACAAACCACGAGATGTTACGGGCACTGAGTCCCGGGGGGCGCCACAAACCCCAAGTTCTATGGGGTACACAGGACCGTGGTTCCTTCACCTCTAGACGCTCGTTAGTTCTTTTATGGGATTCAGGACCACATCTGGGGTCATCATGGACCAGGGGGCACCCTCCCACGCCCAGGCCAAGCAATTTTAGAGGAATCCTAGGACCCTGGTATAGAGTATTCTATGTGTCTTGGATGTAAGAGGATTGGCTTGTATACTTCCCAGAAGACCTAAGGACTTGGCATGAGCATGGGAAGTGAGCTGATTTGTGCAGGTCAACCTCCCCACGCTTGCTTTCAACAGTCCCTCCTCAACCCACCCAGAGCTGAATAGGAGCTGCTACTTGATCAGGCTTCAGGGTGGGCAAAGCCAAGAACCGGAGGGCCTGAGCTGGTCATGCCAATTGCTCTGTGGTAGTAGATCCATTCAGTGTCCATCTCTGGAGCTCGAAGCTGTCAGCTGGCAGGGAGCTGCTTGCTTCGACAACTAGTTCTCAGAAGGCGGAGGGAAGCAGGGACGCCCCTGGGTTGGCAATGGAAGCTGTGGTACACGTCCAGCCGAGCCCCTCGGAGCACTCAGAGTGCTGTTATGCTCAGGAAGGGAACGTGACCTACCTCATAGGAAGTTCTGATGAGTCTGAAGATGTCGACCTCAGGATAGGGCTCCACATCATCACTGAGCAGGGAGTGGAGATGAGGGATGGGGGGCAGCGTGCTGTCCTTATTGGTCACACTGTCCAAATACCTGGAAGAAGAAATGAATCTGGAGTCACTGGGAGGTCCAGAGTCAATGAATCTGGAATCCCTTTACACCTGTCCACCCATCATCTGCAAACTCTGCATATCAAAACAAAAGACTAAAATTTCCTTAAGAGCAGAATAAAATTTCCTTCACTTCTTTTTTTTTAAAATTGTATTATTTTTTTAATTGAAGTAGAGCTGATTGCCTTCACTTCTAAAGATAAAGCATATGAAAAGAAATGCTCAGCCACAGAGAAAAGTGGGCATTATGATCACCATCAGGCCAATTAAGACTCGTGAAACCAAGGAAAAAGATACACGGTAAAGTACAGGGAAGAGGACTTCCCTGGCGGTCCAGTGGTTAAGACCCCGTGCTTCCAATGCAGGGGGCCTGGGTTCGATCCCTGGTGGGGGAACTAAGATCCCGCATGCTGCGTGGCGCGGCAAAAAAAAAATGTACAGGGAAGAAAACCCAAAGGTAGTTTTCAAAGTGAGAAATACCTTCCCAAAACGGTCATGGCCTCCCCATCGTCCTTGCAGTTCAAAAGTTTGTCCACATTTGCGTCCAGCACAGCCAGGGCCAACTGGAATATCACTTTGATTCCTTCATAGAAGAAACAGTCGACAACCACAACTGCACTCTCAAAGGGCATCACGCTGAGAAACAGTGTGAGGAACCAGGACAGGGAGATGGTAGAAATCACACCCAGGTCCTGCATGCAGTCATACAGCTGTGGGACATAGTCCCGGGCAAGTTCCTCGAAGACACCCTGGTCCACCAGGGCACCTGCAGTGGAGGTGGACGCAAAAGGCCATGGGTCAACCAACCGCACCTTCTCACTAATGAACCCAACCCAATGGCTTGACGAAAATAATCCAGTTCACAACTGCTGCTGAGACAGAACTCTAATTACTATGTTACTGGACCAAGGTGTCAGCACAGTCAAGTCACCAGATGAGTTCTGGCTACATCGTCTCTTTCTGGGGTCTTCCTCTCCTGATTCTTTACCACAAAAGAGCAATAACATAAGAACTCTGAAGCCTGTTGAAAAGGTCAATTTACAAAATTCTCCTGGCACACAATTACTTTTTTTGTTGGCAACATGACGTCTGGTTGGGCATGAAATGTATATCTAAGTAGCCTCACTTCTTGGCAAACTCTTTAAAAAAAAAAAAAAATTGCTCGTCTGGATGCATGGTCCCCACATAGGAATCATTTCTCTAAACAATTGCTTCTTCAATTTAAAAGCATTCCAGCTGTGGACATTTCTGGAGAGTATTTCCAATGAGTCAAATTAATGTGCAGAAGTTTAGAAATGAAAACAGAACACAAGAGGGGAGCATAAAGCATACCTCTTGCTACACTAGCAATGAAAGGCTTATCCTGCTAAAATGAATGTCTAACACTGGAGGGAATTATAAGGAGAAATACCAATAATTTGTTTAAATGCTCACCACCGTTGTTTGCTTTGCAATGAAACCGGTTCTGAAAAATACCTCAGAAACTGAGCTCTGGATACATTTTTATATGCTATTCTGCCCACTCCATTTTTGAATACTTCTGCTTTCCATAGATTCCATGCTCTTCATGAAAGAATTGTTAAACCTTTTTGGGTTGATGATCTGTGTGCTTGGTGTAGCTCTCACATGGCACAGACTGACAGCACATTGAGTGTTTTCTAAATCAGTGAGACACGTGTATTCTCTCCATGGGGAGAAGCTCCATGGGGCTCCTTTGTGTATTATCTATATTGATTCAAGCCCTCTCATTCACATCTTAGAAAGCTGCAGTAGTCTGAAACTCTTTTGACCAATAGTGACTGGAAATGGGGTTCCAGCTGGTATCCCGGCTCTAGAAACATTTTCCTGATGAGATAAGGGTTAAAATGTTAACTGCATCCTCACATACCAACCACCCTGGTGTTGTAGTAATCAGGAAGCATGCGTTCACACAAAGCCACCAGCAGCCAGAAAGCTTCCTCCTCTTTGGCATAAAGCAGCAGCACTGATGTGACAATGTTCATGGCCTAAAGGGATGAAAGAAGATGTCATCAAACACATTTTACATTTTAACATACAAGCAATTTTGTTAACCTGAAAAATGACTGAGTTATTTTTCAGGTTAACAAAATTAACCTGAAATTAATTAGGGGCCAGCATACTTTTTCCTTAAAAAAAAACAGATAATAAATGTTTAAAGGCTTTGCAAGTATACACACATATCCTTCCAAGTTTTGTCTTCTTTCCAACTCTTTAAAAATGTGAAAGCCCTTAGTCCTTGAGCCTGTTAACTGTTAACAGCCTCCATGAACACCAATATTCACCCCCCATGCACGCAAACCCTTATTCAAAAAAACTTTGTCCAAAGGCTATTTAACAAAGCTTTTAACCTGTTAAAAAATCTCGGTGTTTTTAATCCTTAATTCAGAGAGGTAACTATTTCCTTTTTAATCTTCCATAATTGTGTCTAAACCAAGTAAACATGGCTTGAGGCTCTCCTCGGGGAACAATGAAACCTTTCAAAGTTGGAGTCCTCGCCCATTATTTCCATCTGGATAAGGATGGTAGTGATAAGTAACAGGGATTTTATTCTAAAGTAACCTACTTTATTAAAAGATATTATCAGATAGCTCACAACCACTCAAGGCTCAACTACTTTAATATCCTCTTAATTAAAAAGAGGAAGATCAAAAGATAAATATGAACCCTATTATATTAGAAGGGAACTCACTCCTGTACTTCTTTTGATCTTCTAGAAACCAGTAAGTGTTCATCAGGCTTCAACAATATAAATGTCAAAAAAGGAATTTTGGGGACTTCCCTCCCTGGTGGCGCAGTGGTTAAGAATCCACCTGCCAATGCAGGGGACACGGGTTTGAGCCCTGGTCCGGGAAGATCCCACATGCCGTGGGGCAACTAAGCCTGTGCACCACAACTACTGAGCCCGTGCACAGCAATGAAGACCCAACTCAGCCCAAAATTAATTAATTAATTTTTTTAAAAAAAAGGAATTTTGGTCTAATAGGCTCTTTCTTGTAAGCCTTACTCAATAGCTTCCCAAGTGAAATTAGTAAAATTCTACTTGAGAATTAACCTGCCTAGCCCACGATCATGGTCATGGTTAGTGCCTTAGTCATTCAGTCAAGGTAAGTTCTTTTGAAGGTCTACTTGGTAACAGGCTCTGGACTAAATATTGGGGAAGGGGGGACACAGTGGTGACAAGTCTCACAGGGCATAAATGCTGAGGTCAGAGAGATAGAATAAAGACGTAAAGGTTGATTAATCAATTTGGATGTATATTTAAATTAAGTGCTATCAAAAAGATAAAATGTTGTACAGGGAGACCTGTGCTCTCTCTGTGTGTGTATGTTTGTGTAGAGGTGTAAAGGAATTAAGCCTGCTTTATCTTTTAGCTAGATGGTCAGGGAAGGTCTCTCTGAGTATGTATGTGGCCTTTAAATCTAAGGATGTTATCTAGGAGCTTCCCAAATTGTGGTATCTGTACCTAGTATAAGAGATAATTGTAGTGGGTATATAGGCAACGTTTTTTTATACTGAATTAAGCATTTATTTTAAAGTGCCTTAAAATATAACCATAGCATATAAAAGTTACATTCTCAAGGACGTTAGTTGCTTAGGAGATGCAGAGCAAGAGTCCTGTGGAACCTAGAATCCAGGCCTGGTGCCCAGGCATGCTGAGGAACAGTTAGCGACCAGCTAGGTCACCAGACGGTGGTGGATACAGAAAGGGCACTCTTGTCCCCTGGCTGAGAACCTCAGTGCAGTGGTTCTCAGCTCAGGGAGATTTCGCTCTCTGAGAGACATTTATCAACGTCTACAGACATTTTAGTTGTCACAGTTGGGGAGCTCTACTGGTGTTTAGTGGGTAGATGCTATTAAATGTGTTATTCAACAGGATTGTTATTAAACATCCTACAAAGCACAGGACCGTCCCACACAAAAAATTATTCAGTCCACAATGTCAACAGTACCAAGGTCGAGAGACCCTGGTGCAGTAATAGTTCTCTTAACCATAACGCCTTGCTCATTACTTACTGGCTAATAAAACACTTTTTTTAAAGTCTCACCCCTCTGTGACATTCACCTGGCAATACCCTATGTTAGGATTTCGAAAAGCATAAGCCGTTAAGACTCTCCTCAGAGCAGCGATGCCCATTTCGTTCTGGAAAGCTGGGTGCTCTGGGAGGGAGCGGTGCAGGTCCCTCTCAATCTCCTCCGTGGCGAGGTTGTACTTCCCCATGGACTTCTCCACGAGGTCTTCATAGTACCCGGGATGCGTGGCCTTCTCGTTGATAGCACCTGGGAAATACCCAACAGACGCAACATCAGAAAGTGGAAGCCCCGCCCTTGGTCTGTAACCACAGCTGACTGACCCAGACTCTTCACCTTCCTTCCCCTCAAAGGACACTTGCGAGATAATTATGAAATCCCATGATGACGTGTCTGTTGCAATCATGGCCAGATTGTAAATTCACTTCTGTCCTCCTTCCCTCTTCTCACTCCATAGTCAGCGGCTGTTTAAAAACCTCCCTACAGGGGCTTCCCTGGTAGCGCAGTGGTTGAGAATCCGCCTGCCAATGCAGGGGACACGGGTTCGAGCCCTGGTCCAGGAAGATCCCACATGCTGCGGAGCAACTAAGCCCGTGCGCCACAACGTGCGCCACAACTACTGAGCCCATGAGCCACAACTACTGAAGCCTGCCTGCCTAGAGCCCATGCTCCACAACAAGAGAAGCCACCACAATAAGAAGCCCACGCACTGCAACAAAAAGTAGCCCCCGCTCGCTGCAACTAGAGAAAAGCCCGCATGCAGCAACGAAGACCCAACACAGTCAAAAATAAATAAATAAAAAAACCAAACACCTCCCTATACTATATTATACCACTTATATGTGGAATCTAAAAAATAATACAAATGAATGTATATGCAACACAGAAACAGACTCACAGACATAGAAAACAAACTTATGGTTACCAAAGGGGAGAGGGAATGGGGGAGGGGCAAATTAAGAGGATGGGATTAACAGATACAAACTACTATACATAAAATAAATAAGCAACAAGGATTTACTGTTTAGTACAGGGAACTATATTCAATACCTTGTAATAACCTTAATGAAAAAAAATCAGAAAAAAGATAACTGAATCTCTATGCTGTATACCTGAAACTAACACAATCAACTATACTTCAATAAAAAAGTAATAAGGATGAATTAACAAAAAAAAACCTCCCTAAGATAGAGGTTTCCAACCTAAAAACTGTGTTCCAAGGAACTTCCACAGACAATCCTGAGGGGCTTCTCAGAGAATAAAAGGGAAGTGGGCAGAGAAAGCCGAACTGAGGCCTCCCCGGCCTCTGCCCTCCCTCAACCAAGCAGCTTTGCTTGTATTTTATTGGGGTTTTCCTTAGGATTTCACTTGAAAAAGGAGGGTCTGCTTCTCAAAATAAGTTTGGAAACTGTTTGTTAAAGCATAAGCTTTGAAGGGGTCACAAACAGCCATACTGAAGGGTAGGAGGAAGTATTAGGACACATGGAGGATTTTTAGAATTGCAGCGGGCAGGAGAGGTATTCTCGGCAGTGATGAGCCACTGCTATGGAGGGGAGTTCCTCAGTGCTGGGGATGACGATGGAGAGGTGGGTGAGAATCACTGCTTTGAGATATTTGCATTTTATGATTCTTAAAGGCAGAAAAACTCTGGATGCAAACATTTGAATCTAAATCTATTTAAATATAATTTACCTAAGTATAAATTATATATACATACACACACATAAATATATACAGATAAAAATACACATACATATATGTACATATTATATAATGAATAGATATATATATATGTTAAATATATATATATATATATATATATATATATATATATATATATACACACTATACACACACACACATATTTAATGACAGGGTAAACTGACTTGTGTTTCACTGATTAGAAATTAGAACCCTGGGCTGACCCAGTCCTTGCCACAGGGGGTCACCCGGAGAGCCAGCCTCATCACTCACACTTGCCCTGGAAAAGCAGTCTGGTTGACGGCAACTTAACATTGGCTTTGGCTCTCTTCTCAAGGGAGATTTGCAAGGATTTCTGGCCATCTGGCCTGCACCTCACTTCAGTGGGTACAGAGAGCCAGGCCCTGGTACAGTGGTCCTAAGAGTTATGGGAAGCAGGGCAGGACTCAGGCGGGGCTCCCCTGCTGGGGGCTGGGCTCTCCCCGTGGGTGGGCTGGCCTCCATATGAACCCCACGCCCTGTGCACTGGGTGGAAATATGGGCTCAGTTCTCTACCCAACAGAGATGGTGTGTAGACCACATCACCCTTTGGCCTCACATAGCCCATCACAGTTAAAGAAAACGCTGGGTCTAACTCTGAATGTGTCTTTATAACAAGGCTGTGGACTGTCGTATGCTGTTTCCCCGGCGGCTAACGTGTTTCATTTTCATCTAAAATGTGGCTGTAAATAACTTCCAATTTGAATAAAATGAAAATGGAATTTTTTGTTTACTCTGTCAGCCATCTGAATCAGGTTGTCAAGGTGATCTGTTCGCCACACACAAGATAGACAGCAGACTGGATGGTAAGGATCTTCTTGGGCTGGACTGGTAACCAGAAATGATTTGACTCACATTTGGGTTTCTAAATGAGGAGCTATGGCTGCTCTATGTAAAGCAAATGAAAAACAAGACGTGTAAATGAGGATAGAACAAACTAGTTTTACATGAAACAGATAAAACCAATTATTTTTCAGGATTCTATCCCCCTACTTCTGAGACATATCTCATTATAGGCAACTGCCATTTATATCCACTTCTAGAAAGAGCTACAGGTGTTTTTTATCTCAAAGGTTTTCTTGTAAGTCTGGTAACTATGCTTTTAATTTTAATGTCATTTTTAAAATAAAAGGTTTTGATAATAGTACTTGTGTCAGATCACCTCACATTCAAATAAAATTTTTCACATGGGCCTATTTAAGGCGATTACATTTCAAGCTTCTAACCAGATAAAGTAACTGATTTATATATTAAAGACTGGTGACACCCAAAGGAATGCTCTGTTGTTTGTGACAGAATAGATCCCTGGCATACACCAGATGCTTAGTCTGGGAGGAAGGATGGGCTTAGCCAGAAGGACCTCTGGCTTCTGTAGCAGGGCTCTAAGGTTTAACCTGACAGTGTTGTATTTGGGCATGAGCCTGGCAGCGGGCCAGTGAGGATGGACACAGCTTTCCCATGGGTCCAGGACACGTCCCCTTCTGTCCTTCCTGGCATCTCCAGCTTGGAGTTTATGATCCAGGAAGGCTTTCGTTCCCAGGGCTGATTCTGGCCTCTCTTCCTGGTCTCCAGTGATAACCAGCAAATTCAAGAGGTGGCAAAAATCAAGGAGAAGCGTCTTCTATTCCTTCATTTCTACCCTCTCCCCCATCCCAACGAAGACTCTGACAGAGTGCCACACTTAAACATCCTCAATGAAGCTGACACAGCTGGGAAAGGAGAAAAGGGACTCCAAAAATCACAAAGAATTACACTCTTTTTCTTCAGTCTCCGTTTTATCCTAACTAGAGTTAGTGAAGGAATAGAAGAGGTTATGAGGACTCGAGGGATGGTGTCTTCAACATCTGGTCTGTTGAATATGTGTGCTGTATTTTTACTGAGGGAATTCAACACTCTGGCAAGGAACTGTGATCTAGCACTGAATCAGGGGGTTACATATTTGAAAGAGCCCTGATGCACGATGGAAGGCGGAAGGGCAGCCCCGGGGTCCCCAGCTCCCACCCCGAGCCCGGCCATACCTGAGAGCAGCAGCCAGAGCTCCCCGCGCATGCTCTCGGGTACGCCCTTCAGCACCAGGTCCCGTGTCTTTTCCGTGCGGTACATGCAAATCCCTTGCCCGTACTCAGCAAAGTGAATCTTCCAGGCTTGCTCTTTCAAAAACTCTTTGGCCTGAAAGGGATAATGAAGCATCACTACATCCCAACGTACTTCGACAATGGTTAGGACAAGTTCAATGGAAGGTCAGAACACTTTCCCTGGTGAATGGAGCAGTTAAGTTCTGGACAGAATTCATGAGAACAAAGAACTCAGATTTTCTCGAGTCCTTGCCAGATATGACACATGTATGCCCGTGGATCTGCCACGAAATTTTCTGTCCTAGAGTCAGAATTGTACTTACCTGAGATGAGTCAGCAGAATGCAAATGATATTTATGGCTTTATGTCTATACCTCCAGGTGAAACAGTGGATGTCTTTTAAACGTGGTTTGAGACACTACATACTTATTTGTTGGCTGACTTATACAACAGTTAAAAACAAGACCAAAAAAGGTCAGCTGTACCCTCTATAACATCTCCTTCCACGATGAAGCCACTCTGAAACCCAATGACATATAACCATGTCATTATATGTTATATTTATATGTCATTTTTGTTTCTTCAACAAAATATCCTTTACTTGTAGGAAAATATCTATTGACATGTTGATGAGTTTACTTTTATTTAAAAAGATTTTTTAAACGTTATTGTTCTAATATAGAAAGTTCCGGGCAAGAGGAGAAGGCACCCACCAATTTCGGGTTGAACTCCTCGGGAGACCGCCGCCGATACATGGTCATCAGGGTCTGTGTGGCCGTGGGGACGCTGTTGCCATTGAGGTTAAACTGGCGCTCACCGTCAGCATCGGAGCTCGTGCTTCTCTGGGGACTGGAGGAAACGAGGCTGCTGGGCCGAGAATACACCTGCCGATGCAGAGAGCAACAAGATGCTGGAACCATTTTGGCTACAGAATCTACTTCTTCGGCGTCCTCTGGACAGACACCAATAGCTACGTCATGGTTCCTAAGAGGTTTCTTGTGACGTGACAAAATAGGAGAAAGGCAGCAAGCCAGCACTTTGATGGGGATTAGATGGGGTCACGGGCCACAGAGCTTCAATGCCCAAAATAGGTTTCCTCTGTATTTTAGATGCATTTTTACAACAAACTGGTTGGCCACGTGTCTCTCTGATTAGTATGCATGCAAAGCATGATGTGGTTGAATCAACTGCTAGTGGGATCACCTCCCTCACCTCCTCTCTAGCTTCCGGTGCCTCAGAAATGCCTACAGAAGCTTGGAGCAGGAAGACGGGGGCAGGCATGTTACTCATGAGCTCACCATTTCTGCCATGTATTTTAGCTGCTAGTAAGCTGCTCTCTCACTTGAGCTAATTACATATCTGTCAGGGCTCCAGTTCTTTGGATGTCTAGGGCTTAATTCAATAGGGATACAATTCGTATTTTATCAAATCATCATAATGATGTTGTATTTCAGTTTTGAGTGACCTCTGTACCGTTCCCAACAAGGTCACTTATATAGACCAGAGTCACTTGCTATGTGACCAGGACAAATTACTTAATAATGCTTTCAACAGTGAAAGAAGAGGGATAGACCAGATGATCTCTAAGATTCTGTCTGGCCCTATGATCCCAAACATAAACTCCACGAGATTTAAATGAGATATTGCTCTGGACATCAGAGTAGGTGGTTCATCTTAGCACAGCTGCAAAGCTTCAAGATCAAACTAACAGACAGGGAGGTGAACACCCCCGGGAAGAGTAAGAAGATGAACCAAAACACCTGCAGGTGCCTTCCACAGACCTCATCATCTGAACTGTTGTAGCTTCCTGCAAACTCTTTGTCCGAGTATATTTTGGAGGTCGTCTGTTGCAGGAAATCAGAGATCCTCTGCACTAGAAAGTCTCGATCTCTCAAATTGGCAAACAGGAAGGTCATCCTGTTCTTGGTGCTGATGGATAAAGGACTGGGGAGCACGCTGGAGCTGTCTGCCTTTTCTACAATCGTCACCTGAAAAGAAACAGGACACCGAGAGTATTATTTTCCAGGGATTATCCGACAGCAACCTCTGAGTAGCACTGAAAAGAACACAACACTCTTAAATCTCTGTAGAAACCTCCTCTATTTTATTGAGGCAAGTTGAGATCCTTTAGCCCTGTTCCAGTAAAATAAAACAGCTCATAACAAATCAAACTGGAGCTGGAATCATCTTACTGGTCTTTCTAAATTAGTAGCTATAAATTGAGAGGGATTTTTGCCCCCCAGGAGACATTTGGCAAGATCTAGAGGCACTTCTAGTAGTCACAAGTGGAGGGTATCACTGGCATCTCATAGGTAGAGGAAGGGATGCTGCTAAACATCCTACAGTGCACAAGACCCAGGACAGCCCGCCCCCAACAAAGTCCGGCCCAAGACGCCAACAGTGCCAAGGTTGAGAAACCTTGTTGTAAAGGAATTCTTTGATTTTCATTAAAATTTATTGGAACCATAAGAGGGAGGACTCCTAGCTGTTGCTTCATCTGTAAGAGACAGAAACAACCGATGACACTGGGCCCTTTTACCAGCTTAATGTGGGGATGGCTTTCAAAACACCACCAATCCTTCAAGCGTCTCATTTAGACTCCAGGGCTTTGCATCCCTCACCTCTTGCCACTTCAAAGTTTTAAAGGCTCGATTCTGAACAGACATGACGTAAACAGCTTAACTGCATTGGCTGACTGTGTGTGTGTGTGTGTGTGTGTGTGTGTGTGTGTGTGTGTGTGTGTGTTTTAGCTTTGAAATGACGACATACATTTGGTGGCTTATAATAGGATTTTCATCAACTGGAAACTAGGATAAATGCATTACAACTTTTTTCTTAGCACATTAGGAAGAAGATCTCAAGGCCAGCCCTAGATAAATGGTTTATTTGCAGCAGCTCTGACTCTGTAGAGTTAAGTTTCTTTCCCTTCTTCATTTCCACATGTAAGCAGTCTAGACAGGTTCAACTTCAACCTCTTCATCAGCATTTTCATGTGAAATACATTTCCTCCCAAGCAGAACTTTAAAAACTTTTCTCCCCTTCAAGGCTAAGGAACTTCTTGGAATTGCCTAAAAAGTTGCATGGTCCCAAGTGCAAACAGATATTACTGGGGTCCATGAAGGGAAAAAATTGCAGGACCTGTCTTCTGTTCTCAGACTTCATAAATATGTACAAGTTAGATATATACTTACACTTTTTTAAAGGAATCTCCGAGATACCTGGAGTTGCACATAAAAGTGTTTTTTTTTCCCTCAATGCAAAAGAAGCTAGAGAAATTGGGGGAAAAAAACCCAACTTCTTTATCATGAAAAGGATTTTCCCATGACACTTCAGACATGTGTTAAACACTGCTTATTTTAAAAGACTGATAAAAACTTCCTTTTCTCTCAGTAGATTTTTTGATTCTTTTAGTCACCAGGCATCTGAGATTAAATGACAGATGTCAAGGAAATTAAAGATTCAAGTTCTCTGCCTAAAACACAGACATCATGTGCATCGTGATGGAGTCAAAGTGGAAAGTCCTGCATCTAGCGGGATCATGAATACAGAGACAGCAAGAAAGCTCCCTCAGAAAACCTAGGAAGGTTCCCACGGGTTACAACCTATTTTTCACTGGCAAACGAGTTCTAGTAGAATTCTACCTCATAAGCTTTGTGCCACCAGGAACGGGCAACAGCTATATCCGAATATTCTACAGAATAATGAGACACATTTTCGTTACCAACTTGGGTTATAAAATAGATCAAATTTAATCAAATCTTGGTGTGTCATATGGAACACTTACAAGGTAATTTATAATTGAAAGAAAAGAGGAACTTTATCTGGAATCTCTAATGAGGACCCCGATCACTTCACTTTATCCTCCTGCTTTGCTGCCTCAGTAATTTCTATAAAATCTACAGCAATATGATTCTTTGTAAACATTTAACACGTATCGACTTGGTCTCCCTTAAGTCTGTATGTAGAATATATACTAACAATCTCCAGTCAATATTTCTACTTATTTATAAAAAGTTAAATAAAACAACAATTCCTAGTCTACACAATCCTAAAAGTAGCCGTTCTGAGGAGGATGCAGTGTTCCCACGGAGGGTCCTGCTCATCAATCAGCTTAACTCAGTTCACAGACACACCACCTCTACTCAAACAGACCTGGATGGAGGGTGGGAGCCTCGTCCTTGTGTTTTTCTGTCATTATCATACCTAGAGGTAATAAAAATTACATTAAGTCCTTTGCTTCTTCCATTAGTCGAGGTTCGGGATTTACCATGAATATACCTCAGCGATTCATCAGGTTAAAGGACAGGGCACTGCTGTCTCATTGAGCATTTCTTTAAAGCTGTATCCTCCAACCACAACACGCTTTATTATTTTTTTTTTTTTTGCGATACGCGGGCCTCTCACTGTTGTGGTCTCTCCTGTTGCGGAGCACAGGCTCCGGACGCGCAGGCTCAGCGGCCATGGCTCACGGGCCCAGCCGCTCCGCGGCATGTGGAATCTTCCCGGACCGGGGCATGAACCCGTGTCCCCTGCATCGGCAGGCGGACTCTCAACCACTGTGCCACCAGGGAAGCCCAACACGCTTTATTTTTAAATGCTACCTCTACCATTGTCCCTCTTCTGATTTACCCTGAAATATGACTGAATGATCTTTGCGCTACCGCCTGCTGGGGAAAACTAGCAAGCAGAAGATGGGCTGAGGACATGAACCACTATTCTCTTAATTCCCCCAAACTCTCACCATCCTATTATAAATCACACTAAAATGTACACAGAGCACCTGGACCAAACCGGGAGGTGGGGAACAGGAGAGAAGATGTCTGGACAGCAGCTCCCAGCCCCTCTCTGCTCCTGAGTTCTCTCTAGATAAACAAAGTGATGATTCACTTCATAAATGACACATTCACAGTACATTCTTAATCCCAGGATGGGTTTCCCTAGCCAGTCCAGGTCACTCTGCTTTACTATGTTCAGGTAGTACTTGATGAAGAAAATTTTTAGTAGCAGCCTTGGTGATAGATGTTAACTGGACTTATCGTGGTGATCATTCTATAATATATACAAATATCAAATCACTACTTTGTTCACCTGAAACTAATACGTTATGTCAATTACACCACACATACACACACACAGACACACAGACACACACACACAGAGTTTAGTAACTCCCTAAGACAAAGTTTGCTGGAAAAAGTCATGAAATGCCTTTCAGAGCCAATTATAAGTCCTGATGAATTATCCATCTCAGAATTCACTCCCAACAATTCCTGGCCTCCAAATGTGTTATAATACCAGTTAGTTCACCCTATAAGAAGGAGAACTAGATTTTTCAATTGTTTAACATTTTGCATTCTTTTTGATCCACCAATTAAACTTCTAGGAATTTATCAATTAAGGAAAATTATACATATGACTGGGAGAAAACTAAAAACAATGCAAAGGTCCAAGCACAGGTAACCTGAAAAGAAGAAATAAATTATACATATATTAATGGAATAATATGCAGTCACTAGAAGTTACATGGTAAAAGAATATTTTATGATACGGGGAAAAGTTTAGTGTACACCCACTGTTAAGGGAATTAAGAAAAAAAGAAAAATTCTTTATGTTTTATATCTAAATAATATAAATGACATATACACAGCAATGTATAGAAAGCCTGAAAAGCTGTACAGCGGAATGTCAACATGGTCGTCTTTGAAGGGTGGGATTAGGACTGAATTTTGTTTTCTTTTTATTTGTACTTTTACTAATTTTCTGTGATAATGATACAATATTTTTGAAACAAGAAAAAACAAACAAAATTTGCTTACATAAATGATTTTGTTAAAAAAAAAAAGAAAAGAAGGCAGAAGGAAACTTGAATCCTTTACTATAGAGAATCTTAATAAAGGGTCAATCTTGATTAAATAGCCAAAGCTTCTAACCGTCTTAATTTCTAGAAAAGGACCAGAGTAAGTTGCAAGTTACCAGGTCAGAAACTGTGGGTCTGCCAGCCCTTGACATCCTAACTTTGAGTTGCTTCTCAACCCCAAACAGCAAGGTTTCCATACAAGTGCCAGAATAATCTGTCACTGTGAGGACACGACAGAACCCACCTCCACCCCAGATACAATCAGAATGTTTCTTAGTCTTCACTGTCTATGGGCATCAGCCTGGCACTCTATTAAAATACAGACTCCCAAACTTGCAGCGATCCAGAAGATCTGGGCTGGGCTCAGGAATCTGCCACCGTGGCCAGCGGTCCCAGTGGTTCTAATGCAAGGAATCGACAAACCAGACAGATCTGAACACTTGGCTTTCTGATTCACAACCTAGACTGTCTCCTCTGAAGACCAAGCTGCTCAGGCTGTGAGTCAGGTGTAGTAACTACATTTTCTAGCTTCTGTATTTGATGTTTTCACATCTTGGGGCCTTTTTGACCCAGAGTTAGCCAACTCCTGGAGATAGTAAAGGACTCACCTGTGAGCAGGGCTTTTATAGGCAAACCAACCAATCCAAGCCCATACCCCAGTGACGACCTATATCTGCTCTCACACTCAGGGCCACATTCACCTGCCCTCATCACCCCAGGGCCAGGTACCAGATAACTAGGGATAGGCCCTCTGCCCTGGAGCCTGCCAAAGTTATTCAGCTCGCCAATCCTAAGCCTGCTTACCCTGCCCTGCCTCGCCTGTTTCTTCCCATGGAAACCACAATAAAGGCTCTTGCCCATGTTTTCCCCAGCTTCTTTGCCTGCTGGCTCACCCTGGTGCTTCCCTGCGTGGTCCCCACGGCATGGCGTGCTCCCCCTAGTGGAATCTGTGAGTATAGCAAGAAATCTTTTCAATGACAGTCATCTCCTGCTCTGTTGGCCTCACCTTACCTGAACAAGAATGAAATCTACATTTTAAAATACCAGGCTGTCTCTGGAAGAAAATATCTCGCAGGTCCCATGGTCACTCAGAGCAATGACAACAAATAAAAGAGTGGCATGGGACTTCCCTGGTGGTGCAGTGATTAAGAATCCGCCTGCCAATGCAGGGGACACGGGTTCAATCTCTGGTCTGGGAAGGTCCCACACGCCGCGGAGCAACTAAGCCCGTGCGCCACAGCTACTGAGCCTGTGCTCAAGAGCCCACGAGCCGCCAACTACTGAAGCCCGTGTGCCTAGAGCCCAGGCTCTGCAACAAGAGAAGCCACTGAGATGAGAAGCCCGCGCACCGCAACGAAGACCCAACACAGCCAAAAATAAATAAAATTTAAAAATATATTAAAAAAAAAAAAAAAAGAGTGGCATGGGACTTCCCTGGTGGTGCAGTGATTAAGAATCCGCCTGCCGATGCAGGGGACACGGGTTCGTGCCCTGGTCCGGGAGGATCCCACATACTGTGGCGTGGCTGGGCCCGTGAGCCATGGCCGCTGAGCCTGCGCGTCCGGAGCCTGTGCTCCGCAACGGGAGAGGCCACAACAATGAGAGGCCCGCGTACCGCAAAAAAAAAAAAAAAAAAAAAAAGAGTGGCAGTGGCAGATTCGACCAAAGAATTATGAACACTCACCTATGGTTAAAAGCCAACTCACGGCTCGTAAAAGATACACAGAAAAGTATTACCAGTAAAACTCTTAAAATACCCTAAAAGTTCCATTTTCACCTGCCACTTACCTCTCGGAGTGGGATAATGAGGCTGCACAGGTTTTCCTCCTTGCTGGTAAAGCAGATGTAGTTTGTGGACACAAACATCTGCCCCAAAATGTGCATTTTGTTGAATGGAGTCCAGAGGGTGCAGTCTGTGTGGCCATCTAATTTTTCATCTTTGGGCAGCCGGAAAAGTGCACGGTATCTCTCACTCTTTGCCCTGGCATCCAGATCGCTGGAAAGCAACAAAAATAACTCACCCCACACAAAATAAAATTTTCAGTACCTCTAAATGATGCGGCAATGGAGGTTCCCCAGCCCATCTTTCCCCTCCTCCATCTAGTGAGACTTATTCCTACCTTCTTGGCTTCCTGCTGGCATTAACTCCAAACTATGACCCAAAAGCATAATGAAATTATTTTAATGTATTTAGGTCCCTTGTGTAGCCATTTTGCAATCAGTATCTGTGAATGTCAAAGGATCTTAGGAAAACAAGGCCTGGCCAGGAAATCATTCTCTTTCTAAAAGAATACAGTAATTTCGTAAGAGATGATTACATTTATCCATGACTCATCCAGAGCTACTCTTGGGGCCTTATCTTTTAAGAACGACCTAATGCAAATACACGCAAGCCACATGAATCTGCTGACTGACACTGTCCACATTGAGTAGACAATAAGACTGCCCAAAACACAGGAACGACCCACCTCCAGGACAACCAGAGTATCTAACCTCATCTGGGTCCTCAGGTAACTACGATCTTTTCCCTAATGAGTTCCTTTATCCTGTTCATCATGGCAGTTATTTAAACCTCTTTGCTCAAGCTTTCATGCTACTTCGGCCCCCTGTCGATCCAGTTTCTGGCTTCACAGGGCAAAGACAGGCCCTCCCATTCCCTCCCTCCTGTCTCCAAAACCAACTCCATCCTCATCTCATCCTACTTCCTTTCCCTGTTTCAAAGGGAGATGTATCAGCACACATAAGCATCCTTTTCCATGTCCTATGAGATGTCACTTTTAAAATTATTCATTTTCTTCTAGCTTTCTCTCCATGCTCCCTTCTGTCCCTGCACTTAATCCCTCACCAAGAAACTCTTCCCATCTGCCTACTTCATACCATCCTCTGGTCAAATCTTTTTCATTCTACAATGCGCAAGCCCCCTCCTTTCCCACCGAATTTCTTGAAAAAGCAGTCCGTACTGTCCTAATGCCCTTGTCTTGCCTTTCACGTGCTATTCAACCCACTGTAGTAACCCATCTTCTTCTTACTCTATCAAAACATGTCTCAAATCACCAAAAGCGTTTTAATTGCAGTGACTTCTTGTCCGGTACCAGCTGGATGGCAATGATTGCCAATTCCACTTTGATGTCTTGCAGGCAACTCAACACGATAAAACTGAGCCCTCATATCCCTTGGACAAGCTCTTCCTTCCCTCATCCCCACCTCAGTTAGGGGTAATTCCATGCATACCATCACACTTTAGAGCATCAGCTTTTCCCTCGCCTTCTCTCTAGCCCAGATCCAGACTTCCAGGCCTCTCTGCAGCCTCGCTTCATCTCATGCTCAGCCACCTTTCACACGTGTGATGGACTAACTTCCCTCCGTGCTTTTCCCTTTTGCTTCTCCCATCATGTTATTCCCGCTGCCTGAAATATCCATCCTACTGACTCTGAATGAGTAATGTCTACTATGTCTTGAGAGCCCAGCTCCAAGCAGCTCCGCTGAGAGGTCTTTCCTACACACTCTGCCCATCTCCCCATGTGTGTGCTCATAGGAACAGAAGAGGTCCCATCCCATTGTACTGGAGCTGGTCATGTCTGCCTCGCTTAATGAACTGGGAGTGCCTTACGTAGTCTTTTTCAGTTTTGTATCTATACCTGGAAAACTGTTCTGAACCCTTGAAGTTGTTCAGAAAAGGTTAACTTTCATAAAGGAACAGATGTGTTTCTTGTTTCCGAAGTCTGTAAAAGACGCTAAGTCTCTGAAACCTACCGCTTTAGAGCAGACACTTTTTTAGGAGATTTCTTTTTCAGTTTAGGCAGGGATCGATCTTGTTCAAACCCCTCATTGTCTAAGAGTTGCCTCATGGCGATGTTGGCGAGCTGCTCCATTAACTTGAAGGTCTCATTGATGTTGAGGAATACGGAGAAGAAATGTTCGCTGGACCTTGTGCTCACTTTGATCATGTCAGGCAGAAGCAGCGTGGCGTTCTTCTCGAGCTGAGTGATGTCCACCCACCGGATAACCAGCTTGGCTGAGCACAGGGAACAAGGTTGGGTCAACACACAGCTGCTCAAAATCCTTTCGAGATACTGGAAACTAACAACCCTGCCCCCCAATTTCACTGACCTCCTTTGAGTTTATGTGCCCATGTTTATCATTGTTCTGTTTGTTAGTTTTAACAGACAAACCTGGGCCACAAAAATTCTGAGTTACAATTATTACGGATTTAAGTCCATGTCTACTAAATGAATTGTACCTTTGGTGAGTCTTTACTACTTCATAACTAATTTCGTTACAACCGTTGAGCCAAAAATGATTGAATTCAATTGTTAAGTCATCACAAAATAGTGCCGGCTCAGTTACAACTACAGATTTATTATTGTTGATGTTTGGATGTGGTTTATGCGTTCAGGGCAGGCAAACCTCAGTAGACTTTCAAAAGCTTCCCTCTGAAATTCTAGAGAACTCACCTTCCCTTCCCATCAGAAAAGAATAAAAGCAAAGGTGGTTAATACTGAGGTACATCCAACCCTGTCGGGGAACCTTCCCCTTCCAGTAGCTGCAAGAGTAATAGTTGACGAGTTTCTCTTCCTCAGGCATTCCAAACAGCCGATGGAACTTCACGATGGCTTCCTTGAACTTCTCTGTGTCATCATCTTCCTTCACATCATTGATTTTGTTATACTCTGCAATGATGCCCTAAGAAGCGATAAAGCACAAAACACACAACTGGTATCACTATGACTAGAGCTGCTTTTGCCCGTATCTTGTACATAACTGGAAAGGAACAAAAAATTTCTAAGGCCAGAGTTCAAAAAAATTGAATTATTTTCAAAGCCAACTCCCCAATTCTAAGCCAATTAACAAGCAGCATTTATGTCCTAAAAGATTTTCAAAGAGCAATATAGATTTTAATATCTGTTTATTGGTACTAATCATGTTTTTAAGTTCACTTAGAATGAAGCCCATAGTTTTCTTTTACACATGAGGAGATGAAAAGATTTTGCTAGTTCTACTACTTTTCCTAGCTTATCATGATAGACTTATCCCAAAGGTCAACCAACGTCTGCCTTTCTCAAAAACTCAATGAGGGGCTTCCCCGGTGGTCCAGGGGTTAAGAATCCGCCTTCAGGGCTTCCCTGCTGGCACAGTGGTTAAGATTCCTCCTGCCAATGCAGGGGACATGGGTTTGAGCCCTGGTCCGGGAAGATTCCACATGTTGCAGAGCAACTAAGCCTGTGTGCTACAACTACTGAGCCTGTGCTCTAGAGCCTGTGAGCCACAACTGCTGAAGCCCGCGCACCTAGAGCCTGTGCTCCACAACGAGAAGCCACTGCAATGAGAAGCCCTTGCACTGAAACGAAGAGTAGCCCCCGCTTGCTGCAACTAGAGAAAGCCCGCACACAACAACGAAGACCCGACGTAGCCAAAAATAAAATAAATTAAAAAAAAAAAAGGATCCGCCTTCCAATGCAGGGGACTCAGGTTCGATCCCTGGTCAGGGAACTAAGATTCCCACGTGCTGCAGGGCAACTAAGCCCGCACACTGCAACTACTGAGCCCATGTGTTCTGGAGCCCTCACGCCGCAACAAAAGATCCTGTGTGCTACAACTAAGCAACTAAGACCCGATACAGGCAAAAAATAAATAAATATTTTTAAAATAAATAAAAGAATGACATTGGGACTTCCCTGGTGCCCCAGTGGTTAAGACTTCATGCTCCCAATGCAGGGGGCCCGAGTTTGATCCCTGGTCAGGGAACTAGATCCTGCGTGCAGCAACTAAGACCCAGCGCAGGCAAATAAATAAAAAAACAAAAACTCAATGAAATTTCATCATGAATGGAAAGAGAGGAAGAAAGACCAAAACACATGCCACTAACTGACACTGGCCACAGACCCACTGTCTCAGGGCCATGAATGACATCAGGCAACATAGATAAAAGGAACAAGTCACCATTTGAGCAGAAATGGGGTGAATATCGGAGCAAAAATTAGAGTAGACACACAACCTTTAGTCAGTTGTGCAGGAAATAAAATATATACACGGCACGTGACTGGCTTAATCTACTATTTAATCATTATAGTAGCTTGAGAGGCTGTTTCATTGTTACCCAGTTCCTTCATAATTCCCTGAAAAGTGGCTCCTACCTATATCCCTTGACAGAAAACGCTCCTTGGAATTCCACCTTGACTTTGTAATCACCAAATACCTCTCACCTCATCTCCATTTTCTCTGATCACAAGGTAGCTAGAAAAGCATGAGCTTTTGAGCATGGAAGTCTTGGGTTTCGATCCCAAAGGTGTCACTGCATGTCTGTGTGAATCTGGGCAACTTCTCGGGGTCTCCTTGACATGACTGAGCCCTCTGTATTGCAAGGATAGAAAACTGAAATTGCCCTCATACCTAGAATTCCTGCCTCTGGGCTCTTACGCTCCCAGTATATGCTGGATACTCCCTATAAATTTATCTTCCTAAAACTTATTAAAAAACTACAAAATTCTTATTATCAAAATTGTTTCCCTATAATCACCATATAAAATCTAAAATTCTATACCATGCACGTTGTTGATCCAACCAACACTGCAACCTTTGCTCTCACTGTACTACATCTTACAAGATTCCCAACTGTTTTCCTCTGCCTTAGTCAACCTAAGGCACACTCAGGGCCTGAATGTGTCATTTTTGTGCTTTTCTACCTTCTTGCCTGTGGTCCTGCCATTCTGAGTGCCTAAAATCTAGAATCAGACTGTTTTCTGTTTCACTAATCCTACCTAGTCTCAAAGTCTGGTCTAATTCCCACCTCCTTATGAATCCTTCTCCCAGCTATGACTGTCTTTCCCCACATTAAGTACTTTTGATTCTCTCTGCCTGATGTATTGAAATTTATTTTTCAATACATATAATGTCCTGAATTTTATTTTCACTGCCAGACCTTCCACCCTAGTTGCCAGCAGTTGTGGTACTAAGGAGTGATGGTGGGAGGGAGGGGAAGGAGGGCTTTAGTCTTCCATTATCTCCATCACCATTCAATTCTAGTAAAAGAACAGACTATGTAAACAACTATAACAGCAAACACAACCCAAGACAAGTCTCCAGCCTATTCTTCTGATAAGAAGCCAACTTTAGCCCCTTTACATACTCCAGGAATTATCACAATGGCTTCGCTACTGGCATGCCATCAGGCATCTTTCCACACTGTGATATATTTTGTATGGCTACACGCATTCCCACCTTTAAAATGTCCACAGGTTATCAGTGTAAGAGGGAAAAAGTCCAATCTGCATCTCATGCCATAAAACCCCTTTCTTGATCTGCCCAAATCAACCTATCCAGGCTTAGTGTAAATATCCTCTGTGAAACTAACCCAATCCCAAATGAGGACTTGCATTCTCATCTGTGTGTTCTCTTTATATGTTGGCTGAAAGTATTTTGTTTATATGTCCCTCGACCACTAAATATACATTTCAGAAACAAATATAATGCCTCGAACAGTTTTTACCACCAGTATCTAGCAACTAAAAGACATTTAATAAAAGATTATTAAAAGGGTAGGGCTTCCCTGGTGGTGCAGTGGTTAAGAATCTGCCTGCCAGTGCAGGGGACACAGGTGTCAGCCCTGGTCCGGGAAGATCCCACATGCCACAGGGCAGCTAAGCCCGTGCGCCACAACTATTGAGCCTGCGCTCTAAAGCCGGCGAGCCACAACTACTGAAGCCTGTGCGCCGAGAGCCTGTGCCCTGCAACAAGAGAAGCCACGGCAATGAGAAGCCCGTGCACCGCAACAAAGAGTAGCCCCCGCTCATTGCAAGTAGAAGGTCCGCACGCGGCAACGAAGAGCCAATGCAGCCAAGAATAAACAAAATAAATAAAAATTTTTTAAAAGTTTAAAAGGGTGTATGTTGTTTTTCCAAATTAGCATGTATCTTAAGGGGCCATATCTTAGTCTTTATTGTGTCCTGCAGAGTCACAGATTTCTAAGTCTAAAATTGTTTGAGTTAGCAAAATTAACTTGGAAAGCTAAGTACCAAGTTGCTGACACCTGTTCTTTTGTCATATGGGAGGACTGAATGGCTGGCATCGGTAGTAGCAATGTACTTCCCTGAGAGTATCTAAGGTAAGGTTGTTTCCTCTAATTACTTTTGGTGCTACTCCACTGAGAGAATAGAGGTGTTGGCTTTGATGGAGGCCAGGGGAGACCCATTTTGGACCTCGGCTGCTTTGAGGGTGAGCAGGCTTTGGTAGTGTGCTATCCTACGGAACTGTAGACAGCCAGGAGGCAGCATGAGGGCACTGGACCTCTGGGTGGGGAGGAGAAGAAGCCACTTCAGAGAGAAGAGGGATGGAAACACCTTAGCCAGTTGGCACACACATCTACAGCCTATGTGACATTTCAAAGTTATCAGTGCCTTCAGACGGGGAGCCAAAAATATATAAGAATGAAAAGAAGAAATAAATAAATGAATAGATGAAAGGGACTGAATGAGAACCACTAATAAGAAGTAGCAGTTGGGGGGCTTCCCTGGTGGCACAGTGGTCGAGAGTCTGCCTGCCGATGCAGGGGACGCGGGTTCGTGCCCCGGTCCGGGAGGATCCCGTGTGCCGCGGAGCGGCTGGGCCCGTGGGCCATGGCCGCTGAGCCTGCGGGTCCGGAGCCTGTGCTCCGCAACGGAAGAGGCCACAACTGTGAGAGGCCCGTGTACCGCAAAAAAAAAAAAGAAAAAAAAAATTTAGTACAGTAGAAGAAATAAAATAAAAATTGATCAGTCTGTAGAATTTTAATGAGAAACACTGTTGGATCACTTCCTAGAATTCCTCCTTAACCTAGATTTAAAGAAAGGCTTCTATGACTGAACATCCAGATGCTATAATAGAAAAAACTGATGATTTTGACCAAATAAAAATGTAAACTTTGCCAGGCGAAAATTATCATGAGCCAAGTCAAATGACAAACATACATCATTGATACAGGGTTAACAGGCTTTGTATAAAAAGAACTTTTATGGGCTTTCCTGGTGGCGCAGTGGTTGAGAGTCTGCCTGCTGATGCAGGGGACACAGGTTTGTGCCCCGGTCTGGGAAGATCCCACATGCCGCGGAGCGGCTGGGCCCGTGAGCCATGGCCGCTGAGCCTGCGCGTCCGGAGCCTGTGCTCCGCAACGGGAGAGGGCACAACAGTGAGAGGCCCGCGTACCGCAAAAAAAAAAAAAAAAAAAAAAAACTTAAAAAAATATGTATATATTTATTTGGCCGCACCGGGTCTTAGCTGCGGCACGTGGGATCCTCATTGCCGAGTGCGGGATCTTCAGCTGTGGCATGCAGGTTCCTAGTTGTGGTATGCGGGATCCAGTTCCCCGACCTGGGATCAAACCTGGGCCCCCTGCACTGGGAGCGCAGAGTCTTAGCCACTGGACCACCAGGGAAGTCCCAAGAGCTTTTAAAAATTAAAGAAAAATAAGACCAAAGTCTCAGAGAAAAATAGGTAAAAGACATGAACAGTCTACAAACAGGGTTATAAAAACAGCCCTTAAACATAAGAAAAGATGTTTAACTTCACTCATAAATGAGATAAATACAAATTAAAACAATACTAAAACAAGCGTGCCACGGAGCAGCTAGAGCCCATGCACCACAACTACTGAGCCTGCATTCTACAGCCCGCGAGCCGCAACTACTGAGCCCACACGCCACAACTACTGAAGTCCGAGCACCTAGAGCCTGTGCTCCCCAACGAGAGAAGCCACCACAATGAGAAGCCCATGCACCACAATGAACAGTAGCCCCCACTCGCCACAACTAGAGAAAGCCCGTGCACAGCAACGAAGGCCCAACACAGTCGAAAATAAATAAGTAAATAAGTTAAAGAAAAAAAAAAGGCAAATGCAGAGGAGCATATATACAGGGAGCCTTATGTATAAGAATTAAAGAGAAATAAGAAAAATACATATATTTGGCCTATTTTTACAAAAAGAAACACAGGAAGGATAAGCCAGAATAGCAATGAGACTGGTTAACTATGAGGGGTTGCGGGGAGAAGGGTAGCAAGGATGCAGGAGGAGGTAACACTTTTTGAGGAATTTTGACTTTTGGAAGCATGTTAATATCTTCTGTATTCAAAAAAAAATAAAATTAAACTCTCAATGTCAGGAAGAAGAAAGAGCCTAAACTGGAAGGCAAACTGAAACAAATGGCCGATTCCAGGCCTGGGTCAGGGAAGGTACCAGATGAGTCTGGAACACCCCGTTAGACCAGGGTAGGAAGCGCTCAAAAGCGTAGTGGGAGCAAGTCATAAGGACAAAGGAGGCAATTTTTTTTTTTTTTCTTTTTTAGTGTGGTAAAAAAAGATCCAGATATCTTTAGCCTTTCTGTATCATATAAAATTCAGAAGCCAAAAGTATATAAACTTAAACTTATACTTAATAATGAATGTTTCAGGTCTTCCCTGGTGGCACAGCGGTTAAGAATCCGCCTGCCAATGCAGGGGACACGGGTTCGAGTCCTGGTCTGGGAAGATCCCACATGCCACCGAGCAACTAAGCCTGAGAGCCACAACTACTGAGCCTGTGCTCTGGAGCCCACGAGCCACAACTGCTGAGCCCACGAGCCACAACTACTGAAGCCCACATGCCTAGAGCCCATGCTCCGCAACGAGAAGCCACCGCAATGAGAAGCCCGTGTACCCGCAAGAAAGAGTAGCCCCTCCTCGCCGCAACTAGAGAAAGCCTGCGCACAGCAACGACGACCCAATGCAGCCAAAAATAATATATAAATAAATAAATTAATTAAAAATATATAATGAATGTTTCAGTATTTTATCTTAGTTAGAAAAGGAGGCAACTGATAGGGGCTCTAGCCAAATCTGGGAGAGGGTGAGTACCAAAATAAGCCCAGCAATGAAACAGAAGCTACTGAAAAACACAGGAAGCCACAGGTCCATATCAATAATAAACAGATAAAAAGGTAAATAGAGGGAGGGCTCTTGCTTAGAGTGGAAGTGCCAACTACTAAATGTGAGGGAACACTGGAGTTCTTGGAAAATCGTCATTTTGTAAACCATCACAACAAAGATTGGTTCAACAGAAAAAATCACTGATGGATGCTAAAGCAAGGAAGAAATGTTGATAAAGAGCAGGATATTTCTGGAACCTTAAAGTGTCTTCCTACAGAAAATTGCAAGGGTAAAATTAGTAACTCTCCAGGGGAGAAATTGGCTAGCACTTTGCTGGGTTTATATCACCAATGGGTGGTGGACGGGTGTCACGTGCCTCCAGAAAAGACACTCTGGAAAGGACACAGGATCACTTACAAAGTGTCCCATCCAGAAATGCATAATCTGAAGCAAATCATGCAGGGACATCTGACAAAACCCCAAATGAAAAATGTCCTAGGAAAAAAACAACCATACACTTAGAAACAGTAATGTCATAAAAGACAAAGAAAGGCAATTGAATGATCCAGACTGAAGGAGACAAAAAACTAATCCAGTAGCTTCCTAGACTGGATCTTGCACTGGAATGGAAAAAAATGTTATACATGACATTATTGGGTCATTTAACAAAATTGGAATATGTGCCAACTATTATAGTATTCATATTAAATTTACTGCAGGTGATAACTGTTGTTAACACTGTGTTGTTATTTAATAGAAGAGCTCTGTTCTTAGAAATATACACTGAAGCATCTGGAGGAAATTCCTCTAAAATAGAGTAATGGAGCCTACAAATAATAAAGTAAACGGGATAAATTGTTAACAACAGGGGAATATGGGTAAAGGGTCTACAGGTGTGTTTTATACAATTTTTATTTTTGCAACTTTTCTGTGTTTAAAATTCTTTCCAGTGAAAAGATTTTTTTTTTAAAAAAAAGATTCCATGTTAATAAACCACTACCTGTATTTTTCCTCTCACAAATGTGGTGATATCGTTCTCATTTTCAAAGATGGAAAGTGTCTGCAGCAGATTCTGCTCAAGCCATTCCCAGTGTTCGGTTATTTCTTTTCTGGAACCACCTGTACGAATGTAAAATGATAATAATAAATGTCAGCAAGTAAAAGATACTTTAAAAACCAGGCTCACTTCATCCATGTGCAGTGCCATGAAAGGAGAATACTGTTCCCACCAGCTCTGCCTCCAAATGCTTTCTCTCCTTCAGAAGGGACACACAGAAGATGCTGAAGGATGTAGAAGCCCAACGAGTAAGTACTGTGTTATGGTCACGTCTGATCAGGTGAGTCCAGAAACTTTTTGGACAGTCTTTCAGAGTAGAAGGCAGCAACATTTCTCCTGTTCACTTTCTGGATTTAGCCCTATCCCCTTTTCTCCCCCGAGGACCTGCACTTTTCAGGGTAACGCAGATCTTGTAGGATACTAGGTTACAGCTGTTAAGTTGCAACAATGTGAGGGCTCTGGTATGTCACTGGAGAGCTGATGTAACCACCTCCTATAATGGGCAAAAAATGATCCTCACTCCTTTCAATTATGAATGAGATGTGAAAATGGACTATCGCTAGGGAATAGCAGCCCGGCTCTCACCAGCACAGTTGCCCTGAATTCTAACGGGATGAGGTCATCCTCATAGCCTCCATCCAAATCAGAAAGCAGAAGCATAAGTCACCTCGCCTGGCAGCTTCCAAACTGAAACAACCTCAGCCTCGTAGCATAGATAACCTGGCACCCTGCTCTCTACTCACAAATGTAGGGCATAACAGGGATGCCAACACAACGTGTTTGTCAAGACTGTAATAAACTGCCTTCCTTTTTAAAATCTTTTTTTCTTGCTCTGGGGTCATTAATGATCCTGCAGAAGAACAGTGTGTTAGAAATCATCCATATCATATACATAAATTCAGAATTAAAGAATGATTCACCCCTTCAGATGTCTCCTTAGATTTCCAACTTATCTTTTAATTGATTTCTTAAAAATGGCTTCTCTCTGTTCTTTGTCACCAGCAATTCAAAATATCTCAGAATCTCACTCTCGTTCCTGACTGGGAAAGGTCGAAGATACAAATGTGTCCACAATGATACTCAGACCTGTGAGGAACAGAACTAAAATCTCTTGGAGAATAAGAGGCAGGTTTGAGGGGTTTCAGATCCGCTGATCGAGGAAAGGCAAAACCAAACCCAACCAAACCAAACCAAACCCACGTTCATTTTCTTTTACTTTAAGCTTAAGCACCAAAAATTGCCTACATGGAATGCTTCTGTAGAGGATGAAGAGCAAATTTCTGAGGGGAGAGGCAGCCCTACAGAAACACGAAAGAAGAGATTGTCTAGAGCTCTTCACAGGCACTTTCCATGGCTCACTCTTTCGGGGCCATAGTCGACCACATGGAAAAGCAATCAATGACTCAGTACTACGTTGTCATGACAAGAGGTAGAACTCAGGATACCTGGGTTCCCCTCCCTCTCTGCCACCAGCCAGTTGGGTGCCTTTAGACAGTTTGCTTCATCTCTCTCTGTCTCAAACTCTTTACATGTGACATGGAGACAGATAAAAATACCCAACCCCTTACTCATATCAGAGCAATGCTGTAAAAAAAAAACACACGGAATAATGTCTATAGATACACTTTGGCAAGTAGAAAACACTGTTCAGATGCAAAGTACAATGCCCATTTGGAATACTTAGGGAATGAGGCAGCCAGAGAGCTTTAAATATTTTAGACTTTAAAGTTTTCAATAGGGATTGGAAAATTTTCTAAAGCATATCGCACCCTTCCTTGTCTGTAAACAGGTCACTCCCATCACCAGCTGTGACTGGCTGTGATACAGAGCCCAGTCCAGAGTGAATGCCAGCCACGTGCCCTCCAACCGCTGTCCCATCTGTACCTACTGGCAACAGTCAGATGTTCACACCTCAGGACAGAGGCACTTCCGGCCACCCAAGGGACCGCAGGATTTCTGCAGACCCACTGGGCACAATTCCCAGCCTCTGATTTTGCTTCTCCTCCGCCCCTGCCTATGTTGGTCGCAGATGTGCCTTCCAGAGGCCGGTTTGCACACATCCCTTGGCTCAGCTGGGGCAGTCTGGCTGTTGACTGGTATCCCACCATGTGCTACCCTTTACCAGGTGATCACACCAGGTACTTGACCTTGGAGTCCCTGTTATACTGGTGGTGGAATCTAACCACAAGTCAACCTCACTGTTCCTTGGTTATCCTGGACAGAAAAGCCCATCGGCTACAAGACCCAGGGCAGACCAGGTGTGCCCTCACCTTTGCACACACTGCCTTCGGTTTTTTTGGTGCTTATTCATACAGGTCCACCCCCCCCATCACCCCCCAACACACACACACACACAGAACCATGGTGGAGATGGTGTATGCGTACATGCACTCATTCAACAAACATTCACTCGTACCTCCGATTTTCATGGTTATTACATGAAGGTCTATAGAGCTGATCCCCGTCTTCAAGTAGCCATCTCAGCATACTTGCATCGAAGTTCAGGTTTACTACTCACATTGTCCCCCCCTCCCCAACTGCCTTCTCTGTTGCCCCAAGACCTCGTCCTCTTCACCTGCCCCACTGTCCGTCATTTCCACAATCTCCACCTGCCACCACCTAACACGACTACCAGCTCTTTTCTCTACTTCTCATTGCCTGGGATGTAGATCCCCACATTTCTGTCTGTAAATCCCCTCTCCCCACTGCTGCTGTTGTGTTGCTTCTCTGCTATCCTCCATCTCCTGTTGCTTCTCCCACACTTGTCACTGTCACATGAAAAGGCTGGCCTTTTGGAGTCATCACCAGCCGCTCACAGCTCCCATGTATAGGAGAGGCGCTGGGATGTCAAAGCTCAGTATCTTTAGGTTTTCAACTGTTTCAGTTTGCTGGGTGCTTTGGGACCACTCCTATGCTACCAAAGAGGTTTCAGAGGTTTCTTCTGGTTATATCCAGATCTAAGATTCCAAAGTTACAGAAGACTGGGGTGTAGATAAGGAAGAACTTTGCATACCATTATAAGAAACCATTAGCACCATAACTGAGGAAAGAAAAAGACACAATGCCATCAGCCAATGGTAGTTTCAAGAATTAACTATGGATTCCGATCTATACCCAGCAGATACTTTCCAGGGAGAGAAATGTAAATGTACGTTTTACATTTATATTTACTGTGCAAATGTACCATATTCTCTGAACACTTTCCTAAATGCACAAAAAATGAGGACAGGTGTTCAAAGCTCCAGACTCTGGAGACGGGAAGCATGAGGACACCTAAAAGGCAGGGCTGGATTCCCTCCTCCAGCAGACAAGACACATTCTGAAGATGCCAATCTAGTAAAAATTATCTCTGAAAGCAGGTGTCCACTTCTCATCCCAGAACAAACAGAAAGTCCACGGTACCTCTCAGAGATCACAGAGCAAACATCCTGCTAACAGTTCAAGAGCAACTGACACTTTGGCCGGACCACCCTTTAGGAACCAGCAAAACTCCAAAAGAAACATGTTGGGATCCTCAATGTTCCTTATAAATGGCTCTTTCATTTCTCAAGAAAATAAGTACAAGTGCTGTCATATTTAAGCGCCTGGAATTTTCCTTTTGTTACTGTGTGAAGTGAGATAACACAAAGCTCTTTTGCCACGACTCTGAAAAGGGGGCTGGTCTATTTACCCAACAGTTTGAGCAAAATGTGGTAGGCCTCAGAAGAGAAAGGAAGGACTTGGCAGTCAACTTTCTGGAAAGGCTGCATTTACAGAGATACAGCAGGAAAAACAAGCCGACCCGACTGTGCAATCAGCTGAAACAACAAAGAAAGCTGTGTTGGGTATGAGACGCCTTCAGGAAATCCAAGGTAAAGCTTTCTGCTGTGGGAAAAACCAGATCAACACTTGAGGGGGCTTAAGGGTATTTAGAAATTAATTTTGGAAAAATGAGAATCTTTATCATTTGCGGTGTTGCGTTTTGTTTTGTTTTCAGAATACCAGCCACAGGCCCTGTGTGTATACCTGGGCAAAACTTAAAGACTATCTAAGATGATGGAAAATACTAAGTCAGCCTAGTCTAATTTCTCATCTGGGTTGCGATGTACCTTAAAGTGCATGAAGTCCACAAAGAAGCATTAAAAGCGGACCCACAAAATTGATTCTACTGTATCTGGCCTCTGAGGATTAAGAACAAAGGCTTACAGACCCACTGATAGCTATTCAGTGGATATTTTTTTTGTGATGCATGATTAATAATAATCCAATTTGGCCCTGGGACTGCAGCACTGACTTAAAAACCTGAATTCCAGAATATCTAAGATGGTAAATTCCTACCGACCAAGAGTGTGTGTATGCACACAGGTAGGTATATATTTGTGTGTACAAGCAAAAATAATAACCTCTTGTGACACAGCAGGAAACAAAACAAAGCAAAACAAACCCACTAAACCTCCCAGAGATTAAAATGCAACCAATCCAGTATTTTCACATACTGGAATAGGCTGCTTGGATCCCAGAGCTATCCAGTCCTCAAATGAATAGTACTTGAAGCTACTTAAATAAAGGGAACCATCTATTTTATGGCCTTAGCCACATACAACCTTAGCCCCAAAGATGATAACTTTGAAATGTAAATACTAAATAAAGTCAAGGGCAGTACCCAATACACTGGAGTGACACCTGCTGTCCCTGTAGGATTTACAAAGCCACCACTGTACTCTCTACACCCAGAAAAAGGACAAACTTGTACTTGGAGAGGGCAAGAGATACAACGCCCCCAAATGTGGTGATTTGAACAGTTTTAGAAACAAAAGGGAGATTCGTGTTTTAAAAATCCACATCCAACTGAAGCTACAATTTTAAACAGGTTAAACAGTGATTATGAAGTGTTTTCTATTACTTATTCGTGCTGGTTTAACCAAGGCCCAGCGCCATGCTTTCACTATAGGCACGCAAGCTCACAGCGATCCTACAAGTAGGTCCAATTACACTCCTTTTATAGATGAGGAAACTGAGGTGTCCACGTTTCTATGAAATCAAATGCAGAGTTTTCCGCCTCCGTAACCTACACTCTTAATCGCTGCACAGTTAGCCCCTCCTGACACATTTTAGACGTGTGGTAAGTATGCATAGAGGTTAGATCCTCTGCAGTAATAAGGGGCCTGATTATCAGGGAGACAATATGACCTAATGGCTCAGACCACAGACTTTGATGTCAAAAGAGTACACCTGGGTTCCAATCCTACCATGCCACGTACTATCTTTGTGAGCACAGAGAAGTTACTTAACCTCTCTGCACTCCAGATTCCTCATCTGTAACACGCAGGTAACAACACTTACCACAGCAGCTTGTGCTAGAGATTAAGGAAGATAATACACGTAAAGTCCTCAGCACAGGTCTGGAACGTACAAAGCACTAAATAAACAGTTACTTTGCTATTATCATCATAAGCGACAGGACGCAAAGATCTCGTGTTGAAATGTGACGCAGAAGACACTTCTAACTTCTGAGGTCAGAGCACTAAGAAACCAGTTGCTGAACTGTTGCCAGACCGTATGTTCAGCACAAATCTCTCCGGCCCCTGACACTATTACGTTTTGATTGAAAAGCGAATGTATGATTGAAGTAAAGCAGGCCTTTACTTGAACAATCCTTGTGTAACTATTATAAGCTTCTTACATAACTCTGCTTATAATCTCTTACAGGTCATAACAGTATGCTCATAGCTTTATAATCACTTTGAGAAAAGAGAGGCCCAGGTAACTCATCCGACCTTGGCAGTAAGAATTAGTGGTTGATGTCGTTATTTTGTACACTTTACTTAAATGCCAAGGTCCTCTCCTACCCTGATGGATAGAATGCAAACGGCTATCTTTCTGGAGGGCAGTCAGGCTAATGACGTTAAAAGGCTCACGCACATGCATATTCTTTGACTCAGCGTATCTGCTTCTATAAATTTATCCTAAGGTGATAATTAAAGTAATGGGGAAATATTTTGTTCAGAGGATAGTCACTAAGGTTTTTCAAAATGCAGTTAACATTAGGGGAAAAAAACCTTAGATTTCCAAAAATATAGCACATAAGTTAGATAAATTACATTATAAACAGTAAAATATTATCTACCTATTAAAATTGACATTATAGACATGTATTTCTTGACATAGAAAATCTATACATATATGTGTATATACAGACACATATATATATGTGTATAGACATGTATCTGTATAGACACACACACATATATATAAAGTCTGGAAGGTGAAGATTTATAATGTGGTATTATTGTTTTTTTAATATTTTATTTTCTTTGCTTATCTACATTTTCTAATTTCCTGCAATAAACATGATTGCTTAAAGAAAAAAAGCACGTTCTTTTTTTTTTTTATGCTGCTGTGTTCCCAAGGATACAAGAATAGCTCTTGAGGTACACAGACCAAGAAAGGATGAAAAAACACTGACCAACCTCTACATTAGGTATATCTCATGTGGAAGGCAACTCAATCACCCACCATTTCGCTATCTAGTGTAGAGAAAGAGCAGAAGCAGAACAAACTAGCAACCTTTCATTAAACTCATGGTCTTACCAGCTGCCAACTAAAAGAATGTTTAATCATAAAAGCCAGCATGGTGCCGCTTAAAAAGGACAGGGCTGGGAGTGGGGAGGCC
Organism: Phocoena phocoena; assembly: GCF_963924675.1. NCBI lineage: Eukaryota > Metazoa > Chordata > Mammalia > Artiodactyla > Phocoenidae > Phocoena > Phocoena phocoena. Next base: position 21,524,119 of record NC_089223.1, read on the forward strand.
TGAGAACTTCATCTCAGCCCTGCACTGACTGGCTATAACTAGTAATGGGAACTTGGGCACTTCACTTTGCCCCTGTACCCTGTCACAGTCTGAGTGTTGGACAAGGCGGTGGCTAATCTATCTTTCGGTTCTGAAAATGAATGCCTATCTAGGCCCAGATGAGATTCTAAGATGGTGAAGAAAAGGGAAATTAATCAATGGGCAGGGGAATCGAGGTACCATTCAGGGCTGTGTTATCAGTGAGGTGTCCATCAAGCACACACCCTCCACCCCGTTTCCTTTATCGGTCCTGTTGGAAGGTCAGATGTATCCAGAGGGAACTGTCAACATTTCCTTCTATCTTTCCGACCGTAACTCTTTTGTCCCAGAGCCCTTTAAGTAATGTCCTTGGAACTACCTGCATTTCTATGTGCCCATATTCTCATGAGGCTCTATAACCCTTCTTATTGTTTGAACCTTCCAGTTCTTCTAATGGGGAGAGCCAAATAGGTTGCTGTCTACTTAAGTACCTTGAAGCTCGAGGGGTGCAAAGGACTGGGCTCTCTCCTGCCTCTGGGGTACCAATGCCAAAACACCAGCTGTTGGGGGAATGCCTGCAGCTGTCTAGTGCCCTCGTCAGAGCACAGCTGTGAAATACTCAATTACTGGTGGGAGAGAGGCAGAATTGTCAGAGTATAAGCAGCTCAACAAAGCAGACTGGACCAATTCCTATGGTACTACTTCCTTTATGTTCTTAGAAATGGCAGGGAATTCCCTGGCAGTCCAATGGTTAGGACTCAGTGCTTTCATTGCCGTGGGTTCGATCCCTGGTCGGGGAACTAAGATCCCGCAGGCTGTGTGGTGCGGCCAAAAATAAATAAATTAAATTAAATTAAAAATTAAAAAAAAATAGAAGAAAGAAATGGCAAAACTGATACTTTACCGCACAAACCACTGAAGAAAATGCAAGTCCGTAGGCTGGAATTGATGGCACAGTGCAATATCCACCAAAGAGACCGATGGCTTCATTTTGGGTAGCAGTGCGAAGGAAGAGTCATTACTTAGGCAGGGATTTGGCTCCCCTTCCCAATTAAAGGTCTCAGTGCCAAAGAAACATAAAAATCAATTTCTTCAAACCAATCTGGATCCAGATGATAGAAGATAATAAAAAGAAGCATCTGAAAATAATGTTTCACCAAAGAACTCTTGGTTTTTGTTCCCCTCTTCTTTCTGTATGTTTCATACTGTTAAGGGCTGGGTGATTACTATATTGGGGGTAAGTTAGACTAGGTGCAAAACTAGGTCCTGCCTGGCTTCGTGTGGCTCAAGTCTAAGGCAATCGTACGACTAGGATTTACCACTAAGTCTACTGTTCTCGTACAGAAAGTGGCCTAGGTGAAGACATTGATGCTAGATGTGCCCTTAGTTCAATTTACACAAAGCAAAGATTCACAAGGCCCATGGCATAAAACAAAGGTTTTGCAAAGCTATGGATTCTACAGGGCAGTGAGTTGGACATCCAATTTTCTGCTGAAGCTTCTCTTACAGCAACGATTCATGAAACTAGAGCAAATTACAAAGCCCTTGCCATACTGTCCCACCAAATACCAACTATGTAGTTTACAAAAAAACATTTAAAATTACAAACCGAAAGGTCAGCCTATCAAAGAATCCTTTTTAAGGTAGCAGCTTCCGCTCTTAAAATCTTCTCATGAAAGGGAGCCAGGCACTTGGGTTTCAGAGAGAAATTGATAAGAAGGAACAATTAGTGGGTGAATGGGACTTTCACAATGGTTGTCACTTCCGTGGTGTCTTCTACAAGGAAAGTCTGGAGCTGTCTCTGCGTGTAATCAATATATATACAAAAGCTAAAAGCACTCTGGGTTTATTATAATGAGATCATACACTTGTGATAGGCATCACTTACTGGGAAAACAAAAGTACATCTCTTTGAGGTATAAATTATGACATCAGCAATTACTACCCAGTGTTCCTCAGCCTTGGCTTGGCAAATAACTCAGGAATAACTCGGCTTTGTAACTCTGGGCTCTTCCCCACAGGAGCTTTCATAGGAGCCTCTGCTTGGCTCTTGTAGAGCCTCTACAAATTGGCACTCGCCACTGGCACTTGCCAACTACCTCTACGAGTATTAAATCCTGTGCTACTGCAGCTGCTGACTTTCAACACCCCCTGAAAGGAGTTCAGGGTGGAGATCAGAAAGCAGGCACTCTGTGCTCTGGGAAAAACTGGCGGAACAGGTCTTCAGATAGATATTCTCAGGAGCCTATTTTATGAGCCCAATTCTTGCATCTCCTCATATCTAGAAAAGCACTAAAATCCTTCATGGTGATGTCTGCTCCTTGTGACTGGCAATAACCTTCACAAGACTGGCAGAAACCTTCTTCAAAAAAATATGTGTTGATTGCATGTACTCCCCCTTCACAAAAATCACATCTTTACTGACCTTCCCCCCTGCCTCTTTGGAGCAGTTTCTCAGACCTACCTGAAATGCTGTCTCCCGGGCTATAGTCCTCATTTTGCCCCCAATAAAACTTAACTCGCAACACTCACGTTGCGTACTTTTTTAAAGTCGACAGTAGAATGGCAAAGCCCCGGAAACAAAGTGAGGAGTAGTGATGTCAGGTAACAGGGGAGAAAAAAAGGATGGGCTGAGGGGGTGGGAAAAAAAGAGTCACAGATAGAAACCAGCTTGTCATAGCCCCATACACGTGCATTGATCTGGGAAGGCCCAGGAGACCCAAGGGCTCTGAGGACCTCCAGGCTGCACAGGTTCTCAAAAGCCTCCAGGCAAAAGTGATGAAAGTGCTGGAAGGTGAGTGAGACTGTCAAATCCTCATTAAGTCCAGGGGCGTTGGCGGTTCTGCCTGATTTCTAATCCCCTTTCTCTTTCTTCACTTGCTGGCTCCCCTGTCTATTTTAACACCATTCTACATTGTTTGCCAACCAAAGGTGACATTTTCCCAACCAACTTCCACAGGGCACCTCCCCTTCTACAGTAGCCATTGGGTGTTTCCCTTTGTTGTGAATGAACCGCACAGAAGGCTGGAACTCTGTCTTACGTTGGGTTACACTGATAAGTGTGTCTTCCTCAGGGTCCCAGCCTCTCTCTTCCTTTCTCCTTTATCCCCTTCACTCCTGGGTGGTTTTCTCCCTGCCCACTCCAGATGCCATTCCTTCATTCAGTGGAATGCATAAATGCTGATTCATTTCATTGTTTCTCATGGAGCTATTTGCATCTGACCCAGAATAACTTTAAAGGGATACAACTACAATATTAGAATTTCGGTGTTACTAAATCCTTGAGGGTGCATTGCTAGGGCACCAGAGCCTTCCAGCAGCCTAAACTCACACCCACATAACTCCCCCTACCCTTGTAGAAGGCCGGCCAAGATTCCTGTCTTTAGTTGGAAGCCCCACCATCCAATGGCACTGTATGGTACTTGCTCACACTGGGCTAGAACTGAGTATTTCCTTGTATTCTCGAAAGCAGGGGCCGGATCTAATTATCTTTATATCTTTAGATCCCAGCATGACACTTCTTACCAAGCAGAGATCAATTTAAAAACTGAATAAAGTCAACTGAAAGAGCCCCCAATGGCCAAAGCTGGAATAATTTGAGCAACAAAATAAAGTTGTATTGGATTGTAGCCCAAAGTATAAAGTAAATACTCATGAGTCCACGGTGATAAAAATAATTGAATAAAACTCCCCACTCTGTAAATGTGGGCTGTGCATGGTGACTTCCTTCCAAGGAGGACAGTATGGGAAGGGGAAAGAAAGAGTAACTTGACAGTGGAGAAACCTGAAAAGCACTACTCCAGCCAGGTGATCAAAAACATCATCAGTCATCAATCATCTGGACAGTAGGTGCCCTTGCTTGACATAACCTGATGAAAACAGCACTTTATCTCTGTGATCGTCCTCATAAAAATACACCATCGCAGCCTAATCATGAGAAAAACATCAGACAAATTCCAGCAGAGGGACATTCTACAATATACCTGACCATGATCCTTCAGAAGTCGCAGAGTCATCGAAAACAAGGAAAGTCTGAGTAACTCCTACAGCCAAGAGGAGATTAAAGAGATACATCAACTAAATATAAAATGGTACACTGACTGGGATCCTGGAACAGAAAAAGGACATCAGGTAAAAACTAAGGAAATCTAAATAAATGAAGGACTCCAGTAACCATGTATTCATATCGGTTCATCCATTGGAACAAATGTTCCGTCCTAAGGTTTTAATCATAGGGGAAACTATGTATGTGGAGGGTATTTGACTGCTTTCCAAACTCTCTGTTCAACTTTCCTGTAAATCTAAAACTGTTCTAAAGAATAAAATCTATTAATTAAAAAAAAATCAAGTGGAGGCGAAAAAATGAAAAGAAAAAAGGTAAGTGTTCAGTGCCCTTGCTCTTCCTATGGTTATTTGAAAAGCCACATGCAAACAAATAACTAAAAAAATCTTAGCCACTTTGGACTGGCGGTTCTTGTGAGAGATCCGATAACAGCATGACTGTTTACCACCATCCCAGCACATTATTACAGGTTATCATCAGGAGAAATAAACAATCCCTACTCAGTAGGAAGGACTGCACTGGGATAAGTAAGTATTACTTAGTCCACCCAGGACTCCATCATTTCCCAGCTTCCCTGAAGACAGGCTGGGGCCATGTGACTAGTTCTAGCCAATGGGGTGTGAGTGGAAGTGGTGGCACTTCTGGGTCAAGCAAGTGAAACACAGGTGTGCCTCCACCTCCCACACTTTCCTTGTAAGTTGACCTTGGAGCCTTTGTGCTCTAGAGGGTGTTACTGCAGATGGAGATGGCCACAGGATCCAAACAAGACTTCACCAGAGTTAGAAAGAAACCTTTATTGTGTTAAGCACTGAGGTTTAGGGTTCATCTGTCGAAATGGCTAGGGTTACTTACCCTAAAATACGAAGTGATTGCATCTCACAATTAAATGTTCCTTCCCTTCTGACAGAAAGTTGTTAATCATAACTTTTTTCCATATTTCCAAACACTGCACTTACCACAGGCGATGGTCCAATACACCAAAGAATCTGGAGTCTGGTACAGGATGCGGTAAGGAGAAACCCGGGCACTGGAGTCCAACACGACATCAAGGGTGCCCACCAGGAGGCCTGAGGGCAGAAAAGGGGGAGAAATGAGTAAGGGTTTCCTCTAAATCCCCAGAGGCAGCAGTGTGGACACTCCCCTTCCGGGGCACCTGCCAACAAGCCCTCTCCCACCGCATCCCACCTGGACAAAACTTTCCTCTCAGACGTGATGATGGTGACTCTACATTACTCGTTCCACCCACCTCCAAGAGACACTGCACAAGCTAAAAAAGAGTGCTGGTTTCAGAAACAAAACCAGCAAAGCTCCTAGCTCAGTCCCTGGCACATGGTAGTATTAATAAATGCCTGTTCCAAACAAAAGAAATAAGGTATTAAGCACTGATATCCTGGGGTCTCTGCTTTACCTATATTACACCCAATGTGTATTATTTTCTCCCCTCTAGCATCCTAGAAACAAATCCTTAATTTGAGGAACTTGACAAAGCCACAGGTATCAGTGACGTACACCTGAGTCTGTGTACCAGGCTGCCCCATGTACTATTTTCGTGTGCCTCATTTTTCTTTTGTATTGAGAAGGTACAGTTCAGCTCAGCAATAAGTGCGTACTATGTTCAAGGCAAACCCTGTGGGCACGAAGTTGAATAAGACAGAGTCCCTAAGGCATTTATAATCCAGTAGGGGCGAGGGCCAAGCAGTATTTTAGGGCTGCATTTAGAAGTGAACAGGGCTGTGAAACAAGCATTTCTCCATCTCAACGGCACAGTCCTTTGCCATTTGTCACATCAATTGTTATAAGCAGAGATGCTTGAAGCCTGGTCTACACTCAGCTCTGCAAAGATGTAGTAATTAGGCTGAGGGTCAGGAAAGGTACTGTGGTAGCACGAAGTTGAGTTCTTCCAATTGACAACCTCAGTGATCTTGCCAGGTCCTGGGGGAAACTTACTCACATCATCCAAGTCGAGGCAAGCTGGAACATCAACAAACGAACTTAGCAATTTATGTGTGAGAAACACAAACGTCCAGTGTACTGACGCTCACTTAAGAAGAGGCAGTGCCTTCTCTTGCCAGGAGTGCAAATTCTCTTATAACCACCTTTCAGCCAACATCCCCCCTCCAGGAAGGTGTGCCTCCTTTATCTGCACCAAGCTGGGATTAGACACCGAACATTTTCTATATTATTCTAAAATTACACACACACACACACACACACACACACACACACACACACACACACACACATTCTACAAAGTCAAATAAACAGGATTCCTTGCTTGGCAGGATGAATCTAAAAGATTTCCATAAAGTAAATGCCCATAATTACTCTAAAGTCAGATGCAACCTAGCATAGAGCAGGGTTTGGACTCAGAAGGACCAGTTAGGAACTGTGGCTAGTTGAATAATCTTAGGACATTTTTTTCCAATGTCTTGGTGTTCACAAAATGGAAAATCATATGATGTAAAATGGAAATGATATGATGATTACAAGATTTTTTGTTGTTGCTGTTTTGTTTTGTTTTGTTTTGTTTTGGCCATGCCGTGCGCCACGTGGGATCTTAGTTCCCTGACCAGGGATCCAACCCATGCCCGCCCCTGAAGTGGAAGCACGGAGGCAACTACTGGACCACTAGGGAAGTCCCACAAGATTGTTCTTAAAGACTGAATACAATAAGGTTTGGGGGCAAGAGGCTGGTTGGAAGGAGGGGCTAGGCAACCTCTCTAGAACATGCCAAGACCTTCCTTTCTTTAATTTTACTTTTACTTAGATTGCATGGTTATTAAGGATGGCTTTGGTATGGAACTGATGGTAGCTGAGGCCGGGAGTGGGGGGAGGTAAAGGCCGCCAGCCTCCCTTGCTCTGCCACAGCTCTGTCCTGGCTCTGACTCTGTTATGACCAGGTCTGGGGCACACGGACAGGCCATTTAACTTCTCGTGGCTTTCATTTCCTCATTTGTAAAGTGGTTGTAATAGCACTTGCCTTCCCGAACCTGGGGTCAAGCCAGAAGCCTAGGGCAGGTTAACATGGGGCAGCCCTACAGTTGTCCTTTTGGTCTTTGTCTAAGGCCAGGAATCCACTTGGGTTCACGGCAGACCACAGCGACCATTAAGCTGACCTGCATACTCCAGGAAAAACAAACTTTCGCTAAAGGGTAAATGAATTCATTTGTTTGCTCTGGCCTGTATGAAATACATCAAAAATCAAATATTTAGAGTCTGCAGAGTTTTCCAAGGAGTCGTCTTCCATATACTACCACACACGTGTGCATTTTTGTTTTCTCTACAGTGACTCGGATTTACCGCAAAGACCTCTAATTACTCTTCAATTATCTGAAGATGGTAGAGTGTATTAATAGGGAAAGCAGAAGAGTGCTAGCTAAACTGGACTGCCCTCTGTGTTAACTAGAAATACAAAGACATGTGAAATACAAATTCATCCCTCATAACAACCGAATGTTGGTAATACTTCCCTCTTCTTGAATCAAAATACTGGAAGTATCACATTCGTTGTTTCTAGGGCATACAAACTTCATCCCGGGATTAAGGAGTCACAGTCAAGGATTAGCCTCTGTGGTTTAATGAGCCTCTAAAGGAGTGTCAGGGTAGATACAGATTCTTCCAAGGGCGAGCGCAGTTCACTGGGTAGGGCAACCGACAAGAGGCAGTCTGGGTTCTGGAGTTCTTTAGTCCTGGCTCTGCCAACTCCCAGACCCAACCTCTGCGAGCCTCAGTTTCCCAATCTTTCACGTCTCACTAGACTTCTGTACTCTGTAACACCAAGGAGCAAAGACCTCTGAAACGGTCCAACCCTATCTGCACATCTTGACCACCACAAATGTCCCCAACTATAATCCATCTCCACCATCCATTAACCTAATTAACAAAACGTCCGGTAAAGAAGTACCTTCTTTACTCAGAGGTAAAGAAAACTGAGTGGCTTTGAGGAGAGTCCCCTGGAGTGAGGACTTCTGATTACATGCTAGCTCAGCAACCCTGAGCACGCATCCACGAAGATTTAGATGAACGCTAACAGGCTCATCCATATTTACCACAGGCTCCATGCTGAAATATTTGAAAGTAAATTATAGACAGTATAATACTGGGATACTCACATTAGGCGCATGTACAATTAAAAACATTTTGTAAAAGTCCTTTGAAAACTTAGGGCTCTGGATATCCCAACAGAAAGTAATGTCGTGAATTGAGACTCATAGCTGGTCAAATCAATAAATACATTCTTCCATCCACTTTGTAGCACTGACCAGGATTTTCCCTCCACCTGGAATGTTGTGCTTGCCCGTCAATGACCACTTCTCACCAGCTCAAACGACAAACTCCTAATTATCTCACACCACCTCTTTCTAACCCTGATCTCCCTCTGAGTTCTGCTTCTGTAATACCCACTGCATTTATCTAAAATTACACATACATTTTGCCTTGTTCCGTTTCTTCTCCTCTTTCCAGACTGGGAGCTCCATGATGGCAAGGTCTGACTGATTGCTTTGGACCCCTAGACCCCGCACTTTGCTTGGAGCACAGTGAGCCCTGAACACACGTCTGATGAAAGGACAAGTTAGGTATGTTTAGAAAACCTAAAAATAAGTTATTACTGTGCTGCTGGCTAATCTCTATTGAGACAAGGAGTCGAGACTCTGGAAAAGAGAAAATACTCCTCCTATACCCTCTGCCTACACTGAATACTAGAAGATGGGAAATCTGAAATCTAGCCTAGAGAATCCCCGCCACCACCACCCCCAAAAAAAGCAGCAATCAGGATTTTCTTAGAAGTCTTATTACTTACTCATCCCTCTGAAGTGGCTATCAAAATACTGAACTTTTCATCATTTCCCACACAAAGCACTGTTTTAGCAGCTGTTCTAGTCAGCTATTTCTGGTGTTAAACAATCTTTGATAGCCTGAGATAACTAAGTCAAATTACGGTCCTCAAAATGACTCTTCTCTGCACCTACCTATTACATTAGCTCAGGGGCATCTTGTAACATTAAACTGCTGTTTTCAAGGAGATTCAGAAAACACCCTGCAGAATTGGTACATTTAGGCCTCCCACCAGCTGTGGGCGCTAAAGGGTATGTGATGCAGACAGAGTCATTTCCACTCCTGGGCGGCCCCTCACCCCTCTGGGGGCAGGGATGTATCAGAAGAGTGGGACACATAGGGATGTGCCCATGGCAATGATCAATCCATCTACTGATGATCTTGGGATAATTTAATGTTAAAGTGGACAAGATCCTAAAGCTTACTTGGTCTCCCTCTACTCCCTCAGCTTTGTAGCCAGTCAGAGATAGAGCCCTACAAAGACCATGCTGGAGTGGTCTGGGGAGTGGGCTGTCTCCTGATATGGAAGCTACAGCAGTGCCCGCTAGGGAATTCCCTGGCGGTCCAGTGGTTAGGACTTGGTGCTTTCACTGTGGTGGCCTGGGTTCAATGCCTGGTCAGGGAACTAAGATCCCACAAGCCACGCGGCACAGCTAATGTGTACTGAGTACCACTGTTAAATGAAATATTTCAAAACCACAGAAAAGTATTGAAAATTACAAAACGCATATCCCACCACTCTGACTTTAACACTTGGCCTTATCTGCTTCAGATCTGTTTTGTTTTTTTAGAAGAAAATATAACATACACGGTAAAGGTCCCCCCTGTGCTCCCCTCAATTCTATTTCCCTCTCCATTCACCACCCTCCAGTTTTTTATTCTTCCCATCCAAGTCCCTTATACTTTGACCCCCCTATGTATGTACATGAATATAGATTTAACACTGATGTATATTTTTAAATTTACATTAATGATAAAGAGTAGATATTGTTCTGCAATCTTTTTTACCCAATGTTTGTAAAATCTGCCCAGGTTATACTTGCAAATCTGATTCATTCATTTTTAAATATTGTGTAATAGTCCGCTGTTTAAATATACTGTAACTTATCCATTTTCCTAAGGAAGGGTGTTTGGGTCTATCTTCTTCTTTTCTTTTTTTTTTTGCTATAACAGGCACTGCAATCATTCTCTGTACATGATCCTTAAGCATGTGAGCACTTTCTTTAGAATGGAATTGTTGGGTCACAGGGTGTGTGTTGAGACTTTATTATAGTCATTACAAAACTGCTTTCCAAAGTGATTGTGCCAATTTACACCCGTACCAGGAAAGTGAGAGAATATCCGTTTCTCCATAATATCCCCAACACTTAGTATTATCAGTTGTGTTTTTTTTTCACCAATCTCAAGGATGAGAAGCAATATCTATTTGTTGTTGAAATTCGCATTTTTCTGACGATTAATGAGTTTGGGTATCTCTTCCTGTTTATTGGCCATTCCAGTTCTGTATTCTGAATTATTTGCCTTTCCTACTATGCTGACATTTGCTGAAACTTCCAGATCAGAAATTCAGTTTACTATTTAGAGGCTTTCACTCAGATATACACTGGATTTCGATTCACTTCAGCAAATACACACTGATATTTCTAAAGCCAGAGGGGCAGTACACTTGGATTTACTTCTTTATGTATGTTCTATATAAAGGCAAGACCTTGGGATCAGCATTTGCAAGCCCCTCTGCCTCTCTCCCATGTAAGGTTTCTGTAGGTCACAGGCTCCCACCTTGTCCTTCTACCTGCTGCTGCCTCTTTGTCATTGGTACCCTGCCTGTATGTCTTAGGACTTATGTGAGCTACATGATAATAGGCAGAAAGCACTGAAACAATAACATCCAGAAGCAGTTGCTAATGGGTATATATACAAAATCCATCCACATCGTAATTTTTACACTTCTCTGAATAAATCTTTCTTGTTTGCTTGTCTGTTTTTAAAGCCTTCAAGCCTTCACCCAAGTTATTTTACTTGATCTGGAATGTCCTCTTTCTTTTTCTTTCTGGAAAACGTCCATTTCCCTCAATATCCAGGTCAAGGGTCACAAGGCATTTTTTTTGTTTGTTTTTTTAAAAAGCCTGTGCTTTTTAAAAATTTTTATTTTATTTATTTATTAATTTATTTATTATTTTTGGCTGCGTTGGGTCTTTGTTGCTGGGTGAGGGCTTTCTCTAGTTGAGGCGAGCGGGGGCTACTCTTCCTGGCGGTGCACGGGCTTCTCATTGCGGTGGCTTCTCTTGTTGCAGAGCATGGGCTCTAGGCGCGCGGGCTTCAGTAGTTGTGGCACGTGGGCTCAGTAGTTGTGGCTCGCGGTCTCTAGAGCACAGGCTCAGTAGTTGTGGTGCATGGGCTCTAGCTGCTCCGTGGCATGTGGGATCTTCCCGGACCAGGGCTCGAACCTGTGTCCCCTGCATTGGCAGGCGGATTCTTAACCACTGTGCCACCAGGGAAGCCGCAGGCATTTGTTTTGCTTTCTTCCCACACTCTCCCCATCCTCTCAACCCCCCACCCCCAAATCTCCTGGCAATTAACTGTCCCCTTGTCTGTGATCTGCCAACCATCTTGCACTTCATATTACTAAGATGATTATCACATTGTTTCCTACTGGAAAAAAAACTAGTTTCTTCCCACCAGGCTGTGAGCTCCTTGAGGCAGGCACAGCCTTATCGACCTTGGAATTCCCAAAGCCTGGAATAATGTCCCGCACATCATGCTGAATATTTATAAAGTGGGCCCCAAAGTTTTCAACCTGATGGACGTTGGGAGAAACCAAGAATTATTTTCAGAGCTTATTCATCTCTGCCCCACAGAACCCAATATAACAAGTTCTAGCAAACTGGCCATAAATAATTAAACTGGCCTAAGAATCGGACAATGAAAGGAGACCAAGATTTGAGAAAAAGGCTAGAAAATCCCATCTCAGAGAGTGGGAGGTAATGCAGATCAAACTCATATCTGAAACTGAAATTTACCATGGGAAATTAACTTCTCTAATTTCTTTTTAATGAATATTGAGATTGATATGGAATGAAATTGGATCCAAAACTAGAGCTATTTAGGGGAAGGGTAAGTCTTTCTATTCTCCTACTTTTGGAAACTAGTCCAGAGATGAGCAGTTGTTGCCAAAAAAACACAAAGAAGTAATCAATTTAAACTCTCGCATCCTGCCCCCACAGATCAGTAAACACTGTTTGCGCATCATACTGGCCAGGGGACCTGGGGAAAGATCAGGGAACTGCATGTGTGCACAGCTGCGAAGGGGAAGGCTGGCATTGCCGGGTGAGGGTCAGCTCCGTACCTAAACCTGCACCTGAGCTTGTAATGTCACCAATGTGAAGGCCCACCTGGGCTACTGCAGGCCAGTCACAGTTGTGTGCAGAGAAATCTGGGCGATGGCTGGTCGCCACCTAAAGAGGTAAAGGACAGAGGAGGTTTGAGGGGCGAGGTAGCTGCAGCTCAAGATGGGAGCAATGTGTTTTCTCAGTGTCATAACCTCAAAGAGTCTAACAGCCTTTCTCAAGCATGGGTATTACTGGCTAAAAGGGAGAGACCAATCCCAACACTGGAATTCTACTTTCAGCTTAGAACAGTCTGGGAGTGTTTTTGTTTTCACAAGTATTGCTTCTTTTCCAACCCCTCTCGCATATTTAGGTAAAAATGGTTTCTCAACACAGTTCAAACCATGATTATTGGTTGAAAAAGGCCACATACAACTCTTCCCTCTCACCTTCACAGCTGCCTCTTAGGACCCTAGTCCAGCCAGATGTATCTCACATCACGGTTGCCGTGAAATAGGACAAGTTACTAGAGGGCAGGGGGCGCGTACACACACACACACACACACACACACACACACACACACACACACACCTTGTTTCTGTTTGTGGAAAGATGGATTAATGAGAATTCTGCTCGTGTAGGAAATACATTGCTGATTCTGTCAATTAGGATAGTTCTTAAACTTTCTGTGGTTAAGGATCAGTTTGTTTTTAGTTTCCAGTGTGTTGCCCACTGAGACGTCTGTAAAATACAGTGCCTAGGAAACACTAAAATAGAGCTAGAGAATATGAAAAGAGGCAAAGAAAATACAAGCCTCCAATTTTTCATCATTTAATTCAACAGACAAATGGCTCTAGTTTTCTAAATGCTTAATCTCAATTTCTATTCTTTAGCTCAAGACAGTTGAAACAAACAGGCTGCAAACCAGCACTTGAAATAGCACCTAATTAGGGAAGGGGTGGCTGGAGGGCAGCAATATTCATGGGACTGTGTTTACTAGAATCACGTATAGTTTTAAAGAGTACGTTCAATTCTGTAACTTTTTATTTGGGAAATGAAAAAAATTATTGCTCTGCCACTGCAAACTAAAATAAAATCCCACAAAGTCATTTCTCAGTTGAAAGCAAGAATACATGAATAGGGAAAGGCATGAGGTTTTCGCTGTATATTTATTTCGAGGGGCCTAGGTTTAAAAGTGTGGTGACGAATCAGCCTGAAACTAATATGATATTGTACATCAGTTATGTTTCAATTTTTAAAAATAATAAAAATAAATAAAAGTGTGGAGAATCTGAACGAGCCTATTAGGTGATCCCTGAAGAGACCCTTGACTCATTTCTTACCGATAGGGAAGCAGGCTCGAGGGGGTAGAATGACAAGGTCTGAGTGGCGAGGCACCCCCCTCTGTAGTATTTCAAACTAATTCTGGATCACAGGGTCTTTGAATTTCATGCTTATACAAGTACCCAGAAAGTTAGGGCTCAAAATATACGTTCATATTTTCCATCACAAAAGATAAAGCACAGGCTGGTTTATAACTAAACAGACTGGGCAGAAAACTGAAATCGGAAGAGCATTTCTCCTGCAGAGCCTTTGTCAAGCAGCCAATTAGTTCTGTGCTGCTCAAATCTTCCAAGCACCCTTGAAGGCCAAGTCTTCCAGGAGCTGCTCCATTTCACCCTGCAGGCCAGTCTCTTAAAGTCACATGCACCTTCTTCTCCCGCAGAAAGGGAGGGCAGGTGGAATTGATTTTTCCTTCTCTTCTGTGTCTGAGAAGGAACCATTAAAATATCTCTTTAGGGCTTCCCTGGTGGTGCAGTGGTTGAGAGTCCACCTGCCGATGCAGGGGACACGGGTTCATGCCCCGGTGCGGGAAGATCCCACATGTCACGGAGGGGCTGGGCCCATGAGCCATGGCCGCTAAGCCTGCGCATCCGGAGCCTGTGCTCCGCAACGGGAGAGGCCACAACAGTGAGAGGCCCGCGTATCTCCAAAAAAAAAAAAAAAAAAATATATATATATATATATATATATATATATATCTTTAATACCTTACTTTACACCCCAGTTAAGACCGGCTACATAATTTTTGGGGCCCTGTGCAAAATGAAAATGCATGTTCCCTTGCTTAAAAATTCTTAGGAATTCCTAGGCAGCCACAGCAGAACATTAACCCAAGCCTGGGGCCCTTCTAAATGCAGGTCCCTGTGCACCAGCATGGGCCACATGCCCAGGGACCAGCCCTGACCCCGGCAGTGCCCCGGTGATTTCATCTCCACAGGCAAGCTGTTGTTCTCAGACTTTTTTCAGGGATTCAAGTCTGCTCTGATACAGACCAATGAGGACAATGGACCGAATTTATTCAAAAGCACGCCAGGCACCTCTGTGATCCAAGTCCTCAAACAAGCCCTCAACCCAGGAAGAGGAAGGTAGATGCATATTCATTATGTTTACAGCTGCTTCCATGTATACGATGGGATGGTATATTGATTCTCATCTTGTCTGTGGAGGCAAGTCTGAACACCTGAAACTGATGGCTCAAGGCCGGCCAAGGTCAGCCATGAGAGCGAGGACAAGGACGCAGGAGTTCTTTTGGTGCTGGTGGGAGCAATTCATTGGTGAGAAGCCCACTATTTCTAACAGATAAGCGACACCCACCACCTCAAGGAAACCTGAGCGAGATGTTCCTCGACTCCTTTTGTCAGGTGGGCAGAATTTTTAGGAGCCACTTACTGTCCCAAGACGACTGCCCACCCTTCTCCTAATTCACCTAACCCCTTCTCCATAATGAAATAATATCACGAAATAGAAACAGTTATGAATTTAAAATTACATCTAGGTAGGACCTCCCTGGTGGCTCAGTGGTTGAGAATCCGCCTGCCAATGCAGGGGACACAGGTTCCATCCCTGGTCTGGGAAGATCCCATATGCCGTGGAGCAACTAAGCCGTGCACACAACTACTGAGCCTGTGTGCCGCAACTACGGAAGCCCGCGCGCCTAGAGCCCGTGCTTCGCAACAAGAGAAGCCACCGCAGTGAGAAGCCCGGCAATCAAACAAAGAGTAGCCCCCATTCGCCACAACTAGAGAAAGCCCGCGCGCAGCAACGAAGACCCAACACAGCCAAAAATAAATAAAATTTTTTTTAAAAATTAAAAAAAATAAAATTACATCTAGGAAATGACCTAGAACATCTATATATATTATAGTACATCTATCAATGATATTTAGACATTTAAACTCATGTCCTCGAATAATTATTTAATGAGATGGCAAAACATATCTAGTATGCTATGTGGAAAAAAACCCCACAAAACTCTAATTTTTGTTCTGTATGATCCCACTCTGTCAAATTACAAGTATAATATTGTCTATGCTATGAATTATAACATTATTATTAAAGATTACAAACATGAACATATTTGGTGGATAAAACAATTTTACTTTCTTTTGTGTTGTTCTGTTTCCAAAAGTTTCTCAAGCATACATTCAATATTTTTATGATGTAAAAAAAAATGTTGTTTTCTCAATTACTTCCAACCTTCTACTTTGGGCTTTCTTTACTCAAAGAGAGATCAAGTAAGCCATCAAGTAAATAGATGGTTACTATGTTTACATTAAAGCTGCTCTTCCCAACCACAGGTTAGTAATCTTGTTGCTAGGATGCAACATGCCAGTTAGGGGTCAATGTTTAAATGAATGGCATCCTTAAAACACTCTCCGATGGAGAGGGGTCTGGCCTTTGTCTTTCGGAAATTTTTTTTTAAGTTCATTTTTTTCGCTTTAGTATATAAAGCACAGCAATACAACAAATTGATACATATTAATACACACAGGGCTTAACTCAGTTGTAGTGATTGGGTGTTTTTAATAACTAGCTTATCTTTAAGTCAGGAAGTTTACAGTCCCAAAATAAAAACCATAAAAGTTAAATGAATGAAATCAGTTTCTCAACTTACATCACTGAGTATTCATTATACTTTAAAACTGCATATTCATTATATTTTAAGTACCCACAGTGTTGCCTTTAGCTACACATAAGTAAGGCAAATAAAGAGGCAATAGGTATTTATACCTACATTGGAAATGTCTGGAAGGATGTACACCAAACTGTTAATAGTGGTTCCCTTTGGAGAATGACATCCGTATGGGGAGAGGCCCCATAGGGAAGAAATTAGGAACTCTTTTAACTGTTAGAACTATATTTTCAAAAGTAATTGTTATGCTGTTAGAACTATACTTTATAAAACTTTGTATTCATAATTATTTACAAGATGCATATATTATAATAAAGCAATAACAAAAGAACTACTAAAGGAATACAAAATATCATAATGAAGATCCTGCCAGTAAGGTTTCATAACAGATGAGACTCTGTAACCAGTCAGCTCCTGCTATTTTCTGTCATGGGCACCAGCCACCCTAAGAACTGGTCACCCTTAGCATGCACGCATGGGGTCACACTGTATAAAATGAGGCTGCCTTTCACCCGGGACTATGATACACAGGGGCCTAAGTGGAAGATGAGGCTGGCCCACCACACCCTCCCAAGGGAATCTGAGCTGAGACAAAGGAAGAGGAAAGCCAAGTAGCTACAGAAGCGGAAGCTGAAAGGATTCCATGAGAAGGGAAGGCAGCAAGCAAGCCAGATGACACAGAGGCAGAAACACTGAGCTAAAGAACAGATATACAGCAGAGGCTGAGGAAGCCTGGCGTCTTCAGGAGAAGAGAGCAGAAACGCAGAGCGCAAAGCAGTGGGCCGTGATAGGGTGCCAAGGGAAAGGCGGGGAGCCACTTCTTACAGCTGTCACAGGCTCTCCAGGCCCGGTTCCAGGTCGCATGTATCCTCGCAAGGAAACCTAGGTACCAGAGGTAACTTGAGTCTCTGGTCCTTGTAACCCAAAGTGTCCAACTAAAACCCTAACTACCCACCTGGCTCCATCTAAGATGGACTCTGAATAAATGTTCTCTTCTGTACGATGGCAAGGCAAGTGTTACATAACAAAGTGCCAAGGCATTAACAGCAATTTAATAATACGCTTTCCAGACTTGCATCCAAATATTCCAGAACAGATAAAAACAGCGGCTACAGAACTGTAATTAAAACAATCAGGCTATTTACAGGGGAGAGGTACAGTAGCAGCCTGGCTTGATCACTGGGTGTTTTGTCTTGACTCTACCACTTTGAGGGCAGCCAACTCCACTGGCATGCACTCTTCAGAAGAATCCTGGTTCTAGCTTAGCCTCAAGTCACCTGGACAAGACTAAGGGCTATTTCACAGAGACATTTCAGTTTGTGATGAATCAAGTGAAAGCAATCTTCACCTAAGGTCCAGATAAAGCTTTAAAGAGAAAACTAAGCTGGGAGGATCTGAAAATAAAAAGAACACCATGGCACCAACAAGTGGGAGGAACCAAACCAGGAAATCTGCCAAAGATGGTTTGACTTTGCAAAGCCAGGTGTGCGGTAGCAAGTAATGCCCTTATTTCGTCAAGTTGTGTATTATGACCTGATGTGTTTTTCAATATACGTTAATGACCTGCAAATGTAGGTGAGTCCCTTATGGAATATATTAAACCCAATTAAGATTTCTTAAGAAATAGTTCAGGGATGGCCTGGAAAGTCCTTGTAAACTACTCTGAAAAATATCAATAGTGGATGGCAGAGAATAAAAAGGATCACTGGCGATAATAAAAGCAATATACTGGGGGTGGGGCATTTTTTTGCAAAGTCACTTCTAAGTCATTACCAAGAAATTGTTCTTTTTTCATGCTATAAACCAGACACAATAGACATAGAGAGCAGTATGGCAACCAACTATACAATACCAGCAATGTCACTGACTCATATATCTTCAAGCAGACACTGATTAAGAAAGATGAAAGGTAGGGGGAATTATCTTTTTTTTTTTTTTCGCGGTACGCGGGCCTCACAGTTGTGGCCTCTCCCGTTGCGGAGCACAGGCTCCGGACGCGCAGGCCCAGCGGCCATGGCTCACGGGCCCAGCCGCTCCGCGGCACGTGGGATCTTTCCGGACCGGGGCACGAACCCGCACCCCCCGCATCGGCAGGCGGACTCCCAACCACTGAGCCACCAGGGAAGCCCGGGAACTATCTTTTATATTATTGTTTTATCAATGAATGGGGAAACTGAAAGCAGTGAAGGTCATGCTTTGTTTCTTTCACCCTGAATTACATCTTCTATACCTAGCTTCTTAATCTCTAAGCAAAACTGACACATGCACACATAAATGTACATGCATACATACCTATACAGACATATAGTATGCACACACATATATTTGCATACACACATATTATACTATGCTCATTTACAGCATGCTCATTTAAAATGAGTTTGGAGTAGGGGAGGCTCTTAAAAAGAAAAAACCCTCAAATTTTGATTTCTATCTTTGGATTTAATGAACACAATATGCAACAAAAGAGGGCTTCCCTGGTGGCACAGTGGTTGAGAGTCTGCCTGCCGATGCAGGGGACACGGGTTCGTGCCCTGGTCTGGGAGGATCCCACATGCCGCGGAGCGGCTGAGCCCGTGAGTCATGGCCGCTGGGCCTGCACCTACGGAGCCTGTGCTCCGCGGCGGGAGGGGCCACAGCAGTGAGAGGCCCACGTACCGCAAAAAAAAAAAAAAAAAAAAAAAAAAAAAAAAAAAATGCAACAAAAGAATAGGATTACATCAAAATCAGTATTTTAAAACTTTTTAAAAAGATAATCACAGGCAAGGACTCCTTTTATGCCAATGTTTCTCAACCAACACAGTTTTTGAAAACACAGAACAGTTCCACACTATCTATCTCCCTCAGATTCTTTTATGCGACCCTAAACATCCTGACTCTGTAGAGTCACCATATGTTCCCTGAATCCAGAAGATCCAGACAGAAGATTTTTGCCCCAACTTTTCTTCCTGTCACCTGTATTGGTTGGGGCGGGGGGTGGGGGAAGGGAGAGAGAAGAGGGAGAAATAGAGGGAGAAATAGCCTAAGTTTTAAATATTTTCCAGTTGTAAACGAATGATATTTAAGATGCTTCTTCAAAATGCACAGGCTTTCTGTTTGACAGCTATTACACAGACGATTCTAGAATGTCAGTGATTCTTCCTTGATGGCTAATTCACCAGCCCTTATCCTTTTAGACATGACTCCCCTTTTCCTGTTGTGACAACATCTCATTTACAGCTCTCAAACGAATTTCCCAGCAGCATGTCAGCTACAACCAGGGACTCAGGGACGTCAAGGAAGATACTGGATACAAGGTGCTGAGTGAGGCAAAGGCCCAGCTGAGAACTGGGCAGTGTTAGGCATCCCAGCACAGCACTTCCAGCTTCAGAACTTCTTTGCTGGCTGAGAGCCAGGGCTTCTGAAATCTAGAACACAGATCAGGAAAACAGATTCTTTCCATGGCTCTGTCAAAGCGTGAAGATTGTAAGATTGGGAGAGGCGTGTGCTTCAAGCACTCAGGGTTTCCACCAGTGCAACTAGTGCATTCTCTGAGACAGAGACAGCAAAGCAGGGCTCTGGGTTCCCCACTGCCCAGCCCTTAATTCTCTGTCTATCAGGACAGGGCTTCCCAGTGGTGACCCAGGAGATGGTGACACACATGGGGCAGCACACAGACTCCTCAGCCCTTTAGGGCAGCTGGGTGGGCACTTACCCCATGTGCCCTGTAAATACTACCAATTCCTAAGTGTGTTATGATGTGAAAATAGGTGGAAAGCTCTGGATAGACTAAACAAAGCACAAAAACCTTTCAGCACATTACAAAATTTCTGTATGTTTAATTTTGTTACATACTGACAGCATTCAAGTTGATAATATGTAGTTTTCCAAGAGTTTGTCTCTAAAGTTATGCTAAACATGCTTTACTTTATTTAAGTGCAATGTGCACATTTTTCTTTTTTTTTTAATGGGAAAAGAATACATCTAGCCATGTACATCGGGAGGTGACTCGTGACATTTTGCCTGCTCTTTGATTCTCTTTGGGTTCATTCTTGGAAAATTTTAATTAGGACGGAAAAATCCCCTCCTTGTAAAAGTTGTAGGATCTCTGATCCTTAGCCCTCAGTCCTCTGAATGGACTCCGAGGAGAAGTGAGTCAGGACCCCCACGTAACCAATGCCCAGGCTCTCAGGCCTCCTGGCCCTCCACAGAAGGCCCAACGAATAAACAACCACAATGACTGAACACTTTAACAATTAGCAAGCCAAATGATTAGGAAATTACCAACATGCCTATTTCAAATAATTTCCAAAAAGATCATCAGGGAAACCCCTAAAAAAACTAAGTTCGTTTAAATTTGGGACAGTGCCAGCAATACAAGGGAAACATTTAGATGGCAGTGGTCTATCTCCTTGATGGGAATGGGCAGGTTTCTAACTTGGCAGGGCCCACCCAGGGTTGTGTAACGTAACCAGAGGTGGCGAATTCAAGTTCTGGCTTCCCTAACTCACGAGCTGTGTGACTTCAGACAGGTCACTTGGCCTCTCTGAGCCACAGTTTCCTGCCACTAAGTCAAGAATCATTTATCTTCTCTGCCCATCTCCCAGGTTTGTTGGGTAGATCAGATGACATACTGTTCAAGGAAGTGCTACATAAACCGTGGAGTATCTTGTCCACGTAATGTATGCAGGATTTTTTAAAGTAATGCTTAATTTGACAGCATGTAAAGAGCTTTAGGTCATAACACTTCTATCTTGCATTACGAAGGAGACTGAGTGGTAGGTGAAAAAGCGCTTGTCACGGTTACGTTTTGAATCTTAGTTAAGTGGTCACCATGGTTATTAGCCTCTAGAAGAGGTGAAGGAATCAATACGGTCTCATTCCTGAAGGCCGGGTTTTCATCTTCGTCATTACGAAATGTACACTGAGCTCCCGTGGCTCTCTTTGCTGGGCACCGGAAACACAATCTATCTCTGCTGTCTTTGGGGAGACAGGGATCCAATTGGGAAGACGGAAGCAGCACATACAAACAGCAACCATTAAAATGCTCATTTGGGACCTCCCTGGTGGCGCAGTGGTTAAGAATCCACCTGCCAATGCAGGGGACACAGGTTCGAGCCCTGGTCCGGGAAGATCCCACATGCCATGGAGCAACTAAACCCGTGCACCACAACTACTGAGCCTGCGCTCTAGAGCCTGTGAGCCACAACTACTGAAGCCCAAGTGCCTAAAGCCCATGCTCCGCAACAAGAGAAGCCACTGCAATGAGAAGCCTGTGCACTGCAACGGAACACTAGCCCCCTCTCGCTGCAACTAGAGAAAGCCCTCGCGCAGCAACGAAGACCCAACGCAGCCACAAATAAATAAATAAATTTATTAAAAAACACAAAACTCACAGAAATAAAATGCTCATTTGCTTGGTTAGTTCAAGGGTATGTAGAATAGATGCTCCAGGGCGATTAACCAGGGCTGGGATGCTCACGCAAGAGAGTGTTTCGAACAGCGTCCTGGTGTCGGGCTTGGTAGAAGATAGCACTTAAAAGCACCAAGAACCTGGATGGAATCCCAGTTTGACTGCATCCTAGGGTCATGACCTTGCAGCAGGTGTATAATTTGAAAAAAAAAAATCATAATTTCTTCACCCATGCAATGAAGATGATAGTATCTTCCTGACAGGGCTGTGGTGGGGATTCAAGCAGGTAAGGCATATGGAACATTTACAGTGCCTGACTGCAGCTGCCCAAGTGTGGCAAGGTGACCCAGCACAGTGGGAAGGCACATGGCATGTCTGGGGCATGACTGAGGGTTTGGAATAGAGATCAGATTGTATGTAGTTGGGCAGCCCGATGCAGCACTGTTTGGACTTTATCCTACCGGTGAAGGTTTTGGGGCTGGGGAGTCACACGTGTTGCGTAGAAATCCCTCTGATGGCAGCATGCAGTCAGTCGTTAGGGAAGGGGGAACAGAAGCAGGAAAACCAGTTAGGAAACTTAATGAGGAGGAGGAGATTAATTGAGCCCCTTCTTTTATACTAGGAACTGTCCTTACACAGAATCATCTCTTTCATCTTTGCAAAAAAACCCAGATGAGATCCCCATTTCACAGATGAGGAAATGGAGGCCCAGAGACATTAAGTGAGTGAAGTCAGGGTCCATTCAACTGGCCAAGAGAGTCGACTAAGCTGCTTCCCACACACAGGGTGACAAGGGCCTTGGACTGGCAGGTGCAGCAAGGGAAACCGAGGACCACTGTGCTCCTTGGGTGGTAACACTGTCCACCCCAGGGAAGGCGGCAAAATCTCTGCTGTTTTTATTTCTATTAGGGAGAAGCCTTCTTCATCCACCTTCTCCTGGAGGGGACTAATCTTTGAAGAACTGGTTTCCAAGGTGGTCCCCAAGCTTCTACCAATACTGGCAAGTTCAGGCCTCAGAGTTTGGTATTTTCTGTTTATTCTCCAGAATGGAATGATGGACCCTCGTGACTGAGACCAGAGACCAGCTCCTGTGTGGACACCCAGAGGGGAGCCACTGTGGCCCAGACAACACACACAGCTCCTTTCCTAGTTCCTAGAAGGTGATTTCTCTCTGAGATAAATGCCCTCGCTAGGGCTCAGCCAGCCTTCGAAGGAAGTTTCCAGAATCACCCTGCAACAGATAACTAGGCCCAAAGGGTGGAGAAGACCCTAGAGATCCTAAGGGTCTGGGGAACAGAATTTATGTTTCCACTAGAAGCCTTGTTTATACTCTGGTTGAAGAAATGGAATGAAATGTACTATATATGCCAGGCATATGTGTATTTTTCCAATTGACCTTAAAACCACCACCAAACAAAACCAATAATGGTGTTGACCATATGTCAGCTGCTATCCTAATCACTTTACATAGAGCACTTTCTAATTAATCCTCACAACATCCTATGACATTTATGCAACGCTTATCCCTGTTTGATGGATGAGAACACGGGCACACAGCCACTTGGGTGGCAGCCCCAGTCAGTGGGTCTAGGGCGGTAGGACTGCAAAGCCTGTGCTCATTTTACTGCATCAGCTTCTAGAATAAAATAAAAAGAGTAATAATAAGGACTTCCAGCTTCCAGAAACTTCAACTTTATTTCAATGTCCTTATGTACTTTAAATCCCACAGCATCCTTTCTGTTTTTTTTAACTGACAATCTATAAATATTACAGTATTCTCCTTAACCCCCACTTGTGTATTTGAGCAATTTTCATAAATAAAGATGTTTCACAGTTAGGATGAAACACTGACAACAGGCATCACCTTGGAAACTGTGAGACAGCTGGGGTGCTAATTAGCCTGGTTTTGACCCTGACTTGGCCCCCAAGCCTGTGAGCCTGCAGTGGTCCAAATGAACTCCTTCATCTCCTCTCTTTCTCCAGTTACCTAAAGCCCGGAGAAGAGGAACATAAAACGCTGGCACTTGGCTGTAGGCTCTGTTTGGGGGCAAAGAGTATTTGAGGAACCGCCATCTTCCTGCTGGTCCTATTAATAACAAGATCATTCTGACCCAGTGTCTAGAATTATTCCCCTGTGGCTGAATCCCAGTCTTGGTATCCTGCCGCCAATATTCCAATTCCCTGAGCACACAATCTCCCTACTTGCTAACATCTGCTCATCTCTGCCCTGATCTTAGCCGGCTGCCTTTTACTGAGACTTTCTCAGACAACGCACCTAGCCTCAGTGGGTCTAAATTCCTACTCCAGTCTCCCAGGGCTGGACTGTCCCATCTCCAACCCAGGATTTATTCCTCCCCTGTCCTGGATCCCCAAGAGACCTACAGCCTATTTTTTCAAACAATGGAAGTAATAACTGATGCCCAATTCATAGAAGCAGGGGACCTTTGGGGGATGAGAAAAGATTTACTCAGGCCAACCTTCAACAATCAGAATAGCTCCCAGTGACATTCCCTGGTGGCGCAGTGGTTAAGAATCCGCCTGCCAATGCAGGGGAGATGGGTTTGAGCCCTGGTCCGGGAAGATCCCACGTGCCGCGGAGCAACTAAGCCCGTGCACCACAACTACTGAAGCCTGTGCACCTAGAGCACGTGCTCCACAACAAGAGAAACCACTTCAATGAGAGAAGCCACCTTAATGAGAAGCCCATGCACCGTAACAAGGAATAGCTCCCACTCACGGTAACTAGAGGAAGCCCTCACGCAGCAAAGAAGACACAATGCAGCCAAAAATAAATAAATTAATTAAAAAAAAAAAAAGAATAGCTCCCAATGACATAAAAATCAAAGACGAGAACATAATATCACATGGGTGTATGAATCAATTGTTGTTTGTCAAAGCGACCACCACAGATGCCAGGACTAAAAAAGGTATTTGAGACGTTCCATTGATCACTGATCATTTTACAACTCCACTCATTCATTTCCCATAAATGGAAAAAGAAAACAACTCCCCGCCCCCAAACCTCAGAGACAGAGAAGGAGTGGGGGCAATGTAAACGGCACCCAAGTGTGGTCCTTGAAATCCTTTCCATTAACCTTTCCATCTGGTTCTACAAACAGGTAAATCACGGCCACAATAAAGCCAAGACCATAAATATCTTTATTCAGTCTGAACTGAGGTCAGAGACCTAAATATGTCCCAAACAGACGATTCATTTACCATTCAATCACTCATTTATCCAGAAACATTTACATAGTGACTTAACACATGACTGGTATTGGGCTGGGTCGTGGCAATGCTATGTTGATCTTAATAAACCTTTGGTTTAGTGGAGAATAACCAGTCTGGCAACTAATATATGATAGATAACGCTATGATTCCGGCCTAATTATAATTCCTTAGAGTGGTACCATTCTATACTTTCTTTTCACTTTTCGACTGTTATTAAAACAATTAAACCCTTATTTTCTGCTACATCCTGGAATTGTTTGTTTTCATTTTACTTTGAAAAGGCTCCTGGTCACTGAATTATGGCTAATGACTCTTTGGGGTTCTCTCTCATCATCTCTCATTTCCCCTCTTTCCCCTTCGACCCCCCACCTTGCCTCCCTCTTCTTTATTTCTTTCGACCTCCTTTGGGAGGGGGGTGAGTTTTTATTTTTCTTAGACTATCAAATTACATTGTATGAGGGAAATCATGGTACCTATGCATTAGAGTTCTTTCAAATGACAAAGGCCTTACTGTGTCTCAGTGGTTATGGCGTCCTGAATTACAAACTCTAATAACTCCTAGTAATTACCCCTTCTAGGCCATGCACTTGCAGCTTCCCTTCTCGAGACCCTGGGTGGCTGGCATAAAGAAAAAGATGTCCATATACTACAACTTGATCATTACAACCGTCTTTAAAGGGCTTACTATAAGAAGGCATCACCAACAGAGCCAGGCTCAAACTAACTGATTCACATCGTTACTTCCCAGTCTCTGACAGCTTCCTTCCAATCTAGACAGGCTCTTAGAATGACTGAAATCAGAAAATATTAATGTATGGGCTCCATAAAAATGTCAAGTTTAAAGATCAAAGTGCTACTTTTTTAACTATACAAGTAGCATTACTTTCTGGAAAAAAAAGTTAATTAAAAAAAAAATCACAAAAGTAACAAGTGACGGAATATTTGTGAAATGGCCTGATTGATGCAAACAGCCATGACTAAGGTCATTGCACAGTTTCCAGGGTCAGCTGGTCATTTCTGCTCTCTCTTTCCCTCTTACTACCCTCTCAAAAAATGCCCAAGAAAAAGAAACAGGATATAAGCTGACAGAGTCGGTCTGCTACTAGTTCGATAGGCAACTGAAAATACCCTTGTCCAGCTTTAGGTCCCCCAAAACTATGCCACAGACAAGGATGACAGGATGAGCCATAGTGAGCATCGAGGTCAAGGGGCTATGATGTAGCCCAGGGCAGCAACCTAATCGGCACCAGTGAGTCCACATCTTTGAAAGGTTCTTTCAAAATTCCTTTTGAATCAGGGAGTGGGAAGCCTTTCTAACTATGCCTCACAATTCAGAAACCACGTAAAACCCCCAAACCTCTACATGGCAAAAGCCCTATACATTAAGTCAAAAGACAAACTAGGGGGAAAAAAAGATGCAACTCAGGTCACGGACAAAGGACTCACGTCCCTAAAAGTAGTTCCTAAATGTTGGTAAGAAAAAGAGCAGCCACTCAATAAAAAATGGGCAAAGAACAATAAAAGACAGTTTACAGAAGAGAAAATAGAAATAGCTTGTAAATAGATGAAAAACTGTTCAACATCACTTACAAGAGACATGCAAATTAAAAATACACTGAGACACCATTTTCACTTATCAGAATGGCAAGAATCCAAAGTTTGATAACACATTCTCTTGAACAAGACGGGGAAAACAGGCATTCCTCACACATTGCTTGGGAGAATGAAACTTGGTAAAACCTCAAGGGAGGGTGATTTGGCAAGATTTATCAAAATGCCAAATGCATGGACCCAATGGCCCTGTAATTTCAATTTTTGGTGCTTGTCCTACAGATGTTTCATTTGGCTAAATGACACGGACAAGATTATTTATTGCAGCATTAGTTTTATAGTAAATGTTTGAAAACAGTATAAATGTATATTAATAGGGAAGCGGTTAAATAAATGATGACATTGATGGAATAATAGGCAGCCGTACAAAAGGAAAAAAAAGAGTGGTGACATTCTCTGTCCTGCTACACGAAGATACATGTTCGGTGGTGCAGGAAACCTTTCTGTACAAAGGGTTGGGGGAAGGGTGGGATAAAGCTAGATTTGGTATTTGCTTGAATGTGCAAAAAGGATCTGGGGAAGATACACAAAAAATGAACACAGTGGTTACCAAGAGTAATGGGACCGAGACAGTTTCCACTGTAGACCTTTTAATTTTTTTCATTTTCTAAAAATTGAAGTATAGTAGATTTATAATAATATCTTCGGGGAGTTCCCTGGTGGTCTAATGGCTAAGGCTCCGTGCTCTCAATGCAGGGGGCCCAGGTTCGATCCCTGGTCAGGGAACTAGATCCTACATGCCGCAACTAAGAGTTGCTATTAAAAAAAGTTCCCGCATGCCACAACTAAAAGGTCCTGCATGCCGCAACTAAAGATCTCGTATGCCGCAATGAAGATCTTGTGTGCCGCAACTAAGAGCCAGCACAGCTAAATAAATACATAAATATTAAATAAAAAATCTCTGGAGTTTTGAACCATATGAGTATATTATTGCTCAAAATTTATTTAAAGTTTAGAGAGTGTCTTTGTGACTGTGTCAAAGGCAGTTTTTGCTCAGCCCATTGATAAATCGATAACCTCAAGAATTAGGGGAGGCATGAGGGAGAGCTGGTAAGGGTCAGCAATTACAGGCTCTTCTCAAAAGTTTCCCAAATGTTAATTATGGACCTTAAAGGTAGAAACATTCTCACAAACCCCTCAGTACTACCTCTCCTTAAAATGGTGTGACTTAAACACCGACACACATAAAACCAAGCATAAACTTCTCATGCTCGAAACTCATTCACAATTATAAAACCAAAATATGTTTACAAATCAAATACAGCAAAATTATGAAACCAATAGAAGTATGAAATAACCACACTGACTTATTGTGAAAGACTGGGTTGTTCTGTTGACACTAACTTGTCGCTTGGAGCAGCAATATTGCACAGGCTGAGTGGAAGTCAGCATACTTAGTTACCTTTTGTCACGCAATGCAGTGACTCTACAGCCATTTTCCTCTATTCAGATTCAGGACACCTTTGTGTAGAGTGCTGTGAAATCTTCTGACCTTATTTCGGCCCAGTGCATCTTGTGCTGTTCAAGCTGCCTTGGCCACTTTCTCAATGGCTCAAAAACAAATGATATGGAGTCATCACAGTCGTAAATCCAAGTGCTAACTTGATCACTAACACGTGTCAGTCAAAAGGTGGTCCTTCTGATAACCCAGAATAACTTGTATTGACTTTTATTCACACTATTAATTATTAACATAATAAAAATGAAAACATCAAATTTTAAAATTCCGGAGAGAACTCAGACTGAGAGTGTACACAGACCTCCAGCAGTTCACAGCTGCAAAATTAGCTACAAAACTAGCTGCAAAACCCCGCTGTAATTAGTTAATACATTTGAGGGGTGGTGCCTCTAGTCTCGGCCCCAGTTGAAGACGCTTTGCCTTGGACTTGCTGTTCAAGCCTCTGACGAGTCAGCTTCTTTGGCCCCTGAGTCTGCCTTCACCAACGATTCCTTCTTTGTGTTGCTGCCCACAGCTGTGAAGCAGCCCGGCCCCATTCCTGTGCCCACTTGCAGACTCTCAAACCTGAGCCTGGGGCAGTCTCAAACCACCCATATACTGGGATGAGAGCGTAGACCATCCATGATGGTATAGTCTCCATTTAGCACAAATAACAATTCCCCATGGAGGGCACACACACATATCAATCTGCATTTCAAAGCTCCTCTCATTAGGTCTTAACAAAACCCAAGAAACGAATTCCAGTATTAAACGTCTGTGCAGATTCTTGCTGAATCCAGTTTCCCAGGCAAAGGGATGATGTCACACATTTTTGCATCTTCAGTGCCTAACTCATGGTAAGTGCCTAATACCTGTTCAACAGATAAATGAAGGAGGGAGTGAATGGATGGATAAATGAATAAAGTGAGTGATGAATTAGCCAGAAAGTAAAAACAGGGAAAAGGAAAAAAGCTCGTCCAACTGCTGCGTGCTCCTGAAACATCAGCTGGCCTCTTTTTTACATCTCTAACGCCCTTCTTTGATTACACAGAAGCAGTGGTACCCTTTTCTAAGTAAAATCTTTCTCCATATACGATGTTCTTTAAAAACCAGAGTCCACCGGAAAAATGTAGTAGAGTTGTCTTGACCGTTTATTTTTAAAGCATTTGCGAATTCAGCGTAGAAAGTCATTCTAACAGTTGGCCTGTCGCCAAGGCTAAAGCTAAAACAAGTAGACTCTATATGACTGAAGTTAATATAGACTGTAATACGGTAAACACTTTCCACTCAATGTGTATAGTGATTATAAAGGTCACTGGCTACATACCTCAGGCACATTCTTTTGACGCCACGTTCAAAGTCAGCCAGGAACCTTGGCTACAACCCAATATAAGGGGGAAAGGAAACAATTCTCTCAAGTTCAAGCAGTTTCTGAGTTCCGTGAAGAATTTTTTTATTTGTTTTTACTTTAAATGGTAAGAATTAACAATGCCCCTAAAGCTTTCAATGAATTTAAGTCAGCTGTGGTAGAAAAGATGGAAATCTACTTGCTTTGATGAGAATGTAGGCATATGTAAAGCAGATAAACAGCAGCATTTAGTGCCATTCTGGGGTCCTGGCATCACTGCTCTGTTCCCTTCTGTATCCTTAATTCTTTTTCTTTTTTTTTGGCTGTACCACATGGCATGTGGGATCTTTGCTCCCCGACCACGACCAGGGAATCGAACCCGTGCCCCCTGCAAGCGGAAGCACTCGGAGCCTTAACCACTGGACCACCAGGGAAGTCCCTCTGTATCCTTAATTCTTACTCTTCCTCCTCTTTGGGTGGTCCCTATGTCACTCACAGTCCTTATTCACCATAGCTATGGAATTGCCATTAACTGGTTACCCTCTCTCTCAGTTGAAATTTCAGTTTTCACGTGACTACACAGCAACGCCACCTCACTGGACTTCAGAATGTGAAGCTCTCATAAGAGTAAGGATGGTAACGATGGATATTAACTAATGTGTTTTTCCTAATATGTTAGAGATATGCATGGTCTGAACAAATCCCTACAGTTTTAATGAGAGGATTCTGATGGTGTGAAGATAAGATTGCATTCAGATTCACCCCCAAAGTTCAGCTTGTCCATCACAACAGCCAAGAGCCCAATATGGCACCAGGGAGATGATAATTTCAGTTCCATTTAACAGGCTGTTCTCTCCTTCCTCTTGGTCTTCAAAATAGAAATAATGATGCAACAAGGTTTTCTCCCTTGCTACACTCCTTGGTGAAAATCCCCTTTGAGCAATTATTTCATGTGGATCTGAGCAGGCACTCTGTTTTGGAGGGATATCAAGACCCACTCATCCAGACATTTTGTCGTGGCCTCTCTGGGGCTAAAAATTTGGGTAATAGTGAGTGGCAGGGATTATGTCTTCCCCCACATGGACTCCTAGTTAGGTAGCAAAAACCTCCACCCACTTGGTCTCTTCCCATAACTTCACAGAGCTTTACGCTTGAGGTTCACCTTCAGTCCAGGATGTGACTAGTAAGCCTGCAAGGGTCATCAACAGACCACTCCAGTGATTAACGTCTCAACTACCGTCTGGTGTGTGCAAGCTGGCCACTCTGAGACCAAGATCACCTGGTCAGGAAAAAGCCCTTCCCTCTAACTGCTGGAACCAGAGGAAATCAGATGTCAGATACCCTGACAAAGAATGGATCTGATGGCACTGAGATAGCAACAAGAAACAGGACACGCATCTGCTTGCACCCCAAGGCCCCCGAAACAATGCTAAGCAGATGAGCGCCACAAGGGGCACATGTGAACGGTCGGTGCTCCCCACTCCAACATGGAGAACACTGCAGACAGCCCCTCCTACTGCTGGCACAACCGCTGTCCACCCTGCGTATGTTCTGAGCTGCTATTCTAAGCAATCAGTCAGGCATTACTTGTCTGTCCTCAATGAACTCAAGTTAAATGATACCAACACCTGCCCTTTATCCAAAGAGGGTCAGCCACATTCTTACGCAGACCATGGGGCCACTTAAACTAGCTTTTGAGGGGGAAATGCAAGGGGGAAAGGGAAGTTGGCTGCAGAGTGCTGAAGCAGGTGGACTCAAGGCAGGCTACCCTGGGCTCACACACCACCAGCTCAAAGCACTTACTGGCTGCGTGTGTGACCTTCGGCTCAGAACCCTCCTCCAC
Organism: Phocoena phocoena; assembly: GCF_963924675.1. Lineage (NCBI taxonomy): Eukaryota > Metazoa > Chordata > Mammalia > Artiodactyla > Phocoenidae > Phocoena > Phocoena phocoena. The sequence goes on from NC_089223.1 coordinate 21,555,202, forward strand.
AAGATGAAGATAATGTTAAGTGCTATTTATTGGGGTCACTGTGATGGTCAAATGAGAGGGCCAGGCTCTCAGTAAGCGCTCCACTGGTGTTACGTATTGTTATTATCAAGGAAGGTCACTATTATGAGGAATCTCACTGCCAAAATCCAGAAATTTTCTTCTTTGAAACCACTGAAACGACTGATTCACAAAAGAGTAAATGGTTTGCAAGCTGGTGCCTGTCTTGCGGAAGGAACACCTGGTCTAAAACCCTATGCGATCCGGTAGTAAAACTAAACTAAACATCTGTAAGAGCGCTTCAGTGCTCTCAACATTACTCGCTGATCTTGGCGAAAATCCAAGGTAGGTATTATTTTTCTCACCTTATACCTACATGTAAACATGAACTTAGTAGAGTTGGGACTCGAAGCCAGGCCAACTTATTCCAAATCCTCTTCTCTTCCCACTATACTGTGAAGTGAAACTGTTCCTTAACTGGTGCATCGGACCTCAAGGCTGAATCCAGTAAGAAGCAAGAGTACTTTGAGTTTCCACCTCTTCCAGCTAATAGACACCATCACCCAATACAAATGGAGCCAAATGCCATAGGCTGAAACTCCCCACTCTCACTCCTTATATCGAGCACCGTGACATACTGAGCTCTTACTAGGTTTCCATCTATAAATATAGGCAATTCCAATATATAGGCACTACTTTCATCCTCACCTTACAGATGAGAAGTGTGAGGTAGGGAAACACCATTTGCCCCAAACCACACCAGCTTGGAAGTGATAGGTAGGTTTCGGGGCTATTCTAGATCTCTGAGCTGTTCGCGCTTTGCATAAAGGTACCTGGAGAAGAGAGATGGGTGGGGCTGAAATGTAGCCCCAGCTCTGCCCTGGGGGCTGTCTTCACAGTGGCACAGCTCAGAAGGGATGCATTTTTTTCTAAGTGTACAATGCCCTGTGTAGGACCTGCTCAGGTAGTGGCTCCAAAGCCACGCTCTTAACCACAAGTCTACACTCTTAAAAACACTTGACTGCTGTCCCGAGAGGCAGTACCAGCTGCAAATATAAACTCGAGAGAATTGATAAATGTATGAATAATATATACTACATAACGGGTTAAAGGGGAGGGGGATTTAGAGGGATGGGGTAAATTATACCTTAATCTTCTCTGGCTGACTTCCCTGTCAGACACCTGTCATAGGTCTTGTTTGTAAAGAAAACCAAACATTAACAGTACCTTTGTTCAGTTGCAAATACGTTGAAATGTGCAATCACATTCTGCCTTAATAGCTAGACATTAATGTAAGATGTCTCAAACACAAGAAGACTTTGAGGAAACCAGAGCACCTTTCCCAATTAGGACATCGCTATCATTTATTCACCCATGTTCTCCTAGTCCAAAACAAACACTGCTCATTTCTCATCTCACTGAGTGCTTATTTAATTAGCTGAAATGGAATCTGGTCTTGGTCATGTAAAATCAGCCACACACACCATTACCGGTTAAAACTGGTTTCAACACAGAACTCAAGGCTTTCCAGAATTGTTTATACCACAGGACACAACACTCCACCAAGCCCCAGAATCCCATTCCTGTTACCAGAAAACCACATCTCTGTGGAAAGTGTGATTATTAAAATCCGTAGCACTTTGGAGCTAATTTCAAACATGCTGAACGAGTATCAGGGAATGAACATCCCTACTGATACAATTCAACTGACAGTATATATTTATAAATTATAACAATATGCATCATGGTGACACCGTACAGTACAATTGCAATGTAAATATTAGCCTGTGACTAGGTATTTCGATAGGGCATGGACTCCCCAGTTTGCCCTGGTCCTCACCACTCCCTATTGTCCCCCTGAGATTGGGGCCAAGTGCCAGTTTCCATTTATCACATGGTACTTTAAAAAAACTACAATCATTGTTCATAGGAATGAAATGTATCTCTATAAACATAAACTACATCTGCATCAAAGCTGGAAAGAAAAAAAGATGGACTGAAAGGGCTAGGAGTTTCATAATATTTGGGAAAAGATAGTTCTTTGTGCACTGAAGAATATTCCTAAATGTTTAATGTTTTAAAAACTTGCCCTTTACAATATAGACAGTAGCCCTCTTCCCTCCTTCCTCAATCCCTTCAAAAATAATTATTTGAGTTTTAAATGCCAGGAGTTATTAAACATCCAGGTACTAATCCCTCCTTTATTTAGCTGGTGTCAGGACCAGACTTGCCTAGGAAAATAAGAAAAAGTTTCCAAAGAAATGTCTTTCAGAGAGAGGTTTTCTAGATCCTTCAGGGGGTGTTAGGGACTGTAGATCTGATCTGATACTTCTTAACGCCTGGATCTTTGTTTTCCCTCTTAATTTCAGCACAAAACCCTACTACCTTAAACTAAGCAACATCAAATTCTTTTTACCTCAATTTGCACTCATTTCCATAAAGCCAGATTCCTCTGACTGTACCTGGGCAAAAGGCCCCCCAAGAACAGTTAGGCAGGCTTTCTCTGTTTCCTACTTGGATTATCCTGTAATGAAATCGTAACAAGGTACATGGAATCCAAAGGTACATGAAATCTCAAAGTACTTGGAACTACCTACACTTATTTTTAACTCTGTGATTGATGTAAAATAAGGTATTAAACTACTTCCAAAGAAATAATCAGTTTCACCTAGACTTAAAAAACTAAGGACCTGACAATTTACCATCCCAGACAGTTACTGTAACAAAACATTTTTCTTTTCCTTTCTCTTCTCTTCTTTTTCCTTTTCTCTTTCTTCCTCCATCTCTCCCTCCCTCTCTCTTTCCTTTTCTTCTTCTCATTCTTTCCTTCCTTCTTTCAGTGAACATCTGCTCCTTGTGGGCGAGGCCGTTTTATTTACACACCATTTTTACTTGGTACATGCTACCACTAAGCCGATAGCTGCCCAGTAGACTTTTGATACTGTCATTGGGTTGTTCCCAGTTTTGCTGGGTAGACGGATGATACTCTGACAAGAGAGGACTTCATTTGGAAACACGGAATCCTAATACCATATTAAACCTGACACTTCTGGCTTTCAAAGGACTTTCAGCATCTCATTTGGCCCTTAGGATAAACGTGTGAGGTGGATAGGGGGAATCATGTCCATTTTCAGTTGAAAACCAGTCTCAAAGAAGTTAAAAACCATGGCATTGCTGGGTCTCCTTCCATTCCAGAAAGTCCTTTAAGATAACAACCACCAGAAATGTTTAAACTCCTTCACCCCAAATATAATTTATAATAAAAGACAATATAGAATTTCTTTTTATCAAACTCTATCTGCCATACATGATCTTCAAAAGGAACAGATACCCTCTTTGACACTAACGTTCTATTTGAAGGACATTTCCAAGGCCCTTTCACAGATGATTGTCCCCATTTACAAAGCTTTTTGAAAATACTCTCTCCCATTCTGTGTAGGAATTATGGATCCTGTAAGACAAAGATCTAGTTGGAGAGTAAGCGCAAGGAAAAAATGAATTCATTTAAGGACTTTATAAAATCCCTGTGTTCATCTAAACTTTAAAAACATGGGTTACAAGCACACAGAAATAGAAATCTGCAAGTGGCCGTTAAAAGCACACATGCTAAAGTTAAGTACAGCTGTAACTCCAATTGCATTCAGTCCCTGTGACAAACTGAAACGTCCACAAAAAATATAAAAGAAAGAGGTGCCCTCTGCTAGCCAGAGTTTTTATTGGCACTAAGAAAGGAGAGACAGGCCATAATTAATCACAGATATTTCTATCAAGGGTACAACACAAGCTATTGAAGTTATGAAAAAGTCATGGGGTACTCCCTGAAATTGGAATCATATGGACAAGAACAGCAGGGCTCTGAAAAGAACAGCCCATAAATGTATGACTCTTTTCAAAAGCAAAACCACGTGGTACCTTTATGACGACTCCATGGAATTTGCCATGAGGACGGGAGTTGTCAGAAGAGAGGAACACTGACTTTTATCAAGGAAACAATGACGGGGGAGGGGACAGTGGGCGCATAAACAGGTGAGAGCAGATTAATGGGTGAAAGTCAGAGGGCATATGGCACCCTCTTCCTAAAGCTCACAGGTTACACCCAAGCAGGGCCCTATTTGAGAGAGCAGAGATGGTTCTTTTGCAAAATAGAGAATAGGAAGGAAGAGGAGTTTGCAGTTCCTAGCCTGAGGGTCAATATCCTGACGATCGTTTAATAAGTGCAGGGGACTGTACGATCTGTAATGACTAGCCATAGCATCCTCTCAGAACTGCTGAAATTGATTTGATTTATTTATTTTTATTGAGGTGTAGCTGATGTACAGTATTATATAAGTTTTAGGTGTACAACATAATGATTCACGAATTTTAAAGGTTATATTTCATTTACAGTTATTATAAAATATTGGCTATATTCCCTGTGTTGTACAATATATCCTTGTATCTTATTTCCTTTATACATAGTCGTTTGTACCTCTTAATTCCCTACCCCTATCTCGTCCTTTCCTCTCCCCACTGCTAACCGTTAGGTTGTTCTCTTTATCTGTATGTTTCTTTTTTGCTATATTCACTAGTTTGTTTTATTTTTTAGATTCTACATTTAAGTGATATCATACAGTGTTTGTCTTTCTCTGTCCGACTTATTGCACTTAGCATAATACCTTCTAAATCTATCCATGTTGTTACAAGTGGCAAAATTTCATTCTTTTTTATGGCTGAGTAGTATTCCATTGTATATATAAATCACATCTTCTTTATCCATTCATCAGTTTGCAAACACTTAGGTTGTGTCCACATCTTGTAAATTATCTGATAGCTGAATTTTATAGCGCAAAAGGGAAATGCCTACTCACTGTTCTGTATTTGGACCCAATTATTCTCTCCATTCACCTGTAGGGAAGGAGAACTAACAAGGGAGAACCAGGGGATTTAGCTGTCAGAGTTGTGTGCTCTACATTACAGAGCATCCCAGGGAGGGCTCCCTGATGGAATCATATGCAAAGAAGGGAGCAGCTGGGGCAACATCAGTCCTTACACTAAGGCAAGACCCTCCCCTGGCTTATCTAGACCCTGCTCCTTCTCTTCTTCCCCCCCTACACACACACACACACGCGCACACACACACACACACACACACACACACACTTCTAGGGTCTTCCCCACAACGAGAAACTGAGAACTATAGTTGAAGGGCCACATATATGGGTATCAGGATAAGAGTAAGAAAGAACCACTAACACAGCATTGTAAATCAACTATACTCCAATAAAAATTTTTAAAAAAAAGAAAGAAGGAAACACTAACATTTTTATCATTGTATTCAGGCAGTGATACATTTCTATCACTTAAACACTATATAGCAAACTGAACATCTTTAACTGGTCAGAAGGCTAACATCTTTAACTGGTCAGAAGGTTAACAAAATTACCTGACTTTTACAAGTTATAATAATCCTGCTGCAAGCAATAGCAATGAATTCCTGAAAAATCACTTTGGTAGAAAATTCAGAATTGAGAAAGGTAAGACTTTAGAGTATTGGCTCTAAAGTCAAGATTTTTTTGATTCATAATCCACTTTAAGGAGCCAATGAAAGTGGTGGAGCCTCAGCTCCAGAAAAATACACCTTCCTAATGAATTCCCATAAATCTTGTATATAATTTCAGGTCGTTCAAAGACCTGAAATCCCCTTTTCTTCTACCGTATCTTTAAAAGAAAAAAAATAGTTTGGGGAGCCAAACTATTACAACAATCCTATAAAAAAACTCAATATTTTTATATCCACAAAGAAAAAAGAAGCAGACACTAAATTCAAAAAAACCTTTTGACATTTGACTCAGATTACATTAATAAAAATCAATAGTGTATGTCAAATATACATTTCTCCTCCTTTGGTAGCCATAATCTTTTTGAGATTGACCTCCCACACAGTAAACATGGATATTGGTCTTCTTTGTGCAATATCCACACAAACAGGCCTTTTCCTTCCCTGGTCCTCCATCCAAAGGTTCAATGCTCTCTCAGTTGTATACCTTGGAATGGCTCTATATCATGGTCCCAAAGACAACTTAACTAGAAGGCTGGATATGGGGAAAGTTTGAAGACCTTTTTTAGGAAAATCCAGAGAGAGTTTTCAGGCTTCCTCCCTGGCATACAGTCAGCTGGCTGTAACCATGACAGCCACCAGCCAGAGACACCACACCTGGCTCTGCCTCTTCCCTTCACTTCCACGCTCAAGGTTGCATTTCTAAGACTGGGACTGACTTTGCCTCGGTTTCCTTTGGCTTTCCAAAGGGTGCACTCCAATTTCATCTTCCTCTCTCCTTTTTCTTTCTTTCTTTTTTTTTGTTTTGCGGTACGCGGGCCTCTCACTGTTGTGGCCTCTCCCGTTGCAGAGCACAGGCTCCGGACGCGCAGGCTCAGCGGCCATGGCTCACGGCCCAGCCGCTCCGCGGCATGTGGGATCTTCCCGGACCGGGGCACGAACCCGTGTCTCCTGCATCGGCAGGCGGACTCTCAACCACTGTGCCACCAGGGAAGCCCTCTCCTTTTTCTTTATCTCCCTTTTTATCCTTTTTTCTTTCCAAATGCAGGCAAACCTAAGTATAAATCCAAGCTCTGTGTGTCACTCGCAGGGTCTCCTCAAGTAAGAAACTAAACTTTGCCAGCAGGCAGTTTCCTCATCTGTAACAGAGGAAAGAATAACTAACCTACAGGGTTGTTATGAAAATCAAATTAGTGATGTGTGAAAAGTTCTCAGCGGAATGCCTGAACCACAGAAGAATCTCAGCAAATGTTAGCTCCTCTGCCTTTATACTCTATGTTAATTGTAAAAATAATAGAAAATATATACAATCAAGCATTAATAAAATAATATGACCACAACAACAACTTTGAAAATTAGCCTTTAGACCACACAGATTTGAAAATTATTACAAAGATGCTTTTAGAAATAATGTACTTTACATTATTCATTATAGTAATAGATATGCAAATATTATAAAATGCCAATGGAGTAAACAAAAGATTAATGACTTCTTCTTTAAAAGCTTTAATTAAAAAGTCCAAATGTAAACCTGTTAAGGCCTGCTTACTTTTATTAGAGATTGCTTTGGTTCCTAGGTTAACACAAAGATTTAAAAAATTCATTTGTACTACTGAAATGTAAAGAGTTTCCTTAGTAAGAAATATTAAAGGCAAGGAATCTAGAAAAAAAGAAATGAGAAAAACAAGAGTTCACCTTTTCTGTTTAGAGGGTAAACACAGATCAAATCCTTAATGTTCTACTTGACCTTCCCTCTAGCAAATACTTGCCCAGCAAGCCTAGAATAATGGAGCTGGAAGGTGGGCATGCATTTCACAGACCTCACCTCAGGGGCTGGATAGTTATTCACCTCGCCTCGTGCTCCTTGGGCTCAAACAGAAAGTAGAAGACTTGATTCATCCCAATGAAAGTTTCCAATCCAGATCTCCCCTGGAGAGTTAGGAGGACCTTAATGGATCTCTTGATTGGATCCCACAGCCAAGGAACCCTGGCTCCCTGAAAGCAAGTGTAAATAACCAACAGCACCCTGTGAAATGCCATTTGGAGCAAACCAGAAGCCAGAGGAATTGCAGGATGACTTGAAAAATGACTGGCTGTCCTCTGAACACGTCCCCTGACAGGAAAGGAAAACAAAGCAAAGGGGAGAGTGGGTCAATGATTTCTTTGTAAGTTCTCTGGTTTACCTAACTACTAAGTGATGACATTTCTAAATTACAAATTCCTGAATGACTAACCATGCATCTTTACTTACAAAAATATATAGAAATATAAGGAAAAGGTGGCCCCTCCCATTCCTCCCACCCCGGTCCTCTCCCTGGTGGCCCCAGTTTGCCAGAGTCACTGACGCCAGGAGAGAGGAAGGGAGGAGAGAGCAGGAGAGAGAGGTCTGTGTTTCCTGGCAGAGCTTTCAAAATGTGCATCCCCAGGAAGTAAGGGAAGGAGGGAGGAAGGTATGCAGGTAGAATGATTTAAAGTTGCTGATCAATCTCCAAAATATACAAGCAGTTCACACAGCTCAATATCAAAAAAACAACCCAATCCAAAAGTAGACAGAAGACCTAAATAGACATTTCTCCAAAGAAGATATACAGATTGCCAACAAACACATGAAAGGATGCTCAACATCACTAATCATTAGAGAAATGCAAATCAAAACTACAATGAGATATCATCTCACACCCATCAGAAAGGTCGTCGTCAAAAAATCTACAAACAGGGTTTCCCTGGTGGCGCAGTGGCTGAGAGTCCGCCTGCCGATGCAGGGGACATGGGTTCGTGCCCCGGTCCGGGAAGATCCCACATGCCGCGGAGCAATGTAAACTGTAAGACTTGAGTTGCTCACACACCGGTGTTTATTACTCAGAGCCAATGGCCTCCTTACACCTAATAGAGACCATCAGCGATTGGAGAACAATGATGGGCCATCATCTATGAAGGGCTCCTTGTGTTTCCTGTATTTTACGTAACTTATCTCACAGAATCCTCACTCCTGGTGCTGAAAGGTGATTAAGCCATATTATATAAGGAAATCAAGCTCAGAAAAGGAAGAGACACTTCCTAAATCACATCTCTTGGTAACAGATGGGGCTGGGATTTGAATCAGGTTCTGACTCCAGTTGTATGTTTACTAAGGGAAGGGCTGAAAAAGACTAGAGCCCTGTGAGGGGGTAGAGAACACAAAAGAAGTAGTGAGAAGAGCAACCTTAGTGGCTTCCCAATTTGCCTGTAGCATTTGGTGCACTCAGGGCGCCAGGAAGCATGCCTGGGCTTAGCCTGAGACCCAGACCCAGACGGGAGGTGGTACCCAGAGGTGGTACAATCTGCTCAGTTCCAAGTGACAAATTCCTGATTTGGACACAGCTACAAAACAGGTTTTTGTGTGCAGGCCTGGGAACCATCCCACAATTTAAAACCCGATCTCTTCGTAAAGTGGTTCCCCTCACCTAGAGATTGTCATACTGAGTGAAGCAAGTCAGACAGGGAAGGACAAATATATGATATCACTTACATGTGAAATCTTAAAAAAATGTTACAAGTGACCTTATTTACAAAACAGAAATAGACTTACAGATGTAGAAAACAATCTTACGGTTACCAGAGTAGAAAGGGAGGGAGGGATAAATTGGGAGATTGGGACTGACATATACACGCTACTATATATAAAATAGATAACTAATAAGGACCTACTGTATAGCACAGGGGACTCTACCTCAATATTCTGTAATGGCCTATATGGGAAAAGAATCTAAAAAAGAGTGGAAATATGTATACGTATAACTGATTCACTGTGCTGTATAGCAGAAAGTAATACAACATTGTAAATCAACTAGACTCGAATAAAAAAATAAATAAATAATAAAGTGTGTCCCCTCTGCGTGTGATGATGGTAAGGCAGAAAACATACGCCGTGTCCCTAGAACAGGAAGTCATCCTCAACTCCTCAACTTTCTGAAAAGGAGGCTTGGAGTAAATTTTCTCTTTCCTACTTCTGGAGATCAGTTTACAAACACGCGGAAGATGTCAAAAGCCATCTCAAAAAAAAAAAAAAAAAAAAGCCATCTCAAATCCTACACAAATTACATGTATTCATTCTTACAGCTTTTTGTGTAGAATAACGTAAAGTCTCAAGGCAAATTGGAATGGGTGACTAAATCATTCTGTGGACAAAATCCTCTTGAGGGTGATAATAACAAGCAGAGGGGGAGGAATTCATGGAACAAGCAAGCAACATCTGCTTTTGTCTAACCATGCTTCTCGCCAGCAGCACTTGCTTATTAAGTAAGTATATGAGCCAACCCCATACAGAACTACAGATCACTGCTCACGACAACACACAGTTATAACATTAGGTTCCACTAGGAACTAACACACATTGTACTGGCTTTTATACATAATTAATCTACAAAGAAAACTGTTAACTGCTAAGTGCAGCTAAGAGCAATTTCATTAATACTTGGAAATTGGGGGCTTCCCTGATGGTGCAGTGGTTAAGAATCCGCCTGCCAAGGCAGGGAACACGGGTTCGAGCCCTGGTCTGGGAAGATCCCACATACCGCGAAGCAACTAAGCCCGTGCACCACAACTACTGAGCCTGAGCTCTAGAGCCCACAAGCCACAACTACTGGAGCCCATGAGCCACAGCTGCCGAAGCCTACGCGCCTAGAGCCTGTGCTCCGCAACGAGAAACGACTGCAATGAGAAGCCCGCACACCACAATGAGTAGACCCCACTCGCCACAACTAGAGAAAGCCCGCGCACAGCAATGAAGACACAACACAGCCAAAACTAAAAATAAATAAAATAAATTTAAAAGAAAAACTTGCAAATTGGCAAGATGAATGCATTTACCCTAAAAACAGGAGGCCTTCTAGAACATCGCTTTGTTGTCTCTCTCACTCCTGGGAGTTCTTTGGTGTAGGGAGGAAGTTTTCGTCCACCCTCTTTGACTCCCCGGCTGGGTTTGAAAATTAAACTGACAAAAACAGACTAACAGGAGAAAAGCATACAAATCGTAGTGAATCTGTACATGCACGCAGGAGCCTTCACAAGAGAATGAAGCCCAAAGAAGAGGCCAAAGGAGGAAACTCTTAGACCTTTTAGACAAAGAAACAACTATATTTGTGAAGAATTGTCAAAACAAAGGGGTTTGGGCTAGGGGTATAATCCAACTAGGGTTAGGTAGTCCTCATCTTACTTAACTAGGAAGATAAGGTATAGTTTAAAAAGGTTTGTTTGCAGAGTCCTCTGGTGCTGCCTCTGGGCTGATAAGAGTCTGTCTCTAGCAAAAGGAAAATTTATTTCCTGCCTTTAGGCAGGAAAGGGGAGCTTTCCCTATGTTTACTGCTTCTTAACTGCCTTCCTTTATCAAATGTCATGTTTCCCTAGTTGTGATGGTCTCCACGCGGTGCAAAAAGTCCATTTCCTGGACAGTCCACTGCTAAATCTCAGATCAAAATATTCTGATACAGTCTTAGTCTGTACTTGTATCATCCCCATGCCTATGTTTTTAGCTCTCCCAAATTTATTCATCCAGGTTTTTTTTTTAATATTTATTTAATTTATTTATTTGGCTGCTCTGGGTCTCAGTTGCAGCATGTGGGATCTAGTTCCCTGACCAGGGATTGAACTCAGGCCCCCTGCATTGGGAGCATGGAGTCTTAGCCACTGGACCACCAGGGAAGTCCCTAGTCATCCAGGTTTGATCGCTGGTTAGTAATAGTTCAGCAAGAGAAACTTGCCTTTTCTTTCTTTTATATCTTTATGAAGTGCAGCCTTCCAAACACAGTTGGTACTCAAACATTTCTAACAGAACAGCTTTTGACTTTGGGTAATGAGAAACTGAGGATATCACACTTTTGGTTTTGGGTAAAGAGAAATTGTCTCAATCTCTTGGTGATGTCCTCTAACTTAAAGCACCCATATTCTAATTCGCCAGGATCCATGAAGCTCCTAAAGTTGCATGTAAAATTTTTCAGTGTTTTCATTCTTAGGGAGGTAGAGTCAATTGCTTTTATTAGATTCTCAAGGGGGATAGTAAGGAAAATGAAGTTAACCTATGTCACTATAATTAGTCTTGTAAAGAAAAATAAATACAAAGTCAAATAGGCCCCCACTTGTTAGCTGTGTGATCTGTGGCAAATCACTCCATCTCTTTAATGCCTTACTTTCCTTTCCTATGAAATGGAGATAATAGTAGCACCACTTTATAATGGCATAGAAGATAATTTGCACGACTATCTGCTACTGAGGACAACTATACAAATGGGACAAGAATGTACTTTAAAATATCAAAGAATTAAAAAGAGATAAATTACTTCACCTGGGAAAGTGGCTCAGAGACAAGAGCCCTACTTGGGAGGAAACTATTATTTGGGGAGGCATTTGCTTCTTCCCAAAGGGGCCTCTGAGTGGCTGAGAGTCTGGATGTGCTTTTAACAGAATCAGAAACTGGAAAGACAAGGGTAGCAATCAGTGTCAGCAAAGAGGCAGGAAAGTAATGATGCTCCTCTCTCTTTGGGTTGAGACCTTAGAGATCTACAACCTAATCATAAGTGTGAATCTTAAGTAGGCAAAACCACCCAGGTTAGAGCTCAGTTTTGAAATATATCAATACCTAAAAACAAAGTGATTTTGGTTTGCAACTGGCAGAAAAAAATTCTCTGCTACACTGTCTTCTATTTCAGAATACTTTTGCAAAGTAGAAGTACAATGTCCCTACGTAATGAAAAGTAACCAGGCATACAGGATGATATAATAGCATTAATGAAAACTAGGAGAAATGACAGTCAATAGAATAGACCCACATGGGCTGAAGATATTACAGTTCAAAGGGACTTTAAAATAACTATGCTTGCCATGCTCAAGAATGATTTTAAAAATGGAGAGTTCTGATAGATAACTGGAAATTATAAAAATGAACCAAATGGAAATCTTAGAATTGAAAAGTAATTCAGAATGGGTAGGCTTATACAGACTAAATACAGTTAAATAGATAGTGAATTGGAACACAGATCAGAAGAAAATAACCAAAATGAAGCAAGTACAAATCAGAAGGTAACAGACATAGAAGATACAATGATGTCTAACATACATGTAATTGGAGTTCCAGAAAGGAAGACTAAAAGAATGGGGTAAGAGCAATATTTGAAGAGCCATTGGGTGAACTTTACAAAGCCAATGAACAATAGATCAAAAAAGTCCTACCACCCCATGCAGGGTTTTTTAAAATCCACAAATAGCTGGATCATAGTAAAACCGCAGGAAACCAAGGTCAAAGAGAAAACCTTAAAAGCAGCTGGAGAAAAAGACATATTATTACACAGAAGCAATAATTCGGAGTGACAGTTTACTGCTCCAGAAAAGAGAGAGAGAGAGAGAGAGAGAGAGAGAGAGAGAGAAAAAATGCAAATCAGAAGACAATGGAACAATATCTTAACCATGCTTTAAAAAATTAACTGCCAATCATTCAAAACAAAAATGTACTTCAAGAATGAAAGCATAGGGCTTCCCTGGTGGCACTGTGGTTGAGAGTCCGCCTGCCGATGCAGGGGACACGGGTTCGTGCCCCGGTCCAGGAGGATCCCACATGCCGCGAAGCGGCTGGGCCCGTGAGCCATGGCCGCTGAGCCTGCGCGTCTGGAGCCTGTGCTCCGCAGCAGGAGAGGCCACAACAGTGAGAGGCCGTGTACCGCAAAAAAAAAAAAAAAAAAAAAAAAGAATGAAAGCATAATGAAGACATTTTCAGACATAAAAAAGCTGAGAAAATCTGTCACCAGTAGGCTCTCACTAAGGGAAAGAGTAAAGGATGTTTTACAGGCAGTAGAAAAATGATTCTAGAAAAAAGAGCAGAGAAGAGGAAAGAACAATAAAAATGGTAAACATGTGGAAGTCTAACTGAATAAAGACTTTAAAAAATAGTAGTAATTATATATATGCTCTTGTGTGGAAAATATATAAAAAATTAAAATACATTACAACAATGGCATATGAATTGAGGGCGTGCGGTGGGGGTGAGGGGTAAATGGAGTTAAAGTAGCCAAGGTCCTTGCATTATCTGGGAAGAGATTAAAAGTATCAATTAAAAAAATGTTTAATAAAATGAAAATACCAATTAACAATATATTTTAAGTCAAGAAGGCATTATGATCTCCATAGTGACCACTAAAAGAATAGAGAAATGAATATAAAACTTCTAGCTGGACTTCCCTGGTGGCGCAGTGGTTAAGAATCTGCCTGCCAATGCAGGGGACACGGGTTCGAGCCCTGGTCTGGGAAGATCCCACATGCCACGGAGCAACTAAGCCCGTGTGCCACAACTACTGAGCCTGCGCTCTAGAGCTCACGAGCCACAACTACTGAGCCCGTGTGCCACAACTACTGAAGCCTGTGAGCCTAGAGCCCATGCTCTGCAATAAGAGAAGCCACCGCAATGAGAAGCCCGCGCACCGCAACAAACAGTAGCCCACGCTCACCACAACCAGACAAAGCTCGTGCTCAGCAACAAAGACCCAACGCAGCCAAAAATAAATTAATTAATTAACAAAAAACTTCTAGCTAATGGAGGCTTAAAAATGTAAGCATTAAAATAAAACAAAAAACAAACCCCCCAAAACCCATATGCTACCAAAAGGCAAGGAAGGAAGGCAAATAAAAAGAACATAGAGCCAACAGAAAACCATAGAAAACACTTAATAAGATAGTAAATTTAAACCCAAGTCATATGTACATTGACTAAATAATCCAATTAGAAGGTGAAGATTTTCAAACTGGATTAAGAAAAAAAAAAATCAACCATCTACTACTTATAAAAGACATCTAATATAAGGATACAGGGACTTCCCTGGTGGTCCAGTGGTTAATACTCCGTGCTTCCAATGCAGGGGGCCTGGGTTCAATCCCTGGTCAGGGAACTAAGATCCCACATGCCCTGCGGCACAGCCAAAAATGAATTTTAAAAATACATATGTATGTGTGTATATATACACACACACACACATATATAGATAGATAGATAGATGGATACAGAAAGGTTGAGAGTAAAAGTATGAAAAAGATAACCATACAAACATTAGCCAAATAAATCTGCTACAACTATAATGATGAAGCAAAGAGCAATTCTGGAGATACAAACATTTCATGATAAAATGTTCAATTCACCAGAAATATATTACAATTATAAATGTATATATTCCTAATGATACAGCCTTAAAACATATAAAACAAAAATTGGAAGTACTACAAGGACAAATAGTCAAAACCACAATTATGGTGGAAGAATTGAACACAAGCAGCAAAGTTAACCACTGAACATAAATAAAGCATTTATCCAGCAACTGCAAGGCACGTTATTCTTCTCAAGCACAACGTGTAACATTTTCAAAAATTGACCATCAACAGGGAATAAAACAAATCTTACTAAATTTCAAAGCACTGAAATCATATAAATATGGTTATGGTTTCTAACTGCAGTAAAATAAATACCAAAATGTTTGAAACTTAAGAACTATATATCTAAATAACTCAAGATAACATGCAAAAAAGGATCAGAATGTAAAAAAACTATTTTGAGTGAAATAACCACCAAAACGCTATATATCAAAACTTAGCTGTGAAGTGCAGGTAAAGCCATGCTTAGAGGGAAAAATTATCTAGAATAAATATACTAGAAAATAAGGCTGAATATCAATGAACTAATATCATTTTCAAAAGCTAGAAAAATAACAATGTATACTCAAAGAAAACAGAAAGAAGGAAATAATAAATGGTAGATATTAATGAAGTAGAAAATAAATGTAAACAGAAAAGGTCAACAGGTCTAGAAGCTGATTCTTTACAAAACTCATAAATTCCTAGAAAGACCGATTAAGAAAGGGAAGGCACAAATAACCAATGTCAGGAATAAAAACGGGGGCTATCACTGTACATCCTACAGACATTAAAAATATGAGAATATCATTAACAAATTTATGCCAATATATTTGAAGATCTAGGATGAAAAAGATAAATCCTAGAAATAAGCAACTTATAAAACTGACAGTAAAAGAAAAATTTTAAACATTTGAATAGCTGTCATACCATTCAACAAACCCACAAAGAACACTTCAAGGCCAGATAACTTCACCTGTGAGTTTAGCCAATGTGTCAAGGTGAAACAATACTGCTATCACACAAAGTCTTCCAGAAAACAGAACAAAGAGTTAGCACTCCACAACTTATTTTTAAGGCCAGTATAATCTTGATGCCAAAATTTGACAAGGATATTGTGAAAAACAAAAATTATAGGAAAATTCTACTAATTTATCAGGGTGCAAAAATCCTAAATAAAAGATTAGCAAGTGATATTAAATAAACACATTAAAAAAAAACCCAGTAACATGTCACAGCCAAGTTGGATTATTTTATATATACAAGTTTGATTTAACACCTGAAAATCAGTTAATATGTCACCATACTAACAGAATAAAAGAGAAAAAATCATACGATTACTTTAATAGATATAGAAAAGCATGTGAAACAATTCAGGAGCCATATATAATCAAAAACTTTTAGCAAACTAGGGATAAGAATTCCCTTTAAATGAAAAAAAAAATTATCTACATGGTGCAGCCATTGTGGAGAATAGTATGGAGATTCCTTAAAAAACTAAAAATAGAGTTACCATATGATCCAGTAGACCATATGGTCCACTCCTGGGCATATATCTGGAGAAAACTATAATTTGAAAAGATACATGCACCTCAATGTTCATAGCAGCACTATTTACAATAGCCAAGACATGGGAGCAACCTAAATGTTCATCAACAGATGAATTGATGAAGAAGATGTGGTGCATATATACAATGGAGTATTACTCAGCTACAAAAAGAATGAAATAATACCATTCACAGCAACATGGATGGACCTAGAGATTATCATAGCAAGTTAAATAAGTCAGACAGAGACAGACAAATATCATATGATATCACTTACATGTGGAATCCAAAAAAATGACACAAATGAACTTATTTACAAAACTGAAATAGACTCACAGAAATAGACTCACAATAGAAAACAAACTTATGGCTACCAAAGGGGAAAGGAGGGCAGGGATAACTTAAGAGTTTGGAATTAACATATAAACACTACTAAAGGTAAAATAGATAGCTAACAAGGACCTACTGTATAGTACAGGGAACTATACTCAATATCCTGTAATAATCTATAAGGGAAAAGAATCTGAAAAAGAATAGATAGATAGATAGATAGATATAACTGAATCACTTTGCTGTACACCTGAAACCAACACAACATTGTAAACCAACTATACTTCAATTAAAAAAAAACTAAAAAAATCACCATAGTTGATGAACAAATGATAAATGTTGAAAGTCATTCAAGACCTCAAAAGGGAAAAGGATATGTACTATCAGCACTTCTATTCAACACTGTACAATCTGCCTGTGCAAAATGCCAAAGAAAAAAAATTTTAAGCATAAAGATTAGAAAAAAACAAATTTCTCAGATGATATGATTGTGTATATAAAAAATACATAAGAATCTACAGATAAATTACTAGAATTCATTTCATAAGTTAGCTAGGCTCTGGATACAGAGTCAATTTTTAAAGTTATATTTCTATAGGTTAGCAAAGAAAGAATTCGAAAATAAAATTTTAAAACGGAAACAATATACAGCAGAGTAAAAAAAATACCTAGGAATAAATCCAATACAAGATGTGAAAGACGTTTACAGACAAAACTATGAAACATCACTGAAAGAAATTTTGAAAGCTCTAAACAAATAGAGGCATATACCATGTTCATGGACCAGAAGATTCAATATTATAAAGATATTAATTTTGCCCAAATTTATTAATAAACGCAATGTGATCTCAATCAAAATCCCAACAGTTTAAGTCTTTGTTGTTGCTGTTGTTTTGTTTTGGTGGAACTTAATAAGCTGATTCTAAAATGTTGCATAAATGTAAAAGACAGAGACTAGACAAGAAACTCTTACAGAACAAAATAAGAGGACTTGATCTAATGAATATAAACTCCTATTAGAAAACTACAGTGTGGTATTGGTGCAAAAATATTCTCATAGACAAAAGGAATAGACTAGAGAGCCCAAACACATATTGGGACACTTGAATTATGAACAAGGTAGCCCCATAGGGCAGTGGGAACAGAATGGACTTGCCAGTAAATTATGCTGGGATAACTGAAGGTCCATAAATTATTTTAATTTAAAACTTTAACCCCATCTCACACAATATGCAAAAATTAATTCCCAGTGAATTGTAAATATAAATTTGGGGGTTAAAACTGAGAAGTTTCTAGAAAAAAATATACAAGACCTCAGAGTAGGAAAAGACTTATTGAACAGAACACAATGAAACACTAACCATAAAGGAAAACGGAATCTGTAAAGGACTCGGTTATTAAAATTAAGACCCTCTTTTCATCCTTAAGAGAGTGAATAGGCAAGCAACAGAATGAAGATTGTGCCACACATACGACCAACAGTGAGTTCATATCCAGAATATATTTTAAAATACCTACAAATCAGTAAGAAAAAGACAAACAACCCAATGACAAAGGGGACAAGAGACTTGAACAACCATGTCACAAAATATTGCAAGTGGCCAATAAACATGAACAAGTGCTCAACCTCATCAATAAGGAAAAAGCAAATTAACTTCACAATGTGATATTGCTGCAAAACCACCAGAATGGCTAAAATTACAAAGACTGACAATGTTGGCAAGGATAAGTAGCAAGGGAAATTCCCATATGTTGTGGGTGGGAGTATGTTGGTACAACTACTTTGGAAACCAGTTTGGTATTATCTACTAAAGTTGATGATACACATAACCTATGAGCTAGCAATTCCTCTCCTGGGTACAGACCAAACAGAAATGCATGTCCACAGGCACCAAGAAACACAAATAAGAATGACGACAGCCACCTATCCACAGACCCCAAAAGGACCATCCAAGGTCCTCCAACAAAACAGTGGATAAATGCGGATAAATGATTGTGCTATACTCATATAATAGTTTTCCGCACAGCATAGGGAAATGAAAAAACTACAGCCACAAGCAACAACATTCATAAATATCACAGAGCAAAGAATCCAGACACATGTGAATACATACTCCATTATTCCATTCATTCCTTGCTCAAAAAGACAGGTGAAACCGAAATACAGTGTTTAGAGATAGGCGCTTTGTTGGAAAAACTGTAAAGAAAAGTGAGGAAATGTTTACCAAAAAACATCAGAACAGGTTTTCTGTTTTTTACCTTTGGGAAAGGGTGAGTAGTGATTGGGAGAGGGTCACAAGAGAGGATTCTAGGGTACTGGCAGTGTTCCAATTTTTATCCTCATGTTGGTTACAAGGTGTTGGTTGCAAGGTGTTACTTGTGATAAGTCACTGCACTCTACATCTCTATTTTGTACACTTTTTTGTATGTGTATGAAATCTCAGTTAAAACGGGTTAATAAATAATGAAATGCATCTACAATTAAACAAAAAAACTTCATTGTGTCAATACCCATGTATATTGCCTGCAATCAAAAAGAGAATAGCTTGAAAAGCGGCAGGGGGTGGGGGGGGGGCAAGTATCCTCATTGAGGCCCATTATTTTTTTACAGCTTTTGTGCTAACATCTTATTTACAAAACTTGTTTACAAAACTGAAATAGACTCACAGAAATAGACTCACAATAGAAAACAAACTTATGGCTACCAAAGGGGAAAGGAGGGCAGGGATAACTTAGGAGTTTGGAATTAACATATAAACACTACTAAATATAAAACAGATAACTAAGAAGGACCTACTGTGTAGTACAGGGAACTATACTCAACATGCTGTAATAATCTATAAGGGTTCACAAGCACTGTGAACCATTGAGCACTCCTGACCAGTTCACAATGAGTGGGTTTCCCACTCATCCGTAATCCATTCGATGAGTGGACGATGGTGCACTGGTCCAGATAATGCACATTATATAAAGGTCCTGAGATCTTCCAGAAGATCTCCAATAAAGGATACCCAACACCTGCTCTTCCCTCCTCTCCTCACAGGCCAATCTTTTTCTTTCTTCAGTTCTCAGCTCCAGGTCTCTTCTACAGGGAATCCTTCCTTGCACCTACCCCTACCCGGAATGGGGTAACGTCTCCTTTTGACATTAGTGCTGGTCATTCTCAGTTTGTCCCCACCTCCCAGTTCCACCCCTGGGAGGCTGATCCCTAGGCACTAGATCACCAGGACAGTCCATCCAGCCAGCTTCTACTGGGTTCCACAGAGGAGAGGCAACGGCAGAAGCTGGGAGGTGAGGAGAAGAGAGAAGTCGGACATGTCCTCCCCACCCTCTTTTGCTGTGGTCTGTGTTCCTAGGGGTGGCTGCTTCTCTGGAGACCCAAACTCTTCCAGTAGCATCATTCCTGCCACCTATAACAGCTCTCCACTGCTGTGCCTTTCACTGGTCCTGGGAACCCTGCCTTCATCTAAGTTGTCTTTTCACTAAATTCTCTTCACTTGAACTAGGTTGGATTCCGTTTTCTGCCGGGACCCTGCGGAATGGAGATTTTATATTAATTTATAGGATAATTTTATCCGCATCTGTCTTCTCCTGCTAGGCTGTGAGCTTCATGACACTGGCACTTTAGAAGTTACCAACCAATATTTTAAATGATATAGTGAGTTAATGAACGCATGAATGAGCCCACATTAGAATTAGAATATACTGTACATTGTACGAGGATTTCTAAAATGCCCCTCATACATTTGATGTGGCACCAACCAATCTGAGCAAACATTTTTCCTACGTTGGTTGAAAATAGCCTTTGTTGGCAGGAATATTTTTACTCATTTCAATGATTTCAATTATTCTAGCGATAAGTGCAATAGCTATGATTTCTCAATTCAGAAGCTAAGTTTATCTGAAATAAGTCATCGATGATGAGATTCCAAATGGACTGCAGTTAATTACAGCTCTAAGAGTCAGTAGGAATGCAATAAAAAAGTTAACTAGAAAAAGAAGGCTCTGCATCTCTTATTTTTTGTAACCTATTGCAAATGACTCTAGAAAACAAATACTTAGTAGTTGAGGGTGTGGGAAGGGTTATCTCCAGGCAGGAAATGTTCTTTGTTAATACAATAAACTATCTACTCTACATTGTTGCTTTAGACTTAAAGGACAATCTGGGCTGATACCAATATTAGATATGCAAGTTTCATATTAATGTACATAGTTAGACAACTTCTACAAAATGAACTGGAAAATGCTGATTCTAGGCCACTAATCAGAATTTCTGGAACACAATCTGGAGGTCTGCAGACTCCCTTCTTTTATGGTAGAAAAAGTGCAGAAAAATCAGATTATCTAGAGGCGCCCTGATGTGCAAGCAAACTAGTAGATGCTGTACAGTGTGACACTTGAATTTTACTCGAGAAAACTAGTTCATAAGTTAGAATCACAACTACATACACACTATATCAAGAATTTTGAGTTCATAGCAGGGCATTTTGAAAGCTCCAATTTACCTAGCATGCAAGCTCCTGGTGAGGGATATATTCTGAACTCTGCAGAGGTCAAGGTTCATCTCTTTTCTACAATATCTTTCCTGGTTAAACCTCTCCTGTTCCTTCTGCTAACTTTTTCGTTCTAAAAAGCATCCCAGTTCTGTTCATTCTAACCACGAGGGAGAGGGGAAGGTCCAATTTCTCTAGTATGGTATGAGTTCAACATCATCTGTCATCTCCCACCATGCAAACTAGTTACTTAATAAAAGAAGACCTTTCTAATATGGCACTACTTGGGATAGGCATCTGATTTTACCATGTGGAATGATATGGCATGGTTTTAGTAATAGTTACAATATTAACAATACCTGTGAGGGGGTGTGGGGAAGAGACTGAGTTAAAAATGATTAAAATGCAGCTATACTTCTGATTCATTTTATAACCAGACAACTTGCTTTGTTATGCCTAATTAGATGCAACAACAACAACAAAATTCCTTTTCCTTCCTTTTTCCTTTTCTCTTCAGGCGTAACTAACATAGGAAATGACCACACCAGCTCCTTACTGATTGCTTCCCTGGAAACAAAAGAGCATTTTATACCTGATCCTGCCATTACCAAAAGAGAATCAAGTAAAAATTAACCGCCCTTCCCCTCTCTTGCCCATATAGAAAGCAGTATTTTTTAAAAGGGGGAGAGGGGAAGTACCGCATTCAATTCCTAAGGACTGATGCTCCCCCCTCCCCAGACTCACTCATCTCCATTATCATAAACATCACCCACTTATGGGGCGCCCGGTACATGAAGGGCCCCATCGCCTGACAGGGTGAGAAAAGAAGCATCTCTTTCAGTCTGAAAATTACGACTCCTGATGCTTTCCACGCAGCAAAGCGGGCGGGTCACCCAGCCCCAAGGGACAGGGCGGCGTCTCTCGGGTGCCCGCAGCCCAGGGCGGCGGGCGGCGCCGCAGCTCCCGGCCCCCCTCCCGCAGAGACCGGCCGCGGATCCTTACCCGCCAGTCCGCCGCCGCCGCCGCCTCCATCGCCCGCATGCCCCTTCCTCCGCTGCAGGATGAAGTAGGGGTTGGCCCTCTCCGTGATCCACAGCGCGTTGGCCAGCAGCACCTCTTCGGGGTTCACCCACATGTTCCCGGGCGCCGAGGGCGCACGCACAATGGGGCGGCAGGTCGGGTCCCGCGCGCACCGGCGCGCACTCCCGGGCACACGCGCGCCCGCCCGTCCGCTCGCCAGCCCGCCAGCTAGGTGCGGCGGCCGAGAGCGACTTCACCAGGGGGCGGCCCGCGGCGCCCGGGTCACAACAAAGCCCCCGCGGGCGGCCGGGGAGGATGGCGAGGACGCGGGCACCGCGAGCAGCATCCTCTCCCCGGCGCCGCCGCCTTCCGCGAGCCCGCGGCCGCAGACGCCCAGGCTCTTCGCTCCGCAGCCCGGCCGGGGCCCAGGGCGGCGGGAGGAGAAAAAGGAAGGGGAGCGGGAGAAGGAGGAAGTGGTGTGGCTCAGTCCCGGGATCCGGCTCAGCGCCGAGCAGGGCTGCGGGCGCCGCCAGCTGATTCGGCCCCGCGGGTCGGGCAGAGCTGGGCTGGGACGCGGCTGCTCCCACAGCGCCCACCCAGGGTCCGGGCCGCCTCCGTCTCTAGAAGCTCAGAGCCCTAGCGCGTTAACACTTCGCGTTGGGGCCGCTCGCACCCTCGGTGAAGCCCAGCTCCCAGCTGGAAGGACGATCCGGACACTGCGAATGAATGACGACAGCGCGGCTCACTAGGAGAGAGCCCGAGTGACACCAGCTTCCGCGGACGCGAATCCTACCCGGGCCCTGCGCGCCGAGCCGGGCCGCAGCGGCTGGCTTTGGGGGAACCTTCTGGGGACCGGGTGGCGAGCACTCGGCCCCACGCCCATCCCAGCAGGGAGGACCTCGGTGGGTGTGTGTGTGCGTGTGTGTGTGTGTGTGCGCGCGCGCGCGCGCGCGCGCGCTCTCTATGTGTGTTTATGGTTGACGCTTGGTAGGCTAGCGCCACCCCTCTTCCCAAGAAATGTGTTTCAAGGTTCCAGACTTGGAGCTGGAGACCCGGGTCGGAAGTGGACGCAGCCAATGGTTGTCGATGTTTTTGTTTCCTGCGTCCCTAGGGCAAGTCTTGCGCCAAACGTGTCACCGCCTGTAACCCCGCCCCCTCTGCATTCCATGGTAATTAAAATGGCCCAGCTAAGTGCATTACATCACTTCTTTCCTTGACCTGTAGGGCATGAGCAATAGCGAAGTTGGAAGCAGCCCAAAGGCTTAGAGCAACTAATTCATACCACAGCTGTCCCTATATGAGGCGTTTGGCTCTTCGAGGACAGGACATGGCAGAATTCAAGGACTTATCCACACTTAATAGATGGATTTAAATTTTTTTAAAGAATTATTGAAATTAGAGACACACAACCCAGGCCATCCTTATCCCTAGACAGTTTTGCTTTCCCCCGGTATTTCGAGTCTCTTTGTGGTGATCACAGCCCATCCACCTACGTATCTGATGACCTTTTCCTCACTTCTTTTTTACACCCAGGAGATCTTCAGATAGCTGAGCAAAAAGAGTCTCCTCTTCCCAGATGATGGGAATTTACTAAGCTCTGCTTTGTCGTGGAAGCTCTACAATCCTAGGGACTTCTCCCTTTCCCAATGAGCAAAGCATTCAAATTAGACTTTCTTGTGGGGACTTCAAATTTTTTACTTATGTGTCTCGCACTTGGATTGCTGAATTCCTTCAAATGGGCGAGGGAGCGCATCCCAGCCATTTTAAAGAGGCTGCCTCTGTACCTGTTGGTGTCCTACCCGGTGGGCTCTGGAGAAATGGAAGTCTCCCTTCACATTATCACACTGACTGATCTTCTGCCTCTTTAGGAAACATTTTACATCTCTAGGCATTTGTGGAGATGTCATATTTTTAACACAGACTCAAAAATGTCATTTGGCACCTTTGGTCAAGGTACAGTGCCTTCAGTCATGAAAATCTATTGCAAATTTTAAACAATAAGATTGCAAATCATACATATGTAAAATTATTAATTTTATATTTATATAATATTAATATTTTGAAGTGCTTCCATAGACATCCTTTTATTTTATATGATTAGCATTTTTTAAAACTCCACTAAGTACCTTCATACTGTCTTTTGGAGTGTCCTTATCATACTGCTCGAAGCTGTGGCTAGACATCTCTACCTTAGCCCTAGAGTGTGATCTTAACTTAGCACTTTTTATCTGTTGGTGCTAAAATGGTACTTACTTATATAATTCATGCGTTCATTCACTCATTCATTCAAAGTGTAATTATTGAATGTCTACTCAACTCTAGGCCCTGAGCATAACAAGTGAACACAACATACCAAAATCTCTGCCTTCATGAAGATTAAAATGTAAAATTGATAATAAAAAAAAACTTACAAAAATTTGCTTTGAGAACAAGATTGGACACCAAGAGGAAAGAAGAAAACAATTTAAGTCCTTAGCTATTTTCTTGGAGGGGGGTGTTTGGGGTTTTTTTTGGATGATTTAGAGCACATTCTGTCCAGGAAATCAGGGCTTCCATTACGATCATGAATTGTGATAACCTATGGTAAAAGAACACTGCAAAGAACCAAAGAAATTACAAGCAGTTTACGGCAGTTTGCCGGTCCCATACTGTTAACAGCTCACTTATTAAAATGTGGCTTTGTTTGAAAAAAAAGAAAAGACAATCAAATATGCCCGAACTAGAAATAACAGATAAAGAACCTAATTAATCCAACCAGTTCCTCAGTAAAATAGGTGAGTGTTTTTAGCTTTCAATTCATTCCCATTGTTTTTAAGCCCAAGGATTGTCTCAAACCACTTAAAGAGGCATTCGACAGATGCCTAGATAAGATAGCAGTAAGTGACTTCACAGTCTTTATGTCAGCTGAGATCTCCTACTGCCCTCCACCCCCATGGAAAAACTCTACTCCAATAGGGTTCTGATGGGCCACTTTGGAGCAATCAGTGGGTTTACTACTGAGTGGGCAGATGTGATTGAAGCAAAATTGCGAGGGTAGTAAATTTGTCTTTGGCAACTCTCATCCCCGTTCCTACATGTTTCCATCTTTCCTGCTCTATCACCTTCACAGTGGTGTATTTTCCTCCGTATCCTCACCCCTTTCCCAGTAAGTCCTCTACTTTGTCTTCTAGGGACTTGCCTACCCTTGGAAATACCATGGAGTCTTAGGGATTTTATTTCTGCCCGCACCCACCTCCCAACTGCAGTGCCCACAGCATCATGGCCCAGTTCTCCCAGAAGTAAGGGCGTGAAGGCTGCAGCACACTAGTCCTACTAACCCTCCCCTTGCCCAGCAGCATCAGGAGTGGTCAGGCCAGTAGAAAATTCAGTTCTCGTTTCAGCAGAGAGAATTCACCCAGCAGATTAATAAAATGCTGAAGAAGCCAACTCCTTCCCTTGCCTTCTAGATGCTGAAGGTAACATGTCAACGAGGACTTTTTTTTTTAATGCCCAGACCTTCCCTGTCCAACCTGGAAGGGCAATATTTCTAGGAGGGTATTTGGGATTTCTAGTATCCAGTGAGGTAGAAGGAGAAGGGTAACCAGTTGAGATAGGGAAGACTAACATTAACATTGTTTCAAAGATGCAAGCCTTTGCAGTAGCTCTGATATCTGGTATAGAGACCTTCACAATGGATCTGAGTTGCGACTCCAACTGGAAAAACTAGATCAACCAGTCACCACAACCATCTAGTCTGCAAGTAATGGAGTTAATTGATGGTACAGAAGCCACAGTCTTGTTCTATCAGCTGTAAGTGGCTGAACAGATCTGCAGCCAGGACCATCCTTAACTAGAGCAGGATTTGAGGGAAAAGATTCTGCAGACTAGCTTTGATATGTAATAGTTCTACCTTGCCTCCATTCAGTGGATCACTCCACCTTTGAATTCTGAGATGCCCCGGAAATCAAAACTGAGTAAAACATTATTTCTCTTCATGTTAGAGAAACTGTGGCCAGATGACCTCTGTCAAATGCATCTCTGTTCCTGGAATCAAAGAAGAAACGAAGATAACAACTTCTCCGGGGGAGAAAAATGAAGCAAGCTATTAGCAGAGGTTTGTTTTCTGATTAACAGTCACTGAAAATGGCACCTTGTAATGACTGGGAAAGAGTGACAGGTAAAGAACTTAGACCACACGGAAGGGTGAGTAGACACTTTGCCTACTTCACGCTCATCCACTGCAAGTTCCCTGAGGCCAAGACTGTGAGATCATTCTTATATCCCCAGGCCTAGCACTGGGGTCTCTGTAAATGCCCAAAAAGGAATCACTTACAAGACTCCTGAGTTTCTAAACTTCAGAAAAGTTTAGAGATTTAGAAAGGAGAGGACTTTTAAGAGACACTGAGTACAATTAGGCTGAGCTCCTCATTTTGTATACAAGGAAACTGAAGCTCAGAAAAGGGAAGGGACTTGACTTGGAAGTTGGTCTTATTGTTTAGGAAACTATTATGACCCCAAACTTAACTGCAATTTTTCCTTCTTTCTGCACACATTATTTGTCACATTTTTTTCTCAAGAATTAAAATAATTTCTATTTACATAATGTTTTCATGGCCATTATCTATCACTGTGGTCTGGGTGTTGGGATCCACTGATTGGCTAGAACTGAGTCACATGCTTACCCTGGGAAGGTGGTGGCAGAGGGGAGGGGTCAGAAGGTGTGGAATAGTCCCTAAAAGAATATCAGAGAACTGTTACCAGAATAAGGTGACTGGGCTGTAGGCAAGCCTGCACAAGGGATCTAATGGAAAACCTACTTTTTTTTTTTTTTTTTTTTTTTTTTGCGGTATGCGGGCCTCTCACTGCTGTGGCCTCTCCCGTTGTGGAGCACAGGAAAACCTACTTTTGACAATCTCTTTCTCTTCCTTTTTCCTTTTCTTTCTTTTTTTTTTTTTTTTTTTTTTTACAATTTGTTTTTTAATGACTATATCTTCTTGGTTGTAATTTTATATTACATAGATATAACATATTTTGTTTTGTTTAATGCTAAGAAACCTAGTGGTTTGACACTTTTGATAATTAAGGTCAGAGGTCATTTAATTTACCTTAAAAAAAAAAAAGAGAGAGGTTATTGTAAGTTAAATAGACTAAATTAGGACCAGAGCCCTTCAGGAAATTCTGGGACCAGTTTGTGTCTCTGCCTCTGTCTCTCTCACTCTCTCTGAATCTCTGCTTCTCTCTCTATATTTGTTCTAGCATCTTTTCTCCACCAACCAACCTCTTCTCCGTACCCATAGTTTCTGTTCCCTCATAACTCATGACTCATGAGATCCTCTCTGGATTTATCCTTCTGTTATTGCTTTCAAGCTATAGCTCCCACCATTAACTAAATAGTTTATCTAGGTATTTCATAGCCATAACTCATGAGAGAGAAATTGATGGGCTCACCGTACCTTTTCATCCAATGACCAGGCTGTTGCCCAGCTTATGACTGGCTGCCATTTGGTCAGATGACCAAAACATGGCAGCTATGTATGTACGCATATTTTGTGCAACTGATACTTCAAAAATTCTCACTTAAAGATCATTTGTATTATAAAATGAGCCCGTCTGAGAGTTGACTTGGCCTTCAAATACTCTACTAGCTGGGAAATGTCTGAAGTCTCCCCTCTTTTACATAAGCCAAGCAGCCATATCAATGAAGGCAAACACTCTTTAATGTGGTATATAGTTGTGGACCCTGATGATTGTAAAGTAGCCTCAAGTAGCCTCCTCATTCCTTTTAGGGATGAAGTTATTTTTTCCCCCACATAGTCATGCTGTTCTTTTGCCAGTGACTCATTTGTCCATTTTATCTCTCATGAAACACACACACACACACACAAAACCCACTATGAATAGTATTTCTTAAATCACCACAGGTACTAGTACCAAACATGTAAATATAGGTAAAAAGGAGATTGGGACATTGATATCAAGGTAACAGTAGTGTTTTGTTTTGTTTTTTTAACTGTACACATGTCTATAAACCTAATAAATAGGTTTTTTCTATTTTTAAAACAGAAGAATACAAACTTTTTTCCTTCTAGGGTAAGAATTAATATTTTTATTGACCTTTTTGAAATAAAATTTTATTTGCATCCATATGTTTTTATGAAAGAAAATTTTATTCAGATTTTCTATTTCAAGACTTCCTAAAATGTCGGGGAGTAAAAATGTTGAGCTTTAGAATGGGATCAAAATTAAGTTGTTATCAACTTAAAATAGACTTTTATAGATATAAGTTGTTATATGTAAGCCTCATGGTAACCACAAAGCAAAACCTGTAGTAAATACACAAAAGAGAAAGAGAAAGGAATATACGCATACCACTAAAGAAAGTCATCAAATTACAAAGGAAGAGAGAAAGAGAAGAAAGGAACAGTGAGGAACGAAACAAAAGCAGCTAGAAAGCAATTCCCAAAATAGCAATAAGCACATGACCTATCAATAATTACTTTAAATGTAAATGGACTAAATGCTCTAATGTAAGACATGGAGTGGCTGAATGGATAAAAAAACCCAAAAAAACCAAAACCCACATAGATGCTGCCTAAAAGAGACACACTTTAGATAAAGGATTGAAAGAGAAGGTATGGAAAAAGATATTCCATTTAAATGGAAATCAAAAGAAAGCTGGAGTAGCTATACTAATACCAGACAAAACAGACTTTAAAACAAAGACTATAATAAGAGAAAAAGAAATGTGCTACATATTGATAAAGGGGTCAATCCAACAAGAAGATAAAACATTTGTAAATAGTTAGGCACTAAATTTAGGGGTACCAAAATATATGGAGCAGGGACTTCCCCAGTGGGCTAGTGGGTAAGATTCCAAGCTCCCAATGCAGGGGGCCCACATTGGATCCCTGGTCAGGGAACTAGATTCCACGTGCATGCTGCAACTAAGAGTTCGTATGCCACAACTAAGACACCTGCATGCTGCAACTGAGTCCACATGCTGCAACTAAAGATCCTGCCTGCTGCAATGGAGATCCTGCATGCTGCAACTAAGACCAGTGCAAGGAAAATAAATAAATTAAAAAAGAAAAAGAAAAACAAAACAAAATATATACAGCAAATATTTACAGACCTAAAAGAAGAAATACATAGCAATACAATAGTTCAGGACTCTTAATACCCCACTTCCATCAATGGATAGATCATCCAGACAGAAAATCAATAAGGAAAATTTGGATACAAACTATATGTTATACCATATTTATGGGACATTCTATCTCACAGCAGCAGAATATACATCCTTTTCAAGTGTACAAGGAACATTCTCCAGGATAGATTATATATTCGGCTACAAAACAAGTCTTACTTAAATTTAAGGAGATTGAAATCATATCAAGCATCTTTTCCAACCGCAGTGGTATGAAACTAGAAAACTGGAAAATTTGCAAATATGTGGAGATTCAATAATATGCTACTGAGCAACCAATGGGTCAAAGAAGAAATCAAAGAGAGAAATTTTTTAAATACCTTAAGACAAAAGAAAATGGTAATGTAACATATCAAAATGTATGGGATACAGCAAAAGCAGTTCCAAGAGGGAAGTTAATGGTAATAAATGCCCACCTCAAGAAATAAGAAAAGTCTCAAATAAACAACCTAATTTTACATCTCAAGGGTATTAGGCTAAGTGAAATAAGTGAGACAGAGAAATACCATATGATCTCTCTTATATGTGGAATTTAGAAAACAAACAAAACCCAAGCTCATAGATACAGAGAACAGATTGATGGCAGCAAGAGGTGAGGGTTACCAGGTGGGAGAAATGGGAGAAATGGGAGAAATGGGTGAACTGTGAGGGTATTTTTTCAGTTTAAATCAATTAAATTTAAAAAATTTAAAAAACAACCTCAGGGGAAAATTGCAGTTTCCTTTTCAGAATAATACAACTCAGCTCTCTTTCTATTATACTGACAACATTCTCATTGGAGAAATACTATAGTCTATCTTGAATCTCAAATCTTCAAACATTTTTATATGTGTATGACTAAATGATTTATAAGAAAGAATATCTAGGCACCAGTACTAACA
The DNA here is from genome assembly GCF_963924675.1 of Phocoena phocoena. Classification (NCBI taxonomy): domain Eukaryota; kingdom Metazoa; phylum Chordata; class Mammalia; order Artiodactyla; family Phocoenidae; genus Phocoena; species Phocoena phocoena. The sequence continues at coordinate 21,585,336 of NC_089223.1, forward strand.
CAAAAGAACAACTTACTACCAAAGCCCTCTAACTGATCAATTATATTTTAATTTCCAGGCTCTCAGAGCTTTCAAACAAGATTACGGCTCATAAAATTTATATGATCTGAATAGTCAAAAGTCTTTGAAAAACTTAAGGTATAAAACACGAAATGAGAAAATGAACTTATTCACTGCACTAAAGGAGAAATAACAGAGTACCGATCACTTAATTCCCAAAGGATAAGCATGAGAATTGGCTGTCGAGCTACCTTTATCAGAATTGAGGAAAAGGCGAAAAATAACTCGCTATTTACTTGTCCCAAGGTTCTCAGCACTCTCCTTAAGCATTTATCACTGAGGTTTCTTTTACAGGATGTACTGTCCTTCTATGATGTCTTTTATTTCTTCTGTAAAATACAGACCTAAATAGGCATTTTCATCATAAAACTGTACTGGTGAGAATTTTGCTTTTTTTTTTTTTTTTTTTTTTGTCACTTGCAATCCTCTTATAGGCTGTGAAATGCAATCTTCCATAAAAAGAAATGTGTTAAATCACACTGATTTCTATTCCAATGAAAATTACACTTTGCTTTTAATGGGAATGACTCAGTCAATCAAATTGAAAGCTGAGACATTCTGTCCCTGAACGGAAGTTTTAAAAACATAATTTCTTCTTTCTTCCCTTACACAGAGCCACCCCTCACTCACCTAAAGAACACTGAGGTGGAAGGCACATACTGAAAAAAAAAAAGAATACCTAACAAATGCATCTTTCTCTACAAACTGTGGCCTTGGGTTTTAGCACAAAATCTAAATTTAAAATCTATCTCAGATGTGCCAATAGAAAATCACAGAATTCTAAATAAAGTTAGCTGGTTGGTGGTTAGACGAAACAGTGCTGCATTAGAGATTAGATCTGATCAAATCATCTCTATGTGACTATCTTTACGGCTACATTGGGACCCCCTGAAGCTGTAGGTTTTTCTCCTTCATCACTTTAAATATGTCCTGCTACTCCCTTCTGGCTTGCAGAGTTTCTGCTGAAAGATCAGCTGTTAAGGTTACGGGGATTCCCTTGTGTGTTATTTGTTGTTTTTCCCTTGCTGCTTTTAATATTTTTTCTTTGTATTTAATTTTTGATAGTTTGATTAATATGTGTCTTGGAGTGTTTCTCCTTGGATTTATCCTGTATGGGACTCTCTGTGCTTCCTGGACTTGATTAACTATTTCATTTCCCATATTAGGGAAGTTGCCAACTATACTCTCTTCAAATATTTTCTCAGTCCCTTTCTTTTTCTCTCCTTCTTCTGGCATCCCTATAATTCGAATGTTGGTGCCTGAGACTGTCCTCAATTCTTTTTTTTTTTTTTTTAAAGAAGATGTTGGGGGTAGGAGTTTATTTATTTATTTATTTATTTTTGCTGTGTTGGGTCTTCGTTTCTTTGCGAGGGCTTTCTCTAGTGTGGCAAGTGGGGGCCGCTCTTCATCACGGTGCACGGGCCTCTCGCTATCGCAGCCTCTTTTGTTGTGGAGCACAGGCTCCAGATGCGCAGGCTCAGTAGTTGTGGCTCAAGGGCCTAGTTGCTCCGCGGCATGTGGGATCCTCCCAGACCAGGGCTCGAAACCGTGTCCCCTGCATTAGCAGGCAGATTCTCAACCACTGCGCCACAAGGGAAGCCCTGTCCTCAATTCTTTCCATTCTTTTTTCTTTATTCTGTTCTGCAGTAGTTATTTCCACTATTTTATCTTCCAGGTCACTTATCCGTTCTTCTGCCTCAGTTATTCTTCTACTGATCCCTTCTAGAGAATTTTTAATTTCATTTATTGTGTTGTTCATTGCTGTTTGTTTGCTCTTTAGTTCTTCTAGGTCATTGTTAAAACGTTCTTGTATTTTCTCCATTCTATTTCCAAGATTTTGGATCATCTTTACTATCATTATTCTGAATTCTTTTTCAGGTAGACTGCCTATTTCCTCTTCATTTTTTAGGTCTGTGGGTTTTTTCCTTGCTCCTTCGTCTGTTGTGTGTTTCCCTGTCTTCTCATTTGTTTAAGTTACTGTGTTTGGGGTCTCCTTTTTGCAGGCTGCAGGTTCATAGTTCCCGTTGTTTTTGGTGTCTGTTCCCAGTGGCTAAGGTTGGTTCAGTGGGTTGTGTAGGTTTCCTGGTGGAGGGGACTAGTGCCTGTGTTCTGGTGGATGAGGCTGGATCTTGTCTTTCTGGTGGGCAGGTCCACATCTGGTGGTGTGTTTTGGGGTGTCTGTGGCCTTATTATGATTTTAGACAGCCTCTCTGCTAATGGGTGGGGCTGTGTTCCTGTCTTGCTAGTTGTTTGGCATAGGATGTCCAGCACTGTAGCTTGCTGGTCGTTGAGTGAAGCTGGGTGCTGGTGTTGAGATGGAGATCTCTGGGAGATTTTCGCTGTTTGATATTATGTGGAGCTGGGAGGTCTCTTGTGGACTAGTGTCCTGAACTTCGCTCTCCCACCTCAGAGGCACAGCCCTGATGCCTGGCTGAAGCACCAAGAACCTGTCCTCCACACGGCTCAGAATAAAAGGGAGAAAAAATGAAAGAAAGTTTGAAAGAAAGAAGGAAGGAAGGAAGGAAAGAAAGAAAGATAAAATAAAATAAAGTAAAATAAAATATAGTTATTAAAATAAAACATAATTATTAAGAAAAAATTTTTAAAAAGTAAAAGAAAAAAAACAAAACGGACAGACAGAACCCAAGGTCAAATGGTAAAAGTGAAGCTATACAGACAAAATCACACAGAGAAGCATACACATACACACTCACAAAAAGAGAAAAAGGGAAAAAAAAATATATATCATTGCTCCCAAAGTCCACCTCCTCAATTTGGGATGATTCGTTGTCTACTCAGGTATTCCACAGATGCAGGGTACATCAAGTTGATTGTGGGTATTTAATCCGCTGCTCCTGAGGCTGCTGGGAGAGATTTCCCTTTCTCTTCTTTGTTCTCACAGCTCTCAGGGTTCAGCTTTGGATTTGGCCCCGCCTCTGCGTGTAAGTCGCGGGAGGGCGTCTGTTCTTCGCTCAGACAGGACGGGATTAAAGGAGCCGCTAATTTGGCGGCTCTGGCTCACTCAGGCCGGAGGGGAGGGAGGGGCACGGCGTGCGGGGCGGGCCTGCGGCGGCAGAGGCCTACGTGACGTTGCACCGGCCTGAGGCGCGCCGTGCGTTCTCCCGGGGAAGTTGTCCCGGAATCCCGGGACCCTGGCAGTGGCGGGCTGCACAGGCTTCCCGGAAGCAGGGTGTGGATAGTGACCTGTGCTCGCACACAGGCTTCTTGGTGGCGGCAGCAGCGGCCTTAGCGTCTTAGGCCCGTCTCTGGGGTCCGCGCTTTTAGCCGCGGCTCGCGCCCGTCTCTGGAGCTCCTTTAAGCAGCGCTCTTAATCCCCTCTCCTCGCGCACCAGGAAACAAAGAGGGAAGAAAAAGTCTCCTGCCTCTTCGGCAGGTCCAGGCTTTTCCCCGGACTCCCTCCCGGCTAGCCATGGTGCACTAACCCCCTGCAGGCTGTGCTCACGCCGCCAACCCCAGTCCTCTCCCGGCGCTCCGACCGAAGCCCGAGCCTCAGCTCCCAGCCCCGCCCGCCCCGGCGGGTGAGCAAACAAGCCTCTCGGCCTGGTGAGTACTGGTCGGCACCGATCCTCTGTGCGGGAGTCTCTCCGCTTTGCCCTCCGCACCCCTGTTGCTGTGCTCTCCTCCGCGGCTCGGAAGCTTACCCCCTCCGCCACCCGCAGTCTCCGCCCGCGAAGGGGCTGCCTAGTGTGTGGAAACGTTTCCTCCTTCATGGCTCCCTCCCACTGGTTCAGGTCCCGTCCCTGTTCTTTTGTCTCTGTTTTTTCTTTTTTTCTTTTGCCCTACCCAGGTACGTGGGGGGTTTCTTACCTTTTGGGAGGTTTGAGGTCTTCTGCCAGCGTTCAGTAGGTGTTCTGTAGGAGTTGTTCCACATGTAGATGTATTTCTGGTGTATTTGTGGAGAGGAAGGTGATCTCTGCGTCTTAACGCTTCCGCCATCTTGAAGCTCCTCCCCCTAGGATGCATCATTTTTTAGATGGAAAATTATATTTTATTTTTTATTGAAGTATAGTTGATTTACAATATTGCGTTCAAGTATACAGCAAAATGATCCAGTTACATATATATATATTTCACATTATTTTCCATTATAGTTTATTATAAGATATTGAATATTGTCTGTGTTAAACAGTAAATCCTTGTTGCTTATCTATTTTATACATAGTAGTGTGTATCTGTTAATCCCATACAGTACTCCTAATTTATCCCTCTCCCCCTCTCTTTTTCCCTTTGGTAACCCTAAGTTTGTTTTCTATGTCTGGGAGTCTGTTTCTGTTTTGTAAATAGATTCATTTGTATTATTTGTTAGATTCCACATATAAGTGATATATAGTATTTCTCTTTCTTTGTCTGACTTATTTCACTTTGTACGATATTCTCTAAGTCCACCCAGGTTGCTGCCAAAGACAATATTTCATTCTTTTTTATGGCTGAGTAGTATTCCATTTTATATATATACTACATCTTCTTTATCCATTCATCTGTTGATGGACATTTAGGTTGTTTTCAGGTCTTGGCTATTGTAAGTAGTGCTGTTATGAGCATTGGGAATGTACCTTTTTAGTGTTCTTAACACACATTGGCAAATTACTCTCCAGAAAGATTGTATCTAATCCTTTCCCCAGCAGCATGGGACAGCATCCATTTCTCTACAACATTATCTAATATCCTGTATGAAAGTATCTCTCACTGTTATTTTGGGTGGAATAGTAATGTGACTTTGCATTTTTATTACATTTTAGGGGTTTCAGCAGACACAATAGTACTTCTTTTTCCCCAAGAATAAAATAGTTTAATTTTTCAGATTATTAAAATAACAAATGTTTATTATAAAAAATGAACATGATAGAAAAGTATAAGTGAGAAAGAAAGTTTCCCAAAATATCACCACTTAGAGATAACAATTGGTCTTTTGGTAAACATCTTTCCAAATATTAATCTCTGCCTATTAATATATATGGACAGAGAGACATCCTTTATTCCCATGGCTAAGTGCTATTTTGAGGTAACGTGGCTTTGCATCTGTACTCCAAAGATTTATTTGATGCTTCTTTAGTATGCAGAATTAACTGAAGGTCAGGACCGCAGTTAAGGGCTCTTTCTCTCCAAGTGTGCAAGGGCAAGTCTGGGTGGAGGAAGATCTGTTTATGTTCCACGTTCTTATCTGTGTGTAGAATTGACCCTGAAAAGAGTTGTGAGAATGTATGAAAAGGTCAGGGGTTACCCTAGCACTTGCTCAGACTTGAAAGGGAAACAGGGGACAATGCAAATGACTCTGAATTCCGCCCTTTAAAAGAGATGCAGGGCTCCTATGTAAAACTTGTGGTAATCTACCCTCTGCAGCTGCCAGTGCAGACACAGTGTTTCCTAAACAGTGGAGGCCCAGGTTCAGGCAGCACGAGGGCCATCTATTAGCCCAGCTGCCTCACAGTGTTTTGATGAATCTAACATGTTTTGAAAACTGAAGCCTTCTAGAACTTCCTTTTACAGTTAAAAATATAAACATTTAATGCCATTTCATTTTAAATGTTTCTTCCCTAATCTATTTGTTATGATAGATTTTTCTTGGCAAGTGTGGCTTTGTCAACGTGGCACTTTCAAAGGAATTCATCTCCCTCCGTGACGAGGGTTCCTATGGCTGATACTCAGGGTGAACATTTGTCTCTTTGACTGCTCATCATCCGAACACTCTTCCTCTTGTCAGCGAAGCCCCTTCAATGGCAATCAGACACTCTCAGCCAGGACTGGCTTAGCTCCCACCTGCCTCCTTGGCACTGGTGTATCACTGAGCTGTGTAGCTGGATCCACACCCAGCCCTGGAGTCAGCCACACCACATCCTTCTGGTGCCACTTCCCCTTCTCCCAGTCACAACAACCCTTCCAGGCCTGCCAGCAACTTTTCTTCCTTCCTGGTTTTGGGGTGGAGTGGACACAGGGAAGACAGACATTTGGGGATCCTTCTCTGTCCCTCCTCAGGTTAGCCTGTCCACACCGACATAGCACAACTCCACTTCCAGTTACAGCTGGTTCAACATGATGGGGGTGTGTGTTGATGAGGGAATTGGGGGAAAGCAGGATAGGGACGTCTTCTCACTGAGGCACATGGGTTCACTTACATGAGAGGCCCATGTTCTCCTTCTGTTGTATCTGCTGTCACAACACCACCTGGGATTCAGCCCAAGGAGGCTCTGGGGACAAGACTTTTGGGTTTGTGTGTGTGTGTGTGTGTGTGTGTGTGTGTGTGTGTAGGTATATATGCAGACATTCTGCATGTTATATGGTTCATATTTCTTGGGCGTGTGCCAATATGCTCCAATATTTATTGAACTGTGTGCTGAGGCCATACATTTTAGTTCACTAAATCCTCACAGTGATCCCGTGAGGTGGGAACTCAATGTACTATTAATGAACTCTGTGTTATGGATGAGGAAACCAAGTCACAAAAAGGTAAAGTAACTTGACTGGAGTCCCACAGCTAGGAAGTGGTAGAGTCAGAATTCAAAACCAGGCAGCCTAAATCTAGCCTGCACTCTTCATTATAACGTACTTTTTTCCTATAAATATTGTCTATTATCACCACTATTCTATATTATAGTTGTCTCAATACTATCTCAATAAATTTGTTTAAGTGATGGAATTATTCTCAGATCATCTTTGGTGTATGAGGGGCTTATAAATGCTTTGCATGCAGATGTGCAAGGCTCCAAATGAGATTGTACAAAAAAAAATGACATGACGGTGGAGACGGAAACATGGTGGGGCTACCCTCTTCAAGGCGTTTTCGGCAGGGAAAAAAAATTTTTTTTCACATCTTCTTACCTTTTATTGAAAAAAATTTTAGAAAATGTCAGTTAATATTGGGCACAAACAAATCAACAGTGGAAAACACAGACAAGAGAAAACTAAAAATGCTTTTGGCGTCTTAAATTGGTTAAAAGCACAAAACGCGGGCTTCCCTGGTGGTGGCACAGTGGTTGAGAGTCCGGCTGCCGATGCAGGGGACGTGGGCTCGTGCCCCGGTCCGGGAAGATCCCACATGCCGCGGAGCGGCTGGGCCCGTGAGCCATGGCCGCTGAGCCTGCGCGTCTGGAGCCTGTGCTCCGCAACGGGAAAGGCCACGACAGTGAGAGGTCCGCGTACCGCAAAAAAAAAAAAAAAGCACAAAACACAACAGGCAGAAAGTCTCTTTTAAACAAATTTAAAAGCTGTGGGTTTTTTTCCCCAAGTCAGGTATATACATACCCCCAAAAATGGTGTGTGAAGGAAAACTGTCATATACGAGAAGTTGTATTCTGAATTAAGGGAGACAGCTGTTGAAATGGGAATTAACACAGTCATGTTAGCAACAGGTTAACAGTTTAAAAAATTGAGCCTTCAGATGCCAGCAGGGAACTGTTGAATAGCTAAAAACCTTGTGCAGGTTCTGGTCTCCAGTTCTTCCCTTCATTTTTCATTCAAATTTCCATCAAGAAACTGAGACTTTTTACTGGTCTTTTTCCCTCTATCATTTTAAAGTGATAAGATTTATGTATCTCAGTGGTTCTCAAATTTTAGTGTGTCCAAACCACCTGGAGGGCTTGTTAAAAGACACTGGTCCCAGAATTTCTGATTGAGGGCTGAGAATTTGCATTTCCAACCAGTCCCCAGGAGACACTGATGCTGTTGCTCTAGGGACCACACTTCCAGGAACCACTGGTATAGATCTAAGAAGGGCACTGCAGCTGGAGGCTATCTCTATTATGGATTTATTTAAAGGTACCTGCGGGATCTAGGTATCGTGCCTTCAGCCCTGGATTAATTTATCCCTTTTCATCAGACTCTGATTTATGAAAAGATCTAAACTCAGTTGTACACTGGGCCCCAAATTACCTCTGTGATCCTGTATTCGTGTGTTAGACTCTGCTTATAACCTACACATTAATCCACTAATTGTTGGTGAACACTTATTAGATGCCTGGTGCTGTGGAAGATGCTGGAATTGCATATTGAAGAAAACCAAACACCACTGGTACCACAAGAAGCTTACAACAGGTAGGAATCAAATATTATTCAAAAGATAAACATAAAATTCAACCGTATAAGTGCTAAGAAGGAAAAGGCCATGGGCTCTGTGATATTAAAGTTGGAGGTCTGACTTAGATACAACTATTTTGATTCTCTTTCTCTTCTATTACTGGGTGGAAACTAAGAAGAATCTGAAAAGTTGAGTCAACACAATTTCCCCAGAGGCAAGGTGGAAGAGGAAAAGAGTCCCATGGCCATGTGTAATAACAGAGAGAAGACCAACTTGCTCAGCAGATCAGTTGACTTCTGGTGACCCAGCCTTCTAGGATTATTCCCTATCTCAAGTTCCGGAATCAGTTAGTCATATGGCATCTAGACACATGGAGGTTGTTTAGGAAAGACCTTTGATAATGACATAATGGTGAGATGTAGCCAACTAAATGCCCCCTGCTCCCTCTAAAAGTTGGAGGAATGGCTACACTTGGCAATTTCTTCTTATTTTCAATTTTCAATTTTTAAAATTTGTTTCAAAGCTAAACCCAAGACACATTGACTTCATAGGAAGTCCACTGAGAAATGTTTTTCTAGGCTGAACACCTGTTTCCCCTCAGTCTCCCTCAACAGAGCATGTGCATGTTAATTACTTTCATTTTCCAATCACTGCTGTCCTACCACTCTACCAAGATCACCTAAACTGTGTGTGTTGTATTCTGAATGTTCTTAGTTTTACCCTAATTTCACTAACTGCAAAAGATTTTCTGGGATAAACTCCCACTTGAATTCTTTTGCTACTATATTTATAAAATAAACATAAAGTATCTAAAATTGCAAATGTCTTTTGAATCAGAATCTTATTTACAAGAATTTACCTCACACATATACTTGTATATGTGACAAAGATGAATGTACATTTTATTGTAGTGTCATTTCTATTGACGCACAAAGACTGAAAAAGCCTAAATGACCTTTCAGTGGAAGACAGTTTATATAATTTGTACTAGATCCTTATAAATCATGGAAATCAAAGTTTTAAAAATATGAGGTCCCTCTACATACACATCTACTGTGAAATGAGTTTTAAGTTAATAAGTAAAAAAAAAAAAAGCAAGATTCAGAACAGTATATGTGGGGACTTCCCTGAGAAATCTGCCTGCCAATGCAGGGGACACGGGTTCGAGCCCTGATCCAGGAAGATCTCACATGCCATGGAGCAACTAAGCCCTCGTGCCACAACTACTGAGCCTGCGAGCCACAACTACTGAGCCCACGTGCCACAACTACTGAAGCCCATGCGCCTAGAGCCTGTGCTCTGCAATAAGAGAAGCCACCGCCATGAGAAACCCGTTCACTGCAATGAAGAGTAGCCCCCGCTCACCACAACTAGAGAAAGCCCACGCGCAGCAACGAAGACCCAACACAGCCAAAAATAAATAAATAAATATTTTAAAATACTTAAAAAAAAATAAAGTTTACTGTTTTGACAGAAAGCACATGAAAAGCAGTGATTCATCTTTCTGCCCATGCCCAAGTATCAGAGAAAACTAACTCTTAGCTAGTGAGTAACCAACAACGCAACATCTCAGCCTGTATTGGCTTTAATCTTCTTTATTATTCTTCTCTCAAAATTGAGATTGCAATCGCTCTTTTTTCATGTTGTCTTAATTTTTTTAATTTAAATTTTTATTGAAGTATAGTTGGTTTACAATGTTGTTAGTTTCAGGGGTACAGCAAAGTGATTCAGATGTATATATATATTCCTTTTCAGATTCTTTTCCATTATAGGTTATTACAAGATATTGAGTATACTTCCCTGTGCTATACAGTAAGTCTTTGTTAGTTGCAATAGCTCTTAATATGTCCCTGAGGTTAGTAAATTACAATTTTCACTATACTGCATATTGTAAGGAAAATATGTTCTGTCAAAATTTTTGAGAATTTAGACATTTGCAAAGGAGATTTGGAACATCTTTCTGTAATTACTGTGCACATATTTAATATCTTAGGCTATTCCTAGGGAAGGGGGAGACAGGTAGCAAAGGTTTTGTGAGGAAAATAACAAATAAAGCAAAGATCCCATTTTCAGCACGAAAAGCATTTCCTCTGTTCTGTCCAAAAAGATCAGACTCCTTACAAGACTAAGTAATGCAAAGATTGGCTCCTAAAGAGGAGAATTTTCCCCCAGAGTGTGATTTAGGGTTAGCTCTATAATCTAGGGCACACCTTCTTTCAAGGGACGCGTTCTTGACTGCAGAGAATAAAAAATGTAACCGAACCCGACTTTTCTAGCAGGCTCTGGACCCTGGAAAAGCTCCATGGTGCAGCTGGAGAAAAAAAAAAAAAAAATAGGCCAGTTGGCAGCCAGGACTAAGGTTGGTGAGATTAGGGGAAAGGAACCTGGACCAAGTCTCTAAATGGTTTTTCATGCCAAGGGCTGACCAGTGGTCTTCAGTGGCATGCCGTACTTTAGTCAAAGCATCTATGAGAATATTATATTTAAATAAAGCACAGATAGGAAGAGCATTGCTCTGCACCCTACAAAAAATGCCGCCTGACCTACTATACCACAGGAGCATAATGAAAATACTTTGTTTTGAATGGTTTCAGCTAGGCAATCTGTGAGTGCATAGCAAGTTGCATGTTGAACTTGAGTTGTGCAAATTTGGAAAATCTTTTGTAAGTTTGTGGAAGTTAGATTTCTTTCTCTTGACAAATGTAATTTTGTGTATGACCGTATGTGTAACATTTTTAGTGTTTAAGAACTGGCATACCTGTATACTTTGTTAAAGAGTAAGAAGAGGAAGTACCAACTTTGGTTAGTTCTACTCTTTTTTTTTTTTTTCTGCTTTTTTGTTTTATTCACTAGTTTGTTGTATATTTTTAGATTCCATATATAAGTGACATCACACAGTATTTGTCTTTCTCTGTCTGACTTATTTTAATTCTACTCTTAATAATTAAATCAGTCATTGCTATTTTCCCTTTAGAACATCCTGTGACCTTGAACAGTACTGAGTTCAGTCTAATATGGTCTCCTGGCTAAAAAATTATCTGTCAGTTATCATTGCTTTCAACAGAATCAAAGGTTAGACTGATCAAATGAAATGTAGTCTGGATAATCAGGTTCCATGAATAACTCAAGTGGTAAATTTGGTTTTCTTTCGAAAATTAATACTTTATAAAATAAAATTTTATTCCTAAAACTGAGCAGAGTCAACTTCATGCCTTTTAATGATGCTTAAAATGTACATTGTAGCAAAACCCATATTTATCCTGAAAATATGTCAACAACTTATGAAGGGATATTTGCAGTGAATGAAATTATCTTCTTCAAACAATTTTTGAGTTTACATGTGGATCAGCTATTTTGACTGATAAACTCATTCTTTTTTTTCATTTATTTTAATTTTTGGCTGTGCTGGGTCTTCGTTGCTACATGCGGGCTTTTCTCTAGTTGCGGTGAGCAGGGGCTACTCTTTGTTGCGGTGCACAGGCTTCTCGTTGCGGTGGCTTCTCTTGTTGCAGAGCACGGGCTCTAGGCACGTGGGCTTCAGTAGCTGTGGCACGTGGGCTCAGTAGTTGTGGCTTGCGGGCCCTAGAGCGTAGGCTCAGTAGTTGTGGCGCATGGGCTTAGTTGCTCCGCGGCATGTGGGATCTTCCTGGACCAGGGCTCGAACCCATGTCCCCTGCGTTGGCAGGCAGATTCTTAACCACTGCACCACCAGGGAAGCCTGATAAACTCATTCTTGTTAATCTAACAACAAATAGATTCAAATAAATATCTGGCTTAATTGATGTTTTTGATTGAGTTGACTTATTGCTTAAAGCATTTGGCCAAACTGACTTCTTTTGCCATTTAGTAGTCACACTACTATATATATTTAAATATATATATATATTTATATATATATATATTTATTTATATATTTATAAATAAATATATATTTAAGTTTTGATTTGCAGTCTAGATAAGCCAAGAAGCCCAGAGTGATCACCTCGTGATTTTAAAGGTGACTCCATCACAGGGAAAAAATCAGAGGACAAAGTTGGAAGATTGTCTTCTATAATATCTAGAGCACAAGATTTCTTAAGGAGAAAAATCTAGAAGTGCGCTATTATATTGCTAAAGACGTATTGGGTGGTTGCTAACTTCCTTCAGAGCTGAAACTTGAATGTTCATGCTTACAGCATGAATGAATGTTGTTTGCACAGTGAAGTGTGCCGTGTGCCTCACATAGGCGGACTGTGAGCATGTGATTAATCTCAGCATCCTCTTTGACACGAGGCGGATGATACGTCATGACTGACGAGGGATCCGTTCCTTCTGGTAGTTTTAATGCAATGGGGCAAGATGATAATAGGGAAGTAAAAGAGGAAGCCAAATACACAATATATTTTTTAAAAATTGTGCCTTCTGTTTTACAGACTGTACTTTTGGTCTCGTTTGTAAGCATGAGAAAGGAAGTATGAGGTGGAATTTGAATCAGCTTCTCTTTTCAACGTTGGTCATTACCTGAAACAAGAGTGTTTCTGTGCCTTGGTTCATCCCTCAGCAAGAAGGAGGGAGATGTGAGACAGGAGTGTGACTCGCATTTCCTGAGTGTTTGTTCTGTGCCAGCCCTGGTTCTGGGCACTTTACCTATGACGTCACTGACTCAGAGTGGCATGACCCGTAGTGTTAAGGGTGGACCCTGGGAGCAGGGTCCCTGATTGGAGTCCTAGTTCAGCCATTCACTCCTGTGACTTTGGGCAAGTTATCCGCTATTCCTACCAACTCACACTCATTGAGCTTTTCCCCTGTACTAGACACTGTATCAAGTGTTTTTCTTATTTGTTTATTTGGATCCTCACAACATCCTTATCATAAGGTTGTACTGTCTTTATTGAAGACATTCAAGGTAAAGAGAAGTTAAGGGAGGGAGACTGGTGTAAAGATTAAAGTCATCTGGTTCTAGAGCAACACAGCTCATGTTCACATCACAGCTAGACCACTTATTAGTTGTGTCAGTTTAGGCAAATTATTTAACCTCTCTGGAGACACATAGAGCATACTTTGAACAGTGCTGGGCACACAGGAAAAGCTTAGTGAATGTCAGCTATTATTGTAGTTTGGTGAAATGGCAGGTATCCCTGTTTGCAAAATATATTTACTGCTCGGTTTTGAGTATCCAAGAGATGGAACAGACATCTTGTCTTTAGGACTGTGATTTGAGGCCAGTCACTGTACAGCACACACGGGTATGTGTATGAGGGTATTCAGGACTGTGCATCCTCTCTCTGGTCTGTCTCTTTTCTACCAAGAACTCTTTTGGTTCCTCTTTTGGGTTGGCGTGGGGATGAGTGCGAAGGGGAGGGTACCATGCCTTTGTGATGTCTCTGAAGAGCAAACCAGGGCTGCAGTAAGGAGTGTCATTGAGTGTGTGGTTGGTCGTCCCCAAGTCCAGGGCCACCAGCATTGTGACAACAGGAGTGTCTGCAACGTGTAACACACCCAGTGGAAAGAAACCTCATTAACTCAGAATTTTGTTTAGGGTACTCTTTATTTGTGATCAAAACTTTGAAGCCCAATGGTAGGGACCATAAAATAAATGAAGACATCTCTGTCTTATAATACTTAGAGGATCCTTTAACTCAAGATTTGTGAACATGGCAAAAAGATTAGTTTAAAAAGATGGAAACTGTCACTCTTGTAATGACAAATTCATGAAGTACTTATTGATCACAATAAAGTGATGAATAGGGTTTGTGTTTAAGCTCATTTTCAATACTAGTTCTTAAATTTTAAAAAGTTACCTTTAATTATCAAACTAATGAAGACTCATAAGAAAAGACAGTCAATATAAGGGCAGTTGTCTTTCTTTTTTTTTTTTTAATAGAATATAAAGAAATTCATTCATGCTTCTCCTTATGAATTGCTACTCTTCCCAAGACTCTTTAATTTTGAAGGAGCTGTCAGCTAGGATGGCTGTGGATGAAGAGACTTCTTCCAGGACCAGCCCAGGTCCCCTGCCACTTTGACAAATCTGAAGAGTGAGGTCCTTGGCTTGGCAACCCCTAAAGCCAATGAGCCGCTAGAGACCCACGATCAGGAATGCACTTCCCCATTTCTGTTTGACGTTGCTACTTTTTTCTTTTCCTCAGCCCACCTCTTCTCTGGGTCTGACCCTCAGCCTATTATGACTTAGGTTTGGCCCGAGAACATAGAAGAATCTTCAGATGGAGACAATAATCTTGGAAACAAAATGGCAACATCATTTGAGTGGTTTCCATGGATTTTCTTTGGAGATAGTTGATTGAGCATCTCCTAAGCCACCTGAATGGTTCAAAACGCAGAGTTCAGTATTTCCTATCTGACTAGGGTTAGGTCTTTATCGAGATCACCATGGCAATCTGTTCTAAGTATGAAAAGGGCCTGTTTAAGGCCAGCTGTTAAAGAGAAGGCACGTACCCAGGTTTGGCACATAGACTGGTATCTGCTCCTTTCTAAAGACAGCACTTTCTGTTTCCAAAGTGAAAATAGATAAACAAATTTTATTTATTTATTTATTTTATAAATTTATTTATTTATTTTATTTTTGGCTGCATTGGGTCTTTGTTGCTGCGCACGGGCTTTCTCAAGTTGTGGCGAGCAGGGGTTACTCTTCGTTGTGGTGCAGCCTTTTCAATGTGGTGGCTTCTCTTGTGGAGCACGGGATCTAGGGCGCGCAGGCTTCAGTAGTTGTGGCGCACGGGCTTAGTTGCTCTGTGGCATATGGCATCTTCCCGGACCAGGGCTCGAACCCGTGTCTCCTGTATTGGCAGGCGGATTCTTAACCACTGCACCACCAGGGAAGTCCTTTTCTGTCAAGTCAGACTATCAATCATCCAGACGTCCACAGGCCAGAACGCCGAGTGTAGACAAGTCTCTCTTCTCTCTGCCACCTAATGACACAAATGTGACACGGCAGCCACATCTGCAACGTCTCTAGGGGCAGAACAAATTTTAAATGACCCGATAAGGATAATCAAATAGTGTATTGAGAAGTTAAAGAATGACTATTCCCCAGGGAGTTAAATTATAATACTTAAGTTTACCTTCACTGTATTTTCTAATGTTCAAGATTACTTTAAAGGATCCTATAAATATGAAAATAGTAAAATAAAATTATTTAAAATAGGGTGAGATTATTCCCTAAAGGTCAGAAAAAATATAAATAAAGGATTAAACTAAATGGCTTCTGGACACTGTTGGCAATGACTAGTTCGTTTCTAGTATATGGGTGCCCCGGAAGGGATGGAGCATAAAGGAGGGTCTAGAACTGGCTCTTCCCCATCTCATCTCAGTGTTCCTGCTTCCCACCCTGTCTCCCCTACTCCTCCTGCAACAGACAGGATATCCTGGGTTTGCGGAGCATCACCTTAGCTGGAGACCCAGGGTGAGACGGGAGAGGGACCCTCCTGTTCTGTGTGAACAGCAGCTGCAGAGGAGACATCCCTGCTGCCCCTTCTCCTCCCACCAGGCTGGTGGAGACTCGAGAGATGATAGGTGGGGAGTGGCCTTTCCCTCCCTGGGATGAGGCTGTGGTCTGTGTGCAGCTGGGGATGAAGGAGTAGAGAGAGCGGGGAGGCGGACCGCGGTCCCTTCCCCACCCTTCTCTGTGCATTGCAGGGGCCTCAACCGGCAGGTTGGTAGGACCTGGAAAAAGCTTACCTCTGTTGCTGCCTCAGGCATTCGTAGAAGCTCCATTGATAGCTCTGGTACCTTTGGCCATGCACTCTCAGAAAAGACCATGAGATTATGTGTGTCAAAGTGCAAAAAGAAATCTAAGCGCATTTACGACATTCCTCTCACCTCCCTTCTATCCTCCTGAAGATTCTTTGCTTGTTCCTTGGCTACCAGGCTTTGGGAATACCAAGTGGAGGTGCCACACTGAAGGAACCAAGGTAGAGGATAGAGCCCTCTCCCTAGGAGAGAGCACAAGAAGGAAAATTTAGGAAGGAGGAGGGGGGTGGGAGGAAATAAGTCAAACATGAGAGGATATTTGTCTTTCTCTGTCTGATTTACAGATTATATTCCATGAAAAGTTATTACAAAATAATGGCTGTATTTCCCTGTGCTGTGCAATGTATCCTTGTTGCTTACCTATTTTATATATAGTAGTTTGTGTCTCTTAATCCCATGTCCCTATGTTGTCCCTCCCCTCTTCCCTCTCCTCACTGGTAACCACTATTTATTTTCTATATCTGTGATTCTATTTCTGTTCTGCATATACATTTGTTTGTATTTTTTTGGATTCCACATATGTTTTACAGTCTTTCTCTAAGGAGGCTATTTCTCCACACTGCAGTGAATTAGGACATTGCCTTAAATGAAAGGAGGAAATAAATTACAGGATGAGTCCATGGGATCATGGGTGCCTATGGATGACCGCTTTCTTCAGCTGTGATGCTTGGAATAGTAATTCTATGCACTTAGCAGTTAGTTCTTAGTATACTTCAGATGGAGTTTGGGAAAGACAATGCCCATCTTCTATCCAGAGATTTGCAACGCACATGAACTTTTTTCTTTTCTTTTAATACTTATTTATTTTGGCTATGAAGGGTCTTAGTTGCGGCACGTTGGATCTTTGCTGTGGCATGCGGGATCTTTAGTTGGGGCACGCTGGCTCTTAGTTGTGGCCTGTGGACACTTAGTTGCGGCATGCATGCGGGATCTAGTTCCCTGACCAGGGATCGAACCCGGGCCCCCTGCATTGGGAGCACAGAGTCTTACCCACTGGACCACGAGGGAAGTCTCACACACAAACCTTTTATAATTCTGCAGTAACCACAGGTATTCAACTCAACTAGAAATCCCATTGAACTCACTTTGGGAAACAGTCTGATCCAGGAGGGACTAGACTGGTTTGTGTTGACATTGAATACATTTGAGTGAATTGAAAACCAGAATCTGTAACCAGAGTCAGGAAAAAAAAAAAAAAATCTCTGCAGGACTAAATTGCGTTACTTAGATTTGCTGGATGATACTCTGCTTTTCCTTCTAATAGCTCTTTGAGTTTTTATCTGAGTTTTATTGTGATTACTTTAAGAGTGTGCTAGGTACCTTGAAAGGCTTTTTTCCCAGCCTCTGTGCTCTCCTGCTGGTTAGATGCCTCTTCCTCCAACTCAGCAGCCCCAGGGGGATTTTCCCATTTTTCAAGTTGCCTGTTCCTTCTTTCTTGCTTTCTTTACCCAGAGTTTGTTTTGAACGGGTTCTCGCTCCTTCTTTCTTACGTGTTACTGAAACCATGCAACCCAGATTGGGACTTGAACCCATGTAATTTTTGTTAAATTTTTTTTTTAACTTTATATTTTAGGACTTTTAAAAAATTATTTATTTATTTATTTATTTTTGGCTGTGTTGGGTCTTCGTTTCTGTGCGAGGGCTTTCTCTAGTTGCGGCAAGTGGGGGCCACTCTTCATCGCAGTGCGCGGGCCTCTCACTGTCGTGGCCTCTCTTGTTGCGGAGCATGGGCTCTAGAGCGCAGGCTCAGTAGTTGTGGCTCACGGGCCCAGTTGTTCCACAGCATGTGGGATCTTCCCAGACCAGGGCTCGAACCCGTGTCCCCTGCATCGGCAGGCAGATTCTCAACCACTGCGCCACCAGGGAAGCCCTGTTGTTGAAGTTTTGAATTTTATTTTATTTTTTTTTATACAGCAAGTTCTTATTAGTTATCCATTTTACACATATTAGTGTATACATGTCTATCCCAATCTCCCAATTCATCCCACCACCACCCCCACCCCTGCCGCTTTCCCCCCTTGGTGTCCATAAGTTTGTTCTCTACATCTGTGTCTCTATTGAACCCACTGTCTTTTAATTGTGATCACACACCTGGTCTCAGGACTTAATGAACCTCAGGTTCTTTATGTCTTGTCGCAGAAAGAATTCAATGAGAGACAAAGTAAGAAGTGGATTTATTTAGAGAGAAATACACTCCACAGACAGAGTGTGGGCCATCTCAGAAGGTGAGAGGCCCCAAAACATAGGGTGGTTAGTTTTTACAGGCGGGGTAATTTCATAAGCTAACGAGTGGGAAGATCATTCCAACTCTATTGGGGAAGGCGTGGGGATTTCCAGGAATTGGGCCACTGCCCACGTTTTTTTGGCCTTTTATGGTCAGCCTCAGAACTGTCATGGCACTGGTAGGTGTGTCATTTCGCATATGCTAATTTATTACAATAAGTGTATAATGAGGCTCAAGGTCTACTGGAAGTCGAATCTTCTGCCATCTTGGACCTAGTTGGTTCTAACCAATATTTGTCATAGGCTATGTCTTTCTTTTAAAGGTTGTGCCCTGCCCCCTTCCCTCCTGTTTCATTATCTCGGCCTCAGGCCAATTCCAATCCACTGTGGCACTCTGCTCTGGCTTCTGGTGCCCAGCTTGGGCAGTGCCACCGTCTTCTTTAAGTTTATGGAGGGAATTTGAGATTCACTGAGGTCTCTGAGCTGTGGAATGAAGGAAGCGGTAACAGAAGGAACTAAAGCTATCTCGGAGAAACACTGCTGAACATCCAGATAGGTCCACTGGGTCTGTGGATCACAGTTTGGGTCAACTTGAGGGCACTGGAGCCACCCTATCTTCTGAAATACACTCTGTACCCTTGTAGAATGAAAGACTGAAAGCTGCCAGGGAGTCTCAGAGCTGGAAGGGCTGCAGGGAGCAGGCAGATTCCTGACTTAGAACCCAATTCACATTCACCACGGGGCAAGACATGTATTCAGAGGTGTTTTTCACAGTTCCTCTTATTCTCTCTGTTTTTAAAAATTAATCCCTTCCTTCCGCTTAATATCTATTTATGTTTTCCTCACAAGACCACTGAATAAAATTATAGGCTTAAAGAGAGGAAATCAAAGCTTTGGAAACTCTGTGGCTGGGTCGCAACAAAGACTCTCCTTGATCAAACTCTAGTCAGTCTCCTCTGAGACAGCTTCTAGACTAAACCCCAAACTTGGTCTATAAAAATGCAGACTCCCCCCCAAACCCACACCCCACCCTGCCCCCTGGCCCACAACCCACTATGAGACTTGAACAGACACTGGCTTAGTTTCCAACACCTCAAGGCCACATCCCGAGGGTAACTCCAGCTGCCCCTTAAAATTGCTGCTTGAAAAAGCTCAGTGTTGCCAGGAGAATTTACTGTCTGTTCCAGCCCAAACTGGGAATAGGGAGGTAGGCTGCTGAGCCCTCCCACTGAGCAGTTACTTTAGAAAGCTTGCAATTATAAATGCCTTCTCTGCCCCTTTGAGACGCGAATCTTCTACCACCCAGAATTGACTTTTCAGGGACCTGAGGGCTGTCTCTTTGAGATGCAAGCATTCAAGGAGGTAAGGTCACAGTCTGCTCCCCGGCTCCTGGCTATCTTTCCTAACTGATATCATGGCCTCCTGGAGAAGTTTGTTCCGCCTCTGTGTAAGCACCAGTAGACAGCCCCAGATGGCCTAGTCATGTGGACCAACCCCCTTCCCAGCCCCCAGTACATTTCCTGAGCACACGTCAGTCTGGAAAGGTCTCCAGCCTTTTGTTTCAGCCAAGTTGAAGTCAGTTCACACTGGACTCTTTTCCCTATTGCAGTAGTTACTATTGAATAAAATCTACCCTTACTGCTCTAACTAGATTCCAGCTTCGTTTATCCTTGACGGTCAGGGTGTTGTTGGCATTCAGCTTCTCCTGACCTCCATGTGCCCTTGACTTGTTATCATTCCTCCCAGGTTTTCATCTTTCTTTTTCACTGAATATTGGAAGAGCAACGGTCAGATTCTCCTGGCAGAGGATAAATCTGAAGCATAATAGAGGGCGTGTGATGGACCTTGGCTAGATTATAATCATTAGCATATTATCTGATTTCTTTCTGAATGATTGACTCAGATGTTGGGTAAGACAATAAAAATTCATTTTCTCTTTGCTGTTTCTTTTCTCCTTTCCTCAACCTTTTCTGTTCTTCCTGCTTATCCTTTTTGTAACAGGGTGTAACCAAAATATTACACTGGAGGTCTTAAATTATATTTGATGTATGACATGAAATGCATTTTTCCGACATAGCTCTGTTATCTAAAAAACTGCATTTATGTTTTGGTGACACAACCAAGCCAAAGATCAGGAGAAGGTAGGCTTTACTAATTGCAACAGGTAAGAAGAACCCCGGGGATATTTTCCAAATCAGTGTCTCTCCGAATAGCAAAATTCGGGAAGTTTTAAGCTAAGGGGGTACATGTATATTAATGAAAGGGCTTGTCAGTTGACAGAGTCCAGGCATTCGTTGACTGAAGTTATGAGGGTCAGAAAAGGTCAATGTCGGGCTTCCCTGGTGGTGCAGTGGTTAAGAATCTGACTGCTAATGCAGGGAATGAGGGTTCGAGCCCTGCTCTGGGAAGATCCTACATGCCGTGGAGCAACTAAGCCTGTGCACCACAACTACTGAGCCTGTGCTCTAGAGCCCACTAGCCACAACTACTGAGCCACGTGCTACATCTACTGAAGCCTACGTGCTCTAGAGCCTGTGCTCGGCAACAAAGAGAAGCCACCGCAGTGAGAAGCTTGCGCACCTCAACTAGAGAAAGCCCGCGCACAGCAAGGAAGACGCAAAACAGCCAAAAATAATAAAATAAATAAATTAAAAAAAAAAAGGAAATGCCAATGTCATCATCCCTTAGGTTCCAGCTGTCCTGGTGGTTGAGCGCTTCAGGCTAATCTTGACCATTGCAACAGAACTGGGAGTCTTTACAACTGATACATTATCTTTACTATTGTTACTTGTCTTGCCTGATAACAGTCCTTTGTTTCTGCATTCTTTTGTTCCCTTAAGATCGTTACTAACTGAGACCTTTTCAAGGGCAAGCCTTGTGCCCAGGCTGAGATCACAAAATGACTTAGGCCAAAAATGCCTTCTCTTCTGTCAAGAAAGCCATGCCTGGTTCTCTTTCTCCAGGGACCCCCTACCCTATCTGCTTACATCTCTACTTAGCTAGAGTAAACCTTCTGAGCTCTAACCGTCCCCTTTCCATGCCAGTTCAGGAGAATTGAAGGAAGGCCCAGGGTAGGATATTCCAAGGTCACTGCTCCACTGGAGTGTCAGTGTGACAGCTGATATTGTCAGTTGAGGCCAGAAGTGACTTAGTGAGAACCAGAATGTGGGTGGGATGACTTGACTGGACGTCTTGCCTGCCCTAGTGTGGCCCCTTGCAGAAGGGAAAGCCCAGAGTTATCTCGAGAAGCTGGAGGGGTTGGGTGAGTATCCTGTCACCCATCTGCAATTCAGTTTAGTGATTGTGGATCTCCCAGATTTCCCTGTCTATACCAACATGCCCATTCACCGCTGTGGTTGTCAAGGATAAGCTACCAGGGACTTCCCTGGTGGTGCAGTGGTTAAGAATTCGCCTGCCAATGCAGGGGACACGGGTTCAAGCCCTGGTCCATGAAGATCCCACATGCCGTGGAGCAACTAAGCCAGTGAGCCACAACTACTGAGCCCACACGCCACAACTACTGAAGCCCGCGCGCCTAGAGCCTGTGCTCCACAACAAGAGAAGCCATTGCAATGAGAAGCCCGTGCACTGCAAGGAAGAGTAGTCCCCGCTAGCCGCAACTAGAGAAAGCCCACGTGCATCAGTGAAGACCCAATGCAGCCCCAAAACAAATAAGTAAATTTAAAAAGAAAAAGTGACTATAAAAATAAAAAAGGGATAAGCTACAAGATGGGCATCTCTACCAACCAGACCAGCAAAACAGAGACTGAGGAATGTAACACCAATGACAAAATCCAAACTTCCATGTGGGACAACATTCTTCAACCACAAACCCTAAGTACCTCCAGGAAATATTGTAGGACATTTAAAGAAGTGTATAGTAAACACTTGGTAAGTGTTAACTATGTTACAGGCACTGTGTTAAACACTTTATAAACATTATCTCATTTAATCCTCTCAAGATCCTGTGTGGGTAGGTTCTGTTACTACCGTTATTTATAAAGAAGACGGACCTGGGAGAAGGTAAGTAATTTACCCAAGTGACAGAGCAAGGACTTGAACTCATGGTGTGATCCCTTCCCACCTCTCTGATTTTATACCCTTACCAGGTGGGCCCTCTCTCGCTCTCTTTTTCAGAGCCCAGGTGGTCTCTTGGTCACCGCACTGAACTTCTGGCTCTTGCTCCTAAAGCCAAGTACACTCTCTTGTAGCCAAGTACACTCTCTTCTAAGACCTGAGCACATGCTGGTCCCTCGGCCTAGACTTATCTTCCCTCAGATAAAACGTGGATTTCTCCCTCCCTTCACCCAGATCTCAGTTCAAATATCAGCTTTTCGATAAGGTCTTCTTTAATTCTCCTATTTATAATGGCATCCCCAACACTTGCCAATTTTCTTTTTTTTTTTTTTTTTGCGGTACGCAGTCCTCTCACTGTTGTGGCCTCTCCCGTTGCGGAGCACAGGCTCCGGACGTGCAGGCTCAGTGGCCATGGCTCCCGGGCCCAGCCGCTCCGCGGCATGTGGGATCCTCCCGGATTGGGGCACGAACCTGTGTCCCCTGCATCGGCAGGCGGACTCTCAACCACTGCGCCACCAGGGAAGCCCTTAGAGATAATTTTTTCAGCCAGGACTTCTGCCCCCAACTCCACCCTGTGACTGACAACTTAATATCTCCACTTGGCTGTCAGTCAGCTTCCTCAAACTCCCTGAGGTTCTACCCCAAAGGGAGCTCAGATCCCTCAGATCCTGCCTTACCCCAATGTGCTGTTCCTGCAATCTTCCTCATTTCAGTTAATGGCAACCCTATTCTTCTGATCCCTTGAAGAAAAACCTTAGAGTCACTTTTCACGTCTTTCCTTTTCTCACACTTCCTACCCAAACTGTCAGCAAATCGTACTCTCTATCTGCAGCAGATATCCTGGCTTCAACCACTTCTCACAGCCTCTACCCCTGCCTCCTGTCCTACTCACCTTTGCTTCTCACCTGGATTATTGCAAGAATCTCCTAACTGATCTCCCTGCTTCTGGCCCAAGTCTCTTTGTTCCCCCACAGAGCAGCCAAAGTGATCCTCTTAAAATATTAGTCAGATTACATCACTCATCTGCTCAAAACCCACCAGTAGGCTTCTATCTCATTCGTAAGAGCCAGAGCCCTCCCAGTGGGCCAGTATCTCTGCACTGTCTGTGCTTCCTTACCTTTCTGACCTCCTAGATAACTGGAATAAATAACTGCAATATCTGTTGGAAGAATGGATGAATTCACAGCAAGATCTGCTCATTCATCTGTTTGTTATCTGTCTTTCTCCACCTGAATGTAAACACCATGAATGTAGAGACTTGCACGTAGTGGGTACCCAATAAATACTGATAAGATGAATGAACGTCTGACTATCTGAACTCAGGCTATCTGACTACGAAGACATCCGCTTACCCCGCTGTACACCACATCGTAGAGCAGCTGGACTTCGGGGCTCTCTGGTTTTATGATACACTCCGAACCTTCCCCGCATCATCATTTTTCGCTTCTCCCCAGCCATTTGACACTATATTACCCTGCTTTCCTCTCTTGAGAGAGATTTCACGGTGTTAAGTTTTCCTTCTATGCTAATGGTTACCAAACTCAGAATTTCAGGTTCCAGACCTGAGTTTTCAAACAGCTGCTGTGATGAAACCTGGTCCTTGAGAACAAAGTAAAAAAACTCTTGCCACGTGCCAGCACACAGTGTGCAGCCAATCAGGGTTAGTTCCCGTTCCTTTCTTAGGACACAGAAAAGGTGCACATCGGTTCCACTTTACGCTGGGGTGCAGATGCGGGAGGCGGGGGACCAGGAGTGGGCTGGCTCTTCGGCCGGCAGAACATCTCCATTTTATTTTATGCCTGCCCTGTAGGCTTCACCTCACTTGCATCAACGTGCAGAATGTGGAAGTGAAAAATCTGTCTCTGGCCACCCTGCCCCCGCTTAGGCACTCCTACTTCCTTCCTCTTCGCTGTAAGATTAGGTGCTCTTCCTCCCTGGACAGGAGGCACACACACGTCTTTTGGGCATGTTCTTGAGTGTTTCAGCAGAAGCAGACTTCCAGCCACCTCCCGCGAGCTCCGTGATGCAAGTCACATCACTTTTTTCCTTTTGGTAAAAATCAGTTCCTCATTTGTAGAATGGGTACACTATTCACTCTGTCTATGTTATGAGGTTCAAATTATGTAGTAGGATGCAGTAGTACTTTAAAGATATTAGGCATATACACTTTTTATTTATGTCGAAATAAAAGTATTCTATGAGAAAACAGAAAAGTGGTTGCCAGGGGTTGGGAGGGGGGAAATAGGGAGAAGTTGGTAAAAGGGTACAAACCTTCAGCTATCAGGTGAATAAGGTCTCAGACTGTCATATAAAGCATGGTGACTATAGTTGATAAAACTGTATTGTATAATTGAAATTTGCTAAGGAGGCAGAACTTAAATGCTCTCACCAAAGGGGAAAAAGAAAAGAAAAGAAAAAAGACAAATATGTGAGGTGATGGATATGTTAGTTAACTAGATGGAGGTATTCTTTCATAATGTATATATATATATATCAAATCACCACAGTGTACACTTGGACTAACAATTTTATATGTCAGTTATACTTCAATAAAGCTGAAATTTAAAACGTAATAAAATAAGAAAGTGTAGCCCTTATAGTCTATGAAATTCTTCTATAGTATGTAAACTAGTCTTACCTCAGAAACACAAGTACAGGGCACAGTTGTTAAGAATCCGCCTGCCAATGCAGGGGACACAGGTTCGAACCCTGGTCCGGGAAGATCCCACATGCTGCAGAGCAACTAAACCCGTGAGCCACAACTACTGAGCCCCCATGCCACAACTACTGAAGCCTGCATGCCTAGAGCCCGTGCTCTGCAAGAAAGAGAAGCCACCGCAATGAGAAGCCCCTGCACCACAATGAAGAGTAGCCCCCGCTCGCTGCAACTAGAGAAAGCCCACGTGCAACAAAGACACAATGCAGCCAAAAATAAATAAATAAAATTTTTTAAAAAAGAAAGAAACTATGAGATTAAAAAAAAGAAACACAAGTATATGCCTCTTGGAGTAAAAAGTTGCATTGCTTCCTCCACCTTGAGCCCTCCAAAGAGCATTTACTGTAATTTGAGACTTTTCTCCCCAATATTTCTAGGACCTTTATAGAGAAAGAGGAAAGAGTAGAATTTTTTCCAATTTGAGGCCTGTTCTGAATTTTCTTCTCACAGCTCAATCTTGCTTCCATTAATTTTTAAAAGTTTTGTGGTTGTTACCAGTAAGACATAATAAAATATTTTTAAAAGATTTAATTTAAAGAAAAAAAATACCATGCATTAGTTTCCTATGGCTGCTGTAACAAATCATCACAAACTTGGTGCCTTAACATGTCACACGTTTAGTGTGGTAGTTCTGATAGTTATGGAGGCCGGAAGTTCAGTATCAGTTTCTCTGGGCTAAAGTGAAGGTACCACAGGGCTGTGCTCCCTCTGGAGTCTCTAGGGGAGAGAATGTTTCCTTGCCTTTTGCAGTTTTTGGTGGCTGCTGGCATTTCTTGGTCCATGGCCTCTTCCTCGTTCTTCAAAGCCAGCAATTTAACATCTTCAAATCTTGCTTTTGTCATCATCACATCTCCTACTTTCTCTTCTCTGTCAAATCTTTCTCTGCCTCCCTCTCAGAAGGACACTTGTGATTGCATTTATAGCCCACCTGAATGTTCCAGGATAATCTCTCCATCACAAGATATTAAATTTAATCACATCTACAAAACCCCCTTCCTCTATAAGATAATATTCACAGGATACAGGGATTATGACCTGGATTATCTTTGGGGTCATTATTCAGCCTACCACAGAAAGGATGCCTTTTTTTTTTTTTTTTAAGTCCAGAACTTTTAAATCAACTAGGAAACTTTTGTAAATCAACTTATACTTCAATTTTTTTAAAAAAGTTCAAAAAATTTTGTGCTAAATAATAATAGTAATACTTATATAGTGCATTCTATGGCCTGGACATGTTTTATGTGTGTGTGTGTGTGTGTGTGTGTGTGTGTGTGTGTGTAACCATTTGTTTCTCACCTTAAAGATTGACTCTTTTTTTTTTTGGCTGCGTTGGGTCTTTGTTGCTGCATGCAGGCTTTTCTCTAGTTGCAGCGATCAGGGGTTACTAACAAAGCCCGTGCGCCACAACTACTGAGCCTGTGCTCTAGAGCCCAAGAGCCACGACTACTGAAGCCCGCGTACCTAGGCCCACGCTCTGCAACAAGAGAAGCCACGGCAATAAGAAGCCCACGCACTGCAACAGAGTAGCCCCAGCTCTTCGCAGTGCAAGAGACCCTTTGGCCCACCTACATCACCCACTTCACTTTTCTACTAGTAAAAGAATTTAGTTATTCCAGTAATAGCAGTGAGATATTATTTAGAGCAACTGAGAGGGAAAGGAGAGGTGGAAGGATTGTCTGTCCATTTGTGTTTACAATAGAAGTAGAATCATTTAAATTTGAAACGCCCTGTCTACGTATCTTAAAGTATATTTACAGGGAAGTTATAAGCCAAAAAGAAAGTTGATGCAACTGTTTAACAAACCTCAGTTAATTAGATAACCAACAATAAACTATGTGGATAGCAATGAAGCTAAACTAATGGGACTTGGTAGCTACATGAATGGAAAAGTGTCATAATAGAAAATACAGCCATCTCAGAATAACACTGATGATAAGACGTGCTTCCTGAAAGCATCAGGAATTCCAGCCCACACTTATGGGGATGCATGGGCAAGAGGAAATTTGATACGTTAACAAGTATTACGTAGCAAGCAGTCTACTGAATTACAGTCCTTAGTACACTGTAGACGATGCTAATTTTCACTACAAACACTGATTTTATGAATACCTCGAGGCTTACTGTAACTAGGAAGTCTTGATAATAATGATGATGAAAACACATTTTTGAGCCCTTACTATATGGCAAGACTGTGCTAAATACCACAGTGCATTGATAGGAATTATGAATCTGAAGCACAGCGAAGTTAAGTAACTTACATCAAGTTACACAGCTGAAGAATCGTGGAACTTGGTAAAGGAACGCAGGCAGCCCTTATGGATAAAAATGAAAGGCTATGGAACAATTTGGAACAATCTTTGAGAATCGTTGTTTTGGACATTTAGACCACTGCTTCTTCGAGAGTTGATATTAATACCATAAGCACTTTTTCTGACCTCTACTCAAGCGACTTTAGAATTGGATTATAATTACTCATTTACTCAGATTTCCTCCATTAAGTTGTCAGATCCTGGAGATCAGAGAACTCATCTTGTTCTTTTTGTTTTCTAAGGCCCTTGCAAAAGGTCTCGCACAGAGGAATGGCTCAATACATGTCACACTCTTCCTTTAATTGTTTCACGTAGTAGAGCTGACCGCTATGTTTTACTTCTCTGCTGATCACAACATTTTATTTTAGTAAATATGTATTCAACCCTCTAGCCACGTGTCACCCTCAGGCATGGTGATAGAGTGCTGGTAAACTTACACATGATGCCTGCCCTCAACGAGTT
Source organism: Phocoena phocoena (assembly GCF_963924675.1). NCBI lineage: Eukaryota > Metazoa > Chordata > Mammalia > Artiodactyla > Phocoenidae > Phocoena > Phocoena phocoena. The sequence goes on from NC_089223.1 coordinate 21,612,964, forward strand.
TGCATCTAGTGGGGGAGACAGACGCTGAAGGAGCCATTAATATGATACAGTGATAAGAAAAGTAGGAATGCCATCTAAGCATACGGTAAAGGGGCAGATTCTAAAGAAAGGTCAAGAGAGACTTGTGGGGAAGTGTTTATGGTTGAACGCTGAAAGCTGAGTGGTGGTGAAGTCAGATGGAAGAGGGATGGAGTGGTGGAGAGGTTAGAGAGAGTGTCCTAGGTGGGAGACAGTGTGTTGAAGGTGCACACAAAAGAAGCACAAAACTAATACAACTTCATCAGGTTCTTCAGCTTCAGCACAAGAGGGAGAAAGGCCATGGAGAGGCTGGGGGATTAGGGAAGGGCCAGCTTTGAGAGGGACATGTGTTTTAAGAGTAGGACTTTATCCCAAGGCACTAGGAAAGCACTGGGGGGTATTAAACGAGGTTAACGTCTTGATAGGATTTACATCCGAAATGATTTCACTTGCTGCCGTGCAGAGAATGGCTTGTAAGAAGCAAAATGGAAGGCAGGGAGACCAGTTAGAAGTTATCGCAGAGGTCCAGGTGGTCCAGGTGATGGGGCATGGTGATGGCAAGGATGGAGAGGAGCTTCAGAAGCAAATGCCTAGGCAACCGAGAAGGTCAACCAAGCTCCTAATTAAAGTATTAGAGCAAGACTTTCTCCAACTGCCTCATTATTCTTACTTTCTGTGATCTTTGAGAGAAAAGAGTATTGGCTTAGTATTCTTCGGATTCTAAACTTCATCCTTAAGGCCAAGGGAGCAGCTTCATATCTACAGTGAAGATGAACTGTCAGCTGTGGGTTGGGGGGTGACTGAGGGCTGAACATGGTAGTTTTCAACCAGAGCTGTGCATCCAAATCACCTGTAGAGCCCAGGGTGCCATCCCAGGTCTACTGACTCACACACTCTAGGGTTTTTTGTTTTTTTTTTTAATGAAGTATAGTTGACTCACAATATTGTATTCGTTTCAGAGGTGCTTTAGATACCCTTTGATTGAGAATTTTGTGTCTAGGGTGGGAAGTACTGAGGGTCTGAACAGGGCTTTTCAGAGTACCGATGTGGGAATTAACAAGAAAGTATAATTTCCAGGACTCGGCAAGCAATTGCATGCGACACACAAAAATGGGAGGCTCCATCAATAAAGATATTTGCGATTGTCCTGTAGGCCCATTACAACCTGGGCAGTGCTTTTATGAGGACTGGATAAAGCCACCCCTCTGGGCACCAGGCTGGCTTGCAGCCCCCATAGGACAGGTTCTCCTGTCCAGTCAACAGTCGTATGTGGCAGTCCTGATTTCCCACCTGGAGACTGGAGACCTCGGTGGCATAGGAGGCGGGCTGGTGAGCAAAGAGGCTGGGAGGTTCAGTTTGGGTCATGGTGTGCCTGAGTGGTAGTAGAATATCCACCTACCTGCAGGTATAGCTGGGAAGTGAAAATGGGGGCTACTGCTTATTTAAGACCAAAGATGATGCTGAGAGCTATTAGCATAGTGCAAAGGCCAAAGGCCAGACATTGATATTGTAAGGTCGGATCTTAACAAACGGCACCGCGAAACAGAGGAAAGCTTCAAGTGAGCTTTATTAGGGAGCGCTCCCGGGCGAGGTTCACTGGTCCGAGAGAAAGGGGCCAGAGAAGTCGCACCCGGGCAAGTTGGGCAAGATTTTATAGGGGAAGAAGGGAAAGGGGTGTGGTGAATCTGGGAGGGCGCAGGGTATTCCTTATTTGGTGGTCTTTTCGGGTATCCTGGGGGGCCGTTGGTCCTGCCCCTTGAAAGGCGGGAAGGCTGGGCTGGGTTCAAAGTCCCCAGGTCAGTTCCTGGAACTGGGTGGTCCGGAATGTCTCCAGGGCAGTTTCTGGAACTGGGTGGTCCGGAGAATTTCGGTCTGATGCAACCTGTGAATCTGATTGTGTTCCCCTGCCTCGGGCCAGTTGGCCTTACAGATATTGGCAAAGGGAAGATTGTAGGTAGAAACGGGGTTCCCTATTACTTAAGTGTAACTGGTGGCAGCTAAATGCACCGGGAATAAACAATCACTTAGGTAGTAACCAATAATAGAACAGAATTTCCTCCCCCAAACTTAAAAGTTAATTTCCTGAAACTTAGCCTAAAAATGATATAGAAAGAAATTCTATGATTGGGTAACTTAAAGGCCTTAGGGGGAAAATAGGACAGAGGAACTGACCTTGTAGGAACTTACAAATGTCACTTTTTTCTAAACTCCAACAATGGAGGGCACACTTACTAAACAGTCCACTGCTGACATTAAAGGTGGCCTAAATTAAAGGGCACAGGACAATTAATTGCCTGTAGACCCTCCTGCTTGCTAGACATTTTTAAGGATTTCTCCCCCACTTCATGGAGATGCTCACAAATTCATTTTGCATGATTGCAGATACTGTTTATTGGCATTTTAAGATATATTTGCTTTTTCCCTTTGTTTAGTTTCCTGCTCAGGTGTCCAGCCCTTGCTGATTGGGAGTTGTTTTCCCCTGCTTCCTGGAATAACTGGGATGTTTGTGAAGGAACACTTGCATAACCGAGGAGGTTATTTCTCAAACTCCTCTACCTAGTCACAGGGTGGTAAACAATTCATCAGAAGAGCATTGCCACGGGTTCTGTTCAGTTCCTCTTAGAGGTTTCAGTTCTTTTCCTCTGCAGATAACAGCGAATAACAATCAACACTTGTTGACCAGTTCCCTGTGCCCGGTGGCGGGCTTGGTGTTTTATATACATTGTGCTATGTACCCTTAGCAATAACACTGTGAGGTGGCTAGTATTACTTTTTAATCTGTTGAAGTGTAGTAGAGTTGATTTGCAACGTTGTGTGAATTTCTGCTTCACAGGAAAAGTGGCTCTTCTCCTCACATGCGAACCCAACCCATTGTTCAGGGCACAGCTCGGTGCCCACTCTTCTAAGAAAGCGGCCTCTGCGGCCCCGAGCCAGGGGCTTCTCCCCTCCTTTCTCTACACTCCTGTGGGACTTGGCGTCTCTCCCACATCACACACCCTCGTAACTTGTCTTAGATCCATCACTTCAGGTGGTGAGCCTCGTCCTTGAGAAGACTTGAGTGAACAGGTTCCTTGCACTGTGTTCTCCATGGGCAGGTCCAGGCCAGTGCTGGGCCCAAAACTGGTTCTTGGAAATGACTTGGTGACTTAGGAGGGTGCCTTTCCTCTCCCGTCACACCAACGTGCCTCGGTTATGAGGAGCCATTCGGAGGTAGGACACCGGGCTAGCTCAGCAGACCTTGTTTAAGCTTTCGATTAGGGCCATGGCGATTTTCTTTTGTTTTGTTTTTTTGATGGTGTTTTTGGTTTGTTTTCTTTTTCTTATTTTACCCTCTGTTATGTTTCTTTTTAAATTTTTTATTTTTTCTTCTATTTTTCTTATGAGATTTAATGCTATATTAAATTAAAAAACAGATTATCACAATTGTTGGATTTTGTGAAGAATTTCACCTTTATCTTACAAAGCATCCTACATTTTTTCCCCCTATTTTAATGGGGCTTTTTTTGCCCTAAACTGAACATGAATGATGTTTTTCTAAACCTCATAACCAGAAGGGGAACGTTTGGAACAGGGCAAGATGGGTGATTAGTCAACGTTTTACAGAGAAACAGAACTAACAGGATATGTTTTTATATATCTGTATCTATATATGAGAGAGGGAGAGAGAGAGAGATTGATCTTGAGGAATTGGCTCCCACAGTTCTGGAGGCTTGGAAAGACCAAACTCTGCAGAGGAGGCTGGCAGGTTGGAATCTCAGGGAAGAGTTGCAGTCCAAGTTCAAAGGCAGTCTGCTAGCAGAATTCCTTCTTGCTCTGGGGAGATCAGTCTTTGTTCTATTAAGGCCTTCAAATGATTGGATGAGGCCCACTGACACAGATAATCTGCTTTGTTCAGACTCCATGGGTTTAAATGTTAATCTCACCAAACAAACAAAAAAACAACCTCACAGGAATATCCAAATAACGTTTGACCAAATATCTGGGCACCATGGCCCAACCAAATTGACACATAAAATGAACCATCACAATGGGAGAAAGAGAGGAGAGCTATGACGTTTCCTTTCAAACAGGGAGCTTCACCCACCCCCTGCTGGACTGAGTAACAAATAGAAGCTTTAGTGAACAGGCTTCTTAGAAATATTTTCTTATGAGACTAGAAAACAAATAAACTGAGCTCTCTAAATGGGAGAAGGTCAAAAGGAAGAGATGCCATTCAGATCCAGGCTGCTGATTTTTACAGGAAGATGAACAGATGGTAAGACTTCCTGGTGAGAACATAAGGCACCTCTCTTTGGGGAGCTGGAGACAGCTTTTGGAGGAGCCTCAGAGCCTCAGCCTGACTGGAGGCTCTTTCCAGACGCCAGTGACCCCAGACCCAGCTAGTGGCCTCTTCTGCAGCCTGCATCTGCCCCCTAGCAGTCCCCTTAGAGAAGCAGGCTTTGGGCCGAGAGTGCCTCACGCCCTGCAGAGCCCCAGCTGTCTCACCCCTGCCACTGAGAGGCAGTCCTGGTCTCCCCTCCTCCGCCCAAGCAGATCCTCCTCTGACGCATCGCTGCTAGTGATTTTAATAAATACTTGGACTTGGTTGTGTGCCTCAAACAGTATAGCTCTAACATAGCTGTAGTTCAAAATCAGGTATCCCTTAATTGTTGAAAATGATGTCTCCTAGCGGGGAAAGTGGTGGGGAGGTGGGGTGGGGGGGGATGAATTGGGAGAGTGGGATTGACATATATACACTAATATGTATAAAATAGATAACTAATAAGAACCTGCTGTATAAAAAAATAAAATTCAAAAAAAATCTTCTAACTATGCTGCCTATAAAGTAAATAACATTTTTTTCTGGTTTACTTCCATCACAAACACTTAGAGGTGTTCCTGAGAGAATAAACCAATCTGATTAGTAAAGAAAAACTAAGGCCTGTGAAATTCTTTGGAAAGGAATGCAATGTGACAACTATAAATTCCTTGGTTGAGAACAGGTAAGAATTTAAAAACTGATATTTTATATAAAACTATGTAAAAATAGTTCAACAATAAATTTTTTTTTTTTTTTTTGCGGTACGCGGGCCTCTCACTGTTGTGGCCTCTCCTGTTGTGGAGCACAGGCTCCGGACGCGCAGGCTCAGCGGCCATGGCTCACGGGCCCAGCCGCTCCGCGGCATGTGGGATCCTCCCGGACCGGGGCACGAACCTGTGTCCCCTGCATCAGCAGGCGGACTCTCAACCACTCCGCCACCAGAGAAGACCCAACAATAAAATTTAACAAGCATTCCCCTCTGCTCCTTTCACAGTGCTGGTATTTTCCTTTGGTTTATGAGCCTCTTGTGTCCATCTATGTCTCTGACTGCAATTTGTCAGTTCCTTTAACTCATTTTTTTTCCCCATATAACCATCAATAATTTTATTTATTTTTTTGGAGGGGGGTTGCACCACTTGAGGGTTCTTAGTTCCCAGACCAGGGATCAAACATGTGTCCCTGCAGTGGAAGTGCAGAGGCCTAACCACTGGACAGCCAGGGAATTCCCACAGTTCCTTTAACTCTTATTTTTCTATATTCTTCCACCAAAATTTTTCCGTAGTCCCCCCAATTTTACCATTCATTCTTTCCTTTTCTTACTCTACCCTTTTCAGGCGACCTTATTCATTCTCATACATTTTCTGCACCCAGACTCACGTTTTGAATAGAATTCCAGCTTAAAATTTCCAAGTGCCTGTCAGACATCTGCATCTGAACGTCCCACAGCTGGCCCTGACTCAACATGCCTAAACTTGAGCTTGTTATCTGACCTGTCAATCTGCTCCTTCTACTGTATTATTGACTTCAGTTAAGAATATTACCATCCAGGGGCTTCCCTGGTGGCCCAGTGGTTGAGAATATGCCTGCTAATGCAGGGGACATGGGTTCGAGCCCTGGTCTGGGAGGATTCCACATGTCGCGGAGCGGCTGGGCCCGTGAGCCACAACTACTGAGCTGGCACGTCTGGAGCCTGTGCTCTGCAATGGGAGAGGCCGTGATAGTGAGAGGCCCGCGCACCGCGATGAAGAGTGGCCCCCGCTCACCACAACTAGAGAAAGCCTCGCATAGAAACGAAGACCCAACAGAGCCAAAAATAAATAAATAAATAAACTCCTACCCCCAACATCTTCTTAAAAAAAAAAAAAAAAAAGAATATTCCCATCCATGCTAGACTTCAAGCTGGAAAGTCTGGACTTATGTTTACTCATCCCTACCCTTTGCTCTCTTCCTAACCCCCTCCCTAGAGCCTGTTACGAAAGTCTACCATTTCTAACTTTGCCGTGTCTTTTGAATTCCTTCCTTTTTGTTTTCTTTTATTCCTTTTCTGTCTTTTCTATCAGTTTTTCCCTATTTAAAAAAATCATCTCAGACAGTATCATGTTATTAGTTCTAGTCTTTAACCAACTGCTTTTTTTTTTCTTTCATTGCTGCATGGGCTTTCTCTAGTTGCGGCGAGTGGGGGCTGTTCTTCATTGCGGTGCGCAGGCTTCTCACTGCGATGGCTTCTCTTGTTGCGGAGCATGAGCTCTAGGCACGCGGGCTTCAGTAGTTGTGGCACGTGGGCTTAGTAGTTGTGGCGCGAGGGCTTAGTTGCTCCGCAGCATGTGGGATCTTCCCGGACCAGGGCTCGAACCCGTGTCCCCTGCATTGGCAGGTGGATTCTTAACCACTGCACCACCTAGGAAGTCCAAACCAACTGCTTTCTAAAATACACAGCTGAACTTGCTACTTCCTTTCACGTTTTTTTTTTTTTAATGGCTTTCCATGGCCATGAGGGGACTGTGTAGATTGGCAAGAGATTCCATAGTCATTGCACTCTGGCTAGTCCTTTGCAGTTTTATCTCCTATATTACCTATTATGCAACCCACAGTCTGACCGTTTGCCTATTTGGCATTTTCCCAAAGTTCTTTATATAGTCTTATCTCTATGTCTTTGTTCATGCTGCTCCCTCTACCTGTAATATACAGAAAACCTGTAAGTGCCGTAAGGAATAAGGCAACAGGAGTGATCACCATTGTCTGGTATCATCAGCAGAACATTTCCTTGAAGAGATGGATCTGCATTGGGGGATAATGTGGCATTTAGTGTTGGATGTTCATGGTGGGGAGAGATACAGAAGATACTACATATCAGGGGGAGTTTGAAAATCTATTCTTTACCATTCTGTTTTGGATCTTTTAACTTTGGGCCAACTCCTTTATCTCACAGAACCTCAGTTTCACCTGCTAAAATGGGGGAACAGAGAGCACCATTTCAGCTAAGAATAATAATACCCCTCTAGGATAGATACTGTGTTAGGCTCTCTGAAGGCTGATGCTAAATGGAAAACAACAGAGCACAAAATCGAATAAGACCCTTGTCCCTACCACTGAGGAGATTTGTTATCCAAAACAACAGCTAAAACAACAGCACTCCTGAAGCTGTGAAACCTACCAGCCATCACTCTTAAAACACCACAAGGCAGAGTGGGCATGGCCCAACCCTACCCTTAGGTCACCCCGAAAAGTCTGCCTTTTCTGATTTCTTTTCCCCTTCAACACCATTTTGGTGTTCACTTGAACTTGATGGTCCTCCTTTGAAAATACTAGAGGCAGCCCCATGATTTCATTTGCCCCATTCAGACACTTAACAACTACCTTTTCTCTTGTTGGACGACAGATTTTGCATATTCCTCCAGGAATCTATTGTCTTAAAAAAACCCAGTTGACTTCCATGTCATCTTAAGGTGAAAAGCTCATAGGATTGGTGTGGGTAAACGATCTTGAAACCATGGCGCCTGGTTACCGATGATCTGTGGACATCGGCAAGCTAACTCCTCCCTTTGCTATTTTTGGAGCAAAGACTCACTGTCAGTTCAGTAACACAGGAGAACTGCTTAAGGGCCAACCACAGGCACAGGGCAGAGCAGAATTTCCTACCAGTTGGGTGGTTACCAAGAATAATTCAGGACACTTGCTAAACAAGGCCAGGCGTCATCTTCCTACACACTTCATTTCAGTATCAGCTGTTTCAGTTTCTAACACACAAAAGCAGGGGCAGTGTATGGAAAGTGCACACTTGTTTGCCAGTTAGAGCACTTTTTGTTTTTCTGACCGTGGTTGGCTCAGTTCCCCTAATTTGATTCCGTTTGTGCAGACCATGCTTCGCAGTGAGCAGGGGGCCCTGACCTTGCAGGGCCCCCCACATGGCTCTGGCTGCATGGTGGGACCTGGCCTCGTCTTCACCCCGAAGCTGCCATCCACTTGTTAAAAGGTGCGACCCCCTCACAGGAAGCTAGTGCTATGGAGAGCCACATTTAGATGTAGGAAGCAGGGGTCCCAGGACCCTTTTAACACTTGCCTTATATTAATAATGTCTTTACATTTGTATCTGAAATATATGTTAAAAAGCACTTTTGAGTTGTGAAACCTGTTTGATCTCCATAAGAATCATGTTAACAGCAAGGATTATTATTTCCAGAGTCCAGAAATGGAGAAACATGGTTGGCTGAATCTGCACATGTGGAAGCAGCAGACACAGAGGGCAGACTGTACTTATAATTTACTTATTCTCTTCACTCTTCACTGTCTATCTCCCCTCTGTTTAAATCTAAATTCCACAGGGTGGGAATCTTCATTTTCTTCTCTGCTGTGTCCCCAAAGCCTAGACTAATGCCTGGCACAGAGTTGGTGCTCAATAAATATTTGTTGAATGAATGAACTGAGCCCCTTCAGTTCCAGGCTTCATTTTTAGGCTCCACTTTGTAGTTTGGGAAAATTTTCATGAAGGAACAGAGATGCAGAGAAAAGCAGTGATGCTCTTAGCTGTGACTATTGGTTCTCCCAAAGGGAATTAGGTTTACTTTGTTCCTAGGGCTAAGAAATGAGATGTGATTAGTAAATGGAAGATTGGTCAATCATGGACGTGTGGCCATCATTTTCTCCTCCTCATTCTTTCTTCCATGTAGTCAGTCCCACAGCTGCCTGGTTTTCACTCTGTCTTCTCGAGTCTTTGCAGACTGAGCAGGCCGGGTAATGAGAGCCTGGGGTTGCCTGGTGATTTGGATTGAGTTGTGTCTAATTAGAACAGAATCAGCAGCCCTTACCCTTTATCCCCCAAAGAATGAGGAGATGCTGGGAAGCAACAATTGCATTCCCCAAGCAGTTCCGAAAGTTTAAGGCTGCTTTTTTTTTTCCAGGCCTTGCAGATAATAGGAAGTGGTTATGGGAAGTGAAGTTACTCTGGCTGACCTCACCTTTTTGGTTTAAATTTGTTCTCACTTGTCTTATTCACTTAATGCTCAATGGCTTTGAATTAAGCATAATTCTTTAGCTAAGCCCTTACCATTTTAATGGGTGGGGAGCCTGTTACAAAAGCTTTACTTCATGATTGAACTAAGTTCACACACAAACACATCTAGAGGCTGATGGAAAAACAAAAAACAAACCAAAAAGCAGATCTCTGCTTCTCTCCTGTGGCAGCTTTAGTCTACACAGAGTCCACTTCAGAAGGAAGTAAAGAATCATTCACTTTTGTTTCCCTATCTTCTCTCCTCTCTGTCTACCCTCAAAGTCTCACTTCTGCTTCTTCCTCTCTGGCCTGGGTGACCATTCATTTTTTTTTTTTTTTCCAATTCATCTGGTTTTCCCTTGGAAGTAGTGTCCGGTTGTTATCAAACCAAATTGGTTTGCCCAACGTGCAACAAACCAAAATGCTGAGACGCTGAGATTTGCAGCAGAGAAAGGGTTTATTCACAAGGCTGCCAAGAGAGGAGATGGTGGAACAAATCTCAGATCCACCTCCTCGAAGGCGAGGGGCTTGAGATATTTATGGAATAAAGAAGCAGGGTGGTCTTAAGCATGGGGAAACGTAGGGGGAAATTGAGGCAATTGGTGTGCTATGCAGGTGTATCTGAATTATGTGCTTCTTTGTGGGATGGATGTTCATAAATGGGGGTGCTTAGCATGATCTGAGGGTGGAGTTTTTGACCCTCCGACATCAAAAGGTCATTCGTTGGACACTTGAGCAGGTCCAGTTTTATGGTCAGTGGTCCCAACCAGTGTTAACCAACTCCAGCTCACTAGATACAGCTGACTCCAAGGTCCTGGAAAACAACCTGGGCAAACATCTTATTGTTTAGGCTATGAGAAGCTTGGAGGGTATGCAATTTGCAACAAAATAATGAAAGCGGGCTTGGTCGGTGAAGGCAGACTACAAGCAGAGGGTTTTTTTTTTTTTAATATAAATTTATTTATTTATTTATATGAGTTGGGTCCTTGTTCCTGTGTGCGGGCTTCTCATTGGGTTGGCTTCTCTTGTTGTGGAGCATGGGCTCTAGGCACGTGAGCTTCAGTTAGCTGTGGCTCATGGGCGCTAGAGCGCAGGCTCAGTAGTTGTGGCACTCGGGCTTAGGTGCTCCTTGGCATGTGAGATCTTCCCGGACCAGGGCTCGAACCCGTGTCCACTGCACCACCAGGGAAGCCTGCAGAGGGGTTTTTAACAAGCTGTAAGACAAGCTCAAGAATTTGTGTTAGTAATGAGTTTCTGTTCACCCTATGGGGCATGGTTTCAAAGTCAGAAGCAGATAATAAAGGAATGAAGAGAAAGGATCTTTGAGGTCCAGATTTGCTCCTGGTAAGACTCACCACATGGTAGCAGAACACTATGTGTATCTATTTTCTTTGCCTTATTAAGAATTCCCTTCTTTTATATATATGTGTGTATATATATATTTTAGAATGAGACAGGACCCAGAAATGAGGCAGACATATATCCTCTCACAAGAAGAGGGTGAAAGGGGAGAAAATCCCTCCTGCCATATAAATCTGAATGAAATTAATTCTTTAATTCTAGTGGGTAAGAGCTTTCTTTAGGTAGCTAGAAGTGCTTGGAAAAGACAAAGTCATGTTTTGGAAGATAAATTGCCAAGTGGGGGAAAAAAAAACAGGCTAAAAATAAAATGCGATGACGAAAATTAAAAATTGATCATGAATAGAAAAAATCTTTGTCATTCTGATGGGCAAAAAAGTGAAATTTTATTATTGTTTTAAACCGCATTTCTTGGAGGCTGAGCATTTTTCCACGTTTGCTAATCTGTTGCGTTTCTTCCCTTGTGGCATGTCTGATAAGTTTCAAAGGAGGCATTTGAAACCACCTAAGGACATCTTAAGAAGAATGTTTAAATAAATCTTAGTATATAATTAACAGTTGCATTTTATGTGGCCATTACTGATTTTTTGTTTGTTTTGTTGTCCTTCTAGGACTGTAGGTGTACAGAATTTAGAGGTCTATATGCCTCAGTTAACAGCAATCTATACTCATTCGTCCATGTAAGGCATTTTCTTTATTTTATTTAATCTTATTATTTCCCCCTTCATCTCTGTATTAGTTTCCTGTGGCTACTATAACAAATTAGCACACATTTAATGGCCTAAAACAGTAGAGATTTATTCTCACAGTTCTGGAGGCCAGAAGTCCAAAATCACTATCATTAGGTTGAAATTAAGGCATCATCAGAGCCATATTCTCTCCAGAAGCTTTAAGAGAGCCTCTTCCAGTTTCTGGTGGCTATCGGCCTTCCTTAGCTTATGGCCACATCACTCTGTTCTTCAAGGGCAGCATCTTCGAATCTCTCTCTGCTCTATCTTTGTATTACCTCCTCTTTTGTGTGTGTCAAATCTCCCTCTGCCATAGAAAAACTTTGTTTCTTTTTTCTTTTTAATTTCTTTTTAATTTATATTTATTTTTGGCTGTGTTGGGTCTTCGTTGCTGCGCACGGGCTTCTCTAGTTGTGGCGAGTGGGGGCTACTCTTTGTTGCGGTGCGCGGGCTTCTCATTGTGGTGGCTTCTCTTGTTGTGGAGCACAGGCTCTAGGTGTGCGGGTTTCAGTAGTTGTGGCACATGGGCTCAGTAGTTGTGGCTCGTGGGCTTAGTTGCTCCACAGCATATGGGATCCTCCCGGACCAGGGCTCGAACCCGTGTCCCATGCGTTGGCAGGCGGATTTTTAACCACTGCACCAGCAGGGAAGTCCCTCTGTTTCTTATTTTCCCTGCTCTGAGGAATCTGCAAGAAGCAGCACATTTTTTCATTTTAATGGCTAAAGCAGGTTTTTGCTTTTTCTTTAATTGTAGTATAGTTAATTTACAATGTTGTGTTAGTTTCAAGTGTACAGCCAAGTGATTCAGTTAAACACACACACATACATATATTCTTTTTCAGATTCTTTTCCATTATAGGTTATTACAAGATATTGAGTATAGTTCCCTGTGCTAAACAGTAGGTCCTGTTGTTTATCTATTTTATATATAATAGTGTGTAGATGTTAACCCCAAACTCCTAATTTATCTCCCCACCCCCTCCTGATATCCCCTTTGGTAACCATAAGTTTGTTTTCTACGTCTGTGAGTCTATTTCTGTTTTGTAAATAAGTTCGTTTTTATCATTTTTTAAGATTCCACATACAAGTGATATCATATGGTATTTGTCTTTCTCTGTCTGACTTATTTCACTTAGTATGATAGTCTGTAGGTTTATCCATGTTGCTGCACATGGCATTATTTCATTCTTTTTCATGGCTGAGTAATACTCCAATGTGTGTGTGTGTATCACACCTTCTTTATCCATTCCTCTGTCCATGTATATTTAGGTGGCTGCAGCACATTTTTTGCACCCTGTAAAACTGGCTGGGAGTAAGAAATAAATGAGCAGTATGGCAACAATTTAGTTTCAAGAAGAACTTAGGTCCTCCTCCTGCCAGAAAAATGTGGAGTCGATACAGAGTTCTCTCTGTGTGTAGCACTGCCTTCTAAAATTGGGGAAAATCACTGAAGAGACATCAGTGTGTAACGAATGAGAAGCTGACCAAAAGAGGTCATCTGCATTAAAAGAAGAGCTTGTGCCTTTTGAAATCTTGAAACCTGGCCTGGTTGAGCAGTAGCTGCCCTCTCCTAATCCAGTTGACTTCTCCCATTTCATTTGGGGTAGCTGGCGTTCCCTGATGTCTTGGGAATATGGCCAGTCTTGGTCTGGTTCCATCCTACTGAAGATTCTCTGCAAGCAAGTTCTGGAAAACTTCAATTTCCTTATTCTAGTAAACAGTTTACTATCTGTGCTTTGATGTGTATGTGAGACAATCCCTGTGTCAGTTGAACAGAGTTTGTGGGAAGGACAAGAGCTTGAAAAGCTTGACATGGACCTGTGTTCAGAAAATAACAAATCTAGGAAGAAGAGATTGCTTTGCACTTTGATGAAAGTCATCACATCTGCCTCTAAGCATCTCTACCTCAGCTTAGAAAACTGTCACAGTCTCTAAAAGTATATTTATACTGACCTAAGACCTGAGACCTGGCGCAAGTTAAGAGGTATATAGAGTCCAATCATAGATGTTAACTCGCAGTAAGAATTGCCTAGAATAGCTGATTCTTATCAATATGAATAGCCTAGACAGACAAGAAGAGTATGAACATAATTCAGAATAAAATCAGGTGGAGAACGGAGTGAGTAGAAGAATCCAGGCAAGAGGTCAAGAGGCAGAAAAATCCAAGAGAGGTGGGAACTTCCATCTACTTGAGCAGGAGGCAGTGATAAGTGTGGTAGGACTTGAATCCAAGTTCGTGGACTGCAGAGGATGAGTCCCTGTTGCGACATGGACTATGAAAGGAGCTTGGCTCCCCATCAGAGGCATTGACAGGTTTGCCTGCATGTCTCCAGCCCTAGATCTGGTGTCCTGCCCAAACTTTCTGGCCAATGAGCAATCCCAGCCTGCAGACGTTGTCCTCTGCTCTCTTGCCATGGGAGCTCCAGCAGGGTCTGCATTGAGGTTTACCAAGCTTAAGTCACCTATCATATCTGTCAGTTTTTAACCTGTCATAATTAATTTATTCCCACCCCAAACACCTGCTCTGGATTCCACCCCATACTCCTGTTCTCCACCTACTCTGCTTCCCAAACGTATTCCTTTAAGTAAGTACAAGGTTGTATTAGTTATCAACTCCGGCATAACAAATCATCCCCAAACATAGTGGCTAAAATGAATAACATTGTTTTGCTTACAAATCTGTGATCTTGCAAGGTTTGGCAGAACAAGTCATCTTTGCTAGGCTGCTTGAAGACCGTGAGCTGGATTTGTCTGAAATCTTTGCTCACAGATGTCTGGTGCCTGGGCTGGGACGATAAGAACAGCTGGGGCTAGGTCATCTGGGGCTCCCCACGCATCGCCCTCTCTATCTCTATTCAGTCTTTCTACACGATGGCTTCAAGATAGCCCACCTTCATACATATCAGCTCAAGGCTTCCAAGTTGCATGTCCCCTAAGGGAAATCCCAGCAGAGGCCGTATTGCCTTTTACGACTTAAGATTGGAAGTCACATAACATCCCTTCTTATGCATCCAACCGGTTGAAGCAATTCCAGAGGTCCCAAAGTGTTGAAGGTCACATTGTAAGTAAAACTATGGGATTGGATATACATTGTTGTGGCCGTCTTTGGAAAATATACTCTGCTATAAAAATCAAGATAGGGGGCTTCCCTGGTGGCGCAGTGGTTGAGAGTCCGCCTGCCGATGCAGGGCACACGGGTTCGTGCCCCGGTCCGGGAAGATCCCACATGCCGCGGAGAGGCTGGGCCCATGAGACATGGCCGCTGAGCCTGCGCGTCCGGAGCCTGTGCTCCGCAACGGGAGAGGCCACAGCAGTGAGAGGCCCACGTACAGCAAAAAAAAAAAAAAAAAAAAAAAAAAATCAAGATAGGTTCATGGAAAGGCCAGCATTTTAATGTTTCTTTCTTTCTTTTCTTTTTTTTTTTAATTTTAACGCATCCCTGTGAATTCCCTGGTGGTCCAGTGGTTAGGACTCTGTGCTTTCACTCCTGAAGGCCCGGGTTCAATCCCTGGTCGGGGAACTAAGATCCCGCAAGCCGTGTGGCCTGGGAAACAAACAAACACAAAAGGATCCCTATGTATATCAAAGAGTGGAACAGGTTAGAAGCAGTTACTTCTACTAAAAAAACACGCAGTAGTACTTCTACTACTAAATTTTGAAATGTAGCTTTCATAACTTGCCACCGGAGAGCAGATGGACAGGGTAGTCAGTCATTAAAGGAGGTTTTAAATGGAGGGCTCAGATGCAGCATTATGGAGGCTTGTTTCTTCAGCCCTGAATGTTCAAGAAAGGCATTGCTGTGCATTACATACCATCAAATCAGCTAGTTGGGGGCTCGTAATCAGTTTATGAGACCCCAGGTAATTTCTCCCTCCTTCTCTTCCTTTTCCACTCGTCTGGGTGGTCAACACTATCATTTGAAAGCAGAGGAAGCTAGGAAGCCACTTGTTCCTGGACTTCAAGGGCAAAGAAAGGACACTGCTACGTGTGGAGCCTGCTTCACCTGGGGCATGTTACTTCATCTGAGTCTTTCCTTTGCGAGAATACTGTTTATAATATTTCTTTTTTTTCATTTTTAAAAATTGAAGTATTTCAACTGATGTACAATATTACATAAGTTACAGGTGTACAACATAGTGATTCACAACTTTTAAAAGTTATATTCCATTTATAGTTACTAAAAAATACTGGCTATATTCCCTTTGTTGTGCAATATATCCTTGTAGCTTATTTATCTTATACATAATAGTTTGTATCTCTTAATCCCCTATCCCTATCTTGCCCCTCTTGAGAGCTGTTTCTGACCATCCTTAACATTGAAAACAGTTGTACTTCTGAGCAATTGATTAGGATTTATGTATGGACAATGTGAATTGCATAACTGACCGGGTTTCCCTTTCTTTATGGGTTAAAACTTCCTTTGTGATCTCCGCTAGCCCGTATATGCATGTGTTTGGAACACTTTTTTTTTTTTTTTAGATTTTTTTTTTTTTTTTTGCGGTACGCGGGCCCCTCACTGCTGTGGCCTCCCCCGTTGCGGAGCACAGGCTCCGGACGTGCAGGCTCAGCGGCCATGGCTCACGGGCGCAGCCGCTCCGCGGCATGTGGGATCTCCCCGGACCGGGGCACGAACCCGTGTCCCCTGCATTGGCAGGCGGACTCTCAACCACTGCGCCACCAGGGAAGCCCGGAACACTTTTTTTAAAAAATGGGAGTATAGTTGATTTATAATATTTCAGGTATACAGCAAAATGATTCAGTTATATATATATATATTTTTTCTTCATTCAGTTATATACATATATACACACACATATATATATATATATATATATATACACATTCTTCTCAGGATTCTTTTCTATTATAGGTTATTACAAGGTATTGAATATAATTCCCTGTGCTTTACAGTAGGTCCTTGTTGTTTATCTATTTTTATATAGTAGTGTGTATCTGTTAATCCCAAATTCCTAATTTATGCCCTCCTCCCACAGTGTTCAGTATACTTTGAATTTGTTTCATCCCTAACTCCATTTTTTTTTAATCCTTGGAAAAACTATGAAGGAGTATTTTTTTCTCCATCCCTATTTTTCTTCTTTTTCATTTATATCGTCATTTCATTAAATATAACTTGTTCTTTCATTATAAAATAAGTCATTTACTTATTGAAAATTGACACATGAAAAGGCATAAAGAAAAAATGAAAAACACCCATAATTTCATTAATCATAACATTAAGATTTGGATGTGCCGGTATAAACTGTGTCATGGTGTTTGTGCCTCTTATTTAGCAATATCCCATCTCTTTTCCACTTACTTTCTGATATCTTGCTGTAGTTTATGAACCTCTTTAAGTGCTCCTAAGTCCTTTCTGAAACAACACATACTATACATAAGTAAATGAACAAACTAAAAAGCATGACTCTCCAACCTGTTATGAGGATCAGGTGAGATAATGAAAACAGAAGTTTTATGTAAGCTGGGGGACAGGGCACTCATAAGAGATAATCTATTCTGGTATCAGCTTGCTACAGTATTTGGTAAAATTATGTATTCTTTATAATTAAAAATATTAGTGGTTTTAATTATATGCGAGCTTTCTGCTCCCATTCCAGCAAAAAGTAAACATTTTGGGAAACCGCCCCTTCACTGGCGATTCATTCCTTCACAACCATCCACCTAAATTAAGATGGTCACAGGGTAATGATTCTTATTGACCGTGGTTGCCAAGGTTACAACTGCTTATAACAGTTAAGTAAACCTACGTCTTAATCCTGCTGCTTGTTACTTCTGTGCCAATCCCCTCCTCTTGCTTTTTTGTGTTCCCTCCATCTCCTGCTGGTTGACTTTGGCAAAAAGTACAAAATGTGCTCTTCCCTCTTTCTTTGCCCTGCCCTGTCTGTTGCACAACCCTCCCCCCTCTCCCTAGTCCCCTCTCTGCCACCTACACCTCTCCATCCTGTGACCTAGTCCCACTGGGTCTTAACTTTCAGAAGGTAGGGATCTGATAACCACGTCTCCCCCTTCCCTTCTCCCACCCTAGGTGATCCAAATGGATTTTAATAGGAAACTACTGGAAATCTAGGGTTTCAAGACTCAAAGAGCTAATCTCTAGTGAAGGAACTTCGGACACAACATTGTTTTTAGCTTGGTCACTGAGAAAAGTGTGCTGAAATCTTCACTGTTAGTGGAGTTTCATTTTTTTCTTTGTAATCCTTTTCAATTTTTTTTTCTTGTAGACCCTGTCGTTAGGAGTTGTGGCACAGCCATTTTCACTAACCAGATATTCTTCTGTCCACATTTTCCTGGCCCCCTTGCAATTCGGTAAGTTCTTGTTACAAGTTCTAACCAATGGGCTATGAGTCAGGTGATGTGTGTCACTTCTGGGATGAAGCATTTTCGAGTTGGTTGGTACGTGACCCCTCCCTACCAGCAATTCTTTGCTTGAGATTGAAGGTGTGTTATAGAAAGAGGAGCTACAAGGAGCCTCCATCAGCTGGAGTGATTGATGGAGCAGAGGTCCTCACAGACTCACATTGGACATGTAATATGAATGAGAGGTAAACTTCTGTTGTGTTGAGCCATTGAAATTTTAGTGTTGTTTGTCAACGTATACTAGCCTATCCTGACTGAAATGAGGGTATACAAGTTCATATCTTATAATTTCTGTTGCTTATTTCTCATATGAATTGTTCCACTTTTTTTAAATAGTCTTCATACAAATTTCTATCTTTTATGGTAGTAGTCAGTATATCATTTTCTTTCAGTAATCTTTGCCTGATAAATCTTTTTCTTCTCTTGGTTATCAACCTTTCTGTATTAAATTTGTATATCTCTTGTAAATAGCATAGCACTGGATTTGAGGATCTTCACCTTTTATTTGTGTTTATTGTGACTATTGATATATGGATTTATTTTTGCTATCCTATTTACCATGTTCTCTCTTTGTTTCTAATTTTTCTGTTTTCTGCCTTCCATTGAGCCAAGTTTTCTTGTTGAATTGTTTTTTCTGTATCAGTGTTAAAGTTATGCAATTTTCATTCGATTCTTCTAGGCGTTATCCTTGAATTATTAATGCATATATCAACTTTCTTTTCCCCTAATAATTCTACATTTAAACAATAAGAACCCTCTCTCAAAGGGTTCTTTGAAAAAGAAAAAAAAAAAAGAGTATCCTGTTTTGATTTTAATTTGTGTTTCCTTAATGATTAATGATGTTGAACATCTTTTCATGTGCTTATTTGCCATCTATGTACTTTCTTCAGCAAAATGTCTCTTCATGCCTTTTGCCCATGTTTAATCGGAATGTTTGTTTCTTTATTGTTGAGTTTTGAGAGTTGTTGATCTATACTAATCCTTTGTTGGATACATGGTTTGCAACTATTTTCTCCCACTCTGCAGCTTGTCTTTTCATCCTTCTATAGGGTCTTCTATAAAACAAAAGTTTTTAATTTTGATGAAGTCCAATTTATCAGTTTTTTTCTCTTATGGATCATGATTTTGGTATAAAGTCTATAATTCTTTCCCTTGTTACCCTTTAGACTCTGATTAAACACATGCAACATTCTTTATGTCTCTTACTTTACTTCTTTATCAGCAATCTTTTTGTCACACCATCCTTTGTTGTGGATAGTTATTTAAATTTTTCCAGTTTATATATCTGTCTAACCTGGTGTTAAAAGCATTTGTTGAATTTCAAATTTTAGTTGTGTTATTTCTTTTCTTTCTTTTATTTTTTTTTTTGCGGTACATGGGCATCTCACTGTTGTGGCCTCTCCCGTTGCAGAGCACAGGCTCTGGACGCACAGGCTCAGCGGCCATGCCTCACGGGCCCAGCCGCTCTGCGGCACGTGGGATCCTCCCGGACCAGGGCACGAACCCGTGTCCCCTGCATCGGCAGGCGGACTCTCAACCACTGCGCCACCAGGGAAGCCCTATTTCTTTTGTTTTTAAATAAATAAATAAATAAATAAATAAGTTAATTTGGCCGTGTTGGGTCTTAGTTGAGGTGCACGGACTCTCTAGTTGTGGCACGTGGGCTCAAGAGCTCCTTAGTTGCGGTGTGTGGGCTTAGTTGTCCTGTGGCATGTGGGATCTCAGTTTCCCAACCAGGGATCGAACCCATGTCCCCTGCATTGGATGGCAGATTCTTAACCACTGGACCACCAGGGAAACCCTAATTTTGGTTATTTTATTTATTTCTAAAAGTTACGTTTGATTCTTTTGAAAATCTGTCTTATACTTTAACTATAAAACCATAAATCTGTTTACAGTTTCTCTTTCTCTTCAGAGGCTAATTTTTAAACAAAAATTTAAACATAGTTACTTAATATATAATTACATTATATACTAGATTATATAATTCCAAGATTTGAAGCCTTTGCAGTTCTGTTCCTGTAGTCTATAGTTTCCACTGGATATCACTTATGGCATTTATATTCATTATGCATCTGGTTATCTTTTTTTCCTCATAAATTTTTTTTTTTTGTAGATGTTGGGGGTGGGAGTTTATTAATTAATTAATTTATTTTTGCAGTGTTGGGTCTTCGTTTCTGTGCGAGGGCTTTCTCTAGTTGTGGCAAGCGGGGACCACTCTTCATCGCGGTGCGCGGGCCTCTCACTATCGTGGCCTCTCCTGTTGTGGAGCACAGGCTCCAGACGCGCAGGCTCAGTAGCTGTGGCTCACGGGCCCAGTTGCTCCACGGCATGTGGGCTCCTCCCAGACCAGGGCTCGAACCCGTGTCCCCTGCACTAGCAGGCAGACTCTCAACCACTGCACCACCAGGGAAGCCCCATTTGGTTATCTTTGACTTAATCTTGGATTTGAAAAATTTATTGGATAAATTATCAGAGGCCTAACAGGAAATTGGCTTTTCTCAGAAAGGATTTACATTTGATTCTGCCAGACACTTGAAGGTACTACCAGTTTAAGACAACTCCAAACCAAATTCAAGACTTGAAATTTACGGGAAGATAAAGCAGACACAGCAGAGTTTAACCGGGAGGCAGGCAACTCTGTGTCAGGACTGGTCTATGTGGGGTATAGCCCTTTGCAGCCTAGATGATTACAGGGTGAATCTCCTATTAGACTTCCTATTTTATGTGGTCTTTGGGGGCTTTGACTTCTCTCTTCCACTCTCTAGGAAGTCACCAAAATGAAAATCCAATACTTTTATGGTGAATAACTACTCCCAGATCGAAAGAAGCTTCTGTCTTTATTTGTACCTCTGGGATCCTGATTTCCCTTCATTGCAGGCCCGGTAATTCCTTACTATCTCGTCAGTCCTTTGATTCTTTTAAGATGTATGATATACATATAATCTATATTTATTTATATTTTATCCCGTTTTATTTATTTATGTATATGGCTGTGCTGTACTGCTCTCGGGATCTTAGTTCCCCGACCAGGGATTGAACCTGGGCCCTCAGCAGTGAAAGCACGGAGTCCTAAACACTGGACCACCAGCGAATTCCCTACTTTATCCCATTTTAAAAATAAGTTTTTACCAGGAGGATTGGTCTGAATAACTTAACTCAGCATTTCAGAAAATGGGATGGGTTTTATTAAGAGTGTATATGTCATAGAACCTACACATTGTGGGCAAAGATACTCTCTTTTATTATTTGTCTCTCTGGCTTCACTTCCTCTGAGGCCAGCAGGAATGGGTTTTTATCTCATCAGTAGTAAATTCTGAAATCCAAGTGCTGTTTTTCTGAGACTGTGTGTGTGGTATAGGATAAATGAATAATTAATAGATATTGTCATTCTGTCATTACTTGTGTCCTTGAGATTCAGAACTCTCACTATAGAATAAAAAATATGCATACAGATGTAATAGAGAAGTCGTTAAAAGTTTTGTAGTACAAAACTTGGAATGGAAGTGTCGATATAAACTCAGGAGGTATTTTTTTTGTTGTTTTTTTTTTTGCGGTACGCGGGCCTCTCACTGTTGTGGCCTCTCCCATTGCGGAGCACAGGCTCCGGACGCGCAGGCTCAATGGCCATGGCTCATGGGCCCAGCCGCTCTGCGGCATGTGGGATCTTCCGGACCGGGGCACGAACCCGTGTCCCCTGCATCGGCAGGCAGACTCTCAACCACTGCGCCACCAGGGAAGCCCAGGAGGTATTTTTTTTTCTTTTAAAAATTGTGTATAACTCTGAAGAGGCATAGAAACAATAAACAAGAAACAATAAACAATAAACAATCCTCATTGGTGTAGAGGATACTTTGCAGCTTAGCAGAGTCCTACACAGGGCATGGCTTTCCCTGGCATCCCTTATACAATAGATTTCTCTCTCTTTGGGACCTTGCTTTGCTAGGGGGACGCTGAGTTGAGTCTGGAGCTGAGTTTTCCAAGTCCCTGGTTTAATAGTAATACCCTGCCTCACCTGAATTAATACTTCATGTCCTCTTCATCAACACTGGCATCCTGGGAGATATTTCTCTAGAAAATATGCCCCTCTGATGACCTGTCTCAAATATGACAAAATTTTTGCTTTATGTCATCTAATCTCTTATTCTTTTCTATTATTTTCTCCCATATTTTGCAGCTAACATTGAAATGCTTTGCTTACATTACATTCACCCAATCTCCCAAATAGCCTGATATATAATACTCAAATATTACTAATTCTAATTCCTGGGTAAAATTTTTTTCTTTTTTCTTTTTGGATGAAAAGAGTAAAACAGGTAGTTGGGAGCTGGACAGCTGGCAGGTACCTTGTCGATCCTTCAGACATTTATTGCACAAATACATATAGAAGACCTGTTCTGAGCCAGGTCCTGTGCTGGGCACTGAGATACACCGAGAATAAAAACATGAACCTTAATCTTAAGGAAAGTGCAATCTAGAGAGGAAAATCAATACCAATCTAACAATCACATAAGTGAATTATTAATGCTGAACACTGTTCAGTGCTATGTTTAGCACACTCGGTTGACCTGTCATTAGAGCTATGAAGGCAAAGTACAAGGTGCGATGTAAGCCTTTAACGGGGCTACCTGACCTAGGAGTGAGAGAAGCTTCCTCCAGGGGAAAGCGGCTGAGCTGAGATCCAGAGGATGAATGGACGTGAACTAGAAGAAGGGGGGTGGGTGGGGCTGGAGCCCCTGGCGTGAGTGGAGAGAGGTATGAGATAATTCTGGAGGTGTCAGGGCCAGATCATGCAGGATTTAGGAGGTCATGCTAAGGATTATGTACTGTACTTGGACTTAATAGAAATGGGAGGGCATTAAAGGATTGTGTGTGTGTGTGTGTGTGTGTGTGTAGGGGCTGCTCTTGCAACTATGTTGAAGGTAAAGAATTAAATGCATGAGGTATCTTGTGAAATGCTATATGGAATAAGATGATTTGTGGCCAATCACTGAAAAGATGCTACTCTTAAGAACATTCCTTCCACATGACTTTTCAGGAACAGAGGTCTGGCTGGGGAGAAGGCATTTCTGTTTTTTTTTTTTAAGGGTATACTTTTAAAAATTAATTAATTTTTGGCTGCGTTGGGTCTTCGTTGCCGCGTGCGGGCTTTCTCTAGTTGTGGCAAGCAGGGGCTACTCTTCGTTGCGGTGCACGGGCTTCTCATTGCGGTGGCTTCTCTTGTTGCAGAGCACAGGCTCTAGGCACGCCGGCTTCAGTAGTTGTGGTTCACGGGCTCTAGAGCACAGGCTCAGTAGTTGTGGCGCACGGGCTTTGTTGCTCCGTGGCATGTGGGATATTCCTAGACCAGGGCTCGAGCCCGTGTCTCCTGCATTGGCAGGAGGATTCTTAACCACTGTGCCACCAGGGAAGTCCAAGACATTTCTAGTTTTGTCATTTCTAACCTGCTTTTCAATGGCGGATATATGGTTTCAGTAATACATAGGCCTAAGGGTTCTGTTTTCTAGTTTAGTCCAATACACTTCCTTCCTTCTCTGAAACACTCACTACCTCGACCATGTTGGTTGGTGGTATCTAGTTCCCCATTCCGACTGTACAAGTGTTACTGGAGAAGATTTCTGAATAGTTATTCTTTCTCAAAGTTACCCTGCAAACTCTGTTACAAGCAGAATCCACACACCTCTATTCTCCATCCCCAGGTCTCCTTTTCCATTCGATGGTCAACAGAGCCCCCTACTGGGAGAAACAGCTCAACGACACAAATGCCAACACAAAGGGCAAGTGTCTCTAACGTTTGTTGCATTTGTGTGTGTGGTTTACTATTCAGTGTTAAATGTAATTACTGTGACCAGCTAAGAAAACCACTCATTACACTTGTAATCACTCTAAAATATAATTACAAATGATTAGCTTCTCATTCCGTGCATTTTTCAATGACTCTGGATTGAAGAGTCATTGTAACAATTAATACAAATCACAGATTTATAGTCTGGAAGAATCTGGAATTGATGTTGAGAAACAATTTGGTCCAGTCTCCTGCTTCAAGAACATCTAACCTTTTCAGGATACTGAGTTCTCTCTTCTATTCCAAAAATTTCTGGAGAAGGACACACCACAATAGCATCAAAAACCAATTTCTGTGTTTCTAGCAATCCACTGGGTTCATATATTTGATAAAAAGATCTCTTTTAAAATAAACTTATTTTAGAATAGTTTTAGACTTACAGAAAAGTTATACAGATAGTTCCTGTTTTCCCTCACCTAGTTTTCCCTGTTAAGATCTGACATCACCCTGGTACATTTGTCACAATTAAGAGTCAAAACCAGTATATTACTATGGACTAAACTCCAGCCTGTTTTCGGATTTCACTAGTTTTTCCCTGATGCCCTTTTTTGTCCCAGGATCCCATCCCGGATACTACATTACATTTCATTGTCTTGTCTTCTTAGGCGTCTCTGATCTCTGAGAGCTTTTGTGATTTACTTTTTGATGATCTTGACAGTTTTGATAGTATCGGTCATTGATTCGGAAGAAAGGTTTTGGGAGGAAGATCACAATGGTAAAGTAACACTTTTATTACATCATACACAGGGACTCACTAGCAACATGACATCACTGTTGAGGGTAGTTTTGATCTCCTGGCTGAGGTAGTGTCAGATTTCTCCACTGAAAAACAAAGACACTTTGCTGTTGTCATTTTAAATTTAAAACTCTTCCCTCTTATTTTACAGAGCTTTCCCTTCAGAAGAGAACAGCTTTTAGGAGCCAGAAAGACTTGGGTATATGAGCAGTCTGCCACTTACTACCTGTATGATCTTGGACACGTTACTTCCTAAGCTTCACTATTAGAATTTGTAAAATGGGCATAACGACAGCACTTTCCTCACTTTGCTGGGTGATGGTGAGGACCAAATGACATGATGCAATAAAATCACTCATTGAAGACTTGGCGCACAAACACGCAACTCACTCTGAAACTCAAGTCCTCGCCGTGATTACTGATGTTAATATGATAGCAGCGATCATATTAACATTATGTATTTCTTTAAAGTCACTGTGGAGTTTGTTTTTCATTGTCAGCAGCAGCAAATTCTCAGCAGGCAATGCTTTGCATTAGCAATGCCGGCCTGGACTTGGGGCCTTTGGGCTCATAGGCTGTGCTCTGTGGGAACAGCGCCCCCTGGTGGTGAGACGCGTGGTATTCCTCCTTTGGGCCTTTCCCTATGGTGACGCCCTTACAGACCAGTCACCAGCTGTCTGTTCCCTGAGCGCCCCCTGGGCCCTGAGGATACATTGCTGAGCCAACAACAGAGTGGCTGTGGCCTTGCTAGTCAGGTGAAGATTGTTCTGATACAGAGAAAGAGGAGATGCAGGCAAGGGTTAGACCATACTGGGCCCTGCAGGTAAAGTATGTGGATAGCCTTGATTACTCCTCCCCTCTGCAAGCCACGTAGTCCCAAGTGATAAAACATTTTCTGGATGAAATTCAGTCTCCTCCAAATCCATCATCCTAAGATCAAAGCAGCCCAACTGAGTAATGAGTTCACCTGTCCTCCTCTTCCCACTTTATTTTTGGATGCTCTGCTGTTGGGCCCTGAAACAACTAGGATGGTGGTTTTCAAACTTTAGGGCCCATTAGAATCACCCAGAGGGCCCTTTATACACACATTTTGTATGCTTTTCCTGATACTTCCTATCTTGTCAACCTTTCTGAGTCTGACTTTGGACTCTGCCTCACTGTGGCTTGAGTCCTCATGGGTTTTGAGATTTTTGATTATGAGTTCATATTCCTTTGGAACTTGGTTTGTAAGGATTTATTTGCAGCCTGGGTTTAAGAGTATTCCTCCAGGGAGGATATGAGTTTGATTCTACCAAACATTTAGGGCAACTATCAGTCTGGGCCCAATTTATTTTATTTTAATTTTATTATCATTATTATTTTAAAATTGAAGTATAGTTGATTTACAATATTGTGTTAGTTTCAGGTGTACACGTAGTGATTCCATATTTTTGCAGACTATATTCCACTATGGGTTATTACAAGATAATGGGTATAATTCCCTGTGCTATACAATACACACCCTTGTTGCTTATCTATTTTACATATAGTAGTTTGTATCTATTTTATGTATAACAGTTTATAGTAGTAGTTTGCTTGTTAATCCCATACTCCTAATTTGTCCCTCCTTGCCTTCCCTCCCCCCTTTGGTAACCAAGAGTTTGTTTTCTACATTTGTGAGTCTGTTTTTGTTTGGTATATACATTTATTTATATATATATATCCAGAAAAAATGAAAACACTAATTTGAAAAAATACATGTATTGCAATGTTCATAGCAGCACTATTTACAATAGCCAAGACATGGAAACAACCCAAGTGTCTATCAACAGATAAATGGATAAAGAAAATGTGAGATATATATATATATAATGGAATATTACTCAGCCATAAAAAAGAATGAAATATTGCCATTTGCAGCAATGTGGACAGACCTAGAGAATATTATGCTTAGTGAAAGAAGTCAGACAGAAGACAAATATCACTTATATTTGTAATCTAAAAAATAATATAAATGAATTATATACAAAACAGAAACAGTCTGGGCCCACTGTAAATCTGTGCCTTAGGTACTCAGATCACACGGGTGGCTGGATTCCGGTCCAGAGTGCATGAGAAGGGTTGTCCGTGGTTAGGGCATCTGGGATGAGAAGTGGGGTGGGGGGAAGGGTACTTTAGCGTTTCCCTCTTTATCTAGAAGCAAGGCCACCACTGATAAACATCTGTCCCTACTCCTTCCAGCAGACGTGTGTTTTCTAGTTTACCCACTGAGGTTTTCCTAGTTTATTTGCAACTGTGGGTGCTGCTTTGGGGCTGGGGTCTCTGATTCTGACCCTGGACTTTGTCCCTGTCCCCTGCAGAAGCACAAACCCTTCCTGTGGCCTAATTTTGTGCAGCCCCTGAGCTAAGGACAATTTTTACATTTTAAAAGGGTTGTTAAAAACAACGACAACAATGAAAGAAAGTGACAGAAATCATATATGGCTCACAAAGTGTAAAATATTTACCTGGCCCTTGACAGAAAAAATTTGTGGATCCCTAGACCTTCAGCGATTGGCATATACACCCAGGGAAAACCCCACGAATGGTGTTCATTTTCCCCTCTGGATAGGTAGTACTTTCTTATCACTTCTGGCTTCCAAGAAATTTTCTTACTTTCCCACCAATTTAGCTACTCATCTTAAAGAAGATTTTAAAATATTTTGTCCAATGTTTTTAAATGTTCTATAGTTTGGGGGTTTTCTCTGGACATCTGGTTCCCCATAATATATGAAAAAGAAGCCCACCCCTATACCTTCCGTCAAGTAAGTCTCAGTGTCATAGCAGGCGCTAGGAGAAGGGCAGGCTGTTGACAGTGAGCCAGCTTTGGAAAGCACAACATCATAACTAATTTTATTTTGAAGGAGTGAGCACAGAGACTAACAACTCACATTGGGATCTTAAGGCAAGGAGCTTTCTCGCATGGCTAAAAGTAGGCAGTGTGCACTGGGACCCACCTTGTGGATGGTGTGTGTGTGTTCACACGTATCCCTGCTTGGAGACTGTGGTCGCATCCATCCTATTTCTGTTTCCAGACT
This sequence comes from Phocoena phocoena, assembly GCF_963924675.1. Taxonomy (NCBI): domain Eukaryota; kingdom Metazoa; phylum Chordata; class Mammalia; order Artiodactyla; family Phocoenidae; genus Phocoena; species Phocoena phocoena. Next base: position 21,640,371 of record NC_089223.1, read on the forward strand.
AGAATTGTTCCTGTTCAGGGAGTGTTTCCTGACTATACAACAATCTTCCTATCAATCTAATAAAATCCAACTTTCAGCTTTTCTAGCTTTCCATTCCGGAGATTTTTGAGCTGTCTGGAGATGCTTCCATTTATGGAAGCAGTGCAGTGCAGCCCCAGGATCTCTGGCAAGGGGGTCGGGAAACCCAAGTTCCAGCCCTAACTCTGGCCCTGAATAATGTCCTCCCTTTTTTCCTCCTCCTCGTTTCAAATACAGAGAATAAAAGAGAGAGGAAAAAGAAAGTGATACGAGGCAAATGGACCACTTCTAACTTTATCTTTTGGGAGGCACTGTCTGTTATTAGATGGACAGGGGTTTTGCTGGTTTAACATCAGGTCTGGACCCAATCTTATTCCCAGGTCTAACTCTACTGCGTTCTTACATTCTGTAATTAACTTCCCTGCACTCATATTTATTTATAGATATTGAAGTTATTCCAAAGCTCTGAATTATTATTATTTTTCTTCGAGATTTGAGACCCTTGGCTCCCATTAGATCTACAATACCAACGACAGCTGTGTTGTGTATACAGCTCTCATAGCAACCAAGGACTATGCCCGCCAATGAAAACTGGCTCTGGTTTCTCCCCTGACTATTTAGTAAATGATCCTTAAGAACAAAGAAGGCAGGAACTTTAGAAGGAGGCACAGAGAGGGAGCCTAGTTTTGGGGGGGATGCGTCATGACTATGATCAGACCTCTGGATGTTCCCATGGGGACAGGGCAGGAACGTCTTCCACAACAGAAAGGTCTGAGGGCTTTGGGGAGTTTGATTGTTACCTTCTAGGGTGCCAGCAAATACAGGTTCCCCCCAGTTGGAGACTTTGGTGGCATCCTACCTGTGCCATGCCTCGATGAAGGGACAGCTAAGCACGGGAAGCAGAGGGCTCCCTTGGTCTTTGATGGCACAGCCAAAAGCTCACTGTCCCTTGTTCTTACAGCCAAGAACAGAGTCACCGTGAGATCTGAGGGAGACCCTACCAATGAGTGGGATGAAATAACGTGCAAACTAATTTCTGTTGTTGGATCACAGAGGATGATGGAATCATTATTCTAAAACATCTCAGAAATAATGAAACCTCTCTCAGTCACTGAATTTCTCATCAGTTGGTACCCTCACTCTTCTGTGTATAATAATTATCACAGAGCAGGAATAACCCACCTCCTCCCCCATCAGCCCCTCTTCCCCAATCTGGTACAATGTATCATTCAACCAAGGCAAGGAGATGAGCGGGGTACTGACATTGGTTTAGAAGGGATTATGAGATTTACAAAAGAACATTTTTGTTCTCTTTGAATAGTGGTTTAGCTCCTATTACCCCAGACATAGGCATTAATAGACTAAGAATTGGGTGCTCAAGCTGGCCCAGCTGTCTTATTACATACAAAGTGCTAGGCAGTTTTACATTTTCCATTCTCAAAAGGACGGGTATGCTGCATGGCTTCTCAAAAGCCCACAAGTGGAGTGTCTAGGAGGGCAGGGCCTCCACTCCTGAATGAATGGTAAAGAAGCAATGTGGTCCGCCTGTTCCCTGCTGCACATGTGACTCTGAGGGCCCCTGGTGACCTGTCTCCCGGGCCATCTCTGCTCCGGGGGAAGCAGGCACCAGGCTGGCGGTGCAGGGTGTGCACGCAGACTTTTTCCTGTAAAAGTTGGAGCAGGGACAATGGTCTGAAGTGGGAAACAAGGTCCAGCAGCTTTATTCTAGCTTGAAAACTTCCATGTTCCATGCAAGCGGTCTCGTCCAGTGTAGTGTTGAAAAATATGAAAGAGGGAGGATTCTGTCATCACTCAGCTTCAGGAAAAGTGGTGACTTAGTGGACCTGCTTGGAAGTTTTTTAATAGCTGGTATGTATTGTACAAAGCCTTATTCTAGCTGAGTTGACCTTGGGACTCTGCAGCTGAAGTTTCTGACATATCCTGGAATGTGTCCCCCTGAACACATTTCCCAGTTTGGGAGTCCCTGGTCTGGAGGAAGGATTGTGGAGGAAGGAGTCAAGAGGGATGGTTTCTAGATCCTGGTAATAGCTTCCTACCCCAGATGGCAGCATCACTGGTGACAACAGTTGTCTGGGCAGATAGAAGTTGAGACCATGGAAGCATAAACAAAATTTAAAGGCCTCGTAATGTGGCACAATCATTATCGTTACCAATGATCCCCTTAGAATATCTTCTGACCTAGGAATTAAGCATGGACTGGCCTGGGGGCCAAGCCCATGTGACGCTTTGCAGCCATCCACATTCCTCACCTGGGCAGGAAGAAGCTCTGGGAGGCCAGGGCACTCAACACGGCTTGGCTTTTGCCAGCACATAGTGTGCCATCCACAGCCCCTGGAGGTGTGCCCGGCCAGGGGGAAGGCTTCGTTCATAGGCCAAAGTGCACTTGGCATGCCCCATCCCGCCTGCTCCTCCAGGGGATGCGCTAGCACCTTGGATGGGCGAGACCCAGAGGCTCTAAGCCGCACCAGGACCTGCCAGTTTGAAGTGGGTAATAATAGTGAATAGGGGCACCTCTCCTCTTTTTCATCTTCCTTTCCTACCTTCCCAGGTTGGCATTTCCCATCTTTTTAATTTTTGTAGCATTTTCTTGCTAATGTGAAGGAATTGCTATTTAAAATCCTTTAGAGGTGGACATGTAAATATAAAGAAGGACCTGGCTGCCCCAGCCCATCTGGTGGGCTCCACGGTGTAAACCCTCCTTAGGGTGACCTGCCCACGATGGCTCAGATCAAGGGCTCAGTTCCTACCCAAGAGCACTTCAAGTGAATTCAGCAGCCATTCTGCTGAGTTGCTCAAAATCTTTTAATTACTTCACTTAGGGGGACAGACCTAAGCAGAGGTCTTGGTACCTGTCATTTGACTTACCTGAGAGAAATAAAGAAGTTATTAAAAATCTCTCGCTCTTTTAACATAATCATGATTTGACAATAAATACCGATTTTTTTTTTTTTTTTGGCTGTACCGTGCAGCATGCAGGATCTTAGTTCCCTGGCCAGGGATCGAACCTGTGCCCCCTGCAGTGGAAGTGCAGAGTCTTAACCCCTGGACCACCAGGGAAGTCCCTAAATATCAATGTTTTATAATCCACAGTGCCACCTCTAGAACTCCAGATGAGGCAATACAGTTAGGAAATATGGATGACACAAACACATACATCTGGTTCCAATTTATTAAAAAACAAAACCAAACGAAATTCTGCAATGAAATTTCCTGGAATTCACAATCCTTTTCAAATCTTCATAGTTGCATTTTTTTTGAACCAGTACATAAGAACACGATTGCACTTATTTACACGATAGTCTTCTATATAACAAAAATAGCCATGTTGTATGATTGAATGTTTCCAATTATTATCCTTAATATTTCGTCACTAGCCCACATGAGACAAACGGCTTATGCTTTCCAAGCACAAAGAGAATACAGTAAAGCAAGATAAAAGTCATGTCTCCTAATAGAAGACAAATCCCTTTAAAGACAGTTTTTTAAAACTTCCGTGTATTTCAAGAGATATATAAAGTGCTTTAGAAGGAGTAAGGTAGGTGCCTGAGGTGGGGAAGAGGGAAAGAGAAAGAGATTTATACAGAAAACAAAACAAAAACTAATAACTACACTGCCTTAACTAATCATTTAAATGTGACTTTGTATAGAAGATGATGTTTGGGTAAAACAGCTACATAATTCACTACTAATTTTTTTTAGCAATTAAGAGCTAACCAAAGTCCAAATAAAAAGTTACTCATGCAAATGCCATGAGGAATAACTTCGGTGATTTTGAGTCATGTGGCAAAAAAATCAAGGAAGCTCAGTCTCATCTGAATATGGAGAGGATGGGTCAGGGATCATTATGTGTGGGTGTTGCAGACTGGCCAGAAAGACCTCGAGGGGATGCTAAGTAAAATTCTACCGGTGACATCATTCGTTTTACAACGAAAGCACATAATTTGTGTTCAGGAGTGGAAAAATAAATCCACTGGATTTTTTTGTTGTTGCTGGTAGGGAGGGACTAGAGATTGATTTATGATGCCATGTCTGGACTATTTCTGAATGGAAGATTCATTCTTTGTAGGAGACATTTTTTTTTCCCCCAGTGGAAATAATAATATGCTCTATACAAAGAGGTTTAAATAAGTTGTTTTTTTTTTGTTTTTTTGTTTCACATTAGTGAGCTGGTCATGCTCTGGTCATGATCTGCAGTCCACAAAGTCAGTGTCACATATCTACTGCTTGGGAGGCTCCCCTGGAAACTAGAATAATCCCACTCCCAGCTCATGAACATTTTAAAGAACAACACCCATTAGTTTTTCAGGAAATGAATGGAATGTAACTTTTCACAAGTACAAAATTACTTCATTTTCTAAATATAAGGGACATCCCACTATAAAAATAACAACCCTCCCTTCCCTCCCCCAACCCTACATCTCTTTCTAATTATAAAATGGTACAACCATTTCAGATTACTAATGTGAAAGCAGGAAGTAAATATATTATTATGTACATGTACAAAACACGTGAGTATTTCACACCATTTACATTCATATGAAAGAAGTCTGTTTATTGATCTTCCTTTGCAATCTGACAAGAAAAAAGTTGAGATAACGTTACAAAACAATTAGGCCCTTGCCTTATAACTCTGCACAAACATTCCAGCCAGAGGCATCTTCTTTGCAAACAGAACAAACAATACTCTTTCAGCATTCTGCAGAAGGAAGGGGCTGCTGACAGATCTTCCATGGGATCCTCCTCCAACTTCTCAGAGTTTGTGACATTCCTTCCTCTTTTGACAAATGTGGACCAAATTCTCAACTACTGAGGAAACTGTACGATGAAAGGCAAATCACTACTAGTTGTTGAGGAAATGGTGACCCTAGTCAAATTATCTGGCTGAAAGAATAATGGCGAGAATTCCAGCAGAGGGCACCCTGCCCCTTTGCAATAACATCCCACTTAACACTAAGTACCATAGCCGCCAACACAAACACAAGCTGAAAAGTCCTTTTGTTAATAGTCCTTCTTCCATTGCTCCACTATCTATTACTACAGGCAATAGTTTGGTATTTTCTTCAAAAGAGCAGGATATGCTGTAATTAATGAGCTCTTATACATGAAAATTCTTTGGCTATTTAAAATCTTCACATTCTCAAAGAGAACAATATTCTGAGTTCAATAAAGCGCTCGACTTGTCTGAAACTTTTGAGGGAAAAGGGGACTAAGCACTAGACTTTCAAGATGGTGCGGTACTAAGGCCATGATATATTTTTTTATATTTCTGGATTTAGTAAGGTCAATCACAAGCCTGCAAGAGAAAACCCCATCTCAGAGTTTCATTCGACCAAGCAAACCACCTTCATTTTTATTTATGAGCACATTGTGAGAAAATTAAACTCGTCCCTGGAAGAAACATGTGTGTCCATTTGGATGGCGATTGGTCTTTGGTTTATAGAGTACACACGGTCCCCACGTTTTTCCTGCTTCTCCAAGCCCTTCACTTCAGTAAGGATGACAAGACCACAGGCCTTCTGTCAAGCAATGACTTTAGGTAACTCAGGTTGAGCTACCTTCTCCACAGATTTTTCTCCCTCTGTTCAGACCGGCAGAACCTCTGAAGCGATGTATATTCTTGCCTTATCATTATCCTTAACAAACATTTATCAGGTGGCCAGAGAGAGAATAGCTCGGTAGTAAGCACAAATGTTAACAGTAGCACAAGGATGAGAAGGTCTTTGATCATGGAGGTTCCTGAAGAAGCCACTTGATCATGAAGCACGCAAGGCAGGCAACATTCAGAGTTTGTAAAGAGAGATGTGAAGGACCTCAGCAGCTTCTTTGTAGGATGAGCAGGTTTTGCAATTACAGGGCTTGATAATTAAGGGTCTACATCCAGGATCTGGAATCACTGCTTGAGTTTTGGGATGGTTAATTTAGTGCCATCGAAAGGCTCAAAGGGGAGAGCATGGCTACTGATCTATTGATCTGTGGGTCTTTATAAATTATTGTCCCCATTACAAAGGTCCTGGAGTTGTGAGATGGGGAGGGGATCAGGGAAAGGGAAGAGGTAAGTGATGAGAAACTCACACCTGCTTCTCAGAATTAATTTATTTTTCAGGTAATCCCAACCTTCTTTGCCATCAGGAGAGCGCTAAACTCCTTAAGACGTACACGTTCCCCCAAACAGGTCATCTCTAAAGCTAGGGGATGCTCGTGGATTCGGGAAGAACATCCATGTTCATGCTCTTCCATCCTCTTTTCTGACTACCTGCGGGTAAGTATCCCCACCACCTTTTAATTGCCATCATCAAATGTACTTTTCAGTCCCGGCCATGCAAATAGCACAGAGGAGGGACTTCTGTGACTGCAGGGCACTCACTGCACAAGAATCTGTGTGTCTGTCACTTTAGGGGAATGGGTTTTTTTTTTTTGGCCTCTTTTTCAGTCTTAAGGAAGAAGTGGCCTCTCAGATCACTTACAAAGAGCAAACTCTCGTGCCAAGACGCTAAGAAGCAGGAGTGGACACCGGATACGGTACAGCCCACATGTTTTTCCAAGAGATCCTAACCCTGTGGTGGGAGGGCCTGTGGTGAACTCAGAAGGTCACAAATGCTAGAGGTGGAAGATAAGAGATTAGACAGCATTCTGGAATTGTTACCTTGCCATTATTTACCTCAGAGACTTTTCTGGCAAGGAACCCTTTAAAAAAAAAAAAAAGGCAATAGCTAGATTTGTGATAAAATTAGTGATATGAGAAGTGAAAATGAGGCAAACCCCATTACAGAGGAAGTTAATTTGCCTTTATAGTCAACTGGTTTTCCACATCAGAAGTGAAAAGACAGATACTGCCACACATTAAAAATCGCCAACAGGAACAATGATAATCAAAACAGTGACAACCCTATAGATCCAGAGCCGCGAAGGTTTTTTTTTTTTTTGTCCTGAAAGATGGGAAAAGGATGTGTGTGTGGGTGTGTGTACAAAGAAAGAGACAGGCAGTCAGAGAGATCCAGAGATAGAGACACACCCAGACAAAAAAGGGCAAGAAATCTAAGTGGGAGTCTATTAAAAAAACGCTACCAGAAGTGGACTCAGGGGCTCTATCTAGTATCACGGGTGGGGGCTGGGTCCTCCCCACCTCAGAGGCTGTGACTCTATCTCAGGTTTTCTGAAAGGGTTTTGATTTAATGAGGTTTCTTTGTTTTTGGTCAAGGTGATGCATTCAGTGGACAATTAAATGCCATTTATTTTTTATCCTCTGCAAGAATTTTCATCTAAACGTGATGAATGTGCTGCAAATAAAAGAGTCCCAAGATAGGCTGTCTGTCATCGTTTTTGGTTCTGAAAGGATGGCAGCTTCAGGGATGTCAGCGCACTAACTCTACTAGCCACTGGGTACCATGGTTTGGTATGACCGAATCCAGACCCAGGAACATCCGGGATGTTTCCATCAGAATGAGGAAAGTGCTCGAAACAAAACAAAACAAACAAACAAAAAAACCCTCTTTGGACAAAGGTTTGACACCATGGTCGTGATCATTACTAAGTGATGTCAGAAAAGGTAGGTGCCTTTGCTACTTCTAACTTTCTACCTTCTCCAAACTCTTCACCACTCCCTGCCTAGATGATGGAGTTGACATTTTAGGAGTGACCAAACCCTAGAGATGAAATCAATATTCCTATGCTCTATTCGTGATCAGGGCTCAGTTCTTCCCAAAGGGACTGGCCACATAGGACGCAGCAATTCCTAGGGGGGACTCTCAGTTATTCTGAGGGAATGGAGATGCTCCTTTTCTTGCCCACAGCCTTGGGGTCTAAGGGGAATGCTTACTTCCAAGTTGAGATATGGCTTCTGAGTTGCAGGTGGTCATAATTCACCAACTTGGCACCCGACGGTCACAAGCCCCAAAGACTTCTTCTCTATTGAGAAGGCTACACACAAAGTCTTGTATTTGGAATCAATATGTACCTTCCCATTTTTTCCTCCCAAGTCCAGGCATTTTAGCTATAGTGGTGGGACTGTGGGGTCCTGGGACCAGGAAAAGACCTTCTGCCAATCAGGAAGAAGGCGGACCACGGGTTGAGGTAAAGTTGGATGACTAGAGTCTGGATTTCTCTTTGGATCCTGAGTGCCACACATCAGTCCAAGGGTGGAAGTGAAGGATAAAATTTTGTCTCAGCACCAAATCAACATGCTTTGTGTGACTTTTTAAAAAACAACTGGTCAAGGAAGCAACAGAAAACGGTCATGGACATCAGTGGTGTGGTTAGAAAGATGCAGTAAAAATTTCAAAAAGGATGGTCTGCATATTTACTCATTATAAAACAAATGGACCTCTGGGCCTCTCAGTAGGTGGCCTGGGTGGAGTCCAGTTCTTTCTGGAGGTAATTAGATTTTAACCTTTTTACTCTGTGAGGGTCAGGGAATCTTGTGAGAATGTTGGAGAAGCTCTAGCCCTGCGCTGTCCAAGGTGGCCACGAGCCATGGGATGCGGCTGACAGCTGGAGAACTGGCCAGTCCGAACGGAGAGGTGTGTGAGTGCAAAGCATACACTGCCCTTAGAAGATTTAGTACGGAAAAAGAACGTCAAGTATTTCGTGAATACTCTTTACACTAATTACGTGTCAAAACAATAATATTGGTTTAAAGAAGGATATTATTAAAATTACTTTTACCTGTTTCCTTTTGCTTTTTAAAGATGTGGCCAGTAGAAAATTACATGTGGGACGTGTACTATATTTCTGTTGAACAGTGCTGGTCTAGACACTAAAGAAAAATACACATCAAGTCTTCATACACCTCTAGAAGGTTCCCACACCCTTTGATACTCTTTGAGCTACTGGGGCCCCAGGTCAGAGTTTCTTCTTCATTGGGGAGGAGGTGAAGCAGGCTGTGGAGGAAGGATTGTTTCCTTTTTTTTTTTTTTTTGAACACGTCCCATGCCAGTTAACCTTTTTTGTTGTTGTTTGTTTAAAACTACCAAAGCCATAAGAAAATTCTTCAGAAACAAACCTTCGGTAAAGGAGAAACTTCTAGGCTCAGCGAGTTCGCAGCAGAACCTCCTTGGGGTCAGGTCCACAGGCCTCAGATTGGCCGGCTGGGCCCCTCATCCCCTATGCAGCATCTTATAGGGGCTGCTGGGCCACAGCGCACATAAGCACCCAATTCCTGATCTACCTGGTCGCTGGCAGGAAGAGAGAGCACCCATCAATCCAAAAGGCATTTTCTCTCTGGGCATGGAATACAATTTATATTTCCTTTGCTGTTGAATTGTCCTTCTAATTCCCCTTGACTTAATACCAAAATTTGTTTTGGGCAAAGCTGACTGAAGGAGAGGTCGGCGGTGCAGGCCTTCGCTGACCAGGAAAAAGAAATACCTGGAGACGAAGAATTCCACACTGAGAACGAGGATTTGAAAGTATCCAGAGACTGCAAACTCTGTGACTAAGTGTGGTTTTTGTTTTTATTTTTTTTGGCTGCATTGGGTTTTCGTTGCTGCGCGCGGGCTTTTCTCTAGTTGCGGCGAGCAGGGGCTACTCTTTGTTGTGGTGCACGGGCTTCTCACTGCAGTGGCTTCTCTTGTTGCGGAGCATGGGCTCTAGGTGCGCGGGCTTCAGTAGTTGTGGCACACGGGCTTCGGTAGTTGTGGCTCGCAGGCTCTAGAGCACAGGCTCAGTAGTTGTGGTGCACGGGCTTAGTTGCTCTGCGGCATGTGGGATCTTCTCAGACCAGGGCTCAAACCCGTGTCCCCTGCATTGGCAAGCGGATTCTTAACCACTGAGCCACCAGGGAAGCCCTAAGTGTGGTTTCTAAAGCAAGGCAAAACAAAACAAGTCCTACTTGCACTTAAAATTCAGTCATTTAGATAGTCTCAGCCACGCAAGAGTGCCAAATCCCAAAAGCTGTTATATGTTACATGTCAAGTAACTGTGCCTCCCCAAGGTAGAAAGTCTGCTATATGTCATAGCTCTCTGTCAAAAATGGATCCCCCGGGGCTTCCCTGGTGGTGCAGTGGTGGAGAGTCCGCCTGCCGATGCAGGGGACACGGGTTCGTGCCCCGGTCCGGGAAGATCCCACATGCCGTGGAGCGGCTGGGCCCGTGAGCCATGGCCGCTGAGCCTGCGCGTCCGGAGCCTGTGCTCTGCAACGGGAGAGGCCACAACAGTGAGAGGCCCGCAAAAAACAAACAAACAAAAAATATCCCCTGGCAAAATGCTCATTAGTGGTCCTAAGACCAGAAAGAGGCTTGAGCATCATCTTGTTAATCTCATTCACTTACAGATGGAGAAGCCGAGGCCCAGCACGCACGCTGCTCATCTATGCCTCCTGACTCCTGATTTGGCACTGCCTTCATGTCTCCCTGCCTGGAGACCCTGGATTTCATTACTGCAAGTGTTGGACTCCTAGAGAGATGTGACATTTGTGAAGGTGGTGATCATTTTCCTTGCTTTGCTGCCTACTTAGAAAGCGTCAAATAGGAAATTGTTCAAGGTGGTGAAAAAAGAGCAGCCAGGGGTCTCCCTTGACACATACACCGTGTTCCAGCAGGCAGCAAGCTCTTACAGCAGAACGAAACTCTGTTTTTGCATGAGTATGCATGTAGCGAGAAGAAGGGCCTCATCACATACATAAATAACTCAGTGAGAGAAGCTTTCTCTCCCAGGTAACCCACGCAGCAGCATGGCCTTTCGCGGATGTCGAGGTGATGCATCTAATGGTCCAGAGAAGCTATTCACACTGCCTTAGTCATCCCTGCACCTGGAGAGTCTCAATGTATTACAAAACTGCCCACTGAAAAAAATAGCACACCTCTGTCAAAAAAAGAATAAAAACAAACAGTTTAAAAACACCGGTGGGGGGGCTTCCTTGGTGGCGCAGTGGTTGAGAGTCCACCTGCCGATGCAGGGGACACGGGTTCGTGCCCCGGTCCGGGAAGATCCCACATGCCGCGGAGCGGCTGGGCCCGTGAGCCATGGCCGCTGAGCCTGCCGGAGCCTGTGCTCCGCAGCGGGAGAGGCCACAACAGTGAGAGGCCGGCGTACCGCAAACAAACAAACAAACAAAAACACCGGTGGATTTTTAGAATTCACTTTGATACCTCGTTTCCTTTCCCTCTTTGTCTCTCTCAGTCAGGAGAAACTTGACATCAACAATTCCCATGCTGTACTTTTTAGATCAAATGGTTTATCGAATCACACCTCCCTCCTCACTTGGTATCTAGACGCAGTCAGGGGAGCCCTGGGAAGCAATTTCTTAAGGATTTACCTAAATCCTCCCTCAAGGTCTGGCGAGGTTGAACAGAAGCATATTGGAGTTAAGGTAAGACCTAGATGCTACTGCAGCCCTCACTGTGTTGGATCCAAAGATGACTGGATCTTTTCTCAAGCTTCCATCTCCTACAGAACCCATTTGTGGAGGTAACAAAAGACTGCTGTAGCCTTGGGGAAACAGACATTTTGCTTTCGGGAAGAGTATATGGTTTCTGGTTTGAAAACTAGGCTTGCAGTCCCAGTGACAGACAAGCCCTACAGCCACAGAGAATGGCGCTAATGCCCTAGTGGGAACTTGTGAGTTCAGAATTTCAGCCAAAGACTGTTAAGAATCAGATGGATTGAAGTGCCTCCCTAGAGCTTCCTTCTCAAGTCACGTGGGTCCTCAACAGAGCCTGGCAAGTGGAAGCCAGTGTGTGGAGCTAAAAAAAATGAGCAGTGGCCTCAGCAGATTCAGAGCTTGGTGTTGGGGTCTCTGGCAGCTGGCATTTCCAAGATCCACTTAAAAGAATTCAGATTCTAAACGAAAGCTGGCCTTAGACTGTTTCAAGGTGCTGAGGCACTTCCTAAAGCCATGCACACTTCATGCTGAGAGGTCAAGGCCATTAATCTCAGAGATGGAATACAAACTGGTCATAGCAGGAACTGAGGCTTCTAAACAGAACTCTGTACAAAAGCTGGAGTGAATCAAAGGAAAAACAAAAGAGTGAACATAAAGTACACATAGTCCTTAAAAAGAAAGGGCCAAAGAAATCAACAACATTCCCCAAATAGGAAAACAAGAAACTGAAATGAAACTAAGAAGCCCTAAAAGTGTCTTTTCAGTCTGTTTGAGGAACTTCGGAAGTGTGTGCCTACAAGGACATGGGAGAGAAAACCAGCTTTCAACGTCAAAGGTGCCAAGGCCATGAGCTGTTGTAGAGACGGAGAAACTGCATCCTGATGAACGTGACTTTGGGTATTGCTTTTCGGTACCATTCTTGTGTGGAGTGCCCTGGAGTTGCCAAGGTGGTCTGGAGGTGCATGTGCCTGGTGCAGTCTTGGGGCACTCCTCCCTTCCTTCCCCTTGGGTCCTATCATCCCTTTTTTCTATATTCGCCATTTCAAGATTTCACCTCTTCGCAGTCTTGGTCGGTGGAAAGTTCTACATCAGACAGTCCAACCTCCATTGCCATGATCAGCGAGATGTCAGAATCACTGCTTATAGCTGGTTCCTGCTCACCTGGTGGGGGGAAACAAAGTTCACAGTGAACACTGAGCTCTGTCTTCAGATGCTGATTATTTCAATACAATTGCCTTTAATAACATTTCATTGAAGCCCAAGAGAAGGTATTAGGCTACTTCGTAAAAAAAAAGAAAAAAAGTATAGTTAGAGACTTTTCTCACACTACATCCCCAAATAAATTCTAAATGGGTCAAGAAGTTAAATGTAAACAAAAGAATCTAATGAAGCCAGAGGAAAATATATCTTATAAGCATATATCTAAGTAGGAAGACAATATATCTAACATCTCTAAGTAAGGCAAGAAGTGCTACATGGAAAAGCAATTGAGCAATTCACAGATGAAAAGATTGATAAATGTGTATAAAATTCTAAAAATATTAAAAACATGAAACATAAGATCAAAGGTATATGTCACACTGGGAATATCTGCAAAAATTTCACAGAGGATTATATCCATTTTTTTGTTTTTGTTTTTTTTAACTTTATTTTATTATTTTTTTAATACAGCAGGTTCTTATTAGTTATCCATTTTATACATATTAGTGTATATATGTCAATACCAATCTCCCAGTTCATCACACCACCATTCCCCCCGCACCGCGCCACTTTCCCCCCTTGGTGTCCGTACGTTTGTTCTCTACATCTGTGTCTCAGTTTCTGCCCTGCAAACCAGTTCATCTGTACCATTTTTCTAGCTCCACATATATGCGTTAATATACGATATTTGTTTCTCTCTTTCTGACTTACTTCACTCTGCGTGGTAGTCTCTAGATCCGTCCGTGTCTCTACAAATGACCCAATTTCGTTCCTTTTTATGGCTGAGTAATATTACACTGTATATACGTACCACATCTTCTTTATCCATTCGTCTGTCGATGGGAATTTAGGTTGCTTCCATGACCTGGCTATTGTAAATAGTGCTGCAATGAACACTGGGGTGCATATGTCTTTTTGAATTATGGTTTTCTCTGGGTATATGACCAGTAGTGGGATTGCTGGGTCATATGGTAATTCTATTTTTAGTTTTTTAAGGAACCTCCATACTGTTCTCCATAGTGGCTGTATCAATTTACATTCCCACCAACAGTGCAAGAGGGTTCCCTTTTCTCCACACCCGCTCCAGCATTTGTTGTTTGTAGATTTTCAGATGATGCCCATTCTAACTGGTATGAGGTGATACCTCACTGTAGTTTTCATTTGCATTTCTCTAATGATTAGTGATGTTGAGCAGCTTTTCCTGTGCTTCTTGGCCATCTGTATGTCTTCTTTGCAGAAATGTCTGTTTAGGTCTTCTGCCCATTTTTGGATTGGGTTGTTTGTTTTTTTAATATTGAGCTGCATGAGCTGTTTATATATTTTGGAGGTTAATCCTTTGTCCGTTGATTCATTTGCAAATATTTTCTCCCATTTTGAGGGTTGTCTTTTTGTCTTGTTTATGGTTTCCTTTGCTGTGCAAAAGTTTTTAAGTTTCATTACGTCCCATTTGTTTATTTTTATTTCCATTACTCCAGGAGGTGGATGAAAAAAGATCTTGCTGTGATTTATGTCAAAGAGTGTTCTTCCTAAGTTTTCCTCTAAGAGTTTTATAGTGTCCAGTCTTACATTTAGGTCTCTAATCCATTTTGAGTTTATTTTTGTGTATGGTGTTAGGGAGTGTTCTAATTTCATTCTTTTACATGTAGCTGTCCAGTTTCCCCAGCACCACTTATTGAAGAGACTGTCTTTTCTCCATTGTATATCCTTGCCTCCTTTGTCATAGATGAGTTGACCATAGGTGTGTGGGTTTACCTCTGGGCTTTCTAGCTTGTTCCACTGATCTATATTTTTCTGTTTTTGTGCCAGTACCATACTGTCTTGATTACTGTAGCTTTGTAATATAGTCTGAAGTCAGGGAGTCTGATTCCTCCAGCTCCATTTTTTTCCCTTAAGACTGCTTTGGCTATTCGGGGTCTTTTGTGTCACCATACAAACTTTAAGATTTTTTGTTCTAGTTCCATAAAAAATGCCATTGGTAATTTGATAGGGATTGCTTTGAATCTGTAGATTGATTTGGGTAGTGTAGTCATTTTCACAATATTGATTCTTCCAATCCAAGAACATGGTATATCTCTCCATATGTTGATATCATCTTTAATTTCTTTCATCAGTGTCTTATAGTTTTCTGCATACAGGTCTTTTGTCTACCTCGGTAGGTTTATTCCTAGATATTTTATTCTTTTTGTTGCAGTGGTAAATGGGAGTGTCTCCTTAATTTCTCTTTCAGATTTTTCATCATTAGTGTATAGGAATGCAAGAGATTTCTGTGCATTAACTTTGTGTCCTGCAACTTGACCAAATTCATTGATTAGCTCTAGTAGTTTTCTGGTGGATTTTTAGGATATGTATAGTATCATGTCATCTGCAAACACTGACAGTTTTACTTCTTCTTTTCCAATTTGTATTCCTTTTATTTCTTTTTCTTCTCTGATTGCCGTGGCTAGGACTTCCAAAACTATGTGGAATAACAGTGGTGAGAGTGGACATCCTTGTCTTGTTCCTGATCTTAGAGGAAATGCTTTCAGTTTTTCACCACTGAGAATGATGTTTGTTGTGGGTTTGTCGTATATGGCCTTTATTATGTTGAGGTAGGTTCCCTCTATGCCCACTTTCGGGAGAGTTTTTATCATAAATGGGTGTTGATAAAGCTTTTTGTCAAAAGCTTTTTCTCATCTCTATTGAGATGATCATATGGTTTTTATTCTTCAATTTGTTAATATGGTATATCACATTGATTGATTTGCGTATACTGAAAATCCTTGCATCCCTGGGATAAATCCCACTTGATCGTGGTGTATGATCCTTTTAATGTATTGTTGGATTCTGTTTGCTAGTATTTTGTTGAGGATTTTTACATCTATATTCATCAGTGATATTGGTCTGTAATTTTCTTTTTTTGTAGTATCTTTGTCTGGTTTTGGTATCAGGGTGACGGTGGCCTCATAGAATGAGTTTGGGAGTGTTCCTTCCTCTGCAATTTTTGGGAAGAGTTTGAGAAAGATGGGTGTTAGCTCTTCTCTAAATGTTTGATAGAATTCACCTGTGAAGCCAAAAGTCCTGGGCTTTTGTTTGCTGGAAGATTTTTAATCACAGTTTCAATTTCATCACTTGTGATTGGTCTGTTCCTATTTTCTATTTCTTCCTGGTTCAGTCTGGGAAGGTTATACCTTTCTAAGAGTTTGTCCATTTCTTCCAGGTTGTCCATTTTATTGGCATAAAGTTGCTCGTAGTAGTCTCTTAGGGTGCTTTGTATTTCTGCGGAGTCTGTTGTAACTTCTCCTTTTTCATTTCTAATTTTAATGATTTGAATCCTCTCCCTCTTTTTCTTGATGAGTCTGGCTAATGGTTTATCAATTTTGTTTATCTTCTCAAAGAACCAGCTTTTAGTTTTATTATCTTTGCTACTGTTTTCTTTTTTTCTATTTCATTTATTTCTGCTCTGATCTTTATGATTTCTTTCCTTCTACTAACTTTGGGTTTTGTTTGCTCTTCTTTCTCTAGTTCTTTTAGGTGTAAGGTTAGATTGTTTATTTGAGATGTTTGTTGTTTCTTGAGGTAGGACTGTATTGCTATAAACTTCCCTCTTAGAACTGCTCTTGCTGCATCCCATAGGTTTTGGGTCGTCGTGTCTCCATTGTCATTTGTCTCTAGGTATTTTTTGATTTCCTCGTTGATTTCTTCAGTGACCTCTTGGTTATTTAGTAATGTGTTGCTTAGCCTCCATGTGTTTGTGGTTTTTTTTTTTCCCTGTAATTGATTGCTAATCTCATAGCGTTGTGGTCAGAAAAGATGCTTGATATGATTTCAATTTTTTAAGATTTGCTGAGGCTTGATTTGTGACCCAAGATGTGATCTATCCTGGAGAATGTTCCATGAGCACTTGAGAAGAAAGTGTAATCTGCTGTTTTTGGATGGAATGTCCTATAAATATCAATTAAATGTCTCTGCTCTATTGTGTCATTTAAAGCTTGTGTTTCCTTCTTAATTTTCTGTTTGGATGATCTGTTCATTGGTGTAAGTGAGGTGTTAAAGTCCCCCACTATGATTGTGTTACTGTCGATTTCCTTTTTTATAGCTGTTAGCAGTTGACTTATGTATTGAGGTGCTCCTGTGTTGGGTGCATATATATTTATAATCGTTATATCTTCTTCTTGGATTGATCCCTTGATCATTAGGTAGTGTCCTTCCTTGTCTCTTGTAACATTCTTTATTTTAAAGTCAACTTTATCTGAAATGAGTATTGCTACTTCAGTTTTCTTTTGATTTCCATTTGCATGGAATCTCTTTTTCCATCCCCTCACTTTCAGTCTGTATGTGTCCCTAGGTCTGAAGTGGGTCTCTTGTAGACAGCATATATATGGGTCTTGTTTTTGTATCCATTCAGCAAGCATGTGTCTTTTGGTTGGAGCATTTAATCCATTCACGTTTAAGGTAATTATTGATATGTATGTTCCTATGACCATTTTCTTAATTGTTTTGGGTTTGTTTTTGTAGGTCTTTTCTTCTCTTGTGTTTCCCACTTAGAGAAGTTCCTTTAGCATTTGTTGTAGAGCTGGTTTGGTGGTGCTTAGTTCTCTTAGCTTTTGCTTGTCTGTAAAGCTTTTGATTTCTCCATCGAATCTGAATGAGATCCTTGCTGGGTAGAGTAATCTTGGTTACTTTCATCACTTTAAATATGTCATGCCACTGCCTTCTGGCTGTAGAGTTTCTGTTGAGAAATCAGCTGTTAACCTTATGGGAGTTCCCTTGTATGTTATTTTTCATTTTTCCCTTGCTGCTTTCAATAATTTTTCTTTGTCTTTAATTTTTGCCAATTTGATTACTATGTGTCTTGGCGTGTTTCTCCTTGGGTTTATCCTGTATGGGACTCTCTGCGCTTCGTGGACTTGGGTGGCTATTTCCTTTCCCATGTTAGGTAAGGTTTTTACTATAATCTCTTCAAATATTTTCTTGGGTCCTTTCTCTCTCTCTTCTCCTTCTGGGACCCCTATAATGCGAATGTTGTTGTGTTTAATGTTGTCCCAGACGTCTCTTAGGCTGTCTTCATTTCTTTTCATTCTTTTTTCTTTATTCTGTTCCACAGCAGTGAATTCCACCATTCTGTCTTCCAGGTCACTTATCCGTCCTTCTGCCTCAGTTATTCTGCTATTGATTCCTTCTAGTATATTTTTCACTTCAGTTATTGTATTGCTCATCTCTGTTTGTTCTTTAAGTCTTCTAGGTCTTTGTTAAAACATTTCTTGCATCTTCTCGATCTTTGCCTCCATTCTTTTTCTGAGGTCCTGGATCATCTTCACTATCATTATTCTGAATTCTTTTTCTGGAAGGTTGCCTATCTCCACTTCATTTAGTTGTTTTTCTGGGGTTTTATCTTGTTCCTTCATCTGGTACATAGCCCTCCACCTTTTCATCTTGTCTATCTTTCTGTGAATGTGGTTTTTGTTCCACAGGCTGCAGGATTATAGTTCTTCTTGCTTCTGCTGTCTGCCCTCTGGTAGATGAGGCTATCTAAGAGGCTTGTGCAAGTTTCTTGATGGGAGGGACTGGTGGTGGGTAGAGCTGACTGTTGCTCTGGTGGGCAGAGCTCAGTAAAACTTTAATATGCTTGTTTGCTGATGGGTGGGGCTGGGTTCCCTCCCTGTTGGTTGTTTAGCCTGAGGCGACCCCACACTGGAGCCTGCCTGGGCTCCTTGGTGGGGCTAATGGCGGACTCTGGGAGGGCTCATGACAAGGAGTACTTCCCAGAACTTCTGTGGCCAGTGTCCTGTCCTCACGGTGAGACACAGCCACCCCCTGCCTCTGTAGGAGACCCTCTAACACTAGCAGGTAGGTCTGGTTCAGTCTCCTATGGGGTCACTGCTCCTTCCCCTGGGTCCTGATGCACACACTACTTTGTGTGTGCCCTCCAAGAGTGGAGTCTCTGTTTCTCCAGTCCTGTCGAAGTCCTGTAGTCAAATCCCGCTAACCTTCAAAGTCTGATTCTTTAGGAATTCCACCTCCCGTTGCCGGACCCCCAGGTTGGAAAGCCTGACGTGGGGCTCAGAGCCTTCACTCCAGTGGGTGGACTTCTGTGGTATAAGTGTTTTCCAGTTTGTGAGTCACCACCCAGAAGTTATGGGATTTGATTTTACTGTGATTGCACCCCTTCTACTGTCTCATTGTGGCTTCTCCTTTGTCTTTGGATGTGGGGTATCTTTTTGGGTGCATTCCAGTGTCTTCCTGTCAATGACTGTTCAGCAGTTAGTTGTGATTCCGGTGCTCTTGCAAGAGGGAGTGAGAGCACGTCCTCTTACTCCGCCATCTTGAACCAATCTTTGAGGACTGTATTCTTAACAGAGAGCTTTTAAATAAATAAGAAAAACCAAGAGTCCAACAGAAAAATTGGTAAAGGTTACTGTTGTACAGTTCACAAAAAATGTAATATAAATGGACAATAAATACCAGGTAAAAAGAAGCTATTCCTATTTTTTATGAACTCTTTAAAAAAGAGTGTATTACATTTAAGGGTACATTGAGGTAGGTATTTTGATCAACTGTATTCACAATTGTGAAATTTTCACTCAGTAATTTCATTTCCAGAATGCATTATAGAGAAATTATCAGAGATGCAAAACGATTCATTTAAGCATTATTTATAGCAGCAAAACATTGCAAGAAGCCCAACAATAAGAAATATCTCAGTAAACTATATTTCTTCTAAAGGACAGTCTTCTGGTTATAATCACTAAAGTGATGTTTCCAGAGAGTTTGTAGTGCAGTGAAATCGACAGAGAAAGTTAAGTAGGAGCAAGAAAACCAAAAATGTTAATGAGTTGTCTCAAGTTTTAGTGTTTATAATTATTTTCTTTTCTTTAAAAGAATTTAGTTTTACTACTAACCATTCTTCAATGAACAGATATCATTCATTCACTCAAGACATAATTATTGAGTCCCTCCTATGTGCTAAGGCTTATGCTAACTGTAGGGATATAGGTGAGAGCAAGGCAGTTCCAGACCTCAAGGAGGTCTACCTCCAGTAGACAGGCAGACCATTTACTTGTCAATTACCACCCAACAGGACAAGCACTTTGCTGGAAGATGTACCGGTTTTACAGGAGCAGGTAATGGGGCTACATAACCATTTAGTGAATCAAAGAAGGCTTCCCACAGGCTGCGATATCTAACTGAGTCCTATAGGATAACTTGTATTTTAGCCAGATGAATGAGAAAGATGCATCTTTTAAGCACTAACAATAGCATGCACAGATGGCTGTAGGTGATAGGGAGCCTTGTGCAGACGGATATCAGACTGTATTTAAATATGACTGGGATGCAGAGGCAAGCTAGGGAGTATGAACAGGGAGGCTGGGGAGCTCAGCTGCCTATAAGGCAGCTTTAAAACCAGAAGATCTTGTATGTTCCATTACCCTGCAGAAGAAATATGCACTTAAAAGACCAACAAGGGCTTCCCTGGTGGCGCAGTGGTTGAGAGTCCGCCTGCTGATGCAGGGGACACGGCTTCGTGCCCCAGTCCGGGAAGATCCCACGTGCCGCGGAGCGGCTAGGCTCGTGAGCCACCGTTGAGCCTGTGCGTCCGGAGCCTGTGCTCCGCAACGGGAGAGGCCACAACAGTGAGAGGCCCACTTATCGCAAAAAAAAAAAACCAACAAAACATCTAAGTGCTAAAGAATGTGGATGGTTATACTTTTGCTCTCATAATCATTGATATAATTTATTTCATGTTGAAGTGCAGTTAAAAATACATGAGTTTCATGAAGGGCAGTGAATTCTTCAGATGTTTAAAAGGAGACAAACAGAGAACTAACAAAGAGTTATGGTCTTAGAATCAGTTTTAGAGAAATGAGGTATTCCACAGGGATATACCTAAAGACTGAGATCTAAAATGTTTCCCAGACCCAAAAGTGCATGAGGTTCGTAGAAATGTAAACAGATCAACAGGTAGAATAAAACTTTGGAAGCAGATCTTGGAAGATAGAAGTACAGTATTTAGTCTCTGAAAATGGTGACATTCAACAAAAATTCAAAAAAACTAGTCATTTAGAAAAAGGTGAAACTGGATTCCTGCCTCATACTGTATACATTCTAGGCTGGCTAAATATCTCTATCTCTATCTATACCTGTACGTATAGCCCATCTTTATTTTGTGTGTGTGGTACTTCCTTCCCATTTATCCTCCTCTCCAGAGCCATCTGGTACCTTCCATCCCTGACCTTTGGGGAATTCTTTGATGCGAACTAGGATGGCCCTCCCCTTCCTGCTTCGCACTTGTTTTCTCTGCAGGGCTGTGGCTTGCTGTTGTGTAGGCTGCGCTCAGCACCACCTGGAGGAAGCTTTCACTCTGGAGGCTGAGTGAGCAGTGGGCACTGAATTTCAGCTGGATACAATCTGCACAGCCAGGGAAATGACCGCGCTCTGATTTTTAGGTCCACTAGGTCAATGACCCCTTATTTTTTTCCCAGTTGCCCAAATTTTGCCTTTGTCCCTTTTTACATTTTCCCTGTCCATGTTGGTCTATGCCTTACAAACATCCCTTTGCTATAGTTTATGTGGGGTTTTAGGAGTGGCTGGAAGTAATTTCATGTGTTCAATCCATTCTTTTTATTCAGTGCTCTATGTAAGCATCACTTTTACAATGAGAAAATTATATACTAAAAATTATATTTATGAGATCTGGGATCCTATCTTACTTTAGGAGACGGTATTCTAGTCTCGGCTATAAGTAACTACACATGTTACTTGGTATAAGTCACTTTCTCCTTTAGGACTAGAGTTTAAATGTCTATAAAATGAGAGTTTGTTCTAGATATGTTAGAGTCCTTTCCAGTTGTTACAGTTTATTCATGTATATGCTGATGCCAATCTAGCACAGCGCCTCATACATGGCAGGTGCTCAATAAATAATTATTTAATAGAATTACCAGTGAGAAAGAGTTGTGTTTCTTTTGTCATAACCCTTCAACATGTTGCTTTCTATTAAAATTTTTTTTTTCCTTAATCAAAAAGAAGGTTTGCTAGTGTATAGCAAATGGGAGAGATCACTACTCTGAGGTGTAAAGAAACCTGAAATATTCTTATTCCTGGAGATAAAAAAATGAGGGCCGAAGACGTGGAAGCAACCTAAGTGTCCATCGACGGCTGAATGGATAAAGAAGATGTGATATATATACATATATATGTACAATGGAATACTACTCAGCTATAAAAAAGAATGAAATTTTGCCACTTGCAACAACATGGATAGACTGGGAGGGTGTTATGCTAAGTGAAACAAGTCAGAGAAAGACAAATACTGTGTGATATCACTTATATGTGGAATCTAAATAATACAACAAAACTAGTGAATACAACAAAAAAGGAAGCAGACTCACAGATAGAACAAACTAGTGGTTACCAGTGGGGGGAGGGGGAGGGTCATGATTGGGGGGGGAGTGGGAGGCACAAACTACTGGGTGTAAGACAGGCTACAAGGATGTATTGTACGACACAAGGGAATATGGCCAATATTTTGTAATACCTGTAAATAGAGTGTAACCTTTAAAATTTATATAAAAAATTTAAAAAATTTTAAAAATGAGGGCTGTACTGTAGAGATATATTCTCTCCCTTCCCTTCCCCCTTCACCTGACCCTCTTTCTCCTCCTCCTTCTTGTTCTTTTGGGCAATAGTCCATGAACCAATTTAGTTCACAAGAAGCCAAAAATGACAGCTCACAAGTAAACTATAAGTCAACGGAAGAGCGCACCATGGAGTGATCTTATAGCTTTCGTATGGAGCTAGTACAAAAGGAAGCACAGATGAGAGTTGACTTGTGTAGAGATAGCTTACTGTACCTGCAGCTTTTCACCTACACTCCTATCTTCTCAGCCACCAGCCTCAGCAGATTTCATGGATTCATTCTCAGCGTGGTGTTTTCTAAATCGGAATGTGTGAATTGAAAGAGAAAAGGGCTGTGGGGACTGCTGTAACTATGGGCTGTTGAATTCATGGGGCTATTTTGGAAATTGTCCTGCACTGCTCTAGGCAAAGATGAATTCAAACCAATAAAAATAGAGATTTGCCAAAAATGGTGCAATTTTCATGATGTGACATTGCATCAACCACAATATCTAATCATTTTCCATGCCAAAAATTAAAAAAATGATCTGAAGACATCTGAAATTATTCTTTACTCTGTCCTGTGTTTTTAATTGAACTTGGTTTGCTCCATATATATATATTTTTTAGAAGATGCTGGGGGTAGGAGTTTATTAATTAATTAATTTATTTTTGCTGTGTTGGGTCTTCGTTTCTGTGCGAGGGCTTTCTCTAGTTGTGGCAAGTGGGGGCCACTCTTCATCGCCGTGTGCGGGCCTCTCACTATCGTGGCCTCTCCTTTTGCGGAGCACAGGCTCCAGATGTGTAGGCTCAGTAGTTGTGGCTCACGGGCCTAGCTGCTCCATGGCATGTGGGATCTTCCCAGACCAGGGCTCGAACCCGTGTCCCCTGCATTAGCAGGCAGATTCTCAACCACTGCGCCACCAGGGAAGCCCTGCTCCATAATTTTTAAAAGCAGGGTTTTATCCTTTAATCAAGGCAGATGTTTTACTTTGAGGCCAAAATAATACAAGTAAAAATGTTGACACTAAAACATTTAGAAGGTTCTCTGTAGGCGGTACTAACTGAGGAGTGTAAAGTAACAATTAACAATAATATAAATGTTCACCGAATTTTATCTTCTTCCCTGCAAAAGCTAATATAAAATGAATGCAAAAATAACATTGGCCTTTACTGAATTCTCACAATAACCCTTTGATGTGGGTATTATTATTCCTGTTTCACAAACAAAAAAAAAAAAGCCTTAGTCCCTTTGACACAGCAGTATAACACCTACTTGACACACTTTCCTCTCTTGGTTTCATGCATTGTAAGGACATTGAGAGAATTTAAACAGGGAGTAATATGATCTGCTTAATATTTTAAAGGAGCACTCTTGCTGTTAAGTGAAGAATAGATTGGTAGGTCAAGGGCGGAGATAATCCAGAAGAAACCACGGCAGCAAAACAGATGAAACATGGCGGTGGCTTGTTGTAATAGGAATGGAGGTAAGAGGACAAATTGAAGTGATAGTTTATTTTATTTTTTACTACTTTTTTATTTTTATACAACTTTAAAGGTTACTTTCCATTTACAGTTATTACAAAATAATGGCTATATTCCCTGTGTTGTGCAGTACATCCTTGAGCCTATCTTATACCCAACAGTTTGTGCCTCAATCCCCCACCCCTAAATTGCCCTTTACCCCATCCCCACTGGTAAGCACTACTTTGTTCTCCATGAGTCTGCTTCTTTTATGCTTTATTTACTTCAGCATAGAGAAGGTATTCTGGTGGATTTAAAGACTGATCCCAAGTCATCTAATGCTCCGTCTTGAATCTCTTTATCACAGTGTTAAAAAGCACCTGATTAGATGGTGAGCAGAAAACGCTGTTTTAAATGGAGCTTTGTGACCGATTTTGTTGATCCATAACTACTGCTTTCACATATTTCCACATGTAATTCTAAGTAAAATCCATCAGTAGGCTAACTGTGGTTAACCCAAAAATTCTTAGTGGCAGGATTTGTTTTTATTAATTCCATTTAGTCCATAAGTGATTAATATCTTTGGTTTATTCCTTTCCTCTTTAATACATAAACTGTTACCTAAAGAGTCACAGGTTTCCCTTTGTGAAATGGACACTGCAGTTGTAGTTCTGCTGGGGGTTTGATATAACTGTCTATAACGGTGGGGCTGGATGACTTCAAGTTCCTTCCAACCTGAGATCTGGCCTGTCCTGTCTTGGGCACATCGGGCCTATCTTACTTCGCTGGCTCAGGGCCACCCATTGTCAACATTCCCATTTCAGAATCCCACCGCACTCTTTCAGAAGTAGGAGGCACTTGGTAAATGTTTGTAGCAGTGAAATTGAATTGAAGTCCCTCTGTGGACACATAGGGTGTCAAGTTTCATATTTTATTAACTAATAACAATATCAGTGCTTATTGTTAGTATATGCCAGGGACTATGCTAAGTACTTTAAATAGATTGAATATTCACAATTAACCTATGACATAGGAAGAATTATTATTTCTATTTTCAGGTGAGAAAACTAAGGCTCAGAAAGGTACATGGCAGGAAGAGTTGGATCCAGAATTTACACCAAGGCCTGTCTGACACCAGCGTCCACAAACTTGACCATATCTGTACTTCAGAGTTGAGATTCTTCGCCTGAGGATTAGTGTGGACTTCTGGGGGAGTCCAGGTACTCAAAATTACATACACACTTCTGTGGTTATGTGCGTTTATGCATTTTTCTGGTGAGAGGGTTTGCTTTTACCAGATTCTTACAGAAACCACAAAAGGCTGAGAAGCATTCACTCAAGAGGTTTTCCATCCTGGGTAAGTTGAAGAGCACATTGCTGCCTGCAACAAGAGTGGCTTTTGGCTTTTTATAAAAAAAAAATGCATCTTTTGGTTTACATTTCACTGACCATGTGTTTTACTAACTTGACAGGACACTTGTCATATGAAGTCACCGCTTCCCTACTTAATTGTTTCTATATGATGGTTATTCACAGCTAGAGCAGACAATTATCCATCCCAGAATGAGGTTTGATATTTACTCTACTGCCTGACTTATGAAAGGAGGCATAGAGCCGTAGCAGGCTGGAATAAGTCCCGTTCTGTTAGGAATGAACAAACATTGCCCTCAGAGTAAGTGTTCTCTGTGTCGAGAGAAAATAAGGGGGGGGGGGGATGAACATAATCCCCCAGGTGTCCTGATTCTCCAGTAGGCTTGATGTTCACACGCTGGGAACTGTTCTGCATCACATGGAAGCTTATTTTTCCCCATGTACTTGAAAAATACGTTTTCAAGGAAAAAAAGCATCCTTCTCCGTTGCTACTGACGCCTATCTTTTTGAAAATAGGACATTTCCGATCACCCTGTATTATACAAAAGCACCATAGGGGAGACATACAACCAGACTGGCTGCCTTATAATACTGCTGTCTTTTCATTTCTTTTCAGAATTAAGGTTTTTTAGGGTTGGAGCACTGCTTATATACTCCCTGTCGTAATCTAAGCGGGAAAGTTAGTTTGATTTCAAACGCAGAGTGTTTCCGATAAGGAAATGTATTCCTTTCACATGTGTTCCTTGCTTTTCTCTCTTTTGCTTAACAAGAATTTCTGGGGAGATAAACTTCCAGTTTCGTTTAAATTTTCCCTCTTATGAGTGGCTTCTGCTGTGAGAATGGTAGGCCTTTGTGTCACTTTCTTCAGAGGCTGTGCAATAATGTTACTAATAATAGTTGGAGTGTAGGACTGCTTCCTATATTCCAGGCATTGTTCTAAGCAATTACACGTATGTCATCCTTACAAGGATGCTCTGGAGTAGGTGGATGATTACCCCAATGACTGCTTCCCATTTTGCAGGTGAAGTCAACTTGTCCACGGTCAAAAACATAGAAAGAGGCAGAAATGGAATCCTAACCCAACAGCCAGTGCTGCTGACAGCTATGCTATTCTGCAATGGCACAGCTGCTAGATTTCTATTTGGCTGCTAGGTTGTTCCTAAAGACAATGCTTGGTCACCTTAGAGAACCAAGCATTCCAGGCTTACAATATAAATTCATCCACTTGGCCAAGTGACTCCTAGAATTGTTCAGATAAAACTGGCACTTTTGCCTTTTTAAATGCTTGCTCCAGAATTATAGACATGGCGAGCTCAAATCAGGAAAATTCTTTTTCACCTGGGGACGTTTAAAGCATTGTTCTTATTCTGACTTGGTAAAGGAGAACTCCCTGGAAATTTGGATATTAAATAAGATCATAAGTTAGGATTTCACTCTCTGCTTCTATCTCTTCATCATTGGTTTTCTTTCCCTGTGACACTTCACCCAGCAGGAGAAAGATTTTCTCCAATTGCTCAAACTCCTTATGATTTCATTAACAATTCTTTCACTGAGTAATTCCTTACTAAGAGCAAAAAGAAGGGATAATGTGATTTTTTGCATTAGTTTTACATTAGTTTTTGCAGGAAAGAAGGCAAAATCTAGTGAACATTTATGTTGTTAATAGCTATTTTACAATTCCTAATTAGTACTACCCACGTAAAACCTTAAGCATTAAGCATAGTATCTGGTATATGGAAGGCTCTTGATAAATGTGAATATGATTGGAATGAAAAAAGAGTAAAACAGGGAATGCTACCAGATGGATTTAGAGAGATAGGCAGATACCATGCAGATATCCATTTCTGCAATTGTATAAAATTATCTATAGACTTCATTTATTCATTCATCAACTTATTTACCACTTATTTATTCAATAGGAATTTATTGAACATTTATTAGGTACACAGCACCATTGATGACCTTCGGAGGAAAAAAAAGATAAACTAAACACAGTCTCTGCTTTTAAACTGAATTTGATCTAGTAAAAGAAATCAGACTTGTGTCTACATAAGCTTAATAAAGGATGATATATGCTAAAAGAGAGGTATAAATAAAATGCAAACGAAACAGAAAGGTGAGGCAAATTTCACCTCCAACTGGGTAACCCAGAGGGTTCATGAAGTAGGTTACATGTAAACCAGCAGTGAGATCTGATTAGCACTGCAAGTATGGAGATGAGGGGAGATGGCATTTCTTCCAGGAGAACCAGCTTGACTAGTTATCATCAGAGCACATTACAAGGCAGGTGGATGGTTTGATCTGGCTGTAGCTTAGGATATGGAGAGCACAGCAAAGTGCCAGATCTGCTCCGTAGGTACTGTGCCCCCTTTCTGCCCTCTGTGCTCTCGTTTCATAGGGAGCTAGAAGGCTGGGAACTGCATTTCCCAGACTCCTTTGCCAGCTGGCTTTCTCCTAGGTCCTGCCGAGGAGATTGGAAGGTGGGAGGAAGAGGGAGGCTTTTATGCTCTGGTTCAGGCAGGTCCCTGTGGGGTCCAGAAGCGGTGAGAGTGCTTTCAGTAGAATCAGGAGACAGGATCCTATCACCTCCTCAGTGCTGGCGGTCTCCCCAGGAGAAGCAAGACAGCTCAGGCAACATCAGAACAGTGGAAGCGTGCTCAGGAGCTCTGGGTAACACCCTCTTGCTCCTCCAGTCTTCCAAACTGGTTTTTTTTTTTTTTTTTTCTTACATCTTTATTGGAGTATAATTGCTTTACGATGGTGTGTTAGTTTCTGCTTTATAACAAAGTGAATCAGTTATACATATGTCCCCATATCTCTTCCCTCTTGCATCTCCCTCCCTCCCATCCTCCCTATTCGAGCTGATCTCCCTGTGCTATGCGGCTGCTTCCCACTAGCTATCTATTTTACGCCAAAGTGTTTTAAGTCAACTTTATTGAATCATAGTTTTGATGAGCTTTGAGGGACGTAATGCATGGATGTACACTTGGAACCACCTTTACTATCCTGATGGTGTTTATTCGAAATGTTAAACATTTCTATTTCCCCCCAAAGCTTTTTCATGTCCTTTTATAGTCATTCCCTCCCCCTGTCCCTGGACCCAGTTAACACCTGATCTGCTTTGCTTTTTATAACTCTTTATCAGTGTTTTTCAACATTGGTATAATTGATATTTGGGGTTGGAGAATTCTTCCTCGTAGGGGGGATGTCCTGGGAATTGCAGGATGATTCGTAGTATTCTTGGTCTCTATCCACTGAATGCCAATAGTGCTACCCCCTCCCCAGCTATGACAATCAGAAAGTCTCCAGACGTTGCCAAATGCCCCCCGGAGGGGCAAAATCACCCCCAGTGGAGAGCTGTGGTTCTAGATTAAGATGAATTTTCTATAATTTTATACACATGCAGTTTTACAGTGCGTACTCTTTTGTGTCTGGTTTCCTTCACTCAGTATACTCATTGTGAAATCTACCCATGACGTTGCCTATATCAGTAGTTCACTCCTGTTTATTGCTGAACAGTGATCCACCATGTGTATATACCACATTTTGCTTATCCATTCATAAACTGATGAACATTTGAGTTATTTCCAGTGATTGGCTAATGTAAATAAAGCTGCCATGAACATTTGTGTGCAAGTCTTTTTGAGGGCATACGTTCTCATTTCGCTTGGGTAAATACCTAGAAGTGCACTGCTGGGTCCATATGGTGGGTATATGTAACTACATAAGAAACAGTCAATTTTTTTGTGTGTGGTGGCACAAAACCATAGCACATTAAATTCACTCTCAAAACAACTTCCAAGTATACAGTACAATATTGTTGACCACATGCACATTGTTGTGCCACAGATGCCCAAGACTCCACCATCCTGCATGATTCCTGCAAGATAAGGGTCCAACTTCTTTCTTTTGCACATGGATTTCCAGTTTTCCCAACACCATTTGTCGAGAAGACTATCCTTCCCCATTGTGTGGTCTTGGCACCCTTGTCACAGAGCATTTGACCATACATGTGAGGGTTTATTTCTGGGCTCGCTGTTCTGTTTCATTGGTCTATGTGTCTTTGTGCCATTTCTACCCTGTTTTGATTATGGTAGTTTTGTAATATATTTTGAAATCAGGAAGTGTGAGATCTCTAACTTTGTTCTTCTTTCTCGGGATTGTTTTGGCTATTCAGGGTCTTCTGAGATTCCATATGAATTTTAGGATTTTTTCTTTTTTTTTACTTCTGCAAAAATTGCCATTGGGATTTTGATAGGGATTGCATTGAATCTATAGAGTGCTCTGGGTAGTAGGAACATTTAACAATATTAAGTCTTCCAATCCACAAATAGGGGATGGCTTTCTATTTATTTGTGTCTTTTAAATTTCTTTCAGCAATGTTTTGTCGTTTTTAGTGTACAAGTCTTCCGTCTCCTCAGTTAAGTTTACTCCTAAATACTTTATTCTTTTTGATGTTATTGTAAATGAGATTGTTTTCTTAATCTCCTTTTAAGGTTATTCACTGTTAGTCTTTGGAAAATCAACTGGTTTTTGTGTGTTCTGTCAAATGCTTTTTCTGCATCAATTGAGATGATATTATTTTCATCCTTCGTTCTACTAAAGTGGTGTATCACATGCTGAGATCTATGACCCGTTTTGAGTTAATTTTATTTTTCATTATTCTTGTTATTTTTTAAATTTATTTTTGGCTGCGTCGAGTCTTCGTTGCTGGGTGTGGGCTTTCTCTAGTTGCGGCGAGCAGGGGTTACACTTTCTTGTGGTGCGCGGGCTTCTCACTGTCGTGGCTTCTCTTGTTGCAGAGCACGGGCTCTAGGCAAGTGGGAGTCAGTAGTTGTGCCATTTGGGCTCAGTGGCTGTGGCCCATTGGCTCTGGAGCGCAGGCTCAGTAATTGTGGCACATGGGCTCAGTTGCTCCGCGGCATGTGGGATCTTCCCAGACTAGGGATTGAACCCGTGTCCCCTGCACTGGCAGGCGGATTCTTAACCACTGTGCCACCAGGGAAGTTCCTCAAGTTAATTTTACGTATGGTGCAAGATAAAGGCTAGTGTTTATGTTCTCCTGATATCTTTGTAATCAATTCCTTGCATTACATTCCCCTATTTTGAAATACTTAGAGAGATTTCCACTTTCCTGAATGGTCTCACTCTCAGGCATGGGGTTGGAGAGGTAGGCTGTACTAAAACAGAAGAGTGATTTGAATGCCAGGCTGAAGTGTCATGACCTTAACGTACCTGGATTATATTATGTTTGTGCATAAAAAGTACTTGCTTAAATGAACTGGTGAAAATAAACAACTTCAGTTTCCTTATCAGTAAAATAGTGATAATAATATTTTTGTAGCTGTAACGAGACCTGGTGTGTGTATGTACACACACCCACGTAGTGCTTCACTTCACAGTGCGTTTGGCACATGGTGTGCCAGATAACAGGCAGCTATTATCGTATTTAGTACATTTACTGAGAACTGCTTTATTTCTATCCCATTAAGCCTCTTGACTTCCTTCTTTGTCTATCAAGGTCCTGATGGACAAAGGGTGTCCTTTCTTTCCCTGGCCACTACCTCACTGTTTCTGTAATGTTCTACTTCTTCAGTGTGATTTGATGTAGGTTGAATGCATCAACATTTCATAAAGAGCTCATTTGCCATGTGACAGCCTTATCCCTCCCGCCGGTACAAGTGTCGCCCTGTTACAAGATAGTCCAACATAAGAGCAAGAAGAAACTAGAGAACAGGCTCTGATGGAAACCCAAGGTCTAGTTTAAAGTTCAAGCTGCAGAACATAGCAGCTGCAGTAGGGGATCCTTTACATCACTCCGGAAGGGGCTGGGGAGGGGAGGACAGAAACAGGAACACAGTTTCTTACACATACGTTTTTTAAAAGAAAGAAGCATTTTCAACAGTGAAACTGCTGAAATACAAGTCCTCAAGAAGAGCTTAAGCAAATGATAAGGTAAATAAACAGCTCAGCACTGAACTAGAGACACAGCACTGCCATGAGCACACTGGAGTCCCGAATGCAGGCATCATTTTACATCAACCTGTTCTACTACCAC
Source organism: Phocoena phocoena (assembly GCF_963924675.1). Classification (NCBI taxonomy): domain Eukaryota; kingdom Metazoa; phylum Chordata; class Mammalia; order Artiodactyla; family Phocoenidae; genus Phocoena; species Phocoena phocoena. The sequence goes on from NC_089223.1 coordinate 21,671,414, forward strand.
AATCGATACAAGGTTTTTAACATAGCTATCGTTTCTGACCATTCTGACCACCTACTTCCCCATAAAACACATGGAGAAGCCTGTTTAAAAAACGTCGACTGCAAGTCATTTGTTTAGAAGAACCCCGGACTGCTTCCAACGCCTCCAATAAATACTGCATAATTCACTTCTGGCTGGTGTGAGAACAGGTCACCACCTGGTGTTTTGGGGCGGGAGGGGGTGGGTTCAAAGTGGTGGCACTAATAAGCCCTCGAGAACTGCCAGACACACTCTTAGCTAAAGAAAAGAGGCCTGATGTTCTGACCCAGAGCATGAGGAGGTATCGCAACAGTAACTTGCTGTGACTCACCGAGATGGGTGTGTTTATATGCCTTCCTGGAAAACCTAACGGATTCTATCCGCAGCTTGTAATAGCAAAAGCCGTGGGCCACTCACGCATGCTATCTAATCATAACCTAACCCATTCGTCTGGCTCACAGCATGCAATTTCTAGCTCTTTGTGTTTAGAACAAAACTCTGAATTTTAATCAATATTTGGCCATGCAATGGGAATCCCTTGGCATGAGTTTAGGGTGAGAATAAAGGAGATACAAATGAGGTAAGCTGTTCAACAAGGGTCGTAAAAGGGCAGAGGGAATAAGGGGGGACATTAAGCTGGCCGGGCACTGATATGGCAGGGGGGCCACGAAGGTGGGAGGTGTGGGTGGGTACCAGTGCTGGTAGACGATGGTAGGTTTGGGTCGGAAATACTCTAACACACTTTTTCACAGCCCTTATTATTTTATCACCACCACCATCATCATCCATTACGTTTGCTTTTAGTTTATAATGTCTGTCCCACCTTTGAGTGTGTCTTACCGCAGGCTGCCTGAATCTCAGAAAGGTAAGCCGCTCTCTCAGGGTCTCCTGAAGAGCCAGGAAGTGGCCGACCTGGGACTTGAACACAGCTCTCGCATTCCTGCTCTGGTGGTTTTTTTTTTTTTTTTTTTTTTTTTTTTTTTATGCGTTACGCGGGCCTCTCACTGTCGTGGCCTCTCCCGTTGCGGAGGACAGGCTCCGGACGCGCAGGCCCAGCGGCCATGGCTCACGGGCCCAGCCGCTCCGCGGCACGTGGGATCCTCCCAGACCGGGGCACGAACCCGCGTCCCCTGCATCGGCAGGCGGACTCTCAACCACTGCGCCACCAGGGAAGCCCCTGCTCTGGTGGTTTTTATGGTGCTCCACGAAGCCCTAGGGCTCTGCAGTGGGGGGAATCGGGGAGGCTGAGAAGCGGTGGATGATGAGGGTGACGATGGTGAAGTTGACACCAGTAACTAGAACAAGGACAGCTGAAGCAGTTCTTCCCAAACCCATCTACCCCCCACCACTCCCCTAGCATTCAGTGTAGCGATATTCAAAGGCAGATGAGTAATTACTAGTGCAATGAATCTTCACTGAAATCATCTGTTAAACCCTCTCATTTACTTCATTAACCTGATCTTCATTGCCTTTGCTCCTGTGATCTCTATTTTCTGGAAAGCCAAAACAAAACAAAAATCTGGTAGCTATAATTAACTTCACCAAATGCATCTTCTTAAGGTGATCCAACGAGTGAGGAGGAAGTACCTGAACTTCACTAGATTCTGTGCTGGGCACTTTTCACTGATTTGCTCAAAAAACCCAAAGAGTTTAAACGTACATCTTCACTGCATCTGAAATGGACACCCATATTGAACTGTACACACAAAAGGGTTTGGCTACTAAAAACCCAAATAAAAAAGAAGGGTGTGGCCAAGTTCGGTTCTCCTCACAATGGCGGTTTGCATCCTAACTCGGTCTCTAGCAGGTGGGGGAGGGGCTCTGGGTGACCCTCCTCCTGGCCCCCGAGGGTTTCTTCCCACTGCGGAGGGGTGCAGCCACAGGTTGGTGGGTTCTGTTGCCCACCACAATCCCCCCTTTCTCTGAGGAGCACCTGTAATCCAGAATACTCCGGATACCTGATTAACAGCACTGCCTTACATCACTATTTAAATAAGTATCCACCCATGGATGATCTCTTACCTAGAGCAGATTGTTAGCTCTAAGAGGGCAGGGACTTGTTTTGCATAGATACTACCAAACCTCCATCCTCCATGCTATGCAAATAAAAGAAATATAATGGTTATCACCTAAATGTATCGAATAAACGAATGGGAAGATCTGAAGAACTCATGTTTTCTTAAAAATAATTTCATTTTTATTTTATTTATATTTATTTATTTGTTTATTTTGGCTGCACAACTTGTGGGATCTTAGTTCCCCGACCGGGGATCAAACCCACACCCTCGGCAGTGAAAGCGCAGCGTCCTAACCAGGGAATTCCCTCATGTTGCTTTTTTAAAGGCTAAAAGCATTGGGGGGGGGGGGTAGATTCCTACTCTTCTGATTTCAATGCTGCGTGGAATACATTCCACTAAGGCAGCAGGCGAGCCCATAGAATAGGCTACGGAAAACAAGATCTAGACCTCACAGCAAGTAAACCAAGGGATTCATTTGTTTACATGGGCCAGGAATCTTATTCTTGTTCTCCCCAACTCTTCCGCCTTAGTTGGTATTTTCTGTTTTCTTATTTCTCTTTAATGGTTTCGAATTATACTCAGCACCTCCCTGAGAAGAAACGCCCCCTGTGTAGATTTCTGTCCCCGTGGCTGGTATAGGTAGGGGTGTGGCCAAGCCGGCTGTTTTGCCAGCAGCTTGTTAACCTTGAAAATGAGAGCTGAAAAGGTACCATTTATAGTTGGACGATTGTGACTGGGTAAACGTATTTACCATAAACACAGAATCAGGAAAATGAAAACCCAGCAGTGTTCTAGTATGAAGGAAGAAAAAGCTAAGACAGGGGTATTTCATTCTAATCTTTTTTTCTTTTGCGGTACGCGGGCCTCTCAGGGTTGTGGCCTCTCCCGTTGCGGAGCACAGGCTCCGGACGCGCAGGCTCAGCGGCCACGGCTCACGGGCCCAGCCGCTCCGCGGCATGTGGGATCTTCCCGTACCGGGGCACGAACCCGTGTCCCCTGCATCGGCAGGCGGACTCTCAACCACTGAGCCACCAGGGAAGCCCCGTCCTAATATTCTTAAATATGTGTTCAAAGGCCAAATGCCCTAAACAAGCTTGTCGGGAGTTTCTGGAATTTAACATGGTGGTTAAGGTCTTAGTATTTCCCCACACCAGCCTGACGGGATCATTCCTTCCTCTCTTTTGTAAACTAATGAAAGCTATACAAATCCCTTATGCAGACAAAGCCTTTAGCAGATCTGGCAAATGAGACCTATTTTCATAAAAGAGCACTTGGCAAAGTAACTTCTACTTTGTACACATCTGTTTTACATCTGTTAGAATCGAAATTTCTTCAGAGGAGGGGCAATTTTATCCTAGCTCAAAATAAGCATTAATAAATATTACACTAAATTGCTAACATCATTGGCAAATGGTTTCGTTTAATTAATAAAACAGACTTTGAGATGAACCTCTGGTGAGGTCTTCTAGATAGTTTAAAAGTATTTTACAATGTCTCTCCCCCCTAGCTATTCTTAATATGTTTTGTGATTTTGAACAACAGAAAGTCATTTCAACATGTGGCCCATGTAGATTCTGAATTGTGAATTTTTAAAAGAATTATGCTGAATGGAATGATTTTTTTTGGAATGATTATTGGAATGATTTTTGGAATTTTTGGAATGATTATTGATGTTTATAATGTATCTCCCCCCACTTTTTTTTTTTTACTCCATGGTTGGTTTACATATTTGTCTGGGACAGAGTTCCTGCCTAACTCCCTTTGATTGCTACAGGCTGCGTTTATCATTTTGCTAATGTTTCCCAGTAGCACACGACCAGTGAACATTTTGAACTTGTATTTTTAAAGACTCTGAAGCCACAAGAATAGCCCACATCCCAAATAGGAGGTGCTCTATTGCTGGAAAGATCTTGCCATGTTCGTTTTTTTCCCTGCTTGCAAATATTTTATATTACTTTGCCAGAAGAAGAGCTGCCTGAGACTATTTCTAAAGTCTCCTGTAATGTGGGGTGCTTTATCAAGAAAGTTGACATTTTACAATTATAAGGTAAATAAACAGCTCAGCGCTAAACTAGAGGCACAACACTGCCATGAGCACATTGGAGTCCCGTATGCAGGCATCATTTTACATCAACCTGTTCTACTACCACAATCGATACAAGGTTTTTAACATAGTTATTGTTTCTGACCATTCTGACCACCTACTTCCCCATAAAACACATGGTACAGAGTGGATAAAAAATTCATAAATCCCCAAATCTCATATAACACGCTCATCTGATGCTGAGCTAAGTCTCCATGGATACCAAGGGAGCATCTTCAGTTCCAGGGAGGTCCCAGGGAGAGCAGACTCCCACCCCTGGGATCTGCAAGCCTGGCAAAAAGCAGAGAGGGTCCGTTGTTGATATTGTTCCTTAACCCACTAAGTCCCAGGCTGCCTTTGGTTTCTTCCACTGCCCCTAAGAAAAAATCTTCTGTAGAGGGACCAGGGGATGTGGACAGAGTGAGAGCTGGTTGGGATTTCTGAGACTCTTTGAACATTTTCTCCTCAAAACATCGTTGACTGTAATTCCAGTATCGGGGTGGACACAGTTTTCCTTTTTACAGCTGCATTTTTACGGACAGGGTTTCTCTAGGAGGAAGGATGCATATGTAGTCACTGAGAGAACCCTGGAGGTGGAAGATGAGCAGATCGTAAGTACAGACATGCAGCGCCGTAACGGCAAAGTCCCACCAATATGTCTCGGAGGATAAAAACTCTAAGAAATTAGCTATATACATTATGAGGATTAAGTCGCGGTTCCATACATTCCATAATTGTCATTGTTCATCAAGACAGAAAAATAAAAGCAAAGAAAGACAGAGTTCCTACCATTATTACCTCCTTCCAAGTGTTAAGCTCCCCAAATATATTTTTGACACTGTATCTTTGGGGGAAATTAATGCCGCTGAGCAGCTACCAACTAATTAGAACAATTTTGCAGATCTTAGCTGCCAAGAACCCAAAGGAACTATAAAATGTAACCTTGTTGCCTTATCCTTTTCCATTTAGCAGTAATTTTATGACACTAAAGACCTCTTTCTTCAGTAAAATTACATATCTGAGAAAACCAACTGTGATTCTTTTCAGATTCATCTTTTGCTCTATTGGATCAAGGACTTGCTTTAGTATCTCAAATTGTTAAAGCATTTTCTCTACAGAAAACAATTCCTTTTACCAGTAGGCGATTCTTATGCTCATAATGTAAATGAATGCCCCCATCACAGCCTGTAGGTCACACATCAGGTACACAATGTTTCATGAGCAAAGGAGCAATTATTATAACAACAAAAAGACAATGGCCTCTGCCACCTATAGCAATATAGTTGGCTGCTAGGATTAAACCTCCATCAAGATTACAAATAAGGCAGGACTGAAAAAAAAATGTACTTGTATTTTCTACGGAGTTTCTTTTGGCCTTGGGATCAATGTGACAGGGGCCAGTGGTCATCTTTATCACAGGCAGGGATAGACAGCGTGGGATCTATGAAGAAGGATCCAACCGAGGACCAATCACACAAAACCGCACTATTATGTCCAGTTGGGAAATTCACAAAAAGCTGAATCAACAAGAAAGACGTGAAGTTAGTTGGGTTGAAGAGAATGTTCCAACTCCAGTGCCCCTGAATGAAATTAACACCAGGGTAGATACAGACCACCTTTAAATGGACTGTAGGGATACGACAACACTTCAGATGTGTGAGTCGTCCAAGTTCTGTCCTGCTTGGGCGGGCATTCTGGGATAGAGGCACATGTTTTCGAACTCTGGTTTTAGAAAGAATCGCGTAGGAAGCCTGGTGAGAATGACAGTTCTCAGCTCACCCCTGGAAATTGTCATTTAGCAGATCTGGGGTGGGGCCTGGGGTCTGCATTGTAATTATTATAGCCCAGGTAAGGGATCAGACCACACTTGAGAAGCTTCAGTGTGTGGGAAGGAGCCTGGGCTTTGTAGAGGGACAAGAGCTCTCACGCCAGCCTGCCATCTACTCCACGTAAGACTTTTGATGAGGTTCCCAGACCGCTCTCCACTTCAGTTTCCTATATGTAAAGGAGTGATAGTAATTGTAAAGGTTAAATAAAATATGTAAAGGGAATACTCTGCAAGATACTTGGCACGTGGTATATGCTTAATAGTGTCTGAGTTCCCTCTGCCTCTTCCTCTGCCCCACAGATAATGAGAAAGAACGTTTTTCGAATGTTTTTAATGAACCAGAGGCTTTTCTAAGGCATTTTCATTACATCTGATCCCATGAGGTAGGTGTTCTTATTACTCCATTTTACGGGTGAGAAATAGAGACCAGAGAGGTTGAGCGACTGACCCACGGTTACCCAGGCAGCAGGTGTCAGGGCCAGCCTTGACGTAGCTCTACTGCTGAGACCTTACGTTATTTTCAGGGATATAAATTAGGGACGGGAAATTTCAAAGCCTCTCTCTGCTGTCTCATGAAGACCCACCCTTCACTTCCCAGCAGCTTTACCATCCGGCCATGTTCCTGATGCCTCGCCAGCTGAAGATGACACGCTCATCGTGGACACAGGCACCCACAATTGTGATTTAGCTGTCAAGTGTGTCGTTCTATTGTAGGGCACAGGTGCTGGGAATCACTTGTACCTCAAACTAGGAACTGGCTTATTTGTAGGGGTGCATTTCCTTTCCCCAGATATTAGACAGCCTTTAGGTCTATTAAAGAAACAAAAACCTATATAAATTTGGGGAGCTGTTCCCTTTCTGACGAGCTAAGTTGGAACCATGGTTTCATTTCCAGGAGGAATAAATTGAGTCATTTCCAGAAACTCCCATTACCTCTGCTGAGACGTGGTTAACTGCTGTGACACAAAGCTGCTGGTACGGAGTTGGATATATGTGCACACGTATGCCATCTAAACACAGAGATGTGTACGTGTGTGTAACCACTGTTTAGGCACTCTGCACGCTACATCTGATATGCAGATACGAACGTGTGTATACGCGTGTGAGTGTGTGTAGAGGTAGGTGCAGGCGTGTTCTTGGCATACATACGTGCCTACACGCGCATGTGTCTACATATGACACGTGTGCGTCCACGCATACGAGTGCTTATTTATTCCACTGTACACATTTTCTTCATCTCCGTAACAGAGAAGATGTGCCTCTGAATCCGTTGTGTTCCTGCTTCAACTTTGACTTCCAGATCCAATTTTCTAATTAACTCCCCATTTAAATAACAGTTGTGGTATATTATGGTATTATTTTTTCCTGAAGAACTTCATTCCACTGTTCCTGTTGCACAGCAGGAGTTTAAGGGCAGCCAATACTTTCTTGTGCTGACAGCTCTGATAAAGGCATAAGTATTTAGATAAATGAATGATTGGTTTGACAAAAAAAGAAATTCGATGGCATTGAGTCTATAAATCTACGAATCATTCCTCTCTGCTGGGAACAATAGCTACCAGTGAGAGTTTTAACTGTGTACGTGGTTGCTTAAGAGACACACACAGCTGCCCTGCGCGTGACTTTACCCATAGGTATTATTTTAATGAGACCTAATAGGACAGCTCGAAACAGTGATTGTCCCTGAGAAATCACTGCGTATGAAGAGTTTTTGCCCAGAGACTGTCCCTAAATTGGGGGTTGTAGAGCTGTGGTGACTGCAGAGCACATGCCTTGTCTTGGCGCTGCCCCAACTCAGGTCCAGCCAATTCCCGCCATCAGAGAATAAGGCCCAGAATGGCTGTTCCTTCCAACGTTTTCAAGTTGGAAATTCAGATCTGTATGGAAAACTCTGCCATATTTAAATGTTGGCTACTCACTGAACATTATCAGAGATCCTCAGGGCTAAACCCAGCCCATCTGCAGGGAGAAGGAGTCATGTGTGACATCGCTTTGCCCTCTCTGCCTAGAAAAATTTCCGGGAATCCCTGGAGATCTACTTCCTTGTGGATTGAGATGATGAACGAAGGCCCTGAGGATTGGTGGTGGTGGTGTGTATGTGGGCATGCATGCATATGGTGTGAGCACACGTGCACATATGTGTGTATAGGTATGTGTGCATATGAGCGCGCAGGGAACCTAACTTGATTCTCACCCTGGCATCCTGGTGCGTGCTCCACAGAAAGCCTCTGGAGCAAGGCGGAGGAACAGGTCCCCACCATCCTGGCATGCTGACTTATCCAGATCTAACTGATCACCACACCTGTGTCCTGGATGGAGCCGGCCGGGAGAGTTCGGCTCAACCACTTAACCACAATATATTTTCTTTTCTTCAGAAGTTTCCCTGCAAATTTTTCCCCCAAATGGAGGAAGTGCGGTAACGACCACCCCCGCTGAAGCCGATGAGTTAGCTACTTCTGTATTTTAAAAGATCTCCTACTGGACTTTCTTGGCAGGGGTTGTGGGACACATGTGCTGAAAACTTGGAGGCTTATATCAAAGGATACTTCCAATATATATTTTTTAATTTTTTTTTATACAGCAGGTTCTTATTAGTTATCCATTTTATACATATTAGTGTATATGTGTCAATCCCAATCTATACTCATGCTTCTCTTCATGATCGAATGCCTCTTTTGCCTTTTACTTTGAATATTTTTGCTCTGAGTCGTTCCCTGAGGTTTGACTTATGAACACAAAAAGAACATCAAGACTTGGCAAATCCGAAATTACTGGTTTATCCACAGGTCATTCGTCTGTTGGTCCACAGGTCATTCATCTGTTGGTCTGTATGCTCAAAGCACTCTCTAAGATTAGTGGGAGGGCTGCTGTCTGTTGAATATAACCAATACAGAGCCATGCATAGAAAGACATAATTATGGCTTTCTAGGAACTGACACTAATCGGTTGTTGATTGATTGATGGGCTGCCTAGTGATTATGCTGGTAACTTGAGAGGTTTCTCTGTAAATGGTATTATAAGGACAGTCATTATTTTATATGAGATCATGGTAATAAAGGTTGCCGTTTATAACTCAGTTGTCCTCAAGTGATCAATTAGTGGAAAAGATAAATAACTAAAAGCGAGCATGCAGTTCTGGCTCAGGAAGTAAAGTAATTCTGGTAATTGAAAAAGAACAAGGTCACGTTAGCTTTCATCTCCACGGGCAAATGATTAAGGATACAACCTAGAGCTATCGGGCCTTGGAATCTATCTGAGAAAGGTTTATAGATATTTTTATCAAGACACTTCCATGGAGCTAATAGGTACTTGTGATGTGTCCATCCAATGTGTGTTCTCATGCAGAGATGGTGTGCAAGGTGGGGAGAGAGGTAACATTTATGATTGATTGAGTGCCAGGCTCTGAGTCGGTCTACACATTGATTCATTTCATGCTTGCAATAAACCTGCAAGGTCGATTTTATTTGGACAATTTTTTTTTTGGGCCACTCCATGTGGCATGTGGTATCTTAGTTCCCCAACCAGCAGAAGTGGAATCTTAACCACTGGACTGCCAGGGAAGTCCCTGGACAATTTTAAAGTTGCGGAAATTGAGGCCCAGGGATGTTATTCATTGAGCACAGCTACTCCGTCAGTGGCCAGCCAGGATTTGAGCCCAGATCTGCCCAATGCCAAAGACAACCTGGTTTCCCCAAGTCTAGATTTCCTCTCAGGAGGGTCATCTTCACTCATCACGGGTTAATATAAAGTAGGACGAGGAGTGCCGATGGTGTAAAACAAAAAGTGAAGAGCTTCATTTGAGCTGCAGTGGCTTCTGGGCACTTGGTTTGGTGACGTTCCCAGGGCATTTGCAGAAATGGATGTACAGTCAGGCAGTAGAAACTTTCCCCATCATATCTCCCTTTGCTGCAATTTCTGTCACTTCGTCTCTCTATGCTGCTTTTAATCCCTCATTTGGGCTGATAATGATAAATAATATCAATATCAATAGTGATAAATAATATAAATAATGATAATGATTATCAATAATGATAAATAATATCAATAATGATAAATAATAAATCATCAACCCATTTCAATATCAATAATGATAAATAATAAATCATCAACCCATTTCTACAAGGCATTAGTCTCCCTCCTTCCTTGTGATGGGGGACCAGTTCAGCATTTGTGCTCCTGTCACAAGGGGCAAGGGTCACAGTGTTGTCCCAGAGGAACTGGCTACAGGCAGGCCCGTCTGCTGGTGCCTTGGTCCAGCTTGAGTGTCCTGGGGAGAATATATACCTATTCTTTTCATTAGCAGACCAAACACAGATACATATTGGAACACAGTCTCTTCTACTTCGAACTACTGCTATTGTTGGTTTCCTTTAAAATTCAGCCGATTCATTCATTTATTCTACTAATGTTACTGAGTCTAACTGTAGCCATAACCTGTGCTGTGCTTCAGAACATCAAAGCCACAGTCCAAACCCTTTAAGGACCTACAAGTTCAGTGGGGCGACAGATGCTTTCTCAGGAAATAATAAGAGAGAGAACTGTTTGAAAGGAGATAATTCTAGAAGGATCACCAGTTCTGCTCACAGTAGCAGAGAAGGCATCTCAGAGAATACCACAGAGGAGATGTGCCTGAAGGATGTGAAAGACTTGGCAGAAGAAGGGAGAAGAGTTGGGGGCTGTGTCTGGAACCACTAGTGGTTTAGAAATGCCTCCCTACAAAGCTTGCCAGCTGGGCGTGGCGAAAAATCATGGAGAGAGATGCAGAGGCCAAACGCTTAATGATTTGTTTAGATTAGCCAGCTTGAGATTTTAACCCATAGGGGATACAAATGCTTTGAGCAAAACAGCAACAGGACTTCTACAGATGATTATCTAGGCAGCAGGATGAGGACAGACTGGAGGATGGTAAGACTAGAAACAGGGAGAGTGAAATGGCGGCCATGGCAAAAACCAAGGTCAGGGCTTCCCTGGTGGTGCAGTGGTTGAGAATCTGCCTGCCAATGCAGGGGACACGGGTTCGAGCCCTGGTCTGGGAAGATCCCACATGCCGCGGAGCAACTGGGCCCGTGAGCCACAATGACTGAGCCTGCGCTCCGCAACAAGAAAGGCCGCGACAGTGAGAGGCCCGCGCGGCGCGATGAAGGGTGGCCCCCGCTCGCCGCAACGAGAGAAAGCCCTTGCACAGAAACGAAGACCCAACACAGCCCAAAAAACAACAACAAAAACAAAAAAAAACCAAGGTCAGAGGTGCTAAGGTCTTGTATTATAGCCATGCAGAGGGAAATGGCACATGGAGAAAGATTTAAAAGGCAGAATGAACACGGGTTGGTGATTATTTGACTATGAAAGGCAATAGAGTGAAAAGAATAGAGATAACTCCAAGTTTGTTAGCTTGAACACTGGAGAATGACGTCACTATAAAAACTAAGTCACTAATTTATCAAATAAACCTATGAACTGATATATCGAAAATATAACGCAAATGTAGCATGCAAAAAGGAAATGCTCCTACAAGTTTGGTACCAAACATTTTCTGAAGCCAAGTATGCCATGCGAGGCCATAGTTCTTCACCATAGTAAAAAGACATTTTGGGGGAGGGATGTTAATGCAAAGTGTGTGTTAAATAAGTAGATTAATTCTTCAGTGGCATGTAAGTGGACTCTTTTTGTTTTTCCTTATTTTTAAACTTAATTTTTAAATCAAATTAATTTTTTTCCATTTTTTATTTCACAGCAAGAACATAGTTTAACAACAAATGCTATTGTATCTTTCAATATGGGGATTTTCACTGTGCTTTATTTTTTATTTACTTTTATTTATTTTTATTTTTTTTTGCGGTACGCGGGCCTCTCACTGTTGTGGCCTCTCCCGTTGCGGAGCACAGGCTCCAGACACGCAGGCTCAGCGGTCATGGCTCACGGGCACAGCTGCTCCGCGGCACGTGGGATCTTCCCGGACCGGGGCACGAACCTGTGTCCCCTGCATCGGCAGGCGGACTCTCAACCACTGCGCCACCAGGGAAGCCCTGTGCTCTATTTTTTAATTTCCAAGAGCTCTTTCTCATTCTCAGAAAATTGCTATCATCTGTTTCTTTTCCACGGATGCAATATTATCACGTTTCCGTCAGAATACAAACGGTAGTTTATAGAATTCTGTGATCTGAATTATCTTGTTTCCTTGGAGTTTACTTTTATCTGTTATGTTCTTTCTTTCTCTTAGATTTCGTGGCTTCTTGCAGTTCTCTAGCCATCTTTGCCCTCCATTCATATTTGCAATGAGACATTATGATTAAGCGTGCGTGCCTACGGTTGGCTTGCGAACTAGGGAAGGGACCTCACCTCAGTAAGGGCCTGAGGCAACTACAGGTGGCTCAGGATGGGGGAGCTAAACGCTCTTTACATAGTCTTTCACCTGAACTTCTGAGCACCACCGCGTGCTACAGCCTTCCTACGTATCTGGTGCCCTATACTCTGAGCTAGCTGCAAAACTGCTAGCTTCTCATTGGCTCCAAACTAAGAAGGCACTCAGATTTCGGCTTTCCCCACTTCACTACAAATCTGATCTGTAAATGAACTTCCACTCGTTTGTCTTCCAAAATTTGTCGACATATTGTCTGCGGTAATCTTTTCTCTATTCTTAGTGTCCATGTAGGTTTATACCTTTCATGAACCCTTTGGTGGGGCTTTGTGGGGTAGCAGAGATAAACCTGTGGGCTCAATCTGCCATGTACAGCCAGAATCTTGAGCTGGTTCTAGATGATTCGTTTACCAAGAAGGCCAGTCCTGATGCCCTTGATTTAAAAATCATTCTCATATGGGCATGCTTTGATTCAATTTCTGACTCTGTACTATTCACTTGGAACAAGTGAGCTTTTCTGGCATTTCTTTATAGGGAACCAGTTTAAACTCGTGGTGGAATACTGGAAAGACAATTGGGCTGGGGCAAGAACTTGATTTAGCCCCTCTGCTTCAGTTTTTCCTTTTGGGATAGATGTTACTGTTTGTTTCTACTGTGCAGGAATGTTAGGAAGACAGAACAAGATGATATAGGTGAAGTACGCTTTGAGATCTCAGGAAGAATGATCAATGAATTTAAGGTATGTCTTTCTGCCAGAAGAGAGCAAGCCTCAAATCCTTGAAAGACGACATTAAGATTTCTTATTCCTGCTGCTTTAATGATGGCTGGACATGAATTATTAAATGTTCTTTACACAACATGTTTCTGCATCATAATTTCAGAGTTGTTAAGAAAGAGAGAAATTCGCTTTTTAGTATTCAACTTGTTAAACAGTTCAACTAAATCCTTAATAAAGTATCCGGAGCCTAAATTTTTTAGTGACGTGTAAAACAGAGCTAAGTTCTAAAATATTTAGATGAACTGGAGCTATTCTTAGATGATTACTAATTTCCTTTAAAACGATGGGACAGATACATGAATGGATTCACATACCATGTAGGCTACCCCGGAAATGGAGTCCAGTGAGAGGGGTTTTCTTCCTGAATTTCAGAGCAACAACTCTGAATGTGGTACTTGTGTCTCAATACCCTCATCTGTAAAATGGAGATCGTGTCTATTCCAAATGATGTCTTTTTAAAAAAAATACTAATTCCCTGAGAAGAGAAAATGAGACAACAAATGTGGTATTTACTGTAAAAAAAAAAAAAAAGCATTATAAACATGCAAAAAAAAATCCTATGTGTAGATTTGGGACTAAATATCAAACTGTGTATTCACTTCCATATGAATACATAAACACAGACACATAAGCACCTATACATCACTATCTACTGAAGAAATACAATTTTTTTTCTAAGTATTGCTTGCTAATTGTCTAGGTTCAATATTAAAACAGAATAAAAGAGAGTTGCTCTGCATAATCTTTTGGTTTACATGACACATTTCTTCCTTGATGGCATCAATAATAACCATTACTGTTAAAATCAACATTAAAGGCTGTATATGTGTGTGTGTGTGTGTGTGTGTGTGTGTGTGTGTATTTGGATTTCAGATGTATTTTATTTTGTGTCATTTGAAAAATACTGGTCAGGACTCGCTAGATTCATTCAATGACCCACAGTTTGAAAAACAACCGATCTAGGGCATGTTATCTTACCTTTGGAATCTATTGGCTTATCTATAAAATGCGGATGACAATCTCATGAGGTTATTAATGTGGTCAGATAAGACACTATGTAGAGTACATATATGGTGCTGAGCACAAAGTTTGCACTCAATGAATGGTAACTGTTATTAATACTGTTTTTAAGAACAAAGAAAATGAATAGGTCTGCGTCTGGGCATAGCCAGCATCTAGGCAGCCCAGGTAAGTACTGCTTAAGAGCCTTCTGGGAGTAGGAGGCTGTGATAGTCTGAGTACAGGGTCCACTGCACATGGGAACCCTAGGAGGACTCCGGGCTAGAGTTGTGCTGTTCCTCCAGCCAGCTACACCCTCTTGTCTTCTTTCCCATTCACTTTAGTTGAAGATGTACATAAAATCTGATCTGTAAGATAAGAGACTGGGCAGATGCTGCAGTCTCATAGCGACCCTCTAGAGTCTCAGAGGACACGGCAGTGGGGAGAGAGCCGAGGACACAGCTCCTTGCTAGGGTGGCTTCGTGGTGCTGGAAGGCGAGGGGTATCAGGAAGGACTTTAAGTGAGGATGCAAGGTCTTAAGTGACCTTTCCTGTTGAGACTTGGAAGGACACCAAGAGAGGGAGTGTAATTATGGAACTGGAAAGGATCTTAGAAATCAACTGCTGGTACAAGTGTCTCATTCGATAACTGATGAAATGAAAGTACAGAGAGGGTGAGTGACTTGCCCAAGGTCACACAGCTAACTGCAGACCAAATCACACCTAAGGCATCACTTTCTGTTTCTGGCTAGTGGTGTTTCCAGTACACCATCTTACCTCATGTAGCTCCAGTGATGTTCTGATAGTTACACTTTTTTTTTTTATTCTGAACCACTGAATTTCATTTCTGAAATATTTTGACTTATGGAACCCTGACTGTGAATTTTCAGAGCCAATTTTTATGTCAGCCAAAGGACATTTTCAGCTGTTCCCTGCTATCTTAATCTCTGAATGATGGACCTTCCTCCGCCTCTTCACCCCACGTGCTTTAGAATGGATGCTGTTCCAACACTGAAAAAGGGCTGACCTGCCAGTTATGTTTCTTGCCCTCAGCTGCCACCTCCCTGCTGAGATCCACGCTCAGGGTGTCAATATGTGGTAAAATGCAGGTCTGCTCAACAGCCCTTTCCCTAGCCCACTTTTGGAATGCTTACCAAAAGCGAGACAGCACTGGGAAGAAGCAGTCAGACTGGAGATGGTGCTATCGGTGCGTAACTCAGGACATGTGAGACAATCTCCCACAATGGATGGATTTTGTCTGCTTGGCTGGGCCACTTCATTTCAGGAGGACAAGTTTCTTCTGAGTGGACGGCGTGGTGTCATGCCCAGGCTGAGCGCTCCCAGTGGCAATATATCCATGGTCTAAATGAAGAGCTCTCTCACAGGCAGTCCGTGGATCTGCAGATCCTCAACACTCCCCTGTCAAAGGCACCAGACACACAGGCCAGGGAAACCCTGGGAGTCTGGCCCGAGTGAGCTTTCTGAGGTTGGTGAGTGCTTTTAATTGAGGAGGAATGTTACCGCAAAAAAATCCAGTGGCTTGTGGATGGACCGGTTGCCATCTGGGACAGCTGACGGTGAAGGCAAGTGCTTCTCACAAAGATCTCTGCTCTTCAGAACAGCTGTTCCTCTCCTGAAGCCATCATCGGGCTGGTGAGCTGGAAGGCTCAGAAACAAGGCGGGTCTGTGACTGCAAGGACCTGGCACATTACGAGCTATGGAACAGTATCGCCATCTGCAAATGCTTCATTTTGTATGGAAGTAATTCACCGTGGCTGAAATATGTCCCGAAGGACGAACGACGGTGGGATCTAAAATCTTAACGGGTTGGCCGATTCTGCTGTCTGCCACAATGGAAGGGGCTCACAGATCAAAGCAATAATCTTTGCAGGGCTAATGTGAATCTTATGGGCACCAAGGGAGATCGTTCTTGTTGCTAGTTCCATCCAGCATATTAACCCAAAGGGCAGCTACTTTGCCAGTTCAGGCTTTGACGCAAGTCAAAAAAGCAGATGTGGCTACTCACTCTTGTCCTTTCTTATATACGCTGGGATGCTTTCTGTAGAGGTGTTGATTGCTGGATGCACCGGTATATTTTGCAGTCACGTTAAAACCCGGAGACTGCTGCTTTGCAAATGTAAAGGAACATTTGGAACAGAAATGGGATGTTCATGCCAACCCTCCCTTTTTCCCTCAGTTGCTTTGACCCAGAGGTTCAAACTCAGGTTCCCTGGAAAAGCGCTGAATACACACACACACTCTCTCTCGTGTTCATATTCAGCTTGCGACTGGAGCAAGCCTAGTGGCATGTAAAACCTTTGAATATAGATACGCTGAATGCTTCCTCAGTGGCTCCCTAACTAATAAACACAGAACGTAAAAAAGAAAAGAACGGATGTCGTTTCTGGCCTAATTTTAAGAGACTGTGTTTTTAGGAATGAAGACTCGCCAGAGATGTTCCTACTGAGTTCCCCAGAGAAGAGAAAGCGGGTCACTCCAGAAACTGCCATACCCAAGTCTCTGAATGAACTCTTTGGAAGTTTTTTCCGTAATTAGTGTCTAGTCTGTGTCCCTGGAGAGCTCTGGGTGACCGCAGTGATAGCAGTGAATGACTTTTTGCTGAAAATGACTTTTCCTTTTTTTTTTTTGTGCTGGGCTGCAGTTTCAGCTGTGCTTTAACAATTACTTTTGTCTCGTGAGTGCATTTTGAAGAGTGCGAGCATATATATATATTTTTTCTTTTCCAAAAAGGTTGACTTGTCTCTAGGGTCTCTGAAAAGGGACCGTAGTTTAGTCGCCATTATCAGCTAGGAAGGTGTCCTCTGGTGAAGCCCATCAAGACATTCATGAACGAATTCTTTTGCATTCATGGGACTCTTCCTGCCTCAGTTTCTACTGAAGAGCTATGGGCAGCAAAGAAGTATGAGATGGCCTCTCCCATCTCCCCCCAACCCTGTGCCCGACACCCCACTGATGGGTAGAGCGGATGTGAAGGGTAACTGTTCTATGATTCTGGACCCCATCACCCAGTTAATGACAATAACAAGGGGAGAGAGGGAGAGGAAGGTGGGGAAACTGGAAAGGAGCTTGTCTGTGGGGAGAGGATTGTCACGCTGAATCCCATTCCTCTAGAAGAAGGGGTGGGGAAGGGCTATCTCCCAGACCCCAGCCCAGCGAGGGGTTCCTGCAAGGGAAACCCCTCTCCCTCCATCACCAAGGAGATTCTGAACTACGCCTCCTGCAGGTGGGACTCAGAGAGAGCAGACTCAGGCCTTAGAAAAGATAACGCAGGCTGTGGACTCAGGTCTCCTGCCCGCCTGGAGTCTGAAGAGAGGAGGCCGATGGCCTGCGTGGGGTCAGAGGCTGGAAACGGCTGCTGTACCGGAGACGGGTGTCAGGGCAGGTGACGTGTGAGGGTCCCAGAGGTGGCCACGTGGAGAGCAAGCAGTACCGGGCTCAACTTGGGCCCTATCCAAAAAGACCTCCCGGAGCGGTGAGAGCACCTCGGCAGATAGCACGAAGGCTGCAGGAGGCCTCGTGGGTAAGCAAGGGAGGCCCATCTGTCCTGAGTGATGGGGATTACAAGAGAAGGGCTCTGCAGAGAAAAAAAAAATCCTTTTGTCGGTGTCTGGAACCTAAAGGGACCCTTGGGACTGTCCGTTACCTAAGAGTGAGCAGAAAAGTCCTGCTGGAATTGTCATCCCCAGGCAGGGGGCTGTCACACCCGCGCCAGACGGTTCAGACAGAGCAGCAAAAAGCAAGATGCATTTTACACACATCACAAATCTTGCTGGCTCAACACATTAAATACACGATACTCCCCGCAAGGTTCAGAGTGGATAGGAAGTTTCCCAGAGGAAACCTACACCACGTTTCAATTCAACTGGCCGAGTTTGAGCCTATTAGCCTACATAACAATTCACGGGTACTGCTTCCTTCTGTGACGTCTGAAGACCGGGTCTCCTGGCCAAACACATGATACCATGTGCTCCTCAGACGTATTGGGGCAGATCTGGGAGGCCTTGACTCTGCCCATCTCCTCCCTTTCTAGCTTCTAGTTCCCTCTACCCTCCACCCCATGGGCTGACTGCTGGTTCCTTCCAGTTTGAGGTGGAAGGAGCGGCAAGGGGGTAACAATCTGGACACAGCACTAGAGGACTTGTGTGGTGACTCAATAAAGGAAACGGACGGTGGGGTCAGTGACTTTCCTTGGAAGACAAAGGGAAGGTTTCAGACCCTCTTGAGAAGGTGCGGAGTGGCGTGGGATGTTTTAGGTAAGGAGTGATAGAGTCTTCTCCTTTTGTGTCTTTCTCTAGCTCCTGTCTGGAGTTTCCAAACACACCAGGCTGTTTGTTCAGCTGTGTTTTCCTTTGGTCCTAAGAAACTTCTTTCCCTGCTGAAGCCAATCCAACCAGCGGCAGCCTGGGCTTGGGGAGTCAGCAGGCAGAGTACGGTTTTGGTGCAACTGGGTGGGCAGATGAAGCTGGGTGAGTGACATCAGGGCATGCATACAAATGACCCCTTGCACCAACGTGGAGGAGAAACACTGTGATTTGGGGCTGCCGTGTGAGGTTATAAGAGCTGAAATGTCAGAAACGTTAAAGGTATGCATACAAGAACGTCTTTCTCCCAAATGTCAGACTGCCTACCAGTTTGCATTTCCTTTCCTTTGTAAACGTTTTTCTTTTCTTGGGAGCTGAAGATGATCCTTTAATGCCAGATTTTTCCATCTTTACTCTAAGGGCAATCTGTTCTATGCTGTTCCCCCTTGAGTGCTGAAATGACTTTTACGCACATTTGATCGACTATACAGCAAGACTGTTTGCCAGGAAAGGAAGAACGGAGGTAAGGGGTGAGAATGCAAGCTGAAACTAAACACATTTTTGGCCTTTCAGAGATTTAGAAAAATGGAGGAAAAATATGAAATGAGAACTGTGTGCGTTTTCTCCCCTTTTGCATCTTCTGAGCGTAGCTATGCATGGCATCGTAGAGCCAGCTAGCTGCTCCTTCGAATTCCAACTCCACCTGTCACTAGCTTATGACCTCAGGTCAGTTACTTTTAATCTCTCAGTGCTGCTGTTTCTGCATCAGGAAAATGAAGTTAAAAATAACATTTACCTCATAGGGTTGTCGTGAGCTAATACATGTAAATAACATAAAAGGGTACCTGGTACAGAGTTGGTGTTATGTATTTGTTACCTACTATTGCTTCTTCATTTTCTAGTAATTTCCTGGATCTGCAGCGATGTGAGGTAGGAAAGGATAAGGTAGAAAAACGTCAGGTCCAACCTCCAGTGGGTTATTTGTGATTTGTTGCAATATCGTATCCCAACTATACTTCTTTCACCATCTGCGTTTTTCTCTATAGCATTAGAGAAATGGCTACAATAACATTGATAAGAACTTGAATCTTTTCGCTCATTTATTCATGCATCCGTGTTTGTTCATTTATTAATTATTTATTTGAGTTAGGGCACTAGGCAATGTACAAACCTGTACAGAGGAAAGAATTTTCCCCTTAAGTAATCTACAGCCATTTAGTTAGTGGTATAAACCATTAACATCTAATCAGAATGACTGTGCTTGGAATATTCTGTGAAATCCCAATAAATAAAACTAATCAGAAATAAAATATCATATGATATCACTTTTATGTGGAATCTAGAAAAAACGACACAAATGAACTTATTTACAAAACAGAAACAGACTCACAGACATAGAAAACAAACTTATGGTCACAGAGGGGAAGGGGGGGAGGGATAAACTGGGAACTGGGGATTAACATATACACACTACTATATATAAAACAGACAAACAACGAGGACCTACTATAAAGCACAGGGAACTATATTCAATACCTTGTAATAACCTATAATGGAAGAGAATCTGAAGAATACATATATGTATGTATATATGTTTACACATATATATATATATAACTGAATCACTTTGCCGTACACCTGAGACATTGTAAATCAACTATACTTCATTAAAAATGAAATAAATGGTCTAGGAAGAGTATTTTGTGAGAAAAATTCAGTTTCTGTACTAAGAGACTGATGTCTTTAGCCATACTCATATATAGTTTCAGTCTTCAAACTATAGATGTGGTCTCACACCTCGTCTCTTCATCTTTACCAAGACCTTCCTTTGAAATTACCTGGCATTTTTCCTTCTGTTGTGAACAGAAGCTCCCTGATGAAGCTTAGATCAAACACTTTTATCTCAAGTCATTCCGTAAACATCTGCTAAATGCCTGCTATGAACCTAAACACTCTGAGTCTATTTTAGCCAAAACTGTCTGGGATTATGAATTATATGGATACAGACTTTAATTTCCTATTTCAGTTTTGGTTGTGTTTTAACCCATAAACTATGCCTTTTCATTTGTCACCTGGGCTTTACTAAGATGGATGAAGTACATAGCCACTTTTCAAAATAAGGAATCTAACAGAAAATCAAACAATCATTTCACTGCAAGAAATAAAGTAGGATCCATTTTTGATTTGGTTCTTTTTATGGGCTCAAAAAAGGCTCATGCCTTAAATGTTTTTGAACTGCTAGCAAAATTTTATGAGGCCTTCCAATATACTTCACTTAGACCACTAATGGTGATATGCCTGATGGTAACTGGTCACAATTTTCATATGGTGAAAATCAAAAGTTTATCATGGTAACGATTAAATGACCTTTAAGAGTTTTTTTTTTTTTAAGGTTCTTATATCCCTAAATTACTAGGATTCTAAATCTATGTTCTCCAATATGGTAGCCACTGGCCACATGTGCTTCTGAGTACTTGAAATGGGGCTAGTCTAAACTGAGATGTGATCTAACAATAAAATACACACCAGGTTTTGAAGAGTTACTATAAAAAAAAGAATAAAATATTTTGGATATATTGGGTTAAATAAAAATATTATTGGGCTTCCCTGGTGGCGCAGTGGTTGAGAGTCCGCCTGCCGATGCAGGGGACACGGGTTCGTGCCCCGGTCTGGGAAGATCCCACATGCCACGGAGCGGCTAGGCCCGTGAGCCATGGCCGCTGAGCCTGCGCATCCAGAGCCTGTGCTCTGCAAAGGGAGAGGCCACAACGGTGAGAGGCCCGCGTACCGCAAAAAAAAAAAAAATCATTAAAATGAACTTTACCAACCTATTATTTTTATGTTACTGTGGCTATTGAGAATTTAAAATTACTTTTGTGGCTTGCATTATATTAATACTAGACAGTACCACTCTAGACCTTCAAAACAAAATCTCTCTTTAAGGACTTTTTAATGTTTATGGCCAATGTTTCAATACTGAGGTCCTTATGCCTCTAAAAGTCAAGTTAAAACTCATACCTACCAAAAACTAATAAACCCTACATGGGTGGATATTTACCGCCAAGTTCCTCTCGAAATTATTCTCTGTCGAGGTCCTGTGAAAGTTCTATGGTTACAATACTGAATGTTCATTCCCATGGTTATTGTCTCAACTATATCAAAAGATTATCAGCAAAGGAGGCAAGAATACACAATGGAGAAAAGACAGCCTCTTCAATAAGTGGTGCTGGGAAAACTGGACAGCTACATGTAAAAGAATGAAATTAGTACACTCCCTAACGCCATACACAAAAATAAACTCAAATGGATTAGAGACCTAAATGTAAGGCCAGACGCTATAAAACTCTTAGAGGAAAACACAGGCAGAACACTCTGTGACATAAATCACAGCAAGATCCTTTTTGACCCACCTCCTAGAGAAATGGAAATAAAAACAAAAATAAACAAATGGGACCTAATGAAACTTAAAAGCTTTTGCACAGCAAAGGAAACCATAAACAAGATGAAAAGACAACCCTCAGAATGGGAAAAAATACTTGCAAATGAAGCAACTGACAAAGGATTAATCTCCAAAATTTACAAGCAGCTCATGCAGCTCAATATCAAAAAGCAACCCACCCAATCCAAAAATGGGCAGAAGACCTAAACAGACATTTCTCCAAAGAAGACATACAGATTGCCAACAAACACATGAAACGATGCTCAACATCAGTAATCATTAGAGAAATGCAAATCAAAACTACAATGAGGTATCACCTCACAACAGTCAGAACGGCCATCATCAAAAAATCTACAAACAATAAATGCTGGAGAGGGTGTGGAGAAAAGGGAACCCTCTTGCACTGTTGTGGGAATATAAATTGATACAGCCACTATGGAGAACAATATGGAGGTTCCTTAAAAAACTAAAATTAGAACTACCATACGACCCAGCAATCCCACTACTGGGCATATACGCTGAGGAAACCATAATTCAAAAAGAGTCATGTACCAAAATGTTCATTGCAGCTCTATTTACAGTAGCCAGGACATGGAAGCAACCTAAGTGTCCATCGACAGATGAATGGATAAAAAAGATGTGGCACATATATACAATGGAATATTACTCAGCCATAAAAAGAAACGAAATTGAGTTATTTGTAGTGAGGTGGATGGACCTAGAGTCTGTCATACAGAGTGAAGTAAGTCAGAAAGAGAAAAACAAATACCGTATGCTAACACATATATATGGAATCTAAAAAAAAAAAAGAAAAAACGGTTCTGAAGAACCCAGGGGCAGGACAGGAATAAAGACGCAGATGTAGAGAATGGACTTGAGGACATGGGGAGGGGGAAGGGTAAGCTGGGATGGAGTGAGAGAGTAACACTGACATATGTACACTACCAAATGTAAAATAGCTAGTGAGAAGCAGCCCATAGCACAGGGAGATCAGCTCAGTGCTCTGTGACCACCTAGAGGGGTGCGATAGGGAGGGTGGGAGGGAGACGCAAGAGGGAGGGGATATGGGGACATATGTATACATAAAGCTGATTCATTTTGTTATAAAGCAGAAAGTACCACACCATTGTAAAGCAATTATACACCAATAAAAATGTTAAAAAAAAGATTATCAGCAAATACACCAAAATGTTAAGAGTGATTATTTCTGGGTAGTGGGGTACTGTGTGATTTTTGCATTCTTTTTTTATTCTCTCCTTTATTTCTGAGTCTTTCAATGACGAGGACTGTTATGTTTCTTCATCAGAAAAATGCGCCTTTAAATTTCAGTGTGAATGATTTTCTGAACTGCATAAACATCACGAATATGTAAAAAAGAGACCAACTTAAAAGGGAATATCCCAACATGCTTTCATCTGCTCTGCTCCATTTCCAAATTTTCTATAGTGAATAGGTTACTTCCATCAAGGGAAACAACACACCTCCTTTAAAACCTGAAATATTCATCCACCTGTTTAACCGTAAACCTAAGTTAATTTGCATGCTGATGTTTTTAGAACTCCTTTTATCTCTGCTGTATTAGACAGCAGAGTAAATACTTTAGGTTTGAGCTTCAACCGTATGCTAACATAGCTACTTTAATATTTTTATAACTACCCTCAAACAGAACAGCATTTAGCTTGAGTCTATGCAGGAGATGCGGAAGAAACCCTAAAGATATTTTAATGCCTCGCTATGCGTAGGGGTTTAGGTTGTACTGCAAGGATGTCCATCTAAAGGGGTTCCACTTGCATCTGAGTCCTGCAGCAACGGGTTTGGGGGAGAACCCTCCTGCATGCTGTCCAGACCAGCTCAGAATGCCGCCTGCACACTCGGGAGGGCTCAAGCCTGTGTACACACACACACACACACACGCACATGAGTGAGTGGGCTGTGCCCTATCCAGTGGGCAGTGGCTCTTCTCACCTGCCTTCCACTTTCAGAGGCCAGCACCACCACCTGGCCTGGTTTTTGGGTACCATGGGGGGTGTGCAGTGCTGTGGCATTGGCGTGTGTAGGTGGGTGACACACACAGCTAGCACTGTCGTCTGCCCTGCTGGCTCTGGAGCAAGCTGGGCTTCTCAAGGCCCATCAGATATGATTGTTTAGCCCAGCAACGTTCTATTCATTTAATTTTTCTTTCTTCTTGAGGAAAAGGGCCTTTTTCCAATTCCCGCGAGGCAACAGCCTTTTGGAATACGGCGCTGGCGTGTGGCACAGAACTTACTGTTGGTGGTGAAGATGATTTCTCCCTCCTGCGGGGTGGGATCTGTATCCTGGACCACCTGCAAGGCTCCCACGGTCCGGACAGCAGGGTCCAAAGTGACTGAGCTTTCATTTACGGTTGTGTCGCTTGCGCCGGTGATCTGGTTGGTTGACGGACCTCCCAGAGATCCCTCGAAGTCAGTGGGCAAGTCGTCCATGCAGTCGGCATTGGGCTGACAGGAGCAGAAAAGGACCTATCTTAGTGTACATCATCAAGTTAGAGATGAGATGTCTACAGCCTAAATATTTTGTCCTGAGGGAAAACCAAGTTCTTCACTGTTTTCTTCCTGAACCACTTTATTTAAAGACATTCCGCATATAGTTCCTGTAATTAACATGAAAACATCTTCCAAAATTTTCTTTCCAAAGGTTCCGTTTAGATCTACAGACAAGGTTTTAATTCCAGGGGTAGCAGTAGCCATACGTTAATGTAATTACATAGGGAGAATAATATGATACTTATTCATAATGACAGCTCTTCCTTATCTATAGTGTTTACTTCTTGTACAGGAAGTAGCTGACAGCCCGATAGTTAGCCCCAAAGACCCATGTGTTGTTTACAAATAGACTGATGGCATGAGAGGGGAGACAGAATCTGACTCGTGAATTGTGCATCAGAGATACACACATATACATAAACGCACACACAAACACAAGAGCACAGGGTGAGGTGCTGTTAAACATAAGCCCAAAAACCACCTGCAGAGTAAAGCCCTATTGACATAACATTCGATTGATCGTACATTTGTCAAATCTTCTAAGTTAAAATCGTAGAATCATAAAACTAGGGTGAGACCATCTACTTTAATTACCCACTCACTACAGGACTCTCCCTCCCAATATTCCTCACAGCTCCACTTGAAAAACGTAGAGACCGGGGTCTCTTGTGCCTCGCAAGGCAGCCTGTGTCGGCCGGCTTCTCTTAGCGGGAAGCGGGGCAGTTTTACTCTTCGGTCTCGGTTCTGCTGGCTGAAGTGGTGTTGAATATATTGATATCTCTTCCACAAACAGCTTTTAAAAAATGATTATCAGTTGTTCTGCCTCTGACCAAACTCAGAAAAATGATTTTTTAAAGGTGGTGGAGGAGAGATACGGTCTTGAGAAGCACTAAGAATGGCTGTTAATCACACGTTTTGCTCCACACTGGAGAGCGACGACAATGACACGGTTTTGCACCCCGTCCAAGGATGCAGATCAGGGTGGGCAGGCTTGGGTGAGGAGAATCCTAGGTTGACACTGTTTGAATTAACACCACAATGACTAGATTGTGTGCCAAGTTCATTGAAAGAGAAAAATCTATCACTCACGGGCTCATGGGGAGCACAAGGCAAGAAATCCAAACTGCTGGACTCTCGTCCTGGATTTCCACTCTCAAGCCAAGTCTCCCAAGCCCCACGCCTGTGTTTCCAACAGTCAGCTGGAAATCTCCATCATCCTACAAAAACCTCAAATTCAGCTCATTCCCTTTCCCCCACTTTCTCTTTGTGTTCTGCCGTCTTCATCTCTACTGGCAGTGAGCCGATTCCTTGAAATTCGAGTTGTCGAAAGTCAACTCATTGAATGAATGATCCTCCAAGTTTACTGACTGAGATTATTGGACATGAGCGGGTATGTTCTGAACGTTTCTTACCCCATTACCAATTCCCAATCTCCCTCTAGTTTCTTCCCCGGTATACTTCATTCTCCACTTTTTCACCAGAGCACTCATGCATAGGTATGATTCTTTTTCTTTTTTTTCCTCCTAAAGAATGAATTACAAGCTCCTTAGTATAGCAAAACAGGCACTGTACAGTCTGACCCAAGCCTTCTTTTCTGGCCCTACCTTCAGCCTTTGGAAACACACAGAATAAACCATATATTCCCCATTTCAGCACCTTAGCATATGCTGCTATTCCACTCGGGATGACAGTTGCCCAAAGCCTCATCCCCTTCCCCTCTCCCATCCCAAGGTCTCAAACTAACCCTGGTGAACTCCTAATCATCCCTCAATTCCCAGGCCAAATGTCTCTTTTCTAAGCAGCGCTCCCTCCCAGTAGTCATCTTTGATACTGCAACTCTTTTCACACTTCTCCCACTGTTACAGTCATTTGTTACTGTGTTAGTCTCACTCTACTAGTCCGCAAGCTTTTTTTTAAATTCCGGTTTTACTGAGATATAATCGGCAGGGCATATTGTATTAGTTTAAGTTGTACAACATGATGATTTGATACGTGTGTACGTTGCAAAACCATCACCACAGTAAGTTTAGGTAACATCCATCACCTCACATGATTACAAAATTTTTATTCTTGTGATGAGAACTTTTAAGATCTACTCTCTTAGCAGCTTTCAAATATACAATACAGTGTTGTGTATTGTATTAGAGTCACCGTGCGGTGCGTTACATCCCCGGGACTTACTTATTTCGTAACGGGAAGTTTGTACCCTCTGACCCCCTCACCCATTTCACCCTCCCCACCTCCTGCCCCTGGCAACCACAGATCTCCTCTCTGTTTCTTTTCCACGTAGTTTCCACATACAAGTGAGACACAAGCTTCTTAAAGTGAAGCACCTACACTATATTGACCTTGAGTTCCAAGCCCTCACATAGTGCCTGACAATTACTAAGTGCTCAGTAAATGCTGATTTGGAAATTTTATCTGAGTCTCAGTGTACTGCTCTGAAAACCTGGGAATGTTAGCATCTGCCCAGATCTGAGATCAGTGAAGGGAAGCTTTGAGAAAATACTTTAAAAAATTCAATTTCTGGGCAAAGGTAAAGTACATCTTTGAAGGGTAGCAGAGTATGTCACTGCCCAAATTTGCTACGTTGGCATAAAAATTGTTTTTAGCTGAAACAATTGAGAACTGGGTAAAGAAATGCCCTCTGCCTTCCCCCTATTTGCCTAAAAGCAAGACATAAATTTGTAAGGGGGTCCCCCTCTCTGTACCAGAAAGAGAAGAACATTCTTATCACCAGCGACTGGGAGTTGACGCAACAAACCTAACTCACGTGCCCTTATCTGCCATTGGTTTCCCCCATATATTTACCTCCCCACAATTTGCTGTCCTAGAAACTCAAAGTCCTTTCCCTCTGTCTTGTCACTTCTCTAAAAATTTATTGCTCCTTTTTGAAGATGCTATAGAAGCCGAAGTTCTAACCACCCTTCTGAGTCACTCATCGCCAAGTGCTCCTATGTGCACACACGATGCATGTGTTCATAAACTTCTGTTTGATTTTCTCTTGTTAATCTACCTTTTACAAGCCTAATTTACAGGGCCCAGCTGGAGAACCGAGGAGGGTAGAAGAAAAAATAACTTCTTTCCCTCCACTATACTATGTAAAGATGCAGATCTAAATTGTGTGCGGGTCTCAGGGAGGAAAAGAGCTCCAAGTGAGGATCCTGTACTGGCCGTTCTTTCAGCCATAAGCATCTGGATGTGACCACAGATGCAAGAACAACTGACATAGTTTTCACAATGTTGACTTTGCTTGTTGATCGTGTTCTTGTTTTCTCTCTTCTCTCTTTTTATAACATTATTTTATTAGTTTTGATGCAGGGTGTTCGCTTTTGCTTTGTGGGCTAGCAGGAATAGTGTTATGTCTCTAACAGAGGTGAGTAGAGGAAAAGAGAAAGTGAATTAGCTCAGTGAGACTTGTTAATGAGAGAACGAATAAATCATTTGGTTTAGATACAATATTTAACAGACCCACCTTACAGAACCTCACAGTTTATATCCACTCGAAATGGCTCATCAAATAGAATAATATTTTGAATAGAAACCCAATTTATATACCTCTAAGAGAAATTACAGTCATAATGTTTAGTAAGAGATGTCAAATACCATCTGTAAGTGAACAGCATATAGGTTTTCAAATTCAGGTTAGCAGGGAGAACTCAAACCAGATGCGAAATAGTTAGGGACTAGTGAATATACCAGCTGCACGGGATTTTCTATTCGTTTACAATCATCTTATTTATACCAGGATAATAGTGATAGGAAACGGTGTGTGCTGGGATAAAAAAGGCCCGTGTTATATGGTACCTTATAGGAGCACTCAATGATGTGATCTGTCATCCTGCAAAGACACGCCCTAGACCTGACTGGAGAGAAAGGAGGATGAAGCACTTGAATGTAGATAAGGGGATTGAAAACACTCTGACAGTAGAGGACCTGATCCTGTCAGGTTCAGTCTTTTATTTCTCTTGGCAAAATATAATGGCAGAAGGTACCACTGTAATAGGAACCAGTTAGAGCCAGAAATGTGGAACATGCAAACAGCGAGTTTAATTTTCTAAGTCCCTAGTATCTGATAGAGATGTTGGGTTTTTACTCATGTTTCATGTTCACTGTCAGTGATTTTCACCTTGAATGTATTATGCCTTCACAACTCTGGTCTGAAAATGTAATGCATTGCCTTTCAAAATCTAGCTCAAAGCTATAGTCACACAAATTGATTTGTGTTTGGTGTATCGACTGTTAAAAAAAAAAAAAAAAATCAGCATACAGCCGGCAGGGAGGCAGGGGAGGCAGGGGAGTCAGGGGAGAAAATTCAGCCAATCCATGACCTTGTGATGCTTCAGGTGTGTGCCCTCAAACAGAGTCACTCTGGTCTTCCTGGGATAATTAGCCCTCTGGCATTAAAGGAAGCCTTTGATATCTGATCTGATCCTTTCTTCTTCAGTGACATCTTGGGACTTTTAAAATTCTGTTTATTCTCTGCCATTAGTAGTGAGGAATGACAAGAGGAGGAGAGCAAAGCGGAGGGGGAAGGGGGAGGCCGGTCTCTGTATGCTGTTTGTCTAGCTTCTTTTAGACGGCGCCAGGTTGTTCTCACATCTCTGCGCAGCCCTCGGGTCTGGTGGCCTGGCTTGCTTCCTGCCCTCACCACAGCAGATGGTGCCTCAGTAGCCCGTGGCCTTCACTCGATATGGTCCCTGGAAAGTCTTTCCCTGGAGCATCAAGCCAGCCAGCTGGGGGGATTCTCTTTGCACAGGGGGAATGACTAAGTTTGATAAAACGTATAACTGAGGGCGCCAGCTTGAGGGTAGCGCTAGAATTCAGTGGTTCTGGTTTTGGCTTCCTCGTCACTCAAGCTCACCATGGAGATCTGAGCTCAGCAGAGGGCCCTGAGCCAGATTCCCAGAGGCTGGCCTCCCCTCCCATCGTTGGGAAGAGCTTGTTTCCTCTGGAAGCTAGGAGATGGTGGGGCAACATCAGAAAGTGTGGCGTGCGGGTCTGCTTGATGACAGCGCAGGTAAATGACACAAAAGTGTCATCAGTGTACAACTGGCCCAAGAGGCCTCTGTGGGTGTCCCACCTGCTCTCACCCACTGCAGCCCGGAAGAGGAGCCTATGAGCCGCTCAGACAGCATCTCAACTCACAGACAAATACAATGGACATGCTGAGAGGGTCACGATGTTCTCAGATTGAGAAAAAGTGAGAGGAGAAATATATCCAGACATGGGAGCACTCTTAGGGACTCATCAGGTGACACCACTGCTATGGGACTGAGGGGACACAGAAAATCCAGGGATGCTGTTTTCTCCCTGCTTTGTGGGAAAGGCAGAAAGACAGACATGACGATGCTGTAGGCTGTGCTGTGCTTACCGGGATCCCTAGGGCTTTAAGAATGTTCATCTTGCACATGGGACAGGTGCGATGGTCTAGGAGCCAGGGGTCAACACAGGACTTGTGGAAAAGATGCCTGCAATGAGAACCATACATCTTAGCGCGGCGGTAACTGCGGAGAGCACCTAGTCCACTCCAGCCCAGAGACTTGTTCAAGGTCACGCACTGCTCGGTGGCAGAGACAAGACTCGGACCTCCATCTCCGAACACCTGGGCCAGTAATGCTTCCTGTTACACCCTGCGGTGATAGAGTCAACATCTGTCTGGCTCCCAGGAGGGTCCTCTATGATTTGCAGCTGAGTCTTCCAAGTTTGAGAAAATGCAGAGAATGTAGAAACAGAGAAATTTCTCTCTTTCTAGACAGGAAGAATCTTGAATGGAAAGAAGGCAAGTGGGGAAATTTGCACAGACCTTGCAGGATAACCTGAGAGTTGCCACTTTTAAATCAATCCGAAATTTCTTTTCCTACAGTCAGAAGCAAACTGCAAAATAAAGCCTCATTTCTGTAGATATTCGGGGTCTCACACAAAAGGGCAGAAGAGCTCCGGCAATCATTTCACAGCACAAGTGATGTTTTAAGTTGCTATGGCTGGTGGCTCTCACATCAGAAGCCGGAGGGACAGGTACCGTAAGCTTTACTGTTTGTACAGCTGATGCGCTCAACTCCATCGCCAGCCTCACGCGCCAGCCCTCCGGAGCCTTCCTCTGAGTGACAGGATAAGGGGGGCATTTAGTAGGTGCGGGGGTGGGGAGTCCTGACTACACTTCCTCTCAACGTGGCTCACAAGAGCCCACTCAGAGATCTCAGGGGCTGCTCGAATCAGAAGCTTGTCTTCTCACGCACACGACTCCAGACCATGGGCAGAAGCAGTCAGAATTTCCTGCCTGGGGCAAGAAGAGAGAGAACCATCTGTCAAGTATGAGGGCATCCTTAGGACACGCTATCCATGCTGCACTATTCCCGGAACGCTTGCACTCTCTTCCCTGACTCTCATCTTTTATTGTGCTAACAGTTCTACCAGCTGTCTTTGCATTAGAAGGCTTGAGGCTCCGATGCATACAAAGGACCCCTCAAATCAGAGAAGAGCTCAAGAAGTGCCACTTCTGAAACTGACATGGAGAAGAACCCATGTCCCAAGGATAGCATTAGCTGTGTACAGGACACGATCGCATTGGGGATTAGGAGACGGAGAGGAGCAACCTGGATGTGTCGTGTGTTTCCAGGTCATTATTTCGAATGCCTTACAGATTTACCGCTTACAAGTAAATATATCACATCCATTCATTCCTTTAGCCATGCATCCACGCGACAAGGAATACCTGCCAAGAACTGTGCTCCTCACTGAGAATCAGCACGGTAGGGATCTGGCTCCTTCTCTTTGGGAGTATAATCGGAGAGGCAGACACTAATAAAACAGAAATAAACTACTTCACGACAACAGCGCTAAGGACACATCAGCAGAACATGGAGTTGGTAGGGGGCTTGTGACTGGGAGATGCATCCTAGTTTGGGTACACAGAGAAAGTTTCCCTGACGATGTGCCGAAGCTCAGACCCCAGAGGGCTACACAGACATTATCCACAGAAGGGGAGGAGAGGAAGAAGAGTCCTCTAGGCAGAATGACTGGCTTGTACAAAAGCCCTGACCTGGGCGCAGGAAGAAGGTCAGTCCCAATGCAGCTGCAGGAGGGAGGGGCTGTTGCGGGGTCAAGTGTCCCCCTGCACCCCTACCCCCAAGCAATAATCGACCTCCCTGTGTTCAGGCTCTACGTTCAGAAAACAGGTGCCTAAATTTTCTCACTCACTGCTGTTCCTTCTGGGGAAAAGTAAGTCAGACATTCAGGTCCCTTCGACCATTCCTGGGAGGCAGGCTCTGTTGTGTTTCCTGCACATGTACTGGGAGTCAGAAAGACAGCAGGGCCAATCATTAGCTGTTTTAGCCTAAATCAGTCACTTAACATTCCCACGTCTCCTCTGCCTCATGTGTAAGATGAAGATACATCTATTCCTGCGGAGGCGTCCCTGAGTCTCCCACACACAGAAGCTGGTACCTACTCTTATCCCCTGAGTGACTTCTCTGTCTGCACCGGTCATTCTTACGTCTCCTCTGTGATGGTTAGTTTCATGTGGCAACTTGGCTAGACTATAGTACCAGTTCTTCAATCGAACACTAATTTAGGGTAGTCTGCAGATGTGATTCATATCTACAGTCTGTTGACGTTAAATAAAGGAGATTATTCTAAATCATCTGGGTGGGCCTGACCCAATCAGTTGAAGAGCCTTAACAGCAAAACTGGTTTCCCTGAGGAAGAAAAAACTCCGCCTCAAGATGGCAGCATCAGCCCCTGCTCAGCGTTTCCAGCCTGTAGACCTGCCCTACAGATTTCAGGCTTGCCAGCCCCTATCATCACATAAGCTAATTCCTTAAGAATATATAGTGGGATACAGTGGCTGTCTGGAGAACTGACTGGTACATCCTCCAACGAGAATATAAGCTCTATGAGAGCAAAATCTTCATTTACCTAATTCACTGTTAGATCCCCAGCAACTAGACTAGATCTTGGCACACAGAGGATGCTCCAGAAATATTTGCTACATGGATGGATATTTCTCAAAAGGCCTGGCACTCCTCACTGCCTGCACGTGGCTATCAAGTCCCACGGACTCATTCTTCCTAAATCTCTTGTACCTTCATTGCCTATTTTCTTTTTGCCACGCCGCTCCCTCATAAGTGATCTCATTAACTCTTTTTCTGTATTGTTGTACTAACGTCTAAACTGCCCTCCATGCCGCCAATCTTTCCCTGTTCTTTTCATCCCACTCATCCTTGCCAGATTTATCTTCCCCCAGAAAAGTGCTAGTTACGTCACCCCCTTGTTCCATTCTGTTCTTCACGAGGGGCTGGGCACCAAGATGAATAAGACAAGGTCCTTTCCTTCAAGGTGGAATCACAGTGCTTCAGTGGTTCCCTGGGAACTACAACAGAAAAGGCCATTGAAGAGCCACCCTTCCGGATCCATCGTTTTTCTGGCTGTGGGGTCTTAGGCAAGGATTAGCTCTCCAAGACTTCATTCCTCATCTGTGAAATTTTGTCTTATAGGTATGGAGTTTGCCAGTGATTGAGTCTGTGTGTGTGTGTGTGTGTGTGTGTGTGTGTGTGTGTGTGTATGAGAGAGAGGGAATAAATACTGTCCATGAAGCTGAAACTATAAGTCCTGATCATCCTTAATTGTAAGCTATCACTCATCTTATTAATACCACTATTATATCTTACTTTTAGACATTAGGTTATCACTCTGATTTCTACTCTAAACTTTCTAATGCTGAAAGCAAGTAACTGTAAATTAAAAACAAAAATCAAAGGGAGAACTAAGGACAACAAAAACAGTGCTAAAATGATACACAGGGTGATCATGTTAGCTATCAACTAACATTCAATTATTCCTAATACCATATTTCTTGTGTTGACCAAATAGGAAGACTACTTCCTTATAATTGGGATTGTAAACAATTTTTTCCCTCCCATATGGAAAGAAAAATAAAAGTCACTAGACTAAATAAATAAAGGAACAGGGAAAGCATCTGGAGTTTAGTGAAATGCACCAACAGTTCAACATCTCTAGGACAATGTCTATCTCACTCATTCTATTTGTACGATTCGCAGCAGGGCACTGTCCCTTCCCACATTTTAACAAAGGCTGCATGAGAAACTACATACAGAGGAACAACGGGATGTGACAGTCTATCTCCTAACGATCCTGACAAGCTGGAAATACAACCGAGGGTTGACCAAAACTCTTCTCCTTTCTTATTCACCAAAGGGAAGCATACCCTTTTTTTTTTTATGCAGTACGCGGGTCTCTCACTGCTGTGGCCTCTCCCGTTGCAGAGCACAGGCTCCAGACGCGCAGGCTCAGTGGCCATGGCTCACGGGCCCAGCCGCTCCGCGGCATGTGGGATCTTCCCAGACCGGAGCATGAATCCGTGTCCCCTGCATCGGCAGGCGGACTCTCAACTACTGTGCCACCAGGGAAGCCCGGGAAGCATACTTTTTACAAAGAGTTCTTCAAACCCCTGACAAAAGATGATGCCAACAACTGCACCATAATGCTGAGATGGTTATGAACAATATAATAATTTCCCATCTGGGGGCAGGAATGACAAACTCCTGTTAAACTTGTTTCCACATCTTTGGATTCTTATTTATTTATTTTTAAATTAAAAATTTTTAAAATTGAAGTATAGTTGATTTACAACGTTGTGTTAGTTTCAGGTGTACAGCAAAGTGAATCATTTATACATATATCCATTCTTTTTTTAGACTCTTTTCCCACATAGGTCATCACAGAGTATTGAGTAGAGTTCCCTGTGCTATACAGTAGGTCCTTATTAGTTATCTATTTTATATATAGTAGTGTGTATATGTCAATCCCACTCTCCCAATTTATCCCTTTCCTCCTTCCCCTTGGTAAACAAAAGTTTGTTTTCTACATCTGTGACTCTACTTCTGTTTTGTAAATAAGTTCATTGGTACCTATTTTTTAGATTCCACATATAAGCGATATCATTCTTGCTTTCTATTGTCCTTTCACCTATATGTGTGACTCCCCCCTCAATTAGATGACAGGTTTTCCCCACTGGGAGGCAGAAGGGGACTGTTCTGGCCTTTCTATCTCATTTACTTTTGCAGGCTTTCTTAGACCCTGCTACCCTCCCACGGAGATTAGGATCCTGGGGCTTTCCTTTTGGCACCAGTGCAAGCTGTTTCACTCCCCTCGATGAAATAGTGCTCAAAGAACATGAGTCACTCAGGGACCAAAGAATCCCATTCTCCTACGCGACACGTTTAGATAAGATCTCTCCAGTGCTTCTATGGGGAGTCAAAATGTTTCTTCAGAGCTTCTGAATCTTATTTGCAAAGCTGTCAATGATTTAAGAGTCAGTGTTTAATTAATAAACAGCATTTAATGAATAAACAATATCTACTGGTTATCAAATGCCTGCTATGTACCAAGCACGTTACATACATTATTCATTCACGACAGCCCTAGGAGGTAGAAATTATTATTCCCATTTTATGGAGGAGGAAGCTGAAGCTGGATAAAGTAAATTAAATTATGCAAAGAGCTAGTAAACTGCAGAGCTGGGACTCAAACCCAGTCCTACTGTCAGTGCTTGTACCCAAATCTACGCTCCACGCCCTTCCTTCCCACACTGAACTGTCATGAGCAAGACAGGGGGAGTCGTGGTAACTTTGTTTATTTATTTATTTATTTATTTATTTATGGCTGCATTGGGTCTTCGTTGCGGCTCACGGGCTCTAGAGCGCAGGCTCAGTAGCTGTGGCGCATGGGCTTAGTTGCTCCGCGGCATGTGGGATCTTCCTGGACCGGGGCTCGAACCTGTGTCCCCTGCATTGGCAGGCAGAGTCTCAACCACTGCGCCACCAGAGAAGCACCCCCATGTATTTTTGTGCTCCAGCTTCGAGGGGGCAGTACCTTAGTTACAGAGGTTGGGAATTAAGCAAAACCAGAGGAAAAGTCACCTGCCTTAAGTGTATTCATTTGGCTACAGAAGGAAAAGCTGTAAAATATTGGCCTCATCAGGCCTACACTTAGCCATCAGTCTGCTTGCTTTATTTGGGAAGATGGTAACACTGGCCTCGAAATGCTTTGTCCTCCCCCACTCTCCACTGTCCAATAAATCTGGTAAATGTTAGTTGGCAGCTCCATTACCTTTGCACAAATTTTCAAATCTCTATCACGAAGTATCACAGAAGGAAATACCCACTTTTCTTCAAGGCTATTCCCAACCTGGTCTGGTTTCTCTTTCCTGCCTTAGCTTTTTTTTTTTCTTTTTTTTGAGGTACGCGGACCTCTCACTGTTGTGGCCTCTCCCGTTGTGGAGCACAGGCTCCGGACGCGCAGGCTCAGCGGCCATGGCTCACGGGCCCAGCCGCTCCGCGGCATGTGGGATCTTCCCAGACCGGGGCACGAACCTGCGTCCCCTGCATCGGCAGGCGGACTCTCAACCACAGCGCCACCAGGGAAGCCCCCTGCCTTAGCTTTCTAAAATACAAATATGATATCACTCCCCACATGTGAAATGCTTCAGCTGCTTCCCACTGCCTACAACACAAAGTCACAGCACACAAAGAAGGCTCACCCAATCTGGTCCTTGTCACATCTTCTGCTCCACCCCCATGTTTACTTCACATTCTCACCATAACTCTGGAGTGTCCTTCTCAATTAAAAAAAATTTTTTTTGGTGTGGCAAATCTTGCTCATAATTCAAGTCACAGCTCAGATGTCCCTTCTCTTCCCTGAACATCCCACCTCTTTTCTCCAAACTGCCAAGGAGAGTCTGTTTCTTTTCTTTTTCTTCCTATTTTGTTTTCTCACATATGTTGCAGCAGCTAAGTATGTGCTCTGCTTTCAGGGTTTGAAGACCCCTCCTTAGTTCTGTGATGTTTGGGAAAGTAATCTAAGTTACCTGTGGCTTAGTTTTCCCTTCTATTTTTTATGACAATGTCTTTCAACTGACAACCCTCTGAAGTAATAGTCTGTGATAATATAACAGAGGGTTTTTATCACAGGTAAAGGACAAAGGACACAAAGAAGAACAAATGGAGCCCAAAGTTAGTAGAAGGAGAGAAATAACAAGATTAGAGCAGAAATAAATGAAATAGATGCTAAAAAGACAACAGAGAAGATGAATGAAACTAACAGCTGGTTCTTTGAAAAGATAAACTAAATTTACAAGTCCTTAGCTAGACTCACAAAGAAAAAAAAGAGAGAGGACCCAAATAAATGAAATCAGAAATGCAAGAGGAGATGTTATCATTGATAACCACAGAAGTACAAATGACCATAAGAGACTATTATAAACAATTATATGCCAACAAGTTGGACAACCTAGAAGAAATGGATAAATTTTTAGAAACATACAATCTACCAAGACTAAGTCATGATGAAATGGAAAATCTGAACAGACCAATTACTAGTAAGGAGATTGAATCAATAATCAAAAACCTTCGACAAGTAAAAGTTCAGGACCAGATACCTTCACTGGTGCATTCTACCAAACACTCAAAGAAGAATTAATATCAATTCTTCTCAAATTCTTCCAAAAGATAAAAGTGGAGGGAACTCTTCCAAACTCATTTTATAAGGCCAGCATTACCCTCATACCCAAACTAGACAAGGACCTCACAAGAAAAGAAAATACTGGCCAGTATTCCTGATAAACATAGGTGCAAGAATCCTCAACAAAATATTAGCAAAGTGAATTCAACAATACATTATAGAGATCACACATCATGGTTAAGTGGGATTTATTCCAGGGATGCAAGTATGTCTCAACATCCACAATTACACCATATTAACAAAATGAAGGATAAAAGTCAAATAATTGTGTCAATAGATGCAGAAAAAGCATTTGACAAAATTCAACTTATGATAAAAACTCTCAACAAAGCAGGAATGGGGGTAAAGTATCTCAACATAATGAAGGCCAGATATGACAAACTCATAGCTAATATCATATTCAATGCTGAAAAGCTGAAAGGATGTCCACTTTAGCCACTTTTATTCAACATAGTATTGGAAGTACTAACCAGAGCACTTAGACAAAAAAAGAAATAAAAGGCCTCCAAATTGGAAAGGAAGAAGTAAAACTGTCACTATTTGCAGATGACATATTATATATAGAAAACCCTAAAGACTCCTTCAAACAACTGTTAGAATACATGAATTCAGTAAAGTTGCAGGATACAAAATCAATACTGAAAAATCTGTTGCATTTCTATACATGAATAACAAACTATTAGAGAAATTAAGAAAACGATCCCATTTACCACTGCATTAAAGAGAATAAGATACCTAGGAATAAATTTAACCAAGGAGGTGAAAGACTGCATATTGAAAACTATAAAACATTACTGAAAGAAACTGAAGAAGGCACAAATAAATGGAGAGATAGTCCATGCTCATGGATTGGAAGAATCAGAATTGTTCAAATGTCCATACTACCCAGAGCAATTTACAGATTCAATGCAATCCCTATCAAAATTCCAATGGCATTTTTCAAAAAAATGGAACAAATAATCCTAAAATTTGTATGAAACCACCAACCCTCCCCTCCCAAATAGCCAAAGAAACCTTGAGAAAGAAGAACAAGGCTGGAGGCATCACATGCCCTGATTTCATATGATATTACAAAGCTATAGTAATTAGAACAGTATGGATAAAGAAATTGTGGTATATACATACACAATGAAATATTATTCAGCCATAAAAAAGGATGAAATCTTGCCATTTGTGACAACATGAATGGATCTTGAGGACATTATGTTAAGTGGATAAGTCAGACAGGGAAAGACAAATGCCATATGATCTCTCTTATATGTGAAATCTAAAAATGAAGAAACAAACATACATGAGCTCATAGATACAGAGAACAGATTGGTGGTTGCCAGAGGTGTGGGATGAGGAGTGGGAGAAATGGGTGAAGGGGGTACAAAGGGAAAAAGAAAAAGAAAGAAAGGGACAAAGGTTTGTTACTGCTTAGCTAATGTCATTCCAATGAATTGATAACCATTGATTGTTGATCTTAAGTCCAGACAACTTAAAAATTATTTTGTCTAATACATTTTCAATAATAGACAATTATACTGTTGGTAAAAAATATTTCTTGCTAATTTTTTTGCCCAAACTCATTTCAAGACTTTGGATAAATGTGTCAAAACACTTGTAAAAATATTTACTAACTAAAATCAGAAAAATGGAAATTACAGAACATCACTCTTTTTCATAACTGGCATTTATTTTTAAATTCGATAATTGCTCATGTTGGCAATGGTGTAAACAGTCTCATATACTTTTGGTGGGAATGTAAATTGATCTGGTTAGGCAATATGGCAGAGTGGAATCAATTTTGAAATGCATAACTCTTTTGATCCAGTTAAAAAAAAAGATTTCACTTTAGATTTATGTCTTCAAAGTGAGAATAAATTTAGGTTGTTAAGGAAAAAAAAATTACCTGGCAAATAAGAAGCTAAAGTGTCATTATTTAATTAACAGTAATTTAGCTCCTGTTCCTTGCAAGTGAGTTTTCTATGGTAGAGGTTACTCTGGAAGCACTTTCCTTAACTTTTATGGACTCTAAATTATGAAAGAATTCTGCTTTCTCCTGGGGACCTAATGAGGACATTATGGGGTTAGTGAGCCCATGCTCTGCCCAGACTGTCTGATAGACATCACACTGGGCCATTCCTTCCATGCAAATCTCATTTCGAGAATATCGATTTATGGATCTGGGCACAGGCATTACTCGGTTAGAATGACCAAAATGGCATTGGTGATGACACTTACAGAATGTCAGTGGAGCCCAGACAGTGTCATGAATATTGCTTAGGAGAAATGTACTTCATTCCTACCCAGAGGAAGGAAATCTAAAGTGCCCTCATTGATTTTCTTAAGTAGGATTTCACTCCACCCTTGCTTCTAAAATCAGGTCAATTCAATGAGAACTTTGAAAAACACATGGACCTGAGCCAGACTTTCCCTCATTCTTTGTGATCATGAACTTCTCACCATCCAGTTACTTCCTTCCATGGTGTCTCATCTTCCTATGTCTCCTATACAGAAGGCCCTTGCAGGGGTGGCCATGCAGTGGTCATGTAGCGTTGGGAGGTCAGTTAAGCAGACACCAGCCTCTCCCTACCAGAAACTCTGCCCAACCAGCCCAGTGCCTCTCTGTAGGGCTGCCTCTGCTATTGGGTTTTTTTTTTTTTTTTGGTGGTACGCGGGCCTCTCACTGTTGTGGCCTCTCCCGTTGCGGACCACAGGCTCCGGACGCGACGGCTCAGTGGCCACGGCTCACGGGCCCAGCCGCTCCACGGCATGTGGGATCTTCCCGGACCGGGGCACGAACCCGTGTCCCCTGCATCGGCAGGCGGACTCTCAACCACTGCACCACCAGGGAAGCCCTGCTATTGGGTTTGGTCTGAAATGTTTGGACCAATTTTGAGAAGCTGCATTTATCCCCGATGCTCCCTATTTAGGTTATGTAAACATCATTTTTAAAAAAAGGAGAAAGAGGAAAAGGAAAGGGAAAAAAAGAGCTGTCACACAGAACCAGTTGTAACCATATCATGGCTGTTGTTATAAATACAATTGCTTTGTTTTGGCAAGCTCATCTGCTTCGCTAGCAGTTTTACCTGATGAAGGGGAAAATAAAAGAATGCAATAAAGTAAATGATGGCTCACTTCAGTAGCACAAACACTGCCCTTCTGTGAAAAAGGCTGGTCTGCTTTCAGGCCCAGGATAACAAGATTGGAATCACTGTGGAGAAAGCAAATCCCTTAAAGCTGGGCTAGAGTTGATCTGGACTCCTTGGGGTTCTTAGACGTTGGCTTAGAGTGAGATAGGGGTTTCTGAGGCAGACTTTTAGCCAAAACTAGAGCCCCAGAGAGTTGAGTGTATGGCAGAGCACCCTCATGGGGCAGGGGAAAGGTGGCGCTAAGGTGTCAATAGCCTAGCAGTGGTACCAGGACCTTGGAAAGAGTACTGGTCTAGAAGTCAGAGACCTCTCTGTGCTTTGGACCCTATGACCCTATGAGTTAAGGTTTTCTTTTAGTTAAATAAAGAAGTGTTAATGTTCCCTGCCCTAACTCTATTATAGGCTACGGTGAGATGCAAATTAGACAGTATATGTAAAAGAGCTTTGTAAACAGTAGAATGCTTTTCAAAGTACTATGATAAATGGCCAGTTATTTCAGCCATTTGTCCATAGTATTGGGTTTAAGTAGCATTAAAGAAAAACCAACAAAACTTAAAGAACGAAGAAGCTGCATCAGATCCTCTTGCTATGGAACTCAGTTTCTTTTTTAGCAACTGGAAGAAATGGATCCTTTCGGAAATGCAAGTTCCGAGGGAATTGCAGAATTGTCTTCTTGTAGAGTGTCTCATTCCTTTGGGTTCTGGCAGAGGGAAGCTCTGTGCTTAAAACTTGACCCTGGTCTAATTATATTGTTTGGTCGGGGTAGCAGAGCTGGCTGGCATGTGTCCCAAGTGTCTAGTTGATGAATATAAATGGGGATCAGGACATCT
Source organism: Phocoena phocoena (assembly GCF_963924675.1). NCBI lineage: Eukaryota > Metazoa > Chordata > Mammalia > Artiodactyla > Phocoenidae > Phocoena > Phocoena phocoena. The sequence continues at coordinate 21,712,286 of NC_089223.1, forward strand.
GAAGTCAGAATGCCACATTTAACAAGGTTATTAGAGTTCAAGACTCTAATAACCTTTAACCTTTCTGAACTCTAATAACCTTTCTGAAGGCGGCATTTGCTCTGTTGAAAATATAACAGAAAATAACACATCAGACATTTATCAATGCTGCCACATCTCCTTTCATGCTTCCTTCCTTTAATCCCCTAGATGGAGTGATAGCTAATTTTTGGCAGTTCATACACAAAACTCCAAAGTAATCAAAGAAAAATGATTAGAATGAACCATCAACAAACTCTGAACTTAAATTTTATATAATTTTGACTAATGTACAAAGTGAACTTTTTTCTTTAAGTCCACAATGTAGTTTCTTTGGTACTGTAAAATTTTCTTTCATTACTTTAAACGCATATACTGTATCTTAAGTAAGCTGGATGATTTCTAAGTAGGTATACATTTATATACACACTACCCAGATGAAGATATACATTATTTCCATCACCCCAGAGAGCTCTCTCCTGCTCCTGTCCAGACGATATCCATTCCCTGCCACGAATCCGTCTGGCCAGACGATATCCATTCCCTGCCACGAATCCGTCATTAGGACTTCTGTCACCAAAGATTAGCTTTGCCTGTGATTGAATTCCACATAAATGGAATCATAAAGTATCTATTCTTTTTGCCTGGCTTCTTTGGTTCAACATATTTTTTTCAGATTATCTGTGCTTTCATGTACATCGATCGCTGGTCTTTAAACTCCCACCACACTATATAACTTTTTTTTTTTTCTTTTTCCGATACGCAGGCCTCTCACTGCCGTGGCCTCTCCCGCTGCGGAGCACAGGCTCCGGACGCGCAGGCTCAGCGGCCATGGCTCACGGGCCCAGCCGCTCCGCGGCATGTGGGATCTTCCCGGACTGGGGCACGAAGCCATGTCCCCTGCATCGGCAGGTGGACTCTCAACAACTGCGTCATCAGGGAAGCCCCATACTATATAACTTTTAATCTGGCAGAGTATGTAAAATTATGTTCCTGAAAAAATGAGTTTTTAAAATAACAGTTTTTGTGAATAATGACTATTGAGTGGGATGCCTATACCAACATAAATTTCAGAGAAATTTGAAAAATGCAGTTAATTGCTCAGTTGTTTTATTATTATTATTTTGGGGGGGTAAAGAAAGATGAAAGAAGAGGAGATAAAAATAAAGATAAAAATTCATAAATTTAATAACTTTTTTCTATTAATCCAAAAGCATCATAAAAACCAAAAATATTTAAATGAGAAAAAACACTATTCACCAAAACATGAAAACAAAATGTTAAAAATAGTTAATACCACATTATATCAGTTCTATGCCATATCATTTTCCTCCCCCATTTTAACATCTCTGAAATCAGGAAGCATCTTACCATCGATGACGATTTACACTTACAGTAGATATGCCAACTAAAAATTGTTGCTTGCCATCTGTTCTGAAAGAATGAAGTCACTAGCTACTTGCTGACTTTCAACACACCCTGAAAGGAGTTTGGGGTGGAGACCAGGAATGAGGCGCTCTGTGCTCTGGGAAAAACTGGCAGAACAGGCCTTCAGACAGTTAGATATTTTCAGGAGAAGATTTTATGAGCCCAATTCCCTGCATCTTCTCATATATAGAAAAGCACTAAAATCATTAATGGAGACATCTGCAACTCGTGGCCAGCAGCCACCTTCTTGTGGCCAGCAGCAACCTTCTTACAAAATGTGTGCTTGATTACACGTATCCCCCTTCACCAAAATCACATATATTCTAACCTCTCCCTTCCACTTCTTCGGAACAGTTCCCTAGAGGTATCTGAGGCTGTCTCCCGGGCTATAGTCCTCATTAAGCCCCAAATAAAACTGAACTCACAACTCTCACTTTGTGAAAATTTTTCGTTGACAGATGCGATATGTAAGAGCTTAGGTTAGTCAAGAATAATATCTCTGAGAAATCAAAGACATGGGAATTAAAGTTAAGTGCTACCTTTGTATTTGGCTACTAGATGAGAAAGATGGTTAAAAATGGCACTACTTCTTGGTTCCAGAAAAACACTAATGCAGGCACATCCTGCTAGTATGGGGTGTAAATCATTACCACCTTTCAGGAAAGCAGTTAGACGAAACTTATCAAGATCCTTTGGAAAGCACTTTTGACCCAGAAGTTCACTTTTAGGAACATATCCTAAGCGATAAACACAGAAAAACAAACAAACAATTGAGGTCATGATTTTATAATGATGAAAACTAGATGCAATTTAAATGCTGTACAATAAGGGGGACAGTTAAAGAAACTCCAATAACGGACCATTATGCAACCACTAAAATATTTTAAGATAATTTCTAAAGTTACTGGAAAATGCTTACTTTTTAATATTAGATGAGAAAGTAGAATAAAAATTATATTAATGGCCTGAACTCTACAATGTTTAACGACATACATGGGATGCTTATATATATATACATACATCATAAAAATTAAATATACTAATATTAATAATGATTATTTCTGGGCGGTGAGATTATTATTCTTCCTTACTTCTTTATACTTTTCACCATTTTCAAAATTTCTTACAATTAGCCATGAAACATTCATAGTTATTTAAAAAATATAAAACGGCAGAGAAAAGAATGACCGATAATCTAATTTGCGTAACATGGGCATGAAAGAGTCAGTCAAATCTTATGAAAATCAGCCAGTGTTCGCCACTTTTGTAAAAAAAGGAACTTGGAGAAAAATCTGTTCCTAATCAAGCATATGTAACAGGCACAACAGGGTAAAGTTAGGACAGACCATTTCTGCCTGGCTAGAAAGCATCCCTTTGTTTTCCACTTCGCAAGCTATAAGGCTCAGAGTCGGAATCCTGATCACATTAGACTGTTTTGTAAATTTTTTTTACCCGTAAAGAGGTTGGAATCTTCTGTTCACACAGACATTCAGTTCATTTGACTCATCTTAAAATTAGATGGGTCCTGGGGTTAGAAACCTTCAGGGGCTAGTGTCTTTTATTGGGCTTTCCATAAAACTCGTGATTTTTGAAGTTTTCAAATATGAAAATGATATTCATTTCTACATCAGGTTATAATTCTTCTTTATGTTATGTTCTTTATTATGATCATGTTGTGTCTGGTAGGGAGAGTGAATGAGAGCCCCTAAGTTCACAGATGAATATCAGAATCCAACTGTGATGTTGCCTTCAGTTGTCATTGAAGGACCCAAGACCTGGATCCCACATCAAAGTTTCAGGAGAAGCAGGGGAGGCTATGAACTGCCCCGGTGGGTTTGGTTGGAAGCATCCAATGGGAACAAGGAAACTCTCTGGGACACAGAGAGAGAGAGGTCCATCTGATGCAAGCCACTGGTGGTAACGCACTTGTCTTGTAGGCACGGTGCTCTCGCCTATATTAGCTCCGTAAATCTTACTAATTTGATTTTTTTTTTTTGCGGTACGCGGGCCTCTCACTGTTGTGGCCTCTCCCGTTGCGGAGCACAGGCTCCGGACGCGCAGGCTCAGCGGCCATGGCTCACGGGCCCAGCCGCTCTGCGGCATGTGGGATCCTCCCGGACCGGGGCATGAACCCGTGTCCCCTGCATCGGCAGGCGGACTCTCGACCACTGCGCCACCAGGGAAGCCCTACTAATTTGATTTTAAGGAGGCTGGTCCTTGTCAGGCAAGTCACTCTGGAAGGCTTAGGGTTCGTGTTTGTTCAGAAAGCTTTACAAATGGATCCCTCTTCTGTTTGCCATGTACCTTTTTACTAGATCTCTCCCAGAGCTGCTTCTCTTGTAGAGGAAAATGTCACCTGTCCTTACGGACAGGAGTTAATGGATTGTTAATGGATCCATTGTTAATGGATCTGAGGGGTCAGTAAGTAGGTCCATGTTAAAAGTATACATACATCAGTCACATCAAATGAGAAAGGAAAGTAGCTGGTTATTTGGGTAGATGAACAAAGACTACGTATAAGCCTCTTGTCAACTGTAGATACGTGGTATGTAACAGACCTCCACTGAATTCATTGAATTAGAAGACCAAATCTAGGCTTTGACTTTTCAACAGCCTTCAAAAAATTCCCTTTCCAAATCTCCAGACCTATCCCTTTTAGTATCTCTCTAACTGGAATGTCATTAGAAATTCCTTTGCAAATTAGGGTATGTATTGCCCCGATTTGCACATACAAGCTTTATTTGTCCTTCTCTATTAATTTGTTCTGTACTTTAACAGTAACTATTTATTCTGTTTTCTTTTTTCAGTCTGGCATATTATTGTGTTAAATCTCCATTTCATCTCTTTCAACACCAGTGCGGTTGGTCATGTTCTGATCTTTGTAAAAATGTAGACTCAAGTTTCAAAGAAGAAAGAAAAAAGAAACAGTATGATATATTCTATGTCCTGAATTACTAAAGAGATCTCTTACACAGATACAATTGAAATTTAGCCTCATTTCTAAAACAGAGAGATGAGAAAGAGGAAAGGTAGCATAGCATTTACACATAGGATCCAACAATTGTCTATCTAAAATGGAACTCTGACTAAATGACCCAGTTATGGGATTGTTTTGGGATGAATAACTCAGAAGAAAGTTTTAAAAAGATAAGCCAAAGCTGGTCTTCAAGTTTTTCTTTTTTCTTTTTTTTTTTTGAGTGAGAAAGAAAATCTGTTTCAGCATTTGAAATCTGTTTCTTCTGTTACAGTTTTTGAATAACAGTGTGCTAACCACTGGATTTTTTCTATTGTTTAGAATCCGAATGGAGAGATATGAGAATGTTTTAATTGCAAACAAATATAGATGTATCTATCAGTCACCATCTGACAGGGGCAGCTATTTTCAAGTAATCCAAATGGCTGACTCATGCTAGGTTTACCTCCAGAATATCTCCTGACTAGATCCTTCTCCCTATGTGCCCAATGCCAACACTCTAAGTCAGGCTGCCAGCATTTCTTGTCTTGACTTTGCCACAGTCTCCTAACTGGTCCCCTTGACTCCATTCACATCACTTTAAGCCTTTAAGCCACGTTCCACACGTGCCAGTGTGCTGTGTATAGAGCACAAGCTGAACCCGTCAACTGGTCTCCCAGGACTTGGCTATAACCTCAGCTCCTCAGCTGGGCATTCAAGTCCTAAATGATCTGATCCTACCTCTCTACCATTATGTTGACACGTGCGTTATATTCTGACAATTCCAGGTTACCACTAGTTATCTTTGCTTGGAATATTCTTCTTAGATCTGACTGACTGGAAAACTCCTTCGGTACTACTTTCTGGAAAGTAACTAGGCAATTTGAATTTGTAGCCTTAGAAACAAAGAAATGATCCAAAATGTAACTAAGGTCTACACACACAGAGCTAATTTATCACAGCCGTATTCATAATAGCAAAAAAAAGTATGTGGGTATGGAAGGGGGGAACCACATAAATGTCCAAAAAGAGTCAAATAAATTATGACTTAGGGGATATTATACACCAATTAAAAATGATACTGTGAAAGTTTTAAACACATGGAAAATGTTTATTCTAGAAAGGACTTACGGTGACCTTAAGAGATGCAGATATCCAAAAAGATGCCATAAAAGCAAAAGAAGAAAGGAAACTAAGAATAGAGACATAAAACAGAGTCAGGGATGAAGCTAAAAAAATCCCTTTTGGCTATGGGATGGGTTCCAGATTTGGCTGTTGGCTTTCTATCAACAGACATAGAAAAACAAAAATCTGCAAAATAGCACAGTTTCGTATCCACAATATAAAAACATTCCTTTGCTCAGGAGAAATGCAGGTATTCCATGTGTGACCTGCTCCTCACGACGAAATCAGAGTAGAAAATCCTAACGAGAGCCACAATGGCAAGTTTCCTAAGATTCCTTCTTACAGTAATTCCTGATAAAATCAGTGGCAATGGCACCAGGCAGCTCAATTCTCTTGTAAGGAGCGAATAGGAAATGGTGCACGTTCTTCATTTTCTGTGAATCTATCTTGTTACAGAAACACATTTTAGAGAAACAGAAGGACTGAAGTATATTTCAATTAATCTTCATAAATAAACAGTTTTTTTAGTCATACTTCTGATACACTTAATGAGTTTAAATTTGTGCTCGCTAAAAAAGTACCTGGAGGGCTTCCCTGGTGGCGCAGTGGTTGGGAGTCCGCCTGCTGGTGCAGGGGACACGGGTTCGTGCCCCGGTCCAGGAGGATCCCACGTGCCGCGGAGCGGCTGGGCCCGTGAGCCATGGCCGCTGAGCCTGCGCGTCCGGAGCCTGTGCTCTGCAGCGGGAGAGGCCACAGCAGTGAGAGGCCCACGTATCGCCAAAAATAAAAAATAAAAAAAAACATAAAAAAGTACCCGGAGTCCAGCCAATCTAGCTGGATAATTAAAAATAGACTTATCAGAATGAATGACTAAGGGGCAGGAGTAGAAACAGGGAGATCAGTGAGAAGGCTACTTCAGAAAGCCAGGAAAGAATGGATGGTAGTAATGATGTTAGGAATAGTAATAGGATAGTAACAGTTCTAATAATAATGGTAAGAGTAACATCATATTAGTAATAATAGCAATAATAATAATACCAGATATATACAGAATTATCATTCACTATCAGGTTTCGAATTGAATACGTAAAAATCAAGTTTTAGCTAGCTAACTTAAATTAGATTCTTGAATCAAAACTAAGTTCCTTCACTGACATTTTCTTCTGTTAATAAAAAATCAAGCCTAAATTAAAACACACACACACACACACGCACAATTCCAGGCTGGGGGAATGGAGAGTTATTGTTTAATGGCTACAGAGTTTCAGTCTGGAGATGAATGTCCTCATGGTGGCACAATAATTTGTATATACTTTATGCCACTGAAATATAAATGTAAAAACAGTTAAAATGATCAACTTTATGCTATATATATTTACCCCCCCGCCTTCCAGAATGCTCTACCAGGTAAGCTTGCTCAGGACAAAACTGAATCCTGTTGTGAAGAGGGCGGAGCCCAACAAGCCATGGACCTGCAGAGCTGCTCACTGACCTGGACTCCCAGCTCCGAAATACGCACCAAGTCCTGATTAAAAGGGCAGCCAGTGTCCACAGCACTTGCCTCCTATGGTTTCCCCCCAAGAAGCACTATTTACAAGACGTAACTCCAGGAGCTAATTTGTAATCATGAGAATTTTGTATAGGAACTGGTGAAAAGTTGGAGGCATGGCTACCAAAGACAATGACTTGAGCACTAGAGGATTTTATCTGCAATCCAACTGTGACAATAACAAGCCAGCAGGACATGCTGCCTCCACGGGGCCATTAGTACCCAGCCGAACTCTGTCTTCTGTCAGAAACTGCTTTTGTGTCTCTCTAGGGGGCTGGGGATGATGCAATTTGAATAGCTCATCGATGGGTTACTATGGAATGAGCTAAGGCGAGTTAAGACACATTCCAATTTTACCCTAGAGGACAATTCTGACTGGCCCATGAAAAGAGCCCGATTCTTTACGCGGGCCTCTCACTGTTGTGGCCTCTCCCGTTGCGGAGCACAGGCTCTGGACGTGCAGGCTCAGCGGCCGTGGCTCACGGGCCCAGCCGCTCCGCGGCATGTGGGATCTTCCCGGACCAGGGCACGAACCCGTGTCTCCTGCATCGGCAGGTGGACTCTCAACCACTGCGCCACCAGGGAAGCCCTGTGGAGCCTTTCTTAACTTCTCTGTGCCTGGTATTAGTTCCTCCAAAATTTTAATTCATTTTGCTATTACTGCTGCATATATGTCACTCTGTATTGTGATGACTTATTTGAATTTCTATCTCTCCCTCACTAGCCTGATTTCCTTTACAGCAGGGAACATGTCATTTATCTTTTCATTTCTGGTACTTCACACTATTCCTGGTATACAGTTGCTACAAAAGAAATGTTTGTTGTTTTGAATAAAGCATTTAGTTACTAAAAAGGTTATGGCAAGGGCCTGCTTGTTGCCACGGAGCTTTCATACTTTTTCCTAAATTGTGGGGAGAGTTTGCAAACAAAGGAAAAGACAGTAGTAGAAACCAATATCTTCCCAAATTAGTGATAACGCTTTAGTAATAAATTAGAGATAGGAAAGATTGTATAGGCACGTAGAGAAAGGACGTATACATTGCTTTGTTTTTAAAAAATGACAAACATGTAGAGAAAGGATGCATACACTGCTTTGTTTTTAAAAAATGACAAACAAGGACGTTTGCTCTGCCCAAGGGGATCACGCTCTTTCTGAGATACGGCGTTTGCAATTGGGTAAATAGTTTGAGATGAATAACCATTGAAGGACAGTGGGGACACCATAGGGTAAAAGCCGAAGAAGAATCAGAGAGCCCAACTTCTTCTCTGGACAAGAGAAGACAACAGAACTTCAATAAGATATCTTTTGTGGCTAAAAATCATAATTGCAAGTACAGATCCTAGTCACACAAAACAGCCCTAGAATGCAGTCGTTGTATGTTTTGGCATAGGTATGCCACGGCAAAACCACAGCTCCTTGGAAAATATCTTAGTGGTGTATTAGGATCAAATCCAAACCACCAAAGTTAGACCTGAGATGTTTTGTGTGCTGTTGTGGTCCCTCCCTCACATGAAACGTGGGTGTCCAGGCTCACCCAACGGGGAAGCTTGCCTCCAAGGGCTAGAGAAGGACCCTGACAAAGAAAGAATGGGGGAGAAAAAGCACATGAATATGTGCACAGTTTAACTTTATTCATCACCATGACTACAAATAAAGAGGAAGAATCACTTATTAATTCATCCTAATTTGTGCAAGTGTCTTTAAAAGGGAAGAATGATTTTGAAAAAGTCATGGTACGAGACTGGGTGATTTGGAAAGACACCCTAAATGGCAACCGGAGAGAAGAGAGGCACCCAGCATGTCAGGAGTTAGGAGGCCACCGAAAAGAGTCTGAGAGAAGAAAGACAATACGCTGGAACATTGTTTGCAACAGTTTTTACTCCAAGGAGATGCAAAGAATTCTGTGGATGAGTCAGCCTGGAAATAATTGGTAAGAGAGACTATAAAGTTCATAGGAGCAAAGGCTTAATAATACCCCAGAGGAAATTATCTAGCAAAAAAGCAAATGCCAGTGCATTTGTTTGATAACATCCATTAGTGCCAACTGTCTGGCAGAAATCAGCAACAGGCATAAATATCTTGATTTTAAAAGCCACATGGAAAAACTGGAGAACTCTTCAAAGAGTAGGCCTGTGTGTCTAGTTTAAGATCAAATAGCAACTACAACCTGAGTTTGGTAATGCTTGATGTATTTGTTATTTAAAGCAGGTCCCACAGGAAGGAAATAAAAGCAGATGTACAGTGAGGAACTTGAAGCAAAAAGAATCAAGAAATTGAGCTGAGAAGCAAATGATGATGTAAAAAGGAGGAGCCTGAGGCCAAACTCAATTGGCCTAGGGCAAGTGTTAGCATAAATAAGATTAAACTTCCTAAAGTTTTTTTTTTTTGGTGACAAGTACTAACGTGCTACTTTTGTCTTTGTTAAAATTTCTAAAAAATATACTATAAAAGCAGATCTGGAATAATATATCATGACAATTTAAATACTGCTAAAGCAATGTAATTTGTCATAATTAAAAACTGAAATCAGCTAAATGGTCCGCAACAGGGGCCTAGTAAATTACATTGTGGTACATCTGTGACTTAGATATTATGCAACTCCAGCAATTATATGCAGTAACATGAAATATACTCATGAAAGAGCTCTAACTGAACAAGCTATTTTATACAGTATGAACGATGGAGTTAAGTAAGCCTATATATAGTTTTTTTTTCTTTTACTGGAGTAAAATTGCTTTACAATGTTGTGTTAGTTTCTGCTGTACAACGAAGTGAATCAGCTCTATGTATACATATATCCCCTCCCTCTTGGACCTCCCTCCCACCACCCCCCATCCCACCCATCTAGGTTGTCACAGAGCACCGAGCTGAGCTCCCTGTGCTGTACAGCAGGTTCCCTTAGCTAACTATTTTACACATGGTAGTGTATTTATGTCAAACCTAATCTCCCAATTCGTTCCACCCTCCCCTTCCCCACACTGTGTCCACATATCTGTTCTCTACATCTACGTCTCTATTCCTGCCCTACCAATAGGTTCATCTGTACCACTTTTCTAGATTCCACATATATGTGTTATTGTACAATATTTGTTTTTCTCTTTCTGGCTTACTTCACTCTGTATGACAGACTCTAGGTCCACCCACATCTCTACAAATAACCCAATTTCGTTCCCTTTTAGGGCTGAGTAATATTCCATTGTATATATGTGCCACATCTTCTTTATCCATTCACCTATCGTTGGACACTTAGGCTGTTTCCATGTCCTGGCTATTGTAAATAGTGCTGCAATGAACATTGGGGTACATGTGTCCTTTTGAATTATGGTTTTCTCAGGGTATCTGCCCAGTAGTGGGATTGCTGAATCATATGGTAGTTCTATTTTTAGTATTTTTTCGTAATTACTTTTGTAAAGTTCTTTGGATTCTCAGGGAAAAGATGCTATTTACCTTTAATTTTAGCTTTGGATATTTTTTATTAGTAGGAGCCTCACAGGGCTCTAAGCCAGCTCCAAAGGAAAGTAAAATCAAGACTTTCCTTGTGCATAGGTATGAGGCTTTATAAAACTCTTAATAAAATGCTGCAGAGGAAAGATGCTAGCGGGAGAGGCTGTCTGTAGTTCACATACTGCCATTCTTGGCCAGCATTTCTAGAAGTCACCAAGCAAATACCAAGTATAATGTCTAGAGAGAGAATTTATCTATAGTACCCTCACATGAAGGACGCTGCCAAGTCTTTATGTGTCCCAATTTATGATTTGTTCTTAGAGACAGTCAACCATCTATAAACTAAGGAAAGGGAATCCCACCTGAAGGCTTCAGCTGGGGCCACCAGGGTGCGCTTTCCTCAGGCTGGTTTTCCTACTGATCAGTTTGCCTGAGAGCATTTCAAGCACAATCCACTCCCCTTGGAGTGTCTGCATCTATTTGAGTATCTTGTTCCTTTTTGTCACTTTGAGATTTTGTCACTTTGAGATCATTAAACTAATTCCTCTAAGGCATATCCTATTTCTTTTGTGTTTCTAATAAACAGTTCTTAACATCACATTGTTTTATGACCGAATGGATTGTTTTATATGTTGGTGGTGACTGTGTTCTACTTTATTTCCTTAAATACTGTTAGAATTTTTAAAGCCAGTATTTCTAAGTGAAGGCTCTTTGTTTAAGGCAGTATTTAATTTTTATTTTTAGGACACCTGCACAGATGCAAAAACACTAAAAAAGCTTTAGGCACCTTTAACATATTTTATTTCATTGAAATATTTAAATTTATTTAATGTTAATAAATGTAATATTTATTTTAACGTTATAAAATGTAATTTTAATATTTACATTAATAAATGTAAATATATTTTAATGTATAAAAAGAATCTAGACACCTTCACGGTGAATTTCACTTGAGGGAGAGGGATTAGGGTTCTAAGAGAATCACCAGTTGGCAGTTTTTCCAACTACACACGCTGGCATCCGCCCCTAGATTCTAGAAGTTTGGGGGTGATGGTCACATTCTCTACTTGTCAATAAAAAATAAGGGGGAATGAAATCTGCCTTTGGCTTCCTAGTCCCTCCTGACTGTATTCTGGTTTGCTGATCCCTTCATGATCATTCAGAAAACATTTTTAAGAGTTTATTATTTTAATTAAAATAGCACTTGTAAAAGCGAGTATGATTCTGAATATCATAGATCTGTTGTTAAAAAAAACTTGAACTTGGAGCTACATCATCAAACTGTGTACATGAGATCCCAGGTCATAGCAGTAGTCTCCTCCCTTTGGTGAGAAGAGGATCGGAAAAATATTTCTGATGTCACAAGAGAAAATGTTTTCAAGGAGAAAGGTTATACAAAAAGAATGAGCTTGTTGGTGGTTTCTTATTCGAATACGGCACCGTTGGGGAAGACTGACCTTGCAGGGCTAGGCCGAGCAGGTCGGAGCCAGTGAGGCTAGCAGACACTCTCCACACACGCCCCAGTCAAAAGCAGGCAGCCTAGCCACTCACCGGCAGGGCAAGATCCGGACCACATCGTTGGGCTTGTACCCTTCAATACAAACTGCACAGTTGTCAAAATCAGGCTCGGTTTCCTGCAACAGAGACAGCACAGATGAGCCTGCTTTCCTACCTTCAACTCCGGTAAACACACAAATAACAAGCCAAAGGAGAGCTTGCCTGGAGCAAGGCTTTCAACTGTCTTGGCGCCAGTTTTCTTAATCCATAATTTATTGTACACTGGTTTAGTTTCTATTCCTTCCAACCTCCACTTTCTGTTTCCGGGTTCCACTGCAAAAACTTTTGTGAGGGAACAGTTTTTTAATGTACCATTACTAATAATGCTACTTATTATAATCGGAAGTGACATAGCCAAGTCTCGAGGATGAGAAATACTATTCATGGAGAATTGTCAAAATGATATTTAATCTATCCATTCCTCGGGAATCTAATGTATACAACTCTTAAATAGTGGTTCCAGCTTTCTTTTCAAGTACATAAATCTCTTTCAACACCCCATAATACACTACTTATGTAATAGTCCTTGTTCTTTTATTAACCTGTTTGAGGATAAAAAAGTAATGAAAAAATATACTTTAAATTTAGTGATACTTTAAAATGAGTTTTATCCTATTAAGCTCAATGGTATTTTTATATAGTTGAAAGACAGCAGCACGTAATTAACGAGACTAATCAATTATTCATACTGGAGACAATACCGTATACAAGCAGAGTTGTGAATCTCTTACCACGCTCGAAGGAGCCCCGAACCCATGTACTGCAATTCACTGCTCTAAAATTTCTCCTGGGGGAAAAGTTCTCCCAGGGAGAACAGAGGCCTTGAGAGGCTTGTGGGCCTAGACTGGCCTACTTTGCGGTCCTTCCTTATGATATGCTTCTGCTTTTGGCTTTATGTCATCATTCTACAGCTAGAGAGACTGTTGCCTTGACGTTGGGGTTCTAGAAACTCAATTTCAGAGGGACTAAATATGCTTCTTGCATTTGCTGCAGACTCAAGTGGAGTACATCACTCAGCACATAACAATCTTCCTTGCAAGGATTCACGGAAAAACTTTCTCAAGCTGTAATACCAGCAACAGCCATTTTGTTTTTATCTTGTGGGACACTGGAATAAGGTAATTAGATTTGTTTGAATATTGAATATTGTTTCCCTCTTTGCATTGGCTTGCTGGAGAGCCCCAGCTTAAATTTTGGGACCCATTTCTGCTATACGTTTCAGGTAATGCGTGTGTATACTGATTTCATCCTGGTTGCGTCTACTTTTCCTATACCTACTTTTCAATTCTTCCTCCAACTACTTTGTTGTCCTATAGTATGCATTTTATAAACTGCTTTAAATTATGTTAAATAATGATGGGTATAATAACAGATGTTCACAGGAGAACTATTAGTATGTATTTCCCTTTCTCATCTTCTTTTCCACACTGGCTGCTAGGAAACTCGGACACTTCTCTGAATAGCTCCTTGCCAAAAAAGAAAAGAGGCTGTTACCTTGTCACCCTTCTTGATGGTCCTGACCTGGAGCTTGCTGATTGCTTTCTTTGCTGCATCTCCCAGTCGGCGCTGAAAAACCAAAAGCTGCTTGTTAGTAATAAAGACTTGTAATTCTTAACTCTGTGTCTGATAGCATTCAGTAAACCAGGGCAGCTGTGTCTGAAATCATGTACAAGTAGAAGGCATGTTAATGAAGATGGCTGGAAGAGACGGGGCAGTGATACCTGTGCAAAGGGACTTGACTCATCGCAGCCTACTAAAGAGCTCTGTCATCGAGAGAAGCTCTTCATGCCTGAGATTAAGCAAGTGGAATACGACATGGAAGGATCCTGCCCCACAGTGACTCCAGCGCAGGTCACATCCATGCAGATTAGCAAAACAAACACACAGTTCCCTAATTTGTCACTCTAGCCACTCAATTTGTGACATGGAGGTAGCCAATTTGGAGTAGTTCGAATAATCTCTATCTCTTGTTCACAGGGTATATTGTTTGTGTATTCCTTTCAATTTGGAATTTTTAAGCAATTTCCTTTGCTTATCTAGACCCAACTTAGGTTTATATTCGGTCTGTACTATCGTATCCCATCACCTTGTTACGTGCCAATTTCACCTCGTTTGTGTGTGTTTAAGTGTGCGTGTGCACATAGGAAAATACATAAATCATACATATTCAGTTTAGCAAATAGTTATAGAGCAAACACCTGGGTAACCATCATCACCCACGTTAAGAAAGTATATATTATGCACTCCTTTTTTTAAGAGAGGAAGTTGGTATCCTAATGCACCCTACAATAATACAATAATAGGGCCACGAGGAAGAATGGGAGAGGAAGAGGGTGGGGAGAGAATTACGTTTTAATCTGTCGAGGAAAAAAATGGTTTGCTTGTGCGCTTATGAGTTTTCCACATACTGTAATCTTCTCAGGTATGTGTATTTCTAGTCTGTAACAGAAGTGTATTTGCAGCAGTGAAACATATTTGAAAGACTAAGATAAATAGAGCAAACATTTAAAAAGAAGCATCTGCTTTCACTAATTTTGTTTCCTTTGGAAATAAAACTCTAGCTTCTTTCTTTTCTTTAAAGTAGTGAGCATATACTAATGAAGAGTTCATTTAGCCTAAGTACCGTGCTAAAGCTTTGTAAGCTATATCACTATTATCCTTACAACAGCTCTATGAGAAAAATACTATTTTATAGAATGGAGACTTAAAGAGCTTAAGTAAATTGTCTAATATTATAGAGTTAGTGACAGGTCAGTCAGAATCTGAGTAAAAATTAAGTCTGAATTTAAAACCAAAGCTAAATTACCCCTCTCATTTTTTTCACCAATTACCCAGTCCACCGACCAGGCAGTCAGCCAATCACCAAACACCTACCCAGTCAGCCAGCAGCTAGGTGGCCAGACAACCTACTAATCAGCTAGCTAACCAACCAACATCTAGCCAGCCAGCCAGCCAACCAGCCATTCAGTCAACCAGCCAAGCAACTAACCAATCAGCTGACCAACCAATCAAAATCTATTAAGTACCTGTGATACGGCATGTCCCTAAGTACACCCCAATTAGAGTAAATAGGTAGGAGAGGACATGCTTCCCTTGTTAATTCATTTTTCTCTTTGATATTCTGTCCTTAGTTTCTAAAATAATTACTGGCATTTTTAACAGAAAAGTAAGCCTTGGTTGTTTCCTAAAAGGAGACCAACATACACTTGAGACCTATAAGGAAATCCATGAGTATTGAGCAAACTAAGGTGGTGGGAAAAATAGGAAGAGGCTATAATGATAAATACCAAGGGGGAACATACAGTGAGAGGAAAAGAAAAGAACTGAGATGAAACTAAACAGGATGCAACTCTCTTTCCTTTCCCCTTCCTCTAGCTGGTGCCTAAGCATCCTTTGGTCTTAACTCAAGCCACTTCCTCAGGAAGCTCCTCCCTCTTCTTCCAGGAGAGAGGACCCCTGGAGTCCAGATCCTCACAGCTCCTTGTACCTTCGCTTCAGGGCACTGTCACAACATTTGCAAGTTGATGTTTATTTTGATGATCAACTCCCGTTCTACTGCGCTCAAGTGAGCTCCCTGAGTGCACAATTGGGTTTATTTTTGCTTCCCGTTGTGTCCCCAGCACCTAGAATAAAGCTGCCTTCAATCAGTGACCCGTGATCATTCCACACGTATCTCGGATCACTTATTTTGTTCCAGGCCTAGCTCTGGGTTTTGAAACAATGGTAGTGAAAAAATACGTACACTTTCCTGCTCTCTGCAGCTTACTATCTAATGGAAACTCCGTAAAGGGTTGATAAGTGAATAAAATCTTAAATCCAGAGATTTTTTAAAAGCATGAAATACAACCTGAGAAATTCAGCCAGTTAATGGGAAAATTTATGTTAAACTATAAGTAATACATGTGATAAGGTAAGCAAAGCTTACCTATACCTCTTTTTTCTTTTTTCTTTTTTTGCGGTACGCGGGCCTCTCACTCTTGTTGGCCTCTCCCGTTGCGGAGCGCAGGCTCAGCAGCCATGGCTCACGGGCCCAGCCACTCCGTGGCATCCTCCTGGACCAGGGCACGAACCCATGTCCCCTGCATCGGCAGGTGGACTCTCAACCACTGCGCCACCAGGGAAGCCCACCTATACCTCTTTTGAGGAGGAAAAGGATTGCGTTTTGGTAGGGACTAATGAAGGATATGAAAATCTGCCCTGCCAGGGGAAAAAGAGATGATCTAGATACCTGGAAAATATGGAAAAACCAGCTTCTGAGATATAGATGGTAACTATGGGACCAGGGAAAAGCACTGTAAAGTTTAAAAAAATGCTATGACCATTTGCATGTAGCCAAATTTTGTCAATATGGGCACGTCTCTATTTCTTCTTAAGTGACATGAAAATCAGAAACACTGACTTCTGAATAAAGACGACTGTCCCACTTTCAACTATTTTCACACTAGTATTATTGGATTTCCAAAATGCAAACTAATGACAGAAGCCCATAAAAATTCTTAATAAAATGGCCCAAATAAGGAAGTTGCTGCTCTTGTAGTTGGTCTCTTCTGTCTTTGGGATATTAACTTCACCGGATATAAATGAGAGGGAAAGCTACAGACCTTGCTCAAACCAAGTCTTGTATGTAGTTGAGCAGAGAATCTAGGGACTGGAGCAGAAGATCATCACAAAACAGACTCTTTCCTTTGTGCTCCTTAGAAATGCAGAGTGATGTGATGCTAATGGAAGACTTAGGGACCACCTCAGGTAGATGGAGGGACCACCTTGGGCAGATAGGGACCTCCTCAGGTTTGTACAGACGTGTTGTTTCAGGCAGAGATTCCTATCCCTTCTCCAGGATGCGCCTATAGATGTTCTCTAAGCCAACCAGATCCAAATCATATTATACTTTTCACTAAAAATTGTCAGGAGTTGAGCCATCTTGGAAATTAGATTTACTCATCAATTTGATTGAAACAGGTATAAGAAAATATTTACCAGGGTTACTGGTTCCTTGACAACAATGAAGATAAACAGCTTTATGGAAAATAAACACACAGCCATTTATTAGAAGAATAAAGTCTGACATAAACACCAACAAGGATAGTAAACAGTGACAGACTCCAACCCAAGATGTGTAATTTAGTTATCTCCTAAATACTTAAGAAACTGAGAAAAATAAGACATTTCCCTCTAGTTCCCCTCTGTGTTATAAACAGAAATGCAGTCAAGGTGAGAAAAAACTAGGACTAAGGATGCCAAAACACAGCAACAAAATCGAGTTTATGGGGCTTCCCTGGTGGCGCAGTGGTTGAGAGTCTGTCTGCTGATGCAGGGGACACGGGTTCGTGCCCCGGTCCAGGAAGATCCCACATGCCGCGGAGCGGCTGGGCCCGTGAGCCATGGCCGCTGAGCCTGCGCGTCCGGAGCCTGTGCTCCGCAACGGGAGAGGCCACAACAGTGAGAGGCCCGTGTACCGCAAAAAAAAAATAAATAAATAAAATAAAATCGAGTTTATGTTCTTCCTATCTCATTTGGTTGAATAATTCTGTATCATCTTTGCCTCTTTTTTTCTGACAGCTATATTTTCTAATCATTACTGTCATCACCAACACGACCAAGTGATAAAATTACTAAGTGTCCTTATGTTCTAGGTGAAGAGAGGACATTATAGACATAAACAGAGTTGGTCCCAGTCATCTGGATGCTCATGTGGCCACAGGTGACTCAGCCACTTCCCGCACTTGCTCTAATACATAATAATGATTCTCCTGGGCCTGCTTGATGGGACAGAAACCATTGCACAGCAAGTCCAATCAATTTCTATGATGCAAATCACCCCTCCATCCACTTAGAAATATGGATAAAACAATTAGACTCCTTTGGCGGCCATGGTGACTCCACAGGGTAAGGACTTAAAGCTGTTTGTGCACACAGGGCATGAGGTAAAAACAGGATTATTTTTTGGGGGGGAGGTGTTGTAGAGGAGAAGGCAATGGCTTGGGAGTAAGAAAATCCAGCTTTTAGTCCTCTTTCTGGCACTCACTGACTGTGTGACTTTGGCCAAGTCACTTAAATATTCTGGACCTTAGTTTCTTTTATTAGTAACCTTAGGTACGTAAAGTCACGTCATTTCCAGCTTTACCAGCTCATCATTGTCATCCGCTCAGAACAGAACTGGGAGGCAAAGATCCTTTGAGACCTGAATTATCGAAACACAGTAAATCAACGGCTAATGACCTCACTGAATACTTGCTCTCTATCCCCTGAGGACAGCGCAGCATCTATCAGGGACCACTTTGATTCTCGCTCTTTAGTAGACAGAAGCATCTCCACTTACAGACCCTTCCTGGATGCAGCACGCGGGACCTTTGTTCCCCGACCAGGGATCAAACCCATACCCCCTGCACTGGGAGCACACAGTCTTAACCACTGGACCACCAGGGAAGTCCCCATTCCCACTTTATATGTGAGGAAATCTAGGCACAGAAAGGTGAAGACCCACATAAGATCATATCACTAGAAAATTCCAGAGTAAAGATGTGGATCCAGACCTGACTCCAAAGCTGTGTGTTTAACTATTACCTTGCCCTGGCACTATCTTGGTATAGTTGCTTTGGGAAACATGGCACTCCGGCCAAATCTCCTTCTCCACTTTAAATTGTGGCCCATATTCTCCATGTCATCATCTACCTCGCTGGGAGGTTACTAACATAAAGAACATGTAGCAAATCTTACTCTGTGAGAAACTGCATTGAAATGATCTGAAAAGGCTAATGATCGTGTAAGATGACGGTGACTTTCCTCTAAGTGTGATCTCCACCAAGCCAAGCAGAGACTGAGGTACGCTTCTGGCTAATTCAAGTTCAGTCTCTATCACACACCTGAAAGGTTAGATACTTCACCAATGTAACATTAATGCCTTTGATATTCCATTTCAGACTGTGAGCCTACATCTAACCTGAGAGTTACTCTTTCTGAAGGGCCAATAGTGCTTCAATAAAAATAAATGACTTCAGTTCACCTAATGGTTAGACCAGCTATAGCTTATACAGTTGTACCTTTCCGCTGAATGGAACGAAGCACTGCCCATCAAAAGAAAAATATTTTTCTAAGGGAAATTATATAGTCTTATTCCACTCATAAAAGGGCTAAAGTATGGTGTCTGTTTTGATCAAGAAACAGTGCTAACTTTCAGCATGATCCAAACTCACTGCGTAACCTGAAGGTAACATCCTGTAATCAAGGAAGGGAGCGGAGTAAACACTTAAACCCCATCCACCTCTAATTTGCTTTTCACATACATCACAGAGTATGCATAGGCCAGGACAGAAATGCAATCTCTATCTACCGGCACAAAGTGAACTAGCAATTGAAATAGTTACTCAACCAAGTCAAGCCTAAAATTTCATCCTTACCTCAATTTCCCAATGATTGCTTGGGTTATCTATAGACTCAAAAAGATAGGGGTACTCTTTCTATTGATCATTGTTGGATCAGCTGGAAAGTGTCTTTGTAATAACTGATTTATAGCTGTATGGTTTCTTCAAACGTAACCCCTAGGAACCAGTGGAACTGAACATATTTGTTCTATATCTAGTTTCACTGCCTTGTGTCTAACTGGTAATAACGGTCCACTTAAATTCCAGAATATTCAGTAAAGGTGGCACAGTTGGAATTGTATGTAATCGTTATGGAATCTATATGATAGTAATAATGACACCCTTCATGGAGAGCTTTGTAAGTGATTGATCATGTTCAGGGACTTTAAAATAGAAGATACATTAAGCCATTTACTCCTCACTATAACTATAAAAAGAAGGTATATTCCCATTTAGTTTAGAAAACTAAAGCATAAAGTATCTTGTCCACTTGTGGTAAGTGGTGGAACCCAACTACTAGGTAGCCACCAAAAGTCATGTTTCAAAGATTATTTAATGATGGGGGAAATGCTCACCATTTAATAAAAAAAGAGAACACAAACTTACATGTCTTACATGTGTGTCTGTATCTCATGCATACATAGACACATATACAATGACATTTTACTGAATATATATATATATATATATATATATATGGGGTTAAATGTCTGAAAGGTAATGTACTCAATTGTTAACAATTCAGTAAGGTGATGGGTGATTTTGTCTTCTCTTTTAGTATTTTTCTATGACTGCCAAAATTTATTAGAATAAACATGCATCATTTTGAGAGTCAGAAAAAAGCAATAAAAATGTCAAAAAAAATTGTTCCAGAAGCTATAGAAAATTTAAACAGACAAATTTCCATAAAATAAATACAAAGTCCAAGAGCTGTCCTCCTAAAACAACTTAGAATTTATTGGCTTACAAAAAGTTCTATAATACTTCAAGGATCAGCGAATTCCAGGGCTGTTTAAAATGCTCTAGAACTGGGCTGTCCGATGGGGCTTTCTATGATGATGAAAGTGCCCTATCTATGCTGTATCTGTTCTGGTAGCCACTAGAAATGTAGCTAGTATGACTGAGGAGCAGAATTTTACATTTTACTTTATTATAATTAATTTAAATTTAAATAGTCACGCATGGCTAGTGACTACCATGTTGGACACTGCAACTCTGGACTATAGAAAATGGAGGAAAATTTGCAAATTCTTCTTATAAAACCAGTATAGTCCTTACCTAAACATGATAAAAATGTAAACTATGGACAAATGTCACATGTGAATATCAAGGTAAAAAATAAATAATGTACCACATAAGATATGATCAAAACAGTCTAGCACACATTAGAGGATTAGCATGTACTGGAAATTCAGGATGGTTCAATATTAGGAAATCCATTCATTTAAACCACTCCTATTAATAGATCAAAAGAGAAAACCCAGACTACAGCTCTTGCAAAGGCATTTGTTAAAATTAAAAGTACATTCTTGATTAAAACTCTGAATGAAACAGGACTATGTTGACATTTATACAACATGTTAAATATATATCTTAACCTAGAAGACTGCATGGGGAAATAATAAAATTGAGAAATGATAAAAACGATCCATTAAACTCAGAATGTTCCCATTAAATACTGAATGAAGAGTAATATGTTCACTATTACTACTATTACTTTAGTAGTAATACTAAAGTATTACTACTAATTCTGGAGGCACAAGTCAGTGAAGTTAGATAATAGAGAAAAAAAGGAGTTTTAAAATTTGAAAGAAGTAAATTATCATTGATTGCGTATTATTAGTATAATCCTGATAAACTGATACAAACAATCACAAGTACCACAATGTAGTGGTTAAGAGCATACACTCTGAAGCCCTGCTGTTGGTTCAGCTGCTGTCTCTATTAGTAACAGGCTGTGTGACCTTGGGCAACTTATTTAACCTGTTTCCTTCTCTGTAAAATGAAGAAAACAGAATTATCTTCTATAAGGCTATTAAGTAGGTTAAGTATGTAAATATGTAGAGAGCTCTTACAACATGCCTGCATTTAATATATACTATATAATATCACTATTATTAAGGTAATAATAATAATTTTAAATGATAATAAATTATAAAATACATAAATTATTAAATTATAATAATGTACAAAATAAACGTAAAAAATCAGAAGACTTCCCATATGAAAAAGGGGATTTCATTTATAATTGCAACACAATGACCTAGGAATAAACATAAGAAGAATGTGCAAGATTAAATGATAGTTTGAATGCTATTAGGGAATCAAAAGAATAATTGAATAAAGGGAAAACATATACTACACTTTGATAGGAAGATTCAACATCAGTAGGTTATAAACTCCTTCTAAATTATTCTATAAATTAAAAACCTAGCTAAAAGTGATTCTAAAATCATGTAAAGATAAACATGAAAAAGTGAAAGAGCAATGAAAGAAGATTAGCATGAACAGATATGAGACATTATGGTGCTACAACATTCAAAACAGTATGATATTGGAATGTGAATAGACAGATTAAAGCTACATTTTATAGAGCATAGAAATAGAACCGAATACATATGGGGCTTTAATATATGCTAGATGGGGAGGGTTCTGCATATGAGAAGGAAAAGATTAATTATTCAATAAATACCAGTTACAAAAACTGGTAGGCAATCTGAAACAAAACTAATGTTGGCTCTGTACTTGATTCCTTACACTGAAATAAGTTCTCTGTGGATTAAAGTTTTAATCATAAAAGTGAAATTAAAAAAGCAGTGGATGAAACCATGAGATACTGTTTTTCTACAGTCTTGGACTATAGAAGATCTTATTATATAAAACTCAGGAGCTATAAAAATTGATAAATTCAGTTATGTAATACCCCCAAATTTCTGCATGGTAAAAAGCTCCAAAGATAGATCAAAGACAATGACAACTTGGGAGGAAAAAAATGGAATCTGTAGGATTCCCCAAAAAAGGGTTAACTGCTCTGACCAGTAAAGAGCTTATACACATCAGTACGATGTGACCAACAGCTCAATCGAAAAGTGGTCTAATAATGGAAGTGGATACTTCATAGAAAAAAAAAATCACCTTTTTCTATTTTATGTTATTTGTGATAAGAAAAATGTGATACCATTTTTAACTTATTAAAATTGCATACAACAAAAAAGCTGTAACGTTCATTTGGTGAGGATATGCGTAAATAGTGTTTGTCATTAGTATATTGTTGTATATGTTAGTATAAGCAGTATTAAATTAATACTCTACTGCACGAATGTCATTTATATTAGTATAAACAGTATTATTTATATACTAAATATAATACTAAATCAGTATTATTACTATAAACAGGTTAATGTATAAATTGGTTCAACCTTTCTGGCAGACAATTTGGCAGTATCTATTATAGTTTAAAGTACACATACTATTGCCCTAGCTATAAAACTTCCAGAATTTACCATACAGATAGACTCACAAATGTGTTGTGTCATGTGTACATGTTTGTGTGTGTGTGTGTGTGTTTTGTTTTGTTTTTTGGTAAGAGAAAACATGTCCATTAATAGGAGCTGGTTAAATAAATGCGGCATATGCAGAAAATAAAACATTACATAGCATACCTCGCTTTATTGCCCTTCACAGATACTGTGTATTTTACAAATTGAAGGTTTGTGGCAACCCTGCATTGAGCAAATCTATCGGCACCATTTTTTCTGGTAGCATTTGCTCTTTGTGTCTCTGTGTCACATTTTGGTCATTCTCACAATACTTCAAACTTTTTCATTATTACTATATTTGTCATGGTGATCTGTGATCAGTGATCTCTGATGTTACTATTGCAACAAGATTACGATGAGTTGAAGGTTCAGATGACGGTTAACATTTCTTAGCAATATTTTAAAATTAAGGTACATACATTGCTTTTTTAAGACATAATGTTATTGCACACTTAATAGACTATAGTATAGGGTAAACATAACTTTTATGTGCACTGGGAAACCAAAAAATTCCTGTTGACTCGCTTTATTGAGATATTTGCTTTATTGCAGTGGTCTGGAATGAAACCCACCATATCTCCAAGGTCTGCCTGTACAGTTATTAGAAATGAGAAGGCAGCTTGGATTGAGTGTTGATAAGAATTAATCTCCAAGATGAAGTGAGAAATACTGGTACAGAGTTAAGTGTGCTATCATTTGTTTAAAAACACACATATACACACACACACGCACGTTTGTAAGCATATAAAATATCCCTGGAAGGGAAGATATTCCAAGGAGAAGAACTGCTTAATTGAGGGACAAACATGGGAAAGCAATTACTTTTCACCGTATACCATTTTGTACCTTTTTCATTTTATACTATGTGTAGGCACTGTCTGTTCCAAAATTAGTTGTTTTTTAAAATACCTTTTATTTTTTCTCTCCTTCTGTTCACGAGGAGGACATCCTGGCTCTTTCCACAGTATGTTGATACAATTAGCATAATCTCAGCTCCCTTCCTCTTTCTCCCTTTATTTTGTGCTTAAATAAGTAAATAACTGCCCCCCAAATGAGCAATAGGAACGTGGGACAAAGCACTTCCATGTTACAGAACAATGTTAGCAAAACATCAAAATATGTGTACTTGGAAAAGATCTGAAAAACTATACAGTAAATGTTAACAGTGTTTATCCTGAGTGGGGGCATCATAGGTAATTTTGGTTTGGGTCTTGGTATTTTCTGTGATTTCCAAAGTTTACACAATAATATGTCTTATTCTGGTAATCATTTTTAAGTTTTTTCTTTTTTTAATTTTCTGCTACTCACCTGGTTCCTGTCCCTGGCATTTGCATATCGAAACCTCTGGATATAATAGAAGACCAGCCAGGCGAGGGAAATGATCATCAAGACGATGAAGGAGATGGAGACAAACACAACCGAGGTGCGGCTCACGTATTTCTGCAAGTTCCGGGTTCCGATGGTGATGTACATCGTCACGGTGATGTTTCTCTCCAGCAGGCTTACTATCTCCTTCCCTTTGGGCTCAGGAATCATTATTGCCACGATGTCTTCTACACCTGTTGTGAGAGGGACAACAGGGTAAGGGGATGAGAGAAAGAGAAAATCACAGTGAAATGTCTGGACAAAGGAACGGCACCAAATAATGCCACTTCTTTCAATGATTCTATGCCAGATCAAATAGCCAAGTCTCTCAGATCTAATAGCCCGAAATGGAGTTGAATTTTCCCTTTCTTCAGCTACCTTGGGATGCTGCTATCTTGTATATGAGAAAAGAACCTAAAACAAACTTGTGATTTTGGTACCAGCGAGGTCATGATGGTGCTACTTTCTAGCCCCCTAAGGTGGTGTTGACCCTGGTCTAGTAAAGGGTAGACCCTTCCCAACCGGCCTAGGTTACAGTTCTATGTTGCATTTCACAGATCCCCCCGAGGAGGGGAAAAAGCACTTTGTACCCCATGGCAAAGGATAAAATGCCCAGTTTTATGTCATCTGTCTCTGAGTTCTCTCTTTCCCATGGACACTAGGGGTACTCAATTACAGATTTCTACTAATCACTCCCAAGGCCGTTTTCTCCTACAGTGAGTACCGAAAGCAACCCCAAAGTGTATTAAAACATAGTTGATTTACAACATTATATTAGTTTCAGGCATACAGCATTGTGATTCCGCATTTTTATAGATTATTCTCTATTATGAGTTATTACAAGATAATGACTATAATTCCCTGTGCTATACTATACGTCCTTGTTGCTTATCTATTGTATACATAGTAAGTAGTTTGTATCTGTTAATCTCATACCCCTAATTTGCCTCTGCCGCCTTCTGTCTCCCCTTTGGTAACCACAAGTTTGCTTCCTCTATCTGTGAGTCTGTTTCTGCCAAAGGAGTCTTCTTAACAAGCTCTAATACGACCTGCCAACATAAAATAATGGTCTCAGAATTATCTTCTGCTTATTTTACCTAACTCAATGTAAACAGTTTGTGTATTCTCACGCGAAGCAAAGGGAGGAGAGAGGCTGTATGGATCGTTCCAGGATGGTTTTACCTCCACTCTCTAATACTCTCACCGCAAAGTGTCTTACTGGACACTTTGAAGCAGAAGTGGTACCTTTCTTCAGTCTGAGTTATCTGGGTCATTGTCCCTGTTCTTCATGACACTCTGAGGCACAGTCTCTTGGTGAGGAGTTCAGGGGCCTCTGTAAGGGGTCTTGAGTAGGATTTGATATTAGCTCCAAATGAGCCTACTCGACATGCCACTGTGGCTGATGCACAGATTAGAACATCAGTTTCCCTAGGATGGTTCTCAGGGATCACCACAATTCAAACCCATGCCTGCAACGTTCTTTATGGGCCCCACTTCGACATGGAAATATCCTATTACTTGGGGTTACTACAAATTAAAGTACAAATTTACAATTAGGGTATAGATTCTGGACAAAAGTAAACACCACTTCAGCTGCTTAAAGCTGGCCTTATTCACATGTTGAGGTCAGTCAGCGAGATGGAACGACCAGATTATATCTGTTCAGAGTGTTGCAAGTCTCTTAGAAGTTATTTAGGGCTTTCACTTGACCTTGATTCTATGCAGTTTTTCTATCCTAAATTCTTTGATGGTATTTCACTTAGGCTGAATGAATACTTTTAAAAGCTAACTAGATACAATGGTGTCTGTGTATGAGACAACAATTATATGATTTTTTAAATTCCTAAAACCTTTGCACTGGCTCAACTGTAAAATCACAAAACTACACAGTGTTTAGATTTGCTGTGATTTCTGGGAATTACTGAAACTGATGGCTTAGATTTCAACTTTGCAGAATTTACTGACAATTCTGATGCTGTTCTCTCATCATGTTTACTTCAGCTAATGGTTGCATGTGGTCTGAGGTTTCGTGAGGAATTAAAGCTGCTAGAAGGTTTTGTCTCTACAGAAATATGATCCTCTTTGCACACTGGACTAATCTGGTCTGATGAAGCTCATCCCAGTGCTGTAGGCACTTTGTAGATATTTAATCAGTGACAGAATCCTGAGTTTTCATTTTATTTTTTTATTTATATTTTTTATGTGTGTCTATTCAAGGCTCCAGAATGAGACTTTTTTTTTTTTTTTGAGGATGAGATCTTGGGGTTATTTATATAAGACTCTGTATGCTCAGACTTGGACAAGTTTTATACTTTTTAGTAGTCAACTTATCAATATATTCCTCTATGGCATCGTTTTGATACTCTGCTTAGGAAGCTCTTCTCCACCAAAGATGATAGAAATACTCATCTAAAATTGCTTATCGAAACCTTAAATGTAGTTTTATTTTTCCATTTAAATCTTGAACAATCTGAATGTGATTCAATAACAACACATTTATTGAGCTCCTATAATGTGCTGGGCAGAAAGGAGACAGATAGGATGCAATTTATCTTTCCCCTAAATTCTCAGACATATATTGTTGTCTACTTTTGGATTTCTTTTTTTATTTTATTGTAAGATGAGTCTGTCTTTCGCTGACCAATATCAGGCTCTTTGGGTTGTGGAGCTGTTAACATATTTACTATTTGGTAGCCTAACCCTTTCTTCACCAATTTCCACCCCTCCTGGCAAAACAACGCTCCTATTATCTCCTTAATTATATTAAGAGACCATAGAGAGTAACAGTGAAGAATTGGGCTCTGGAACTGGACTGCTTTTTCAAACTTCAGCTCAGCATGTTTAAAATAGGCAACCAGAAATGCAAATCAAAACTACAATGAGGTATCGCCTCACACCAGTTAGAATGGGCATCATCAGAAAATCTACAAACAACAAACGCAGGAGAGGGTGTGGAGAAAAGGGAATCCTCTTGCCCTGTTGGTGGGAATGTAAATTGATACAGACACTATGGAGAACAGTATGGAGGCTCCTTAAAAAACTGAAAATAGAATTACCATATGACCCAGCAATCCCACTACAGGGCATATACCCAGGGAAAACCATAATCAAAAAGACACATGCACCCCAATGTTCACAACAGCACTATTTACAATAGCCGGGTCATGGAAGCAACCTAAATGTCCATCAACAGATGAATGGATAAACAAGATGCGGTACCTATAGACAACAGAATATTACTCAGCCATAAAAAGGAATGAAATTGGGTCATTTGTAGAGACGTGGATGGATCTAGAGACTGTCATACAGAGTGAAGTCAGAAAGAGAAAAACAAATATCATATATTAACACATATATGTGGAACCTAGAAAAATGGTACAGATGAACTGGTTTGCAGGGCAGAAGTAGAGACACCGATGTAGGGAACAAACGTATGGACACCAAGGGGGGAAAATGGTGGGGGGTGGGGCGGTGGGATGAATTGGGAGATTAGGATTGACATGTACACACTGATGTGTATAAAATGGATAACTAATAAGAACCTGCTGTATAAAAAAATAAATAAAATTCTAAAATTCAAAAGAAAAAAATAGGCAACCAAATTTTGGATATCCACAAAATTTTAAATTACCCATCACCCATTTTTCAGGACATGAGAAAACATTTTCTCTTCCTATAAAGTATAATTAGCTACTTTAACACATTTATTTTAAACTTAAGTGCTTAGTTACACTACCTGTGTTGTTCATCCCACTGTTGTACTTTCATGATATATGACATCTGCTTGAAAAGACAGTGAAAATGGAAATGGGGCGGTTCTTTTCATCTGGACCTCAACCGTATTCATCTTCAGTATTCATAATGAATTTCTAGGGCTGATGATGGTAAAAAATAGATGGGATTCTGGGATATTTCTCCATGCACTTTAGGCTATTAACTGTGTGTGATAAAAAGAGATACTGAGGGTATCCACTTATCCCAATAGAAATAGTCATTAAGAATTTAGGTATTTAGGGTGTCCAAAAATGGTGGACTTGATGAATTATCTGAGCAGTCTGATCAATGCACAAAATCCAGGACCAAAAGCTGCTATAGGATCTAATCTGTTCAAAGGAGACATGTGCACCAATGTGAGTTTTCAGACAATTCCCGGATCTTTGCTTCATTTTGAAGTTGCAGCTAGCGTCCCAGAGAAGCCAGCAGATTCTCCCCAGGTAGGTTGTAGTGTAATTGCTCTGAGGGTGTATGTGAGGAGGGAGCGAGGGGAGAAGTGGGGGTGATGGGGGAGAGCGCGCTGAAAGCCCAGCTGAGAGATGTCCTCAGAGTTCAGTGCTGCCTTAAGCGTCTAATCTATGACACACAGGAGGCTCTGAGGCTCGGGGAAGAGAAGTTAACAAAAAGCATATTTTGTATGGGTAAAATCTACAAAGAGGTCCTGCTCTTTGGGCAATTCTATGTATACTCTGACTCCTAGTCGCTGTAATATAGAGTGTCTCTTTTTGCAAAATGAAGTCAGCCTACCATCTAGTTTCCTCCCAAAGGCACTTTCTACTTCTGAGTGATCGCTGCTGTGTAATTATCGTGTGTCCCGGAAAAACTCTTCAGCCCTGCGAGAGAACGTGTGACCAGGACACACAGGACCCTGCAGCCAGGTAAACAGCAGGAGCAGCCTGTAGTTTTAGTGCTTCCTTTTCCCGGGAGAGCGCTCAACTGCCATCATCTAATTTGCTACATGCAGAAAAGTAAGGAATCAAAACAAAAGTTCAAAAAGCCAAAGAATGTTGAATAACCAGGAAATCCTTTACTTATGAATTCAAAACCAGGTTGCTTAAACACTGTGTTAACAGAATGTTTAGAAAACCAGCAAAGGGCTAGATATTTTACAGAGCTGGCGGCCCCATGCCTTCCTGTGCATATTGGAGGGTGATAAGATCCCTCCTAAGTTCATGTGAGCAAAAATCCTTTTTCAATTCTCTGCATCCTCTCTCCCCTAATCCTTACTTTAGTTCCACGGATGGCCCTTTAGAATTTAGTCAACACTAAGAGAAACCTGCAGTTTCCATTTGTAGATATTTTTTACTTATACACTTAATATCTACTTTTTTTTTTTAAAGAGTCAGCTCCCGGTTATCTATTCTCAAGTGAGATAATGTATGTGAAATGACTTACAAAGCCTGCAAAGTACCATAGAAATGTAAAGTATTATCACTTTCTGCATTAATTTAAAAATTATTTTTAACAAACACAGATGCAAAAATAAAGCACTCACAAATAGATTCCAACCATATAGTAAAAACTCTTCACGACCCAGGGGATTTATCCTAGGAAGGTGAGGGTGATTTAACATTAGAAAATGTGTTAATGATTAGGGGAAGCTCAGTAAAGGATGTACAAGAAGGTTTTGTTTTACAACTTTTCTGTAAGTCTAAAAACATGTCCAAAAAAGTTTAAAACTTATTTATAGGTTTTTTATACTTATTGTTTGGTAACGCTTAAGAGCCTAATTAGAGGTTATTTGGTCTACCTCTCTGGATGCATCTTAACTGAGACAACCGAGTGAGGAGGTGTATTTAGCAGGAGAGTGCCTTGTGTTTGGGTCATCTTGACTCTGGAGAGCCACATGGCAAACCAACCACAGAGGAAGAGAGGTGGGCAGAGAAATCTTCCCCAAAGAGGAGATGAGTTGTGTGTTAAATGGGATAGGGAGGGTGGGAGGGAGGGAGAGGCAAGAGGGAGGAGATATGGGGATATATGTATATGTATAACTGATTCACTTTGTTATAAAGCAGAAACTAACACAGCATTGTAAAGCAATTAGACTCCAATAAAGATGTTAAAAAAAAAAAAAAAAGAGTCCAGGGCTTAGAATGCAGAGAGATGGCTGCCTTGGGCTATTCCTGGCAGAGAATCATAAATTCAAATCCTACAGGTGCCAGGCCAGGAATCTAAATATAAGCCCGGTGAAAAGACAATAGGAAATGAGATGATTTGAGAAGAAAATAACACACATCCATCTAAAGGTTGGTTTGTTTGTTTTTTTTAACTGGAAAGCACCTGGAGTTAGTCTTTGGGCCACTAGTTTTCAATCCATGATAGGTTCAAGAGTTTAAGATGGAAGAGTAAAAGGATTCTGAGGTGTCTGTCTAGTCCAGCATCAGATGGAAAAGTAGACCAGACTTTATGACAGAAGCCCTATAGAGTACAGAGCTAATGTTCAATGAACTTTGGAAATAAGACCATAGGCCTAGAATATTTTCAAATACAGTTTTTCTGTGTAAATGAAAGTTTGCATGCAGGGAGAAACGAGGGTAGCAACTATCAAACTGCCGGTGAATGTCTCACCCCAAACCTTAATACATCACTGTGTGTGCTATATTTTATGCATAAGCACATCCCACAATTCTCTCCATTCCACAGCTTTCCAGGAATTATTCCTGGACCAACAGGGGAGGGAGCCTCAAAAGTAAATAAATTTCAAAATCGTAAAATATTCATTTGAGAAGTGGCTTGAGTACCTAGTGTGAAAACAGGAAGAGTAACAACAGTAAAGAGGTCAAATACTTTCTTTTTTTTTTTGCGGTATGCGGGCCTCTCACTGTTGTGGTCTCTCCCGTTGCGGAGCACAGGCTCCGGACGCGCAGGCTCAGTGGCCATGGCTCACAGGCCCAGCCGCTTCGCCGCATGTGGGATCTTCCCGGACCGGGGCACGAACCCGTGTCCCCTGCATCGGCAGGCAGACTCTCAACCACTGCACCACCAGGGAAGCCCTCAAATACATTTTTGACAAGAGAATCAGATATGTACATTGAAAATAAGGGCATTACTGTAAACAAGGTACATTATACATCTGAAAAAAGATTTAGATAAACATTTAGAACACTGTGTCTTTCCTTCATTACATCAGTAAAACAAATAAAACTTGATATTTAATATCTACCAAAGATTCCAGGTTTGTTCCAGAGAATGAAACATTAAAATTCCATTTTTGGGGGGAATTAAAAAAAAATGCGTTTCAGTACATTAACAAATTAAAGGAATACAACATATGATTATCTGGTGTAGCTAGCTGTCCTCCAATATCTGCTCTCTTGCACTTCTATGATATTAGTGTCTCAGATGGGCACAGGCTGTTGAGTGAAAAGCATTAATCATCAGTAGCCTCCCTTGCAGCTACATATGGCTATGCGATGAATATTTGGCCATTGAGATGTTGAGTGGAGATGATGTTTGCTACTCCAAGGTCTTATCCATAAAAGGGCTGAGTATATGCACCCAGATCCTCTCTCCTTTTCTCTGACTTAACGTGGAGAGATGTAGAGCAGCCAGCTTCTTAGAAACCTAAGCCATATGTTGGGAATGGTACCCATTCTGATCTTTATTAAGAGAAATATATGGAAACTTACTTAATGTGATATAAAGTATCTTCCAGAAATAGTACATTAAATGGAAGAAACATTAGAAGTTTTCAATTCAAATCATGAACAAGACAAGGATGAGTCCATATAAAGCAGAAGTAATATTTGGTGCAAAGAAACATAGGAATTGAAGTGGTAAATCTTGGAAAGGAAGAGTACAAACTGTCATTATTTGATGGATCACATGACCATCTGAAAAAGCCAAGATAACTCAGCTATTAAAATTAGGAGAATGTTCAGTAAAATATAAGATTCAAGATCAACATACAAAAATTAGGAGGTTCCTATACAGCAGTAATACCTAACGAGAATATGTAATGGAAAAAGTGATCTATACATATAGCAGCAGAAGTCATAAAATATCTAAGGATAAACCTAATAAATACTAGCCTTATATGAAGAAAACTATACAATAAAGTTTCTTTGTAAGACATCAAGAATTTCTGAAGAAGCAGATTTTATTTCAGCCAAAGTGTTATTCAGTATTATGTAGTTAGTTTCCAAACATATGTGATTTTTAAAGTTATCCATTTGCAATCATTATTATTTTGCTATTGTTGCATTATGGTCAAAGGAACACAGTCTCTTGATATTGATCCTTAATCATCTAATATATTTTTTGGGGGTAAATGTTCCATTTGTATTCAGAAACAGTGTATTTGAAAACATTATTTGCTGTGTATACATATCTCATTGATTAAGCTTATTAATTATATTTAGATCTTCCGTATCTGTTTATTTTCGCCTGCTTGATTGTCTCAAAGGGGAGTGTCAAAATGTCTCATACAACTGTTGCTCTATATGTTTTCTCTCTGAAATTCTGTCAGTTGCTGCTGTACTTTGCGTTTGTGTAGTTAACTGCATGTGTGTTCATGACGGTTATATCCACTTACACTGTTGTTGCTGTAGAGAGGTCTGATGCCATCATGATTCTTGTTGTTCGGAAGCGATCTGCTCTTGCTCTTTGTAACCTTTTGGAGTTACATTTGAGAATAGTCTTTGATATTCTTAAATGTCACTAGGTCTACTTATGAGTATTCATCCATTAGTTTGGTAGTACATGAACACTTTCAATTCAAGCTATTTCATTCTTTCTTTGATTCTAAAACATTTATCTTCATACTTTATTGAAATATTTCCTCCTATATTTTTTCTCTCCTGTGATTCCTATTATCCTGTTGGTGGCACTTATTTTTCTGGTCACCATATTTTTTTAATACTTTCCCCCTCTCATTTAAAAAATTTTTATTTTGAAATAATTATAAACTAATAAGTGGCAAAAATAATACACAGAGGTCCCATGCACCCATCTCCCAGCCCCCTCCAATGGTGGCATCTTACATATTATAGTGCATTATCAAAACAAGAAATTGATTGGCACAATACAATCAACTAGATTATAGGACGTAGACATCATTAGTTTTGGCAAAACTACACCTAAAATGTCTTCGTATAAAACTCTGTGACAGGTGGCTGTCCGTAGGTGGTTGTGGCCGCCGTGCCCAGGGGAGGCGGCGGCAGCGGTGGCGGAAAATGATGCCTGGGAAACTCCTCTGGGGGGACATTTTGGAGCTGGAGGCACCTTTGGAGGAGACTGAGAGCCAGAGGAAGGAGAGGCAGAAGAACTCTGTGGATGCTGGAATTCGGATACGGGATTATGGACCTGTACTTCCCTTATAGTATTGTTATGAAGATTTAAACAAGATAAGCTGAAAACATATTACACAATGCTGGAGTGACAGAAGGAAGTCAAGGCACCATTATGACTCAGATGGGAAATCAGAAACAACAGAAAATGGTGTTGCAGATGACTGGGATGCTCCCAAACCCAAACGAGCTAAAATGAAAGAGAAGCTAAATGGTGACACGGAGGAAGGATGTAATAGACTTTCAGATGAATTTTCTAAATCTCATAAGTCAAGAAGAAAAGACCTGTCAAATGGAGATATTGATGAATATGAAAAAAAATCAAAGCAAGTGTCATCCTTAGATAGCTCTACTCATAAATCAAGCGATAATAAACTAGAAGAGACCCTAACACGTGAACAGAAAGAAGGGGCATTCTCCAATTTCCTTATTTCTGAAGAGACTATAAAGCTTCTGAAAGGTCAAGGGCTAACATATCTCTTTCCTATTCAAGTTAAGACTTTTGGTTCTGTATATGAAGGAAAAGATTTAATTGCTCAAGCGCTGACAGGAACAGGAAAGACATTCTCTTTTGCCATCCCCTTGATTGAAAGACTCCAAAGAAATCAAGAGACAATTAAAAAAAGCTGTTCACCGAAGGTATTTGTTTTGGCTCCTACAAGGGAACTGGCAAACCAAATAGCCAAAGACTTCAAATATATAAGTAGGAAACTCAGTGTGGCGTGTTTTTATGGTGGAACATCATATCAAAGCCAAATTAATCATATTCAAAATGGTATTGACATCTTGGTTGGGACCCTGGTCGTATCAAAGATCATCCGCAGAGCGGCTGATTAGATCTTTCTTAACTGCGCCACGTTGTGCCTGATGAAGTGGATCAAATGTTAATTTAGGTTTTGCCGAACAAGTTGAAGATATTATCCGCAGATCCTACAAAACTGATTCTGAAGACAATCCTCAGGCTTTACTTTTTTCTGCAACTTGCCCACAGTGGGTATACAAAGTTGCAAAAAAATACATGAAATCCAGATATGAACAGGTTGACCTTGTCGGGAAAATGACACAAAAGGCTGCAACTACTGTGGAACATCTGACCATCCAGTGCCATTAATCTCAGAGGCCAGCAGTTACTGGAGATGTCCTTCAAGTCTACAGCGGGTCTAAAGGGAGGGCTATTATCTTCTGTGAGACGAAAAAGAATGTAACTGAAATGGCCATGAATCCACACATAAAAGAGAATGCCCAGTGTTTACATGGCAACATCACACAGTCACAAAGAGAAATTACACTGAAAGGCTTCAGAGAGGGTAGTTTTAAAGTTCTGGTGGCAACCAATGTGGCTGCCCGTGGTTTGGACATTCCTGAGGTTGACCTGGCGATTCAGAGTTCACCTCCACAGGATGTTGAGTCCTATATTCATCGCTCTGGACGCACAGGTAGAGCTGGCCAGACAGGGATTTGCATATGTTTTTATCAACCAAGAGAAAGGTATGTGGAACATATGTCAATTAATATGTCAATTAAGATATGTGAAACAAAAAGCAGGAATTACTTTTAAACATATAGACGTTCCTTCTACAATGGATTTAGCTAAATCTAAAAGCATGGATGCCATCAGGTCTCTGGCTTCCATTTCTTACGCTGCTGTTGATTTTTTCCGACCATCAGCCCAGAGACTGATAGAAGAAAAAGGGGCAGTGGATGCAGCATTAGCCCACATCTTTGGCGCACCAAGTTTTGAACCACGTTCTTTAATCACCTCTGATAAGGGGATTGTGACCATGACTCTGGAAAGCCCAGAAGAAATACAGGATGTTAGCTGTGCTTGGAAAGAACTTAACAGAAAGCTGAGTAGTAGTGCTGTGTCCCAAATTACCAGAATGTGCCTCCTAAAAGGAAATATGGGCATTTGCTTGGATGTTCCCACACTGAGTCAGAAAGGTTACAGGAAGAGTGGCATGATTCAGACTGGATACTCTCAGTGCCAGCCAAGTTGCCTGAAACTGAAGAATATTATGATGGAAACACATCTTCTAATTCCAGACAGAGGAGTGGCTGGTCAAGTGGCCGGTGTGGCCGGCCAGGTAGACAGAGTCCACAGGGGAGTCGGTCAGGAAGTCGACAAGATGGTAGAAGATGAAGTGGGAACAGAAATCGATCAAGAAGCGGGGGCCACAAACGGAGTTTTGACTGAGATAGTTGATCTACCAGTGTGAGCTCGCCTATTTCTGCCTAATCATGTACATTATCCACCAAAAAATTAGGTCATCATAGTTGAGGTCTGTTTCCGCTATTTGCAAAGAAGTTGGTTGTATTTTTTTTTAAGTATTTCACAAGAATGGTTGTAAACAAATCTACTTACCCTGTTATACCTTTGAATAAAATAACCTCCTTCTATTGTCTCTTTAAAAAAAACAACAACTCTATTTTATCACACATATAGAGTCATATAACTACTACCCACAATTAAAATATTGAAATATTCCATCACCATAAAGGAATTCCCTCTCCCTCTCTTTCCCCTCCTCTAACCCCTGATGTCTCCATCTCTTTAATTTTGTCTTTTCTAGAATGTTATATAAACAGAATCATACCTTTTGAGATTGGCTTTTTTTCACTTAGGATAATGTCCTTAACATCTATCGAGGTTGTAAGGTTGCATGTATTTCATTCCCTCTCATTGTTGAGTAGTATTCTATGGTATGGAATATGGTACATCAGAGTTTAACTGTTCACCCATTGATGGACGTAAGGGTTATTTCCAGTTTGGGGCTATTAAAAAACTTCTATGAAC
Organism: Phocoena phocoena; assembly: GCF_963924675.1. Classification (NCBI taxonomy): domain Eukaryota; kingdom Metazoa; phylum Chordata; class Mammalia; order Artiodactyla; family Phocoenidae; genus Phocoena; species Phocoena phocoena. The sequence goes on from NC_089223.1 coordinate 21,748,482, forward strand.
ATTAGTGTACAAGTTTTTGTAGGAATACAAGCTTTCCTTTTTCTGGGACGAATGCCAAGAAGGAATACAATTGTTAGGTTGTATGATAACTGCATACTTGGTTTTAGAAAGAAATTGCCAAGCTGTTTTCCAGAGCGGCTGTATTATTTTCCATTCCCATCAGCAATATATGAGTGATCCAGTTCCTCAGCATCCTTGTCAGCATTTGGAATGCTCACTGTTTTTAATTTTAGCCATCATGATAGATATATAGTGATATTTCTTTGTGTCTTTTGTCCATTCTGGCGGACACATGGAAGAGTTTCTCAAGCTGATCTTCCAGCTCATGAATCTGTCTTTAGCTGTATCCATTCTGTATTTTACCTCATTTATTGTGTTCTTTAAAATTTAAACTATTGTATTTTTCATACTAAATGTCTCCCATTGGTTCTTCTTATTTTATTTTTAACAACATTTAGCTCCTGCTGCACAGAATCTTCCCTTAATATTTGCGGTCCATCTTTTCAATCACTCTTTCTCAGCTGGTATCTACTCATTTTGTACCTTCTTTAAAAGTGGTGATACTCCTCAGTTGTCTCGTGAGCTCATGGGCCGCTTGTGGAATCAGCTACTCTGCCTGGTCATGTTTTCTGGGGAATAACCAAGGCAGGGGCCCTAGTTTTGTTCTTCCAGAAGATTAAGGAGAAATATGAATCAGCTCAGATGGCCCCAAGCACCACAGAAGAGCCAGCGACTCCTCCCATTCAGGCAGGCCCTTCAATATCACGGATTGCTTAACCTACTGTCACCTGGCCCCATCCCTGACCTGAGGCGCTGCTGAAGTTTAGGCCTCCTAAGTCATGAGTTACCTCCCAGATCCTTATAGCTACACTGCTCTGTCCATCATCTAGTCCAACCCAACTTCCTACCCATGTCCTGCTCCTCAAACCCTTCCTCTATGACTCTCGGAAATTTAAGTCTCGGAAATTTAAATCAAATTCTCTAGTAGCTTCCATCTCTTCTGGGAATGATGCTTTCACTCCCTTGATCCTCCACCTTTTTGCTTTGATTGAGCTGGCTGCCCTATGAGGACACTACTTTCTCTGAACTGTGATCAAGGGGCAAGTCTTTTTTTTTTTACATTTTTATTAAACCCACATACCTCGGGGCCAGAAGATGGGTGGGTGTCCATACTCCATCTTGCTACTTACCAACGTTTACTCCTAACCTCATCCTATTCGCCTTCAAAAACCACTTATCTTTTGAGAGTCTCTCCACCTGGATGGATAACTCTCTCTCCCCTCTCCTGGCCTCATCTGCCAACCTCCTGTTCATCTCTTTTATCACCCTCTTTAGCTCCCTTAGCTTCTAATAGTCATCCTCCTTGGACTGGAATTTTATTTTATTTTTTTCATGTACGGGGTTTTTATAATTGTGGCAAAATACACATAACATAAAATTTACCATCTTAACCATTTAAGTGTACAGTTCAGAGGCATTAAGTACATTCACATTGTCGTGCAACCACCATCCCCATCCATCTCCAGGATTCTTTTTATCTTGCAGAACTGAAGCTGTGTACCCATTATACAATATTCCCCCCTCCTCTGAGGCCCTGGCATCCATGATTCTACCTTCTGTCTCTATGAATCTGACTACTACAGATACCCCATATAACTAGAATCATAGAGCATTTGTCTTTTTGTGACTGGCTACCTTCATTTAACACGAAGTCCTCAAGGTTCATTCATGTCGCAGCGTGTGTTAGATTTTCCTTCTGCTACATTAATGAATACTATTCCATTGTAGGTACTTAACTATATTTTACTGATCTATTCACCCATCAATGGACACTTGGGTTGCTTCTACGTTTTGGCTACTGTGAATAATGCTGCTATGAACATGAGTGTACAAATATCTGTTCATGGACTGGAATTTTAGTATTCACAAGGGTAATCCACCCAAAACTCCGGCCTGTTGGCTGTTTTTTCCCCCTCTTCTCCATTGACCCTCCTTTTCCTCCAGTCCTTCTCAGACACACATTCCCACTGTCTTACTCTGGCCCTTGTCACTCCTAGAAATTGCACCACCTCTGATCTCAAAGATGTCACTTACTACCCATCAGCCCCCTCCTGGCTTCACTTCTGTCCTCACCCAGCCTAGATCACATGGTCTACAATAATAAGAACCCCTCTAAAAATACTGCTAGCTCCCTTGCTCTTCCATTTCTCCATAGAATGTGGCCTACAAAATTTTCTTTTCCTATGCCTCCACTTCATCATGGGGACACGGCTAAGAGAAAAATCTCACAAGTCAGCTGTTTTCACTTTGAATTTACGATCCCTTTCCTCGAATGAACCCCTTCCCCTCTCCTTCCCCTTCCCTAGCCCCTGATGTCCACTTATCTGTTCTCCATCTCTATAATTCTGTCATTTCTAGAATGTTATATAAATGGAATCATGCAGTATGCAATCCTTTGAGATTGGCCTTTGGCTTTTTTTCACTCAGCATAATGTAGAACACCTGTTCTACTCTGTTCTGGACCGCTTTCCCTTTGTCCAAGTGATGACCTCATATCTTTACATCTCTCCTCAAACCTCCTGTACACCCCTTCCCACCCACATTCTCTACTAGCTATCTTACTGCAGGAGTCACTGAGAAAAAATACCCATCAGAGGGAAATATCTTGTCTTATTATCAAATGAGGTAATTCACAGTGAAGAACTTAGCACAGAGCCTGCCATATAAAAACCACAATACAGATGATAAGTTTTATTGGTATTATTATTGTCTTACCACTGCCAGATGTATCCTGAAACCCATGTACTACTATACTTATTGGGGATGGGAACGATGCTGTCTGGGACACAGTCTTAGTCTGGACAATAAAAATAGTTTTCAGGGGATAAAAACAAATTCACAGTAGGATGACTTCCGGAGTGCAGAAATTGATCATTCAGGAACCAAAGTGATAAACTTTAGTGCAAACCAACTGACATTTTTTTTCCAGAAGTCCTCTAAGTTCAAAATATTAAAGGCTCATCTGAGTTGTTGGGTAAAAACTGGTCATCTGTGCTCCCTCAATGCTTTGCTTACAACTTGAAATATGTCAAACTCCGGGTGTTACTAAAGTGCACTTAGTTTTTTTAAATGAAGCCAAAATCATAATTTATTACCTAATATATGTCAGCCATATGGACTAGGTACTTTTTCTCTTTTGAATGAGAGATTCTTTTTTATTATTGTTTATTTTTAATGAATTTATTTATTTTATTTATTTTTGGCTGTGTTGGGTCTTTGTTGCTGTGCGCGGGCTTTCTCTAGTTGTGGCGGGCAGGGGCTACTATTCGTTGCAGTGCGTGGGCTTCTCATTGCGGTGGCTTCTCTTGCTGTGGAACACGGGCTCTAGGAATGCGGGCTTCAGTAGTTGTGGCACGTGGGCTCAGTAGTTGTGGCTCACGGGCTCTAGAGCGCAGGCTCAGTAGTTGTGGCGCATGGGACCTGTTGCTCCGTGGCGTGTTCCTGGACCAGGGCTCGAACCCACGTCCCCTGCGCTGGCAGGCGGATTCCTAACCACTGCACCACCAGGGAAGCCCCTGAATGAAAGATTCTTTAATTCTACAGTGCTTACAATTTTTGAAAGTTTCACACACGATTCCATATAATCCTATAATAACCTTTTTTCCCCCTACCCCTGTACTGCCCCTCCTCCTTCCCTCTCCCCATGGGTAGTCCTGCCGATGCAGGGGACACGGGTTTGTGCCCCGGTCCGGGAAGATCCCACATGCCGCAAAGCGGCTGGGCCTGTGAGCCATGGCCGCTGAGCCTGCGCGTCTGGAGCCTGTGGTCTGCAACGGGAGGGGCCACAACAGTGAGAGGCCCGCGTACCGCAAAAAAAAAAAATTTTTTTTAAAGGAGATGCTCACAATGGCTAACTTTATTTGCCTTGGAAAAGCTCTAGTAACTTAATTAATTCACTGATGTTGGTTCCTCAGCTTCACTTGAGATGATCAACGACTCAGACTTTTAAAAAATTTTATATTTTTTCCTAATTTATAAGTGTGCAGAATTTTCTGTGAATTTGTGATAACTGTAGGGGGAGTGATGAATATAAAATAACGTATTTTATTTATAGCCTGACCTGTAAGCATTTTCTTAGAACATATTCAGTAAATCAGAATCATAAATAACTTACTTCTAGTTTTTGTGAGAATTCTGAATGGTTAAAAATGATACAGAGTCCAGGCTGACATAAGACAAATCACAGAATATTAAATTGACTTTTACAATAATTCAGTTTTTATTGGAGCAAATAATCATGCTTAGAGGACCTTCTGCTTACATATAAAATGTTTTAAGTTCTAATTTTAGTTTGTACAAAAACCAATATACATGTAAGTCTCATTAAGGAGCAGAATAATGGAATTGCAGGATAGGAGATTACAAGAGATTAAAACTCCCCAGCATTTTCTCTTCCTAGTAATCTAATAAATGAAATTAAATAGCAGATTCATTTACAATAACTTCTAGCTTGGTGACCCTGGAAGATTTACGAAATCTTTAAGCTTCAGGTTCATTATCTCCAAAACTCTAATAGTAAGTGTACCTAATCCAAAGGGTTGAGTGAGGATTAAATGAGATAATGCATATAAAGAACCCAGAGCATAGTTAAGTAGTCAATAAATATTAATAGTTATTATATCATGCATTTCATCTATCAAATAATTATTTAAAACATTCCAGACAGTGTAAAACTTGCATTTAGACCAGAGGAGGTAGGTAGGGGTGGGAAGGAGCACACCAACCTTGGCTTCCACTGGGGCCCAGAAACAAAGGATGAACTTCTGGACAACCTAGAGCACCTGAATACTACAGGGACAGCTCGAAACAGCTTGGGGCCACAAGGCTCATGCTGGGCAAATTCCCGTTTCTACAACATGACCTCACGTTGGTCAATGAAAGGAAACTCTGTAGCATTTAAATCAAAAATTAATCTTCAAAGGAAAAGTGAACGTAACTGGGTCAGCAATTAATGGTCCATCTCAGGTTGCTCTCTTAAGGTAGTGAAAAATAAAAATTGGATAATTTTTAGTTTGAAACAGTCACATAATCAACGCAAACATGGATTTGTGTTTTGTTCTGCTTTGAACTACTGGGAAAAATCACATCAATTATTCCCCACTGGACTATTTTTAACATTGCATGGCCAGAACTTATAATTACAATTTAAAAACAATCATATTATCTTGGATCTAGTGAACTTTTAGATATTTATTTTATGTACCATTGCATAGAATAGAGAAATATACATGAATCATATCTTTTCATAACTTTTCTTATTTGTTTGGTAGAAATGGCCCAGAATTCTCAATTCATTGCATAATTATTCAATGTCTCATTACTTTCCTTGATTCATCTCTAGTTTCTTTTTAGTATTCTCCAAAGTTGTTTTCAGTAGTCTTTGAAAACTAGAAGTGAAAATTCCCTTTATTAAAAGTTCAGATTGGAAAATCCCTTTCTTATGAGAAATTATTTGTCTTGGTTTCTAGAAGCTGGGGGCCCCCACATAGTTTTCCCTGTGGTAAGCTGACATGGATTACGAATTCAACAAATAATTAAGGTCAGTTAAAAGACCAACTGTTAATATATTGAGAAAACATATCAAAAATGACAGAACTTGATGATATACCTTGGTGGATAGTAGTAAATGGCTTCTCAGAGCCCAGACTCCAAAATGGAAAACACTGCATATCCTTTGGCTGGACCCATAAATTCTAGCAACTGGCTGTGATAGACATTGGTATGAAATGCTTTTAGACTAACAGGTAAGTGAATCAAGTTTATAAGGCTCCTTGGTCTTTATGCCTCTATCAGTAGATCTCAGGACAGGGAGAAGTGGGTCCACTTTATCAGGATCTCAGGTCTAGGAAGGGGAGAAGGTTGGAAAATTGAGTACGCATTTTGAAAAAGCTTCACAGATCTGAAATATACCTCTCTTGTCCTTTGTTCAATACATTGTACACTGTAAGTCAAAAAGTGTCTGCAGCAGATGCTGTCCATTACCCACCCATACGCCCTAGCACATACCATTTTAGTATACACTGTCCTGAATTTCTATTGCCAGCACCTGGATTTCTTTGAGTAAATGGCTTTCCTTGACCACTAGAATCAGGACTGTGTGTGGGTAAGGAGGAATTACCACCACTGGAGAGCAGTCTTGAACTAGTGACTGAGGAAGCTGGTGCATAAATACCTCAGCTCCCTCCTCCCTGTGCTGGTAGAACTTTGTGGTACATTTCCCAGCCATTTCCCAGAGCTCCCCAGTGGGATTAAATTTCAGTGGCTCATGGTGGTAACCTGCTTAATAACACACACTTTATTGGCTTCTTTCCTTCCCTGCCACATTTCTCCATTCCCCAACTGGTGTTTCCTGGAATCACCTCTCTAATAAATGGCTTGTACTTGAATCCTTGCCTTAGGTCTGCTTCTGGGTAAACCCAAACTGTGCCAAAGTACTACTCTTCTTCTTTCCTTTCTTTATAGTTCTCTGATATCCTAAATACTTGCTCTACTGGCTTACTTTAGTGACATATACTGCTTCATAAATATCACTCTTCAAGAGGTTTACACACAGAAAAAAAAAGCAAAAACATGAACTCTTCCCCTCTTCCCCACCTATTTTTTTAACTAAAAAAAAAAAAAATCATTTAGCAGAAGTAGCTCTTTCATGCTTTCTCATGCCCACTTGTCCTCATATAGCTGTAGTCACATATAGCTACTGAAAACTACCATTCAAACCACCTATCTGAAGCGACAGTCAACCATCCTTCTCTCCCATCTCTACCCTTAAGGGAGAAGGATATTCTTTGGATATTGAGCATCCACTGAAATCACTGAACACATCAGTCATTCTATAACGCCTGCTGTCCAACACGGTAGCCACTAGCCACATGCTGTCCTTGAGTACTTGAAATGTAGCGAGTATGGCTGAGGTATTGAATTTTTAATGTTAGTTAATTTAAATTTTAATTTAAAACCATTACTCAGCTCAATTACTGGAAAACTTCTAAGTATGTCTGAGACAACTTGTGTAGGAGAATCTACTTTTTACAAGTGTAAGTTTTATAAAATCTAAATACAGATCAAGTATGTCTGATGAAAATGTAGCGTCCAAATTGAGATGTGCTGAAGGTACGCACTGGAATTTGAAGACCAGTAGAGTACGCACTGGAATTTGAAGACCAGCACGAAAAATATCATTAGAAATTACTAATATTTGACAATACTGAGATACTTTAACACTGATCAGATATTGAAATGATAACATTTGTGCTAATTGGGTTACATTAAATATATTAAATTTAATTTCTCCTGTTTCTCTTTCCTTTCTTTTTTTTTAAATGTGGCTACTAGAAATTTAAATTACATATGTGGCTCACATTATTTTTCTATTGGATAGAGCTGCTCAGTCACCTTACCCACAACTTATATTTGCTAGCCTTAGTGGGTAAAATCATGGCTATATAAAAAGATGAAGACAAAGAAATAACACTCTCTTTTCTTAAGGGGCTGACATTTCAAAAGGAATGTCACAAGTTCGGTAGTAATACCGAAGCCAAACTTAAGAGAAAAATAAAAAGAAAAGGCATATAAAACTTTCTCATGGAGAGTAGCCGTTTTCTTACATGAATAGATTACTGATATTAAAGTTAATTACAGAAAGTGATTTAAGAAACAATGTCATCCTCTTTAAAAGCCTACAAAGTTTGCTCTGCTTGAACATTGAAGTAAATGCTCTGCCGATGTCAGCTTTCTAGACTTGAATGGGATAAAATCATCAGGCAATAAGGTCCTAGAAGAGGTCTCATCATCCACCCTGACATCGTCTTCTCCTTCACTTTACAGATGAGGGAAATATGGACTAACCAGGCTAGGTGACTTTTTTTTTTTTTTTTTTTTTTTTTTTGCGTTACACGGGCCTCTCACTGTTGTGGCCTCTCCCGTTGCGGAGCACAGGCTCCGGATGCGCAGGCTCAGCGGCCATGGCTCACAGGCCCAGCCGCTCCGCGGCATGTGGGATCTTCCCAGACCGGGGCACGAACCCGTGTCCCCTGCATCGGCAGGCGGACTCTCAACCACTGCGCCACCAGGGAAGCCCTAGGTGACTTTTTAAAGGTTAGAAATGATTTTGTAAATAAGTTCATTTGTACCCTTTTTTAGATTCCACATATGAGCGATATCATCTGTCTTTCTGACTTACTTCGCTCAGTATGACAATCTCCAGGTCCATCCATGTTGCTGCAAATGGCGTTATTTTGTTCTTTTTTATGGCTGAGTAATATTCCATCGTATATATAACCCACATCTTTATTCATTCTTCCGTTGCTGGACATTTAGGTTGCTTCCATGCCCTGGCTATTGTAAACAGTGCTGCAATGAACATTGGGGTGCATGTATCTTTTCGAATTATGGTTTTCTTTGAATATATGCGTAGGAGTGGGACTGCTGGGTCATATTGTAGCTCTATTTTTAGTTTTTTAAAGGAACCTCCATGCTGTTCTCCATAGTGGCTGTACCAATTTACATTCCCACCAACAGTGTAGGAGGGTTCCCTTTTCTCCACACCCTCTCAGCATTTATTGTTTGTAGATTTTTTGATGTTGGCCATTCTGACTGGTGTGAGGTGATGCCTCATTGTGGTTATCAGGGTATAAGTGGGGAAGGGATAAACTAGGAGATTGGGATTGACATATACACACTGTTACATATAAAATAGATAACTAATAAGAATCTACTGCATAGCACAGGGAACTCTACTCAATACTCTGTAATGACCTATATGGGAAAAGAATCTAAAAAAAGAGTGGATATATGTATAACTGATTCACTTTGCTGTACACCTGAAACTAACACAACATTGTAAATCAACTAGACTCCAATAAAAATTTTAAAAAAGAAATGATTTTGTTCTTTCTCAAAGGAGACGGAAAACATTCATTCTCAAATATAATTTTATGTTCCTATTGGTAAAACGCTTTGCGTCATTGCAAAGCTCATACATTTAAACTGGTGGTTCTCAGATGGACCAACTCCTCTTGATATTTCCTTCCATATTTCCAAATATGTTTATACTAACATTTCTTGGATTATTAATTTTGAACATTTTCCATTGACATCCTGTCATCGTAGATGACTTCTCATATTCACTCTACTATCCCTACATCACCACCTAAGCCCTCACTGGATGAATCAATAATATTCAATGCAAATACTGTTCACTGTAGAGCCAGGTAGTATATTACAATTACACACCTTTTCTTCATTTTTCCTGAAGTTAATAATTGCATCATTCTTCCATTTGCCTGTTTTTCCATATTTCCATTGTTCCCTCCACCCCCAATGCTACTATCTCTGCACATGCTTACAAATAACATTTCCTATAATCCTCAAACACATTAGTTCCACTTGTCTTTTATATGGGAACAATTCCCTCATGGAACCCTCTGTCCTCCTGCTCCAATATGACCTGAATTCTTTGAAGCTCAATATACAGCAATTAGTAGGGGCTTATCTTACCCGGCAATCTAATAATGGAAAATTTTTACTTGACTTTTCACTTTTAAAGCCAACTGTAAAACTGTCTCTGATTTGTATTTTGCAGACATATATTAAATAACAGCAAAACAGTACCACTGCCATCACAAACAACCCAGCACCCCACACACTGAAAACGCTGATTGGTAGTTCTCATGAATACGTACAATGGAAAAGACAGCCCTTATTTTAAGCATTTTGGTTGCCCCTCCAGCAAAGGCTATCACAAGCCACAGAGGTTTAACCCCATTGCTGCCCAGATCCTGGCTGCTTCCAAAGTGGCCCTAAGGTCTGGAGCGCACAGGTGCTGGTGTCAGCGAGGTTTCCAGGGTTACTAAGTACGTATCACATCACTTTTGGAAAATAGCATCAAGAGGCTTTTTAAGCTAAGGTAATGTGGATCCAGTTGGAATTTCAAGACAGGCTTTATTATCGTGGTGGTTGGTGGTGGCATCTGGTTCCTGATTACCTAATCTCATCCACAGAAAGTCCACAAAGGAGATTCCTGATGTGGGCAGAGCTATGGAGAACTCCTGTGGAACCACAGAGCTCTACTTCAGGGAGCCACCCAGAGACCACCTACCAAGTCCAAACTCCATATTTTGCAAAAGAGAAAACTGAGGCCTAGGAAGCTTACCCAAGACAAAAAGGAAGCCGGTGGCAGCTTCTAAGTAGGCTTTAAAAACATTCAGAAAGATGAAAGTAACTGATTGGTAACAGATAAATTATGATCTTACAGATGGATGTTGTCACTTTGTATAAGCTAAGCTTCCTGGAAGAAGCAAAATCATTTAAATATTCATATCAATAATTCTAACTCTTGGGGCTTCCCTGGTGGCGCAGTGGTTGAGAATCTGCCTGCTAGTGCAGGGGACACGGGTTCGAGCCCTGGTCTGGGAGGATCCCACATGCCGCGGAGCGGCTGGGCCCGTGAGCCACAACTGCTGAGCCTGCGCGTCTGGAGCCTGTGCTCCGCGGCAGGAGAGGCCGCGATGGTGAGAGGCCCGCGCACCGCGATGAAGAGTGGCCCCCACTTACCACAACTAGAGAAAGCCCTTGCGCAGAAAAGAAGACCCAACACAGCATAAATAAATAAATAAATAAAAATTAAAAATAATAAACTCCTACCCCCAACATCTTAAAAAAAAAAAATTCTAACTCTTGGGCATTTACCCTGTAGTATTAACAACTAACTGTGTAAACTGAAGCATCGAATCACAATCTTTCTATCTTCTTGTTGTTTTTTTTCTAAACCACATGAAACACAAATCTTGAGGACTTATTAATTATTTATCATCTGGCTTTGGAGGCAATAGGAGAAGCAAGTTATAGGTGAGTGCTGACAGACTGATTCCGGAAAGACCCAGTCAGTCATAGGTTACCAACCAGAGAAATGAAGAGCCTTTCACTTCTTGTTCAGAGAGAGCTTTGCCAAAATCCTTAGACACGGGAGCAAATTCACTGACTTACTTGTACAAAGAGACAGTGGCCAGTAACCAAAAGAGAAAAAAAAAAAAAAAATCAAGAACAAATGAACAAAATGAAAAAGAATTGTTTTTCCTTTCTTTTGGATCTGTTTTTAATTAGAATTTTCCAGCTAGGTTCTTCTAGACAGCCCTGCTAATGCATGGCAATTTTGGTATTTATATTCACTGGCTGACACATGCCCACAGACTGCACTATAAACATCAAGGAACCAAAGGCTTCTTCAGACACCCATCGCAGGCTCTCCACAGGATGCCTCCGCAGACAATGCAGAGTGTTCATTATCTGGAGCTAATCGTTTCCCTTCGCTTATTCTAGAAATTGCTACTTGCTCTCTCTTTCGTAGACAACTCTGAAGTGAAACAAAATGATAGCTTTCGTCACTCCACTAACAACTTTCCTTTGGAAAATCATTTGCACATATTAGTTTCTGAAGCCTCCGAGCCACTCTAACATTACAGCCATAAAACTTGGTTTCCTCACTAGAAAACACCACTCTGAAAGTCAAGACTTCAGCCTTAAATAAGATTCTAACTAAGGCAAAAGATAGTTACATATCTGAGTTGCGAGCAACGATAAAGCATCTTTCAAAACCTGAAACAAATAAATATATTCTAAGTGAAATTTAAGAACGATAAGTCATAAGGGAATAATATTAACTAAAGGATAAATTTAGAGAGCAGAGAAAAGCGTGTTTGATTTTTTTCCCCAGTGTAATGATAGAATAATTATACCAAATGTGGGAAGACTGGAATCATGTTAATCGTCTTCAGAGTCCAAATCTTAATGGAGTCAATTCGAGAGCTAAAATTCTTAAAATAACGAAAAGTGTCTTCTGTGGAGAAAGAGAAGGGAGAAGGGGCAAAATATGTGTATGGGATTAAGAGCCACAAACTACTATGTACAAAATAAATAAGCAATAAAGACATATTGTACAGCACAGGAAAATATAGCCACTATTTTGTAATAACTTTAAACGGAGCATAATCTATAAAAACATGGAATCACTGTGCTGTACACCTACAACTAATATAATATTGTAAAATCAAGTATGGTTCAATAAAAAATTTAAAAAGACATGACAAAGATGTTGTTTGGAGAAAAATTTTTAAAGGTTAAAAAGTGGAAGCGGGCTTCCCTGGTGGCGCAGTGGTTGAGAGTCCGCCTGCCGATGCAGGGGACGCGGGTTCGTGCCCCGGTCTGGGAGGATCCCACATGCCGCGGAGCAGCTGGGCCCGTGAGCCATGGCCGCTGAGCCTGCGCGTCCGGAGCCTGTCCTCCGCAACGGGAGAGGCCACAACGGTGAGAGGCCCGCGTAACGCATTAAAAAAAAAAAAAAAAAAAAAAAAGTGGAAGCAACTGATAATGCTTAACAACAAAAGGATGGATAAATCATTTGTGGAATATCCGTATCATGAAATACAAAGAGTAACAAAAATATATGAACTACAGCTTTTTTTCAACAAAAGATGAATTTCACAAACAAAATATAGAAGGTGATACTGCTTTTTAGGGGGCTGGTGTTGTTACTTTTTCCAGTTTTATTGGAGTATAACTAACAAATAAAAATTGTATATATTTAAAAAACCAAAAAATCAGAATCAAAATGTCTTCTGAAAATATATACAATAGAGTAAACCTGGCTTCTTCCCAGAAGGAAGGGATTTTATTGATAATATGAAAAATTCTTCAAGTTCTTAGATTCCTTGTCACAAACGAATGTGCATAAAATAAATAAGTAATAAGGATATTGTACAGCACAGAGAAATATAGCCACTGACTTGTAATAACTTTAAGTGAAGTATAATCTATAAAAACACTGAATCACTATATTGTACACCTGAAATGAATATAATATTGTAACTCAACTATACTTTGATTAAAAATAAATAAATTAATAAAATTAAATTGATCCATTCTACTTAAAAAAAAAAGAATGTGTGGTAATGATTCCAGCTTGAGTTCTCTTTATTTAAAATTTTAGTATACTTGGGTGCATTTTAATGTACCTTTTTCTCATCCTCAGAATTTCCATCTGCACGCACAGGAATTGTCAGACAAACTTGCTAGGGATCAGGAGATAAAGAGTTAACAAGGGATTGGGAAGAGAAGAGGAAGATAAAGCAGAAGGCTGAGCAGTAGAGCTGTATCTCTGGGTCAGGCTTGAGAGAGGAAAAGGAGGCTGCAAGCATGGTCAGCTGGCCTGGGTCTTGCACCTGCGCTGTAGCAGGAGAGGGGTTCACGGTCTGTTCCAGAGCAGCCCAGGGAAGACCATGGTATGCTTCACCTTTAACTGGGTGAGGGAAGCTTTCCTGGGCATGACAAGGCTCTCTGACCCTGGTCCTCCCTGGTGGGGTGGAGGCACTCAGAAACACCTATTTCAAAGGGCGAGCTGGGCATATTAACTAGCAATCCTCCCCCACCACTTCCCCAGGGGCAACTCTGGAAGTTGGTGTCAGGGCTACACGGAGAGGGCTCTGCTTCTTGTTGGGGAAAAGAGCTGGGATTCCATGCGATGTGTCCTCCCACACAGGAGTGGAGGGATGACCTTTGGAACAGAGCAGCAGGTGACCAGGAACAGTGGGATCCACAGTCCTCCCCAGGATCCATGAGAGGAAGAGAGGATGGAGAGGTGACACCCTCGGGAGTGACGCATCTTCCCTACGGGTGTCAAAATCCGTCTTGGTGGGTGTATTCGTTTCCTATTGCTGCTGTGACACATTACCACAAACTTGGTGGCTTAAAACAATACTAGTTCATTAACTTACAGTTTTAGACATCAGAAGTCTGAAATGGGTGTCACTGGGCTAACGTCAAGGTGTCCGCAGGGCTGGGCTCCTTCTGGAGGCTCTAGGGGAGAACCTGTTTCCTTGGCTTTTCTAGCTCCTAGAGGCTGCTTGAATTCCCTGGCTTGTGGTCACATCACCCCAATCTTTGTTTTCCTTATCACATCTCTTCCTCTTTCTCTGATCCTCATGCCTCCCTTTTATAAGATCCTTACAATTACACTGGATAAGCCAGGATAATTGCCCTATCTCGAGATCCTTAACTTAATTACATCTGCATAGTCCCTTGTGCCATATAAGACAACACAGTCACAGGTTCTGGAGACTAGGATGTGGACCTCTTTGGGGGGAGGGGGCACCATGCTGCCTACCATAGTGAAGGTGGCAGTGGGACATAGTTTTGGAGTAGGCCTCCCAGGGCCATGCAGTGGGAGCCAGAACTTCCTTGATCACAGTGAGTGACCCTGGTTTTCCTAGGTGTTTATGTGGCCTGGAGAAATAAGATCGTTTATGATTTCTCTAAGGTCTTTATCCTGCTTGAATAGACTGACTTCAACCAGGCACTGATTTCAATAAATGTTAAAGCCATTATTTCTCAGTTGAGAAGGATAATTATTCCCGGTCTCCTTTCTCTCCTCTCTCTCCTCTCTCTCCCTAATAGCTCCTACCACCCCCCTCCCCCAAACCCAAATCCCAGCACACTGGCAGGCATGCAGCCATGAACAAGAACCTGGGGAGAGAACTGTAAGGAAGGCAGTGACAATCACTCATCATAAAACACTGGCCAGGAGGAATGACAGGCCTGGCATGAAAAAATGAAAAAATGTTGCCTGCGTGGGTGGTGTTGGCATAACAGTGGTAATTTGCCTCCTAGGGTCTAAATATAGCTGCCGCCAGCATCTGAGAATAAAAGAGCTTCCTAAATAATTACCCACTCCACCTCAGCTCCCTCTAGACCTCCGCAAGCCACATGGAGACACGCATGCCTCTAGTTCCTCCAAGAAAATGGCTCGTGGAAAGCCTCAGAACGAGAGCCAGCAGATTAACCATGTTTGGAGTGGAAATCCAAGGTCTCGCCTGCTTCCAAGCAGCCCAGCCAAATCCGGAAAGATTTTAAAGAGGGCAAAGTGTTGAAAGCTGCAGCCAGATTAACACCCCCCCCCCACCAACCCCCCCAAGAGGAGTTACCAAGACAAAGGCCCGCAGGATCTGACGGGAGAGGCTACTCTAGAACCCAGCTGATCTGCGCATGGATCAGACCAAGGGCGCAAGCGGGAGGCAAGAAGAAGACTCGTCTGCAGGTTTACTTATCATGAATACCAGTATCGGTTGTGGAGCTCATGCTCACACACTTAACCCACTGCCTCTGTAACCAGCCCTCACGAAGCCAAGCCAGAGGCTAATACTGAACCATGAGTGACGTCATTGTGGTGCTGGCCACACTACAAAAACCACATTTAAAAGGCATCAAGACCAAAGCAAGGCCTGCCAGCGAGGAAATCCAGGCTCTGCAAAAATGAAAAAAGGTATTCCCTGAAGACTGGCAGTCCTGAAGGGCAAAACGATCCATTTGCTAGGTTCCCTGCAGTGGAGCGCAGGGTATATTTCCACTCAAGGCTGTCACCCACCTGGTTTTCAGCTGGATCATCTGGATGCAAGTTTATGTTCAATCTACAGCTCTTTACTGAGTGCTCAGCACTACTAAATGTAAAAGAAAGCGCAAGCCAGTGGAAAGGAAACATGATTTGGACTCGTTAACACCGGTTTAAATTCCGCCTTTACCATTTCATAGCTGTGTGACTTGGGCACTTAATCTCACTGTGTCTCAAATTCTTCACCTCCATGATGAAATAATAATAACAATAAGATTATATATTAATTATATATTATACTTATACATTATTAACAGTTTATGTAAATATGAGAATGTTTTATCATTATTATTGCTATGGCTACTTCAAAACATTGATGAAACAATAAAATATGAATGCAAAAGTTCTTTTTTATCCTATTAACTGTTATAAAAATTATATACTACTATTATAGAAGCAAAGTAAATGTTGGTTTTTCATTATGGAATCTAGTTAGGGAAATAATATACACACAAGAAACATTTAAAGAGGAAAACTGTATTTAGCAAAGCGTTAGAGTCATGTCTATAGGGAATTAGATTTCCTGATTCCATGGACAGAAGGTTCATCGTGTGGAACGAATCAAGAATAAAAGTGAGAAAACCGTCATCAAGGAGAGCTTCACGGAAGAGAAGAGTTTGAGCTGGGGATCACGAGGCAGAAAGGACCTGGGAGAACATTCCAGGATATGAGATTTGTGAGCCAATGCAAACAGACAGTGCAAAGCAAATCTGTGTAGTTTCTCTGCTTCCATCAAACTCTGTCACATTTCAGACCCACTTAAAACCCTCTTCTACAAACCATGATGGGGAGAAATATGGTCATCTCCAGCAAATCATAAACTGTACATACCTTTTGACACAGCAGTTCCACTTTTAGAAACTTATCCTACAGATGTACGTGTATGTACATATGTGAATATTTATAAAGATATTCACTGCAGCCCAGTTTATATATTTGAGAGAGATAATTAAAAATCTAGAAATATAATCTAAGAGGTCATCAATAGGAGGAGATTGGTTAGAAAACTGTGGTATATCCACAATGAAGTATTTCACAGACTTTATAAAATGCAAAGTATATAAATGTATTAGATCCACATGCACTGCTGTTGAATAATTGTCATAATTTATTGTTAAGTGAAAAAAGGGAAGTCTAGAACCGTGAGTACAATATGCTACCATTTGTGTAAAAAGAAAAACCACATACAGATTGCTTGTCAGTGCACAGACCACCTGTACAAAAGTAAAGAATTCACTATTAACAGATTAGGGCAGAGGAGCGAGAGAGACATACCTTTCACTATATGCCCTTTGAATTCCATACCATACTATGTATCACCTGTTCAAATATTACTGTCAAAGTATGGTTCAGTGGCCCAGTGCTGTCGAGACTCCAGATAAATTTGTACTCTGACTTTACTTTAGGAAGCCCAGATAATCAATGCTCGCTAAAGAGCCTCTATTTGAAATCCAGGTAGATAACGGGGCAAAATAAATTTATCCAACAGAGTCCAATCCAGCTCCCTGCGGACTCTATTTAAAAGGCCCAATTCAGATGTTAAGGCCCTCACCCCCAAAGTGACTGTATTTGGAAACAGAGCTTTTAAGAAGTAATTCAGGTTACCCAGCGTCATAAGGGTGGGGTCCTGATCCTATAGGACTGCTGTCCTTATAGGAAGAGACGCCAGAGCTTTCTCTCTCTCTCCACCTTGTGAGGACATTGCAAAAAGGCGGCCATCTACCAGCCAGGGAGAGAGTTCCACCAGAAACCAACCCTCCTGGCATCTTGATCTTGGACTCCCAGCCTCCAGAACCGTAAAAAAAAAAAAAAAAATTCAGTTGTTTAAGCCACTTAGCCTGTAGTATTTTGATATGGTGGCCTCAGCTGACTAAGACAGGGACCATCATGGACTCTCAGGGTTGGGGATGGCACTCAGGTCTTTAAGCCAGTGCTCACATCCTCCAGCCAGGGGCGAGCTGAGCTGGCCTGCTCGCTGCAATGCCTGGCCTGCAGAGGAGCACCTCTGAAATACGATGGTGCGGTGCTAGGTAACATGAAAGAATGCGTGCAGTAGCCCAGGGTCCCGGTTTCCGGACGCCACCTCCTCCTCTGCCTGCACTGTGACCTTGAACTATCAGCTTCTCCAGGATTCGTCTAAAGAGTCTCTCTAAGTTCCTCGCAACCCGTGGGTTCCAAGATCTGTGACACACAGCAAAAACATGCCGCTGCCAAGTTCGCTTCCAAAAATAGTGCAGTTTCATATTTGTGAAAGACAAACAGCAGCCTGTAACCTAGGAGTTCCCAATCAGTGAGGGCAGATCTACTCTAGATGGCAAAGCCTCTCAAAGCTGACTGCTGCTGCTGAGGCTGCAGACCCAGAATCTATCCCCCACCCCGCCCTGAGCTTTGCGGGCGTTCTCAAGGTAGGGAAGGCAGAACATGTTCTTCTACTCTGAGAATTCACTACTCTGGAAATCCACCTTTCAGAAACCCTGACACTCCAAAAAAGGGCAGCGAAGAGGTCATTTCACCTCACAAACAGCAAAGACTCTGACAATTCCTGTTGTTATCGAAGTGTGAGAGGTGGTATTGACTGAAACTCACATGGCCCGGGTATCATTCATACCAAATAAGGAATAGACTGTTGATGGGCTGATCCCACACTTGAAAGAGAAAGACCCCAAAATACTCTTGTGGTTGAAACATACACCATAGTGAAACGGTAATATTGGAAAGTCTAACTGAAGTGCTGATAGTTTTTTTTTTTTTCAGTTTAAGGTTTTAATTCTTATTATCAAGGGTATACATGATGTAGCAACACCTAGGAATGGATATCCTTATGGTCTGGATGTGGAATAGCTGCTTGAATGACAGTGAGGTTAGGGGAATGGCGATGTTGTTTGTTACAAACACTCAGCCATATGGTTTCCAGAGAAAATATAACTCAGGATTGCAGTCAACAATTTCAGATTACTGAACTCATCCTGAGCTCTGGAAAGAAATCATTTCCATTATATTTTCCTAGCAAAGCTGAAGAAAGAGCTTTATCAGATCATGAGTTGAAATGGACTTGAAAACTGGTTTTGGAAGGCAAGTAAGCCTCTTCAAGGAAACCAGTATAGAGAAATTCTGTCTCCAAATCTCTCCTAGTAGATAGTCCTGAATTTATTCACTTAGGTAGTTAAATTCACTTAAGTAGTCCAAATTTTATTCACTTAAGTAGTTCAAAAACTAGAAGCTATTTAAGCACAAATTTCATAAATACATTCTTGATTCCTCGGGTCAGTATATATAAGGAAGAATCCTGGTTATAGTTTTTAATCCTGGAAAATCTTTAGAACTCTGGATGCAAGAGAGGTTTACCCCTTGAATCGTTATTACAAACTGTAAGTACGCAAGATATATTGGTTTATCAACAAATATATCCAATTTTGAGCAATATCAAATTGCCAGGCAGGTATGAGACAATAACTTGCAGAATATTAAAAGTAAATGCAATTAAATTTTCACGCACAAATCAAAGGATGTTCAAAGTATATCAACTTCAGGATAAATACAACTGCCAACATTGATTTAAAATTTTTGACTTTGCTCTTGGCACACACGTAGGTCAAGATAAAGGTAATGGGATTTGTTAAAAATTTGCTGCCTTACAACTCAAGTGAGATGTTGCCTAAAATGTTATATTTCAACATGGATTTTGTTTGGGAGGCTTCACAAATGTTAAACCCTCGAGATAGTCATCCTTATTCAAAACTTATTTCAACTTGCTACAATTACAAACGGCACTGAATATAAATAAGTATAACAAGATGGAAGCTTCTCAGTTGAGTTTTGCAAGTCTTATGGCATAATAACTACCAGAATGACTCATTCAGTACCAATTTATCCGTGGCCTTTTGAAAACTGCCACACAGAAAAGGAATTAAATAAATTAGTCTGACTTTACTTATAATTGAATAATTATGTTGGGAAAATGTTTGAGATGCACAGACTTAAGATATAGGCTAGAAATTTTCCATTTGATCAGGTTTACGGAACATCAAGACATGTGAGTCCCACTATGTCTCTGGTTGTACAAATGTAACATATCTTTAAAAGTTTAATCAGAAATCCTTCAAAGTGAATTGAACTCTGTGTTATTCCCCCAAAGCCTATCTCTCGGAGTATCTTCCTCTGCCTCTTCTCTAAAGATATTGTTCTATTTATACTTCTCTCTTTCACCATCTTCTGTCTTTCTCCTATTTCCCCAATTCTTGCTCATTCTTGTTAATACTTCCTCTTCGTTTGTCTTCTCTACTCCTTTCTCTCCTGTTTTTTCAGTTTCAATGATTATTCAATAGAGATTTCTGTTTTCTATTCTTAATTGTAAAAGAAGATGGAAGGAGTAGTTTATATAGTCTCCTAGGAGGATTAAAGATAAAACCAATTTTTTTTTTTTTTTTTTGCGGTACGCGGGCCTCTCACTGTTGCGGCCTCTTCCGTTGCGGAGCACAGGCTCTGGACGCGCGGGCTCAGCGGCCATGGCTCACGGGCCCAGCCGCTCCGCGGCATGTGGGATCTTCCCGGACCAGGGCACGGAGCCGTGTCCCCTGCATCGGCAGGCGGACTCTCAACCACTGCGCCACCAGGGAAGCCCCAAACCAAATTTAATGATGGCTTTTTTTTTTTTTTTTAGTTTCCTTTTTATAATCTTTCAATTTGTTTTCTGTTCTTTACAGAACTTATTTTCCTAATTTTGGTTTAAAACAATATCCAAAATAACTCAATAGATTTTTGTATTAAATGTAAGCAAAAGAGTAAATACTTATTTAATGAAGGAGAGTTACAGGAATAAGAGTACTCTTTTTTTTTAATTAGAAAAGACTTTCTTGAATAATCAGGATGTTTTAAAGGCATGGTCCAAAATTCTAAAGATAGTATCAATAACTGAAATCTATTTAAAGTTTGTTCAATGATTTAAACGTGCTTATTGTCAGAAAGAATTTTAAGCAGTTTACATACAATAAAAACTCACCTCATTTTTATTTAAATTCACTCACTTGAACTTTTGCTTTCATACGAATGAATAACATTTGTGAAATAATGGATCTGATGTGGTTGATACATGTGTGTGTATATGTATATCTGCACTACTGATCCATGCATCACCTGAAATCATTTCACGGTGTAAGTTCCTACTTTAGTTTGGGGATTACCTCAGGTCTGCTTAGAAAGAGCAAATAATTTTATTACAGATTATTATACAGTCAAAGCAGCAGTAACTGAAGAGTTACAATTCTGAGTATTAGTAATGCTTTTCACCGGAGTGTTTCTTGAGCTTTGTATTGTGAAAGTCGCATGCATAACACAGCCTTTATTGTGTTTGATTAAGGACAGGTTGTCTGACTCCTATCATAGTTCTGTCAACAGCCTCTCATTCTAAGAACGGATCTATGATGTCAGCCCTTCATCCAGCTCCGTCCCCACCTCCTTCCTCTCCTCACTATCTTCCACTACGCCACACTGAATGATTAAGAGCTTGGGTCAAGATGATGTGCTTACATAAACACCCACTATTTCTGTCTTAGGGAAATGCTTCCCCCGTGAGTTACTCAGTAGGTTTCTCAGCTCCGAGAATGCCTCTCCTCCCTGGGCTTGCAGTGAAAATAATACTGCTTAGCTTAATCCCACTGACCTTTTAAGGAGGAGTATGCATGCACCAAGTGATATAACTAAGATTCGAACAGGGCTGGCAGCTTAGAACGAAGCCAGATGTGGTCCAGAGTAAAGAACTGCAGAGGGAAGGCAGGGCAAAGAGACCTGGGTTCCTGGGAGCGGTCCTTCCCTACCCGGCCACATTTTCTCAATGAGGAGGTCAGCTTTCATCATTTCCAAGGTCTCTTCCGGTTGTGATGTTTAAGCTCTTCAAAGGAGGGCTCTCTCTCAATTCCAAAAGGGAAAAAACATTCCCTGTACTATTCACCACTGTACGCCTAATGTCTGCAACACCGCCTGACACATAGGAGGTGCTTAATAGCTCTTTGCAGTAAGAATGAACTAACCTGCCCACCTCCCCACCCCCCGGACTCTAAAGTGACTGCCATTAATTTAGGAGACTCAGATTCTCTTTCTGCCCTGGTAGAGCTCTATCTCTTGAGCAGACACAAAATTACTTATTACTTATTGGGCCAAGTATGAGAGGTAAAAATAAACAGTTAGGAAAGGACTGAATTTTGAGAAGAGAAAGGGCCATGGGAATATTTTTAGGGAGTACACACACCATATAAAACGGTACTGCAATGGGTGCTAGCTTCAAGCGTAATTCACCCCATAGAAAAGGACACGTACCGCGTGGTATAACTGTCTCAGGAGACTCTGCAGAGGGAGCTAGGCAGTGGTCCTCACCCCGCCACACACATATATTGATACTGGACTGAACTATCAATACAACCTTTGCAAACCACCGGGACAAACTTTGCTGAAGTCTGCTGAGGGGACTGATGGCGTAGGGAGTGAGAGAAAGGCTTGTCCTCCCTTATTCCCTCACCTTCGCCATTGCTTTTCTCTACTTCAGTAACATTTACCACATTCCAATCCCCTACACCCACGCAATCCCCAGTGCGCACGCACTCCCTGCCTGGTCTCACCACAACCCCTGAAATCCCAGGGAAGGGGAAGAAGGTCATGGGTGCATCTGCTGACCACATGCTTTGCAAAACAGAGGTACTGCAAAGATTGCATTTTCTTCTATTCTGCGGAGTCCTGGTGAGGACCACAGGGGATGGAAGGAGAAGGGCAGTTCAACCACTAGAGCCTTTGGGAAGAAGGGGAGCAGCCCTACAGGATTCTCTGTGCGATCACACGCCCTCCACAACTGAGGATGTTCGCCCCACTTTTGGCCAGCACTCTATTTCCATTCTGTTTCCCTTCCAGGTCTTTCCTCGTTCTCACCTTTCTTCTTCCCCAGCCCAGCTTTGAGTGAGCCCTGGATTTAGGCCATCAGAATACCAGTAGCTGCTTAAATCTCTGAATAGCTTGCAGATAGGGGAGGCCCACCAAGGCCAGGGCAGGTAGGGAGGTTCTTAAAGGGAGTGGAAAGAATGGGGCTGTGTACCAGAAACCAATTAGGATTCTGAATTCAGTTTCTCAAACTCGTTATACCTACAGTGGTTCTGTACTGTTTTCGGGCCATTCCTTGCACAGCATTCAATGAACATCTATGAGCATTTACAGTGTGCCATGTTAAGCTCTGAGGCTATAGTGATGGGAACACAAAAAAATACACGTTCCCTACTTTCGTGGGGTTAAAGTTTAGTGGAAGAGACAGATATTAATTTTTAAAAATCTCTAGCCATAAATGTTCAATTACAAACTGAGGTTACTTTCAAGAAGAAAAAGAATGAGATTCTCTGGGAATGTTCTACAAAGGAGCCTGATATAGGGGTAGGAGTTAGGACAGGCTTTCTGGAGGACTGACATGACAGTTGAACTCTGAATAATGAGTAGGAAATTTCTCAGCACACGTCGGGGCGGGAGAAGAAAAATGAGGAGGTGGGAAATTATAACCTCCTTGAGCTTTTTTATTTTTATAAATTTATTTTTTTATTTTTGGCTGCGTTGAGTCTTTGTTGCTGTGCACGGGCTTTCTCTAGTTGTGGCTTCTCTTGTTGTGGAGCATGGGCTCTAGGCACACGGGCTTCAGTAGTTGTGGCTCACAGGCTCTAGAGCGAGCGCAGGCTCAGTAGTTGTGGTGCACGGGCTTAGTTGCCCCGCAGTATGTGGGATCTTCCCAGACCAGGTCTCGAACCCGTGTCCCCTGCATTGGCAGGCAGATTCTTAAACACTGTGCCACCAGGGAAGCGCCCCCTCCTTGAACTTTAAAGTCTAGTCTTTAATTTTCTACATTATTTTATGTATATATGGCTAGTAGAAGCATGTCTGAAAATTTTCTAAAAGACAGTTGTTTGTGAGAATACTCATCAGGTAAGAGGTTACAGACCCACATGAGTACGGAGACAGGATTCTAATTAGTGGCTCTTGTGTCATCAATTCTATGTCTTGTAATCACCCTGTTTTTGTATTTTGAAACTACTTAATTGTCCTTGCTGGATTATTTTTTTAAGAAGTTGTCTTTAAGACACATGGACTTCAAAAGTGTTTGCCTTTGTAATATAACAGTTAATCCTGATTGTCACAAGAAATTGCTCTCTACCTCGTATTTTAGAGAAGAGCTTCAAAATTCTACTCTCTACTCTTCTTTCCTCCAGGCCTGAATGAATCCATAAATCAGCAACTATAGCAGATGATTTCCTTCTTTAAAAAAAAATAAAAGCTCAAGTGAGGGGTTTTTGTTCCAACAAACAGCACAAGCG
Organism: Phocoena phocoena; assembly: GCF_963924675.1. Taxonomy (NCBI): domain Eukaryota; kingdom Metazoa; phylum Chordata; class Mammalia; order Artiodactyla; family Phocoenidae; genus Phocoena; species Phocoena phocoena. Next base: position 21,772,314 of record NC_089223.1, read on the forward strand.
AAGGCCCTGTGGCAACAAATGGCACAGAATGTTCAAAGAGTATTGGAGAGAAATGGATAGGTGAGGAGGTATAATCTACAGGGCTTGTAGGGACATGAGCGCAGAGGGAGGGGTTGGTGCCAAGAATGACCCCGAGATTTCTGATCTACACAGAGTTGGGGACACATGGAAGAAGTCCAAGATCAAGCATTGAGAATTCTTTGAGTTGGGGACACATGGAAGAAGTCCAAGATCAAGCATTGAGAATTCCACATTTAGTGCTGAGCATAAGAGAAGGAGCCTGTAAAAGAGTCAGGGAAGAAGCACCCGGAGACAGGAGGGGAACCAGGTATGACCAATGCTGCAACCACGCCCGGTAAGAGAGGAAGTATTTTTTCAGGAACTAGAATCCTAGGATCAGTAGGCTTCTTTAAAATGGTATGAAGGGACTTCCCTGGTGGCACAGTGGTTAAGAATCCACCTGCCAATGCAGGGGACACAGCTTCGAGACCTGGTCTGGGAAGATCCCACATGCCACAGAGCAACTAAGCCCGCGAGCCACAACTACTGAAGCCCGCACATCTAGAGCCTGTGCTCCGCAGCAAAGAGAAGCCACCACAATGAGAAGCCCACGCACCGCAACTAAGAGTAGCCCCTGCTCGCTGCAACTAGAGAAAGCCTGCGCGCAGCAATGAAGACCCAACGCAGCCAAAGATAAAATAAAATAAATAAATCTATTTTAAAAAATGTATGAGGCTCTAAGCACTGTGCAAAATACCTTTATTGGAAAATTTATCCTGAATTGCAGGTGAAGCCTATGAGAAAAGTGGCTACACCAAAATGGGTGTTAACCAACCCACCTTACATGTTAAGTGTTGGAACACAACCCATTGGTAACTTGAGTACATCATGTACTATGATAGAGGGACACATTTCACTTTAGTTATACCTTAAATATTTTAAGTGAATGGAATTTTTAAAAATAGCACTTTATTGCTGTAATTTGCTGTAATTTGAATTTCTGATTTTAAGAACTAGAATGAAATGAGAAATGAGACATATGTACATTTCTCCATTCTTTGTACGTTTCTCTTTTGTCTCTGAATGACCAGTTTAGCACTAGTTCTATAGTTTCCTATAAACTAATTAAACCCTGTCTTCTGTGTGGCAGCAGAAAGAACTGACTAAGAGGACCCTTGGTAAAGTGTAGTCTGGCAACCAGGAGCTGTAGAAGGGAACACAGCTAAAACCAGAGACAAGTGTCAAGTTCCTTTATATTTAATCCTCTCAGTAAAACATGATTGAACTGGACATGGTTGATAAGACAAAAGATGCTTGTTCGTTTTAGTTGACATTTGGAAATTTGAGGCTGTGTCTCTACCAAAATCCTTACCAGCTTCCCAGGGACAGGGAGGTACACTGATAAAGCACAAGCTCTGGATTCCCAGCTGTGATGTTCATTCACACCCAACAGTCTTTAAAATAGCATGTTATTCCTAAATATCAAGAAGTACTTTAGAGACTAATAAATCTTTTTTTTTTTTGCAGTTCTTAACCTATATATGTAACTTTCAGAATAACTCTTGAGAGTATAAAACATGGAAGAACCAACCAGATTTAGTTATTTCTTCCTTTAAAGCAAAATGCATATATACTTGAGTTTATACTGTACTGAGAATACACCTGGTCTAACATATAGACATTTGCAAGAAGACTACAGATGTCTGAGAAAGTTAATTCTCAGTGGGAAACAAAGAGTTCTGTGTATGAGGCTAGCTCCTAATAGGCATTCCGAAGTTTCCAACATTTGCTGGTTACTCATTATACTGCCTTTTGATTTTTAAAATAAAATACATATTCATTTCCAAAGGTTAGAAAAGAACTGAGGCACTAATCAATCCCCACCTCTGCTTCTATAGTCTATCCCCTGAATAGCCCATTGATTTATACCTACACACCCAAAATACAGAAGAGCTGGAAGGCAACCTGGGCTCATCCTTGTTTCAACATAACAGAGACATATGTACTGAACATTAAGCTGACCTACACGTGGGAATGGGGTAGTGGCAGTGACAGTCTTCTGTAAGGGCTCTCTGAAAATACTCCTGGAAAGTGAAAGACCACTAGCAGAGATTTGGGGGACTTAGGTTCATGTCTTGGTTCTGCCCTTTTTAAACACGAGACTTTGGCCTACTGAAACGCACCTTCTTCCTCTCTAACATACGGTGAGTGGACTGAACACAGAGCCTTTAAAATTTCTGCTAGATCTATAATCATATTTTTCTTATGTTTCAGTTGATTTTGGGCACCCTGAGCGCGCTCCCAATCTTCTTGGGTACTTGAAAGGCAGTCTCGTGTTCTTCGTGTATTTAAATTTGCTTCTTTTTAAAAATGAAACTGGATGTTGAATTAGAATTCCCCAATATTTCACCAAAGTAAAGATCTGAAGGTTTTATCTGACCAAAAGCAGATTCAAAAGGTGATCTGGTTTCCACTCCTTGGTGTGAGTAACAGGATGAATAGAAGTGGACCTTCTGTTTACAAACCTCTATTTCCATCTGGGGCTTAGAAAGAATGTGAGCTAAAACTCCGGTAGGAATGTGAGGACACCATTTCCATTTAGCTGCCAGAGGACTGGCTTCACAGGTAGTAGGTTTGGTACAAACTCAGCCTTGGCTAATTCCAAACCCCATCTTCTTTCTATTGTATCACTTTGCCTCCAGGAAAGCCAGTTAAAGACTGGAAATTCCTTGAATTATTAATGGAAAAAAGGCATTCTATTACCTACATATCCCCATTTCTTAACACAAAGCCTTGCTTTGTGTTGATAGTAGGTGCTCAATGATTAATATGGGAAGACTGGGGGGTAAAAAATTTCCACTGTTAAAAGTCCTGGCGTAGAGAACAAACGTATGGACACCAAGGCGGGAAAGCAGGGTGGTGGGGTGGTGGTGGTATGAATTGGGAGATTGGGATTGACATGTATACACTAATATGTATAAAATAGATAACTAGTAAGAACCTGCTGTCTAAAAAAATAAAATAAAATTCAAAAAAAAAAAAACACTCCTGGGCTTATGTCATTTAACTTGTGTACTGGGTCAATTACAGCTCTTCTTTTATTAATAGAGGTCTTTGTATATGTGGACCAAAATGACTACATTTTGGTATTTAGAACGTTTGACGTTCTGATTCTGGGTATTTCAGTTGCAGAGCCTTCAGGATTTTTGTGGTGTGTGCGTGTGTGCACACACACGCACACAGATGCGTATGTGTACGTACACACCTGGCTGATCCCAGTGAGGTATATAATCACCAGCTCCGTTCCTACCTCCAAACAGTAGGCGTCCCCGCAAGAGGGACTCTTCAAGTTTTGTGAGCACAAGTATATTTTCAATTGACCAAGGGAAGTGAGTGAAGGCTTTAAGTGAAGTAAAAAACCTTGAGCAAGAAAGCCTGTGAATAACAACAGGGAGACATGCAGCTCCAATTCACAACACAAATTCCAGCAAGCGCTTAGCAATCGTGGCTGGATTCCAGGTGCACTCTACACCCTGGGCAGGCACTCCTATTAAAAGATATATATACTCACTCTATAGCTATCTGCTTTGGCGATTCAGAGCCTCAGATTAGTACAGAATTAAAAGAAGTGAATTGCAATATATATTTGAAAACTTTATTAGCATCATTTCAATTTTTTTTGATAATTTATTATCCTCCTTCGTATGGTGTCTAAGTCATTTGCTAATTTTTAATCGGGTTGGCTGTCTTTTCCTTACTGATTGGTAGGATTTTTTTATTCTAAATATGTTTTTTTTTGCATATATGTAATGCAATGTCTTCTACTGTGTGGTTATCTTTTCACTCTCTTAATGGAGCCTTTTAATGAATACACATTCTTAATATAATTAAGTCCAGTTTATCCATCTTTTTATGGTTAGTGCTTTTTATTTCCTATTTAGGGAATCTTTGTTTATCCCACTGTTATAAAAATATTCACTTATGCTTTTTTCTAAAAGGAGGAAATTGTTTTAGCTATCACTTTTTTTTTTTTTTTTTTGCGGTACATGGGCCTCTCACTGCTGTGGCCTCTCCCGTTGCGGAGCACAGGCTCCGGACGCGCAGGCTCAGTGGTCATGGCTCATGGGCCCAGCCGCTCTGCGGCGTGTGGGACCTTCCCGGACCGGGGCACAAACCCGCATCCCCTGCATCGGCAGGCGGACTCTCAACCACTGTGCCACCAGGGAAGCCCTAGCTATCACTCTTAAATTGTTTTAGCTATCACACTTAGATCTGCTATCTATCTTAATTTTTTCAATAGCGTGAAGTAGGGTTCAAAGAGCCTTTTCTTTCACATAGTTCTAATTGATCTAGGACCATTTATTTAAAAGACCTTCATTTCTTCTCTACAGTGCAAAGGAGACTGTTTAAATTAAGTGATCCTATATATTTTGGTCTGATTCTGGACTTCCTTTGCTATGCCACTGTCTGACTTGTCTATCCCTGCATCAATACCACACTGTCTTATTTACTGTGACTTTATTACAAGTCTGATATCTGCTACTATAAGTTCTCCTACTTCACTCATCTTCTTCAGTATTGCCTTGGGTATCTCTAATCCCTCTGCATTTTCATATAAATTTAACATCAGTTTGTCAATTTACAGACACATATATACACATGCCTGGCCTGCTTTGGGTTTTACGCTATCTATAGACCCATTTTGAGAGAATTATCATAATTAATCAGAGAAGTGAAAATCACAATAGGATACCACTCCATATCCAGCAAAATGGCTGAAATTTATAAAAGAAAAAAAAAACCCCAATAATGCCAAATACTGTCAAGGGCGTGGAGCAACTGGAACTCTCTTACATGGTTCGTGTGATACAAATTGATCCAATCACTTGGAAAAATATTTGACAATCCCTGCCAAAACTAAACATATGTTTGTACTTCACCCAGTGATTTCACTCCAACCCTTCATGCTGTTCCATGTCCGCTACACCCTTCCTTCTATTATGTGTGAAATACCTTTCTCTCTACAGTGTGTGGTTTATAGCACAAGTTCTAGAGTCAGACTGCTTGCCTTCATATTCCAGCTCCACCTTCCTGGCTGTGTGACTCTGGGTGAATTACTTAACTTCCTGTATCTCATGTGGACAAAATGGTTAGAGTATTTGCACATTGTTTATTATTTTCATCTCCAAGTTGGGGGAGGGAGCGCATAATGCTTACCCATAGGACTGCTGTGAATGGAGGACTAAATGATATAATCCCCATAGGAACAGTGCCTAGCCACTAGTAAGGGTTCAATAAATGTTAGCTATTATTATTATTTTCTACCGGTTGTAAACCTATTATTTTTCAATGCTTATCTAGTTCAAATTGCAGCTCATCCATGAAATTTTTTTTCAGACAAAGAGGAAGGAAATATTAATTCTGACATTTAGTCCCTCTTCCTCTCTCCTTACACTTTTAAATCTTCTTTTGTTCATTCTCACATTGGGCTTTGATTGTGAATTGTTCTGTTGGCATTTGCCCCTCCAGACTGAGAGCACCCTGAAGGTGGAAGTCTCCGCTCACCTGAGTGTCTCTCTAGACCTCTGCCTGGTGCTCTACACTTAAATGTCCAATAGATGTTTGTTACATTGCATCAAACTGAATCAAGGAAGGGAGATTTCTAGGTACCTTTGAGTAATAATGTTACAGGATGTGTTTGCTTTCCAAGAAGTTTGTCATTTGGAATTTCCTGTAAACAAATGGTTGAGCTCAACGGACAGTTTCTTAGTGATCTAAGAGCGTGACAATGAGCAATTGTGCTAAGGTCCAGGAAAGTGGCTTGAACACTGGCATGAAAACACTGGTTGTGGTAAAATCTGCCTCTATTGTGAAAATGTAAAGTTGGTGGAAATTTCTCCAAATATGATCTCAAAAGCAGTAAGTGCCTTACAAGATACTGTAAGGATACTTGCATTTTTAAAAGAGAACTGGATTTTTCATAAACCGGGTTCAGTCTTGAGTTTGTGGCTAGAAAGCGTTGGGTTTTTAGTCGTAGAGTTTTCATTTACTCAGCTTGACTCTAAAGGTCAATCTGTGCTAAAGACTTTATTTCACATTGAGTCTTATTTACAAAAATCTCTGTAGTGCTTCAGTGAAAGAGGTTATAGTTCTCAGGCCACCGACTGTGCAGGTTCCCGGGCAGGAGTACACATAGGGACCTCATACCACATGTGTGAATATGTACTAGGTGTACATTAAGGTAATGAACTCCTAACCCAAATACATTCTATCCTCCCACCTTCATAAGACCTGGAAGCCATGATCCAATTTAGAATCCCTGAGTGCTCATAGCTCCACAATGGGACATAGTGGTACAGGGTTTCCCTCTGTTCCGGCCCCTGCTGTCCCTGATCTTGGGGGGCTTTCTGAGCAGATGCGGACAGCCCAGCCCATATGTCCAAGTTCCAGCCACACTTGCCACAAAGAGCCGGCCTTTGGGCCCAGGGGACTGCACAGAGACAGCATCGTCTGCCTTCCAGAAGATGGACTTAGGGCAAAGGGCTGCAGGGGCCCTGGAAGAGGGAGTTCTGGGGTCTGGGAACTCTAGTGTGACACTGAGGGGAAGGAAAGCTCTGTGTTTCACTCCCTTGCACTGTGGGGAGGGTTTGGCTTGAAGAAGACCCAGACAAGGTTTTCTAAGCGGTCGTTCATGTTGCTTGGGTCTAGGAACAGCACTGAAGCTACTTAAATAATATGCATAATGATAACATATCTCAGGGTATTCTTAGACCTTTATTTATAGGCCCTCCTGTCATTCCTAATCGCCAGTATTATAACAGTAAACAAAATTCCGGTGTCACTCTTTTCTCCCCAACAATGAAAAGCCTTCAACTTTAAAAAATGTGTCATAAACTGAAATATAAGTAGTTACCAGAAAGCAAGCAATTCTACTTGAGCTTTGCTCCCACCATAAGCTTGAAAGCCATGGACTTCGTGCCATTTCTACAGCATTCGAACAAATTCAAAAGAAAAAGAGAAAACTCCGTGAGATTTTCTATAACAGTGTGCCATAAAGGGCCATCACAGCCAATTGGAGGATGGGTTGTTACTGGTAAAGGCTCATTAGAAACCCTCTTCTCTGGTAATTTGAATCGAGGGGTCTAACTCCACTCCAGTTTCTGCTTCTCAGGGGGGTCTACCCTCCTCTCAGAAACACAGACGTTAGAACTTCAGATTTACTTGCTGACTCATTCTGAGAAAAACAAAAGCTGTCATATATTATCCTAGACACCTCCTTGTCCAGACAGCATGCTTGAATAACAAAAATAAGCTTCGAAGTCAAGTAGATTTGATTCCCATTTTAGCTCTATTTTATCACCGTGTGACATGAACGTGGGTAACACCACAAAGTCCACACTTCGTGAGGATTAAATGAAACCATTTACCTGGCACAGTGCTGGGACATTCAACGAACATTCTTTTTTTTCGGTACGCGGGCCTCTCACTGCTGTGGCCTCTCCCGTTGCGGAGCACAGGCTCCCGACGCGCAGGCTCAGCGGCCACGGCTCACGGGCCCAGCCGCTCCGCGGCATGTGGGATCTTCCCGGACCAGGGCACGGAGCCGTGTCCCCTGCATCGGCAGGCGGACTCTCAACCACTGCGCCACCAGGGAAGCCCCCTCAACGAACATTCTTTATCTTCTCCTTTCTTCTCTATTTCTCTCCACTGTATTCAAGCCAAATTTTTAAATCATCACAAAAGTAGATCCACAATGACAAATTAGAACATAAACGAATCTCGTTCACTCAATGATTATAAATTCTGTATTAGAACATAAAATCCAAAGTCAGATTCACATGCACAAAAATCTCCTCAGAGTGAAAGGAATTTTGGAAGCTTATCAAGCGAGGTACCTGGTGGTTCTGAAGAACAAAGAACGTGCTTGATATTAAATTGAGCTCCAGGACTTCTCATTCTAAGGTTGTAGCTGCACTCCAGTTAACCTGACTCTTTTGTTGAAAGAGGTTACAGCTACTCTTTTTAGAAGTTACTTTTTCCCTAATCACTGCCAATCATATTAAAGTTATTGCAAAATAAAGGATCTTTTCTTTCAAAAAGCCACAATTCACATCATAACATGTGGCCCTACAAAGAGCTAGGAAAACTCCCAAGGCAGCTGCTTCTCCGGGAGATGTGCCGGGAAGCTGCCTACAAAGAAGCTCAGAGGGCCACCTGTCCTGGGGGGCCACAACGGGGTGCCGTTGCTGACGCTGACCTGGCTGGGTTGCTGCAGGAACCTGGCAGAAGCCACAGGAATTCACTTTCCCTGACCTGAAATGTAATTGTTGGTTATTCACAGATAAACAAATGGGCTTTCCTTCCCTCTCTCCTTTTGCTTTGCAATATTACGTTATTTTGAGTTTGTGTGCGTGTGTGCGCCACTTCAGCAAAATGCAAATATTCACATGAAAAATGGAAAATATGTATACATGTGTGTATGTTGTTTCTTTTTATATGTAAAAGATGCTCTCACTTCTTCACTAAAAATAAAAAACAACTCAAAGCTACTTGTGACAGACACACCGATGTTATATTTAAAGGAAATTGTGTGGGGACATGTCAATTTCTGGTGTTTTTGTCCGCAAACAACTCATGGCGATGTCTGATTGAGGCACTACTCCCTGTGAAGCAGCAGGATGGAAGCTTCAGGAAAAATAATTGTCTTTCGAGAGATAAAGTAGTTCTTGCCATTAGGAGTATGCTACAGTCACATTTAAAACAGTTCTAAGAAGGTGTGAAAAATATCACGATGTCACCAGAGTTTCTGGGTTCTTTTTCATTCGCTGTGAATCCTGAAGAGTCTAAGCTACCTCTGAGCCGTAGCAGCTACTGGCAATCCACAGAGCTGTCAATCACACACATACAGAAGGAAACAACCAGGACAAGAGAGAACCGGATGGGCCTTCCAATTGGGAGAAAAGCTTATATTTTCCCAGTAAATTTAAGGATGTTAAGAAGTGAGAGCTTCTGGGCTTCCCTGGTGGGGCAGTGGTTAAGAATCCGCCTGCCAATGCAGGGGATTCGAACCCTGGTCCGGAAGATCCCACATGCCACGGAGCAACTAAGCCCGTGCACCACAACTACCGAGCCTGCGCTCTAGAGCCCGCGTGCCACAACTACTGAAGCTCGCGTGCCTAGAGCCCGTGCTCCACAAGAGACGCCACCGCAATGAGAAGCCCACGCACCGCAACGAAGAGTAGCCCCCGCTCACTGCAACTAGAGAAAGCCCGCGCGCAGCAACGAAGACCCAACGCAGCCAAAAAAAAAAAAAAAGAAGTGAGAGCTTCTGATGATGTAAATGCTCTGGTGAGCTAAACAACAAAAAACATTTAAGAAAAAGATATCATTTCAGGAGGAGAAAATGATGCTTCAAACACAAACCTGCTGAAAATGGTTTCTAGAAGCAAGAATGATATGGTAGAAAGAAGAGGAATCTACAACACTCGCTTCATCTCTGCCCTTCGTCCTCCTAAAGACATCCCTTGTGAATGCCCCTTGTTCATCGCCTTCTTGCTCTCTTAGCCCAGCCCCTCCCTGCCGAGCCTGGCTCCCCCTCATTCCAGGGACACGCTCGGCTGGTGCCCCTCAGACTGTCCTGTTGCTCCCGCTTTCCTTCTACTAGTTCTTGCAAGTCCACTTTATGACTCTTGTAAAACCTGCTTCTGCACCTCCTGCTTTCTTGGGGGACTTGATCAAACTCCCTGCTTTGACACTTGATGTCATTTGAACTCCCTTGACCTCCCTTGACTCTAGGCTATGCAAGGTCCTTAGATTTAAATTTTTAATTTGATTTGGAGGAATGCTTAAGCGCTTGGTCTCTGATGATGGACTTTTGGGATTTGAGTCTTAGCTCCAACATGTTCATGAGCTGTGTAACATTAGGCAAGTTACTTAACTTCTCTGTGCCTCCGTTTCCTCATTGTAACAGGGAGAATAACATCACCTAACTCAAAGGACTGTTGTGAGGAATAAATGAGTTAATAAATAGGAAGTACTAGAATGGCACCAGCCAGAGAGTAAACACTGAATAGTTATTAGCTATTTTCTTGGCATCAACAGGATCTTCAAATATGAGGCGTTTTGTCCACCATCTTCTGCCTCTAAACTTTTGCTGGCTGGTCCAGCCCCTGATATCTTACCATCTCCACCACCACAGGGGGGTCTTGTGCCCTTGACCCCCATCTTCAATTGCCAATATACTGCCCAGAAGCTGGAGAGGTAAGGATGGGAAGGGAGATGATATTTTTAAAAATTTTATTGAAGTATAGTTGATTTACAATGTTGTGTTAATTTCTGCTGTCCAGCAAAGTGACTCAGTTATGCATATGTATACTTATGCATACATATATATATACTTTTATATTCTTTTCCATTATGCTTTATCACAGGATATTGAATATAGTTGCCTGTGCTATACAGTAGGACCTTGTTGTTTATCCATTCTATATGTAACAGTTTGTATCTGCTAATCCCAAACTCCCAGTGGGAAGGGAGGTGATATTAACGGGGTGCCTGTCACGTGCCCAAACTGAACTAGGTACATTCATACCCTTCACCTCGTGTGATTTCCGTAAGAGTCCTAGGAACCCAAGTGCAACCACTGGCCCTTCTCTGAACTCTGACTGAAAACAAATCACCTGTAAAAAGACATCTTTGAGACAATTAGGGAAATCGGAGTAGAAATTTTCCAGAGTACAGTGTCAGAAGCTACTAAGGAATGTTTTTTAATTTTCTTAAGTTAACGATAACGGCACGGTGGTTGCATTGAGTCTTAAAATGCACTTAGCAGCCAGAGCTCCATACTGGATTAATGACATGATGGCTGGGGATGGGCTATAAAATATTCCACCCCACAAAAGTACACAGTGGACAGATGATTCAATATCGGTACCATTTTGATAATTTTGGAAGCTGTGTGATGGGAACATATAGTACTATTCTTTCGATATTTGTAGTACGTTTGGAAACTTTGATAAGTGTTTTTCTAGCACTTAAATTTTTTGAGGTTTTTTTAAATTGACATATAGTTGATTTGCAGTACTGTGTTAGTTTCAGGTGTACAGCAAAGTGATTCGGTTATATATATGTATGTATATATATATTCAATACCTTGTAATTATCACAAGGTATTGAATACAGTTCCCTGTGCCATACAGGAGGTCTTTGTTGTTTATTTTATATATGGTAGTGTGCCCCCGTTAATCCCATACTCCCAATTTATCCCTTCCCCACTCGGTGTTCCCCTTTGGTAACCATACGTTTGTTTTCTATGTCTATGAGTCTGCTTCCGTTTTGTACTATTTTTTAGATTCCACATGTACGTGATATCATATAATATTTGTCTTTCTCTGTCTGAATTACATCACTTAGTATGACAATCTCTAGGTCCATCCCTGTTGCTACAAATGGCATTATTTCATTCTCTTTCATGGCTGAGATAAGTTTTTAAATGCAGGTATCTCATTTACAAATGAGGAAACTGAGGCCCTGAGAGGTTGAGCAACTTGCCTAAGGTCACAGAGCTGGTATTCAAAGTTCTCTTGAGTTAATGCCAATTTCACTCCTAAGAGTGGCTCTTCTTCTAAGCTTTCTTTGCCATCCTTCTTTTTACATCAGAATTTCCGTATCAACAAGCACTTGCTCTTTCTTCACTCTAGTCTCTGAGCAACTTTTCCTTTTTCCAATGCAACTTCTCCCCAGTCCTCAGCCTAGAGAGAAACACCTGAATTCTTAACTTCTACTCTTCTTACCTCCAGCACTGTTGACGTGACCTCTCCACCTTCTTTCAAGGTCTTGCCATTACAAAACCACCTCTGACAGTGCTCTCATCCCTTCAGCCCATTACCTTCTGCTTCCCTGACAATATCCCTGGCACCTGCTGTTTGCCCAGCTCTTGACAATGTTGCGTGTCCCCACCACTGAAAACAACAGGTTTCTCAAAGGTAAAAACACACCTAATTTCCAAACCTTCTGGAGACTTCTCAGTTTTCATCCTGCTTCGTTAATATCTCTGCGGCTGGCTGACCAACTATTTCCGCATGAAACTCTCTTCGTAGTGCCCCTAGGCTGTGTGGGTTCTCCTCCCCAGCTCTGACAGCTCCCCTGAATCTCTTCCTGTGCCCAGTACCCTGCTCCAGATTCTATTTGGAGCCCAGATCTGTTCCCTTTGACAAGCTCCTCCACCTTCAATGCCTCAACATTGCCTTGAGGTGACTCTCGCCTCTCTACCCCACTTCCAGTTTCTTCCTGAAGCTCACGAAATCTCACGGGTGAAAGAAATCTTCAGAAATCATCTAATTGATCTCCTTATCCCATGTGTGGGATACAAAGTAAAAGAGTCAACACATGCAGACACACTTTGTAAAGTGTCATAAGAATGTCAAGTGTAATATGACCCGGTCCTGCTTTCCAATTACTTGCTGGATGTCTCCATATGATTGTTTTTCAAGTCCCCTGGACTTCAAAGGTCCGGAGAATTTATCATCTTTCTCAGAAATCAGCTTCTTTTCCTAACATTCTTACTCCTGTGAGGAGCACTTTTATTGCTATTATTTCTGTCACAGGCTTAAGATCTTGGGGTCATCTTAGACCTTTTTTATCTTAGGGCTTTTCTTTTTTTCAACTAAAGAATTTATTTTTCAGGGCTTCCCAGGTGGCGCAGTGGTTGAGAGTCCGCCTGCCGATGCAGGGGACAGGGGTTCGTGTCCCGGTCCGGGAAGATCCCACATGACGCGGAGCGGCTGGGCCCGTGAGCCATGGCCGCTGGGCCTGCGCGTCTGAAGCCTGTGCTCCGCAACGGGAGAGGCCGCAACAGTGAGAGGCCCGCGTACCGCAAAAAAAATAAAAGAATTTATTTTTCAGAGCAGTTTTAAGTTCACAGCAAATCACAGCAGTATGTACAGAGTGTTCCCACATCCTTCTGTCCACCCCATCCAACCTCCTCCACCACCAGCATCCCTCATCATAGTGGTACGTTTGTTACGATCGATCGATGAACTTACACTGAAACATCGTTATCACCCAAAGTCCACGGTTTACATCAGGATTCACTCTTTGTGTTACACATTCTATGGGTTTTGACACACGTATAATGACATGCAGCGACCATTACAGTATCGTACAGATACTAAAAATCCTTTGTGCTCACCTATTCATCGCCCCCTCCCCCAAACCCTTGGCAACCTCTGATCTTTTTACTGTCTCCATAGTTTTGTCTTTTTCAGAATGCCATATAGTTGGAATCATACAGTCTGTAGCCCTTTCGGATTGACTTCATTCACTTAGTAATTGCATCTAAGATTCCTCCATGCCTTTCCCTGGCTTGGTAGTTCCTTTCCTGTTAGTGCTGAATCACACTGCATTGTCTGGATTACCACAGTTGATTTGTCCATTCACTGACTGAAGGACGTCATGGTTGCTTCCTAGCTTTATTATGAATAAAGCTGCTATAAACATGTGTGCAGGTTTGAGACTCTTTGTTTTACTCCCCTGTAAACCTCCAATAATAAATCCAATATAATAATAAATACACAATAGCCAAGACATGGAAGCAACCTAAATGTCCATCGACAGAGGAGTGGATAAAAAAGATGTGGCACATACATGCAATGGACTATTACTCAGCCATAAAAAAGAAGGAAATAATGTCATCTGTGGCAACATGGATGGACCTAGAGATTATCACACTAAGTGAAGTAAGTCAGACAGAGAAAGACAAATATTATAGGATATCACTTACAGGTGGAATCTAAAAAATAGTATGAATGAGCTTATTTACAAAACAAATAGACTCACAGACATAGAAAACAAACTTATGGTTACCAAAGGGGAACGGGGGAGAGGGATAAACTAGGAGTTTGGGATTAACATATATACACCACTATATATAAAATAGATAAACAACAAGGTCCTACTGAATAGCACAGGGAACTATATTCAAAACCTTGTAATAAGCTACTATGGAAAAGAATCTGAAAATGTACAATAAGTCAATGATACTTCAATTAAAAAAAATAAATAACCCTGAATAATAAACCTCCACTGCTTAGGGTTTGCAAACACATAAAATATACCATTTTGTTTGATGCAGATATTATACTTTCCTAACTACCAACACAAGATGGGGGGCAGAGGAGAAGCACTCCTCCAAGGTCACACAGCGTGAAGGTGAAAGTGCATGAACCTGACCGCAGGCTTTTCTCCTTTAAAGTTAAGTCTAGTCCCTCTAAGTTGCCAAGTCCTAATATTCTGCATCTTGAGCCCCCCCTTTCCTTTTCATATCCGCTGTCACCGGTGGGGCTCAGAAAGGACCTCTTCATCCTCTGCAGGGACTCTCACAATGCTCTCCGATCAGGTTACACTTCTGGTCCACCAGAACCCCTCTCCACTTCACCACCTTGACCACACTATCCAGTGTCTTAATATACTGTACCATCTCCTCCCTGCTTGTGAGACTTTGGGGTCTCTTCGCCTCCTGCTGAATGAAGTCCAAACGTCTCACCGTGGTGCTCTCACAGGCACCCAGGCTGGAGTCCCGTGCCTCCCTCTGGCCCCTGTACATTTTCCATACATTAACAGGCACAGCAACATCCCTGGCCTTATGTGCCTTCCTCTAAGTATTTGCCACTCAAGTAAGCCCTCTGCCTTGCACACCCTCCCTGTCACATTCTCCGGCTGGTTTCAGCACATGACTTCCAGAGAGAAGAGTGGCCAGGAAGGGTTCGCAGCTGTCGACTGCCTGCCAGTGTAATCACAAAAAGGATTGGCAGTGAAAATGAGACAAGTCACTTTCCCAGCATTCTGCAGTTGTATTCACATATACATTTTTTTAAAAAGGGAAAATAAAATCGCCACCAAAACTACTGACCGCGTATTTTTGGACTGAAAGAAATAAAAGTGGAAAGGGCAGTAACTTCACTGAATTATGGCACAGGACTTTTTCCTGGGGGTTGTCCCGGTTCTATGACACTGCTGGGGTTTTTTCCTATCTATCTGTAGAGTTACCAAAAAAATCCTTTGAAAGCAACCCGACAGCAAAGAAATGTATATCTAAAAAAAAGGAATTTTACCCAAAGAATGTTAGAAGAAATGCACTGCAATAAATAAAATGAGTTCAGGATTTCCTGAAATGTAATTTCTGGTTCTGTACAGACCACATCAACATGTTAATCTTGTTTACCAAAAGACTCAAACTCTTGGATCTCAGAATGTAAATAAAGTCAATGGTCTAGATTGAAAAGATTCATGTCAAATGTAAAATACCTTATAATCATCAAGAAAATAATTTTAGGTATTTGTGGCTGGTGCCTCTTTAGTTCTATGTAATTGATTTACAATTCTTGTCTCTAGGCATGAAAAGGGATTTTTTGAAGTATCACTGTCAGGCTTGGTAGGAGTCTTTGAAAGACTATATTTAGTTCTTATTAGATGAAGAAAATCAACAATCAGATCGTTTTCATTTTAGTGGGAATTTTACTGTAAATAACTCTCAGAATGAGATACAGCGTTTTAAAGTGATTTCTCAAGTGAGCCGTGCTCAGGATTAGAAATGTGTGCTAAATTTTCATTATCATTACCATCACGTCGCCCAATCCACCCCCCCACCCCCGGCAAACTCCCCAGCATATGTTTAGGAACTCAACTGAGATATAAGTACATGCCATCTGGAAATGCATATGAAAACCTTTCCATATTTCCAAGTCTGGTAAGAGCAATGCCTCTTTCATGTGTCTTTAATACTAACCAATTCCAATGGGTTTCTGAACAGCAGGTATTTAAAGTACAGAAGGTCCCAGCAGCAAGATTATTTCCTTGGTCCTTTGATAAACCCTCCCAAGGTAATAGAGAAGAGAGCTTTAAATGCATAAACTGACTAGTTTAGCAGTTTATGGTTAGACTCTAAATTCAGCTTGTAAGTCAAAATTAGCCTGGCAAACTCCTCGAATCACCCATAAATTAAGATATAAACATTGGCTTGTGTACACTGCACTACCTGCTTGGTGATTTTATCACCTCCTTTAACTTTTTGAGAGTCACTGCTTCTCTAGATGCCCCAGCATTCAGCTGCTTCATCCACAAAGCAGTCTCTTCCCAGTTCCTTGGCCACTGGAGACTTTTTTTGGCATGTCGCTTTGCTTTCATTTTATTTTGTTTTATTGGTCAATGGCAAGAAAAGTCCTCAAACTTTCATACAGACATTTTGTAGGTTTGTCTAACTGTGTTGACTGCTCCGTGGCCTCTGGGACCTTGGCTGACTGTTCAGTGAGAATATTGAGAAAGATTTTTCTCATCTCCCCACTCCTCCACTTTCCTTTAAGAAAGAGTTTCATGTGGGTAACTTATATGCACATGTGATGCAATTCCACGTTCTAAGGTAAAGCCACTGTAAAAGGCAGCGTGTGTTGGGCAAGGGCTTTAGGTTAAGGAGCAAATGGGCTGGAATCCAGCCTCATCTCTGTGATCCAAGCCTTGTGCCCATGGAGGCGGGGGCCTGATCATGGAGTCCTGCGAATTTTCCCAGAGGCAACTTCCCAAGTGCCCTGGCTCTAGAAAATACCCTTCCTTTGTTTGTCTTGTTTGTAATACCTCTTTCTACTGCCCAGGGGACCAAGAGTTTGTGGGCAACAGGAGAATAGGGCAAACTCTATAAACCATGGCCAACCATATAGTTCCTACCTAACTACTCAGCTCAGCTGGTTAATTAGAGTCATTTCATGATGTGTTTTTTTCCCCCCCCCAGAAGCTCTTTATGATCTAAGCTGTTTCTTTTGATTAAATTATCAAATAAGATCCATGCAGGTTTGAGGAGTAGATCCTGGCTAGACTGGACCCTTCATGCTGGCCATGAAAATAAGCACTGTGGTTCAGCTGCATTGAACAGATAAGACATCTTCTCATCTTTTTTTTTTTTTTTTTGGCTGTACATTCCAGCAAATCATAGCAACTTGCCCACAAACATTACTGAGTAGCATCGGCAATGTAAAGGGTCAAGAGGTAATGGAAGAAGAGAGGCACGGTCACAAAATCTGGCTCTCTACTTGACTTTTGGGACTATTCTTTCCTCTGGCTAATAACGGAGGTAACTGGGCAATTCCCTGCCTGCAAACTGGAACACTAAACATATGGGTGAAGTCAGGGAGACATCTGATAAAAGTTACAGATAATTCCACTTCAAAGATAACTGTGCTTTCCATTTCCAAATGCTTTAATCAATTGGTCCATATGCCTGTCTCCCCAACATAGGCCCTTGGGGGAACAGATATGTCCTATTGTTACAGGTAAAGGCCCAACATGTGGGAATCAGGCCATCAGTAACACCCCATGCCAAAGGCCATCTGTCTCTGGTGCCCCACACCCATACCCCATGCACGGGAGAAACTGTGAACGAAATAGACTCTTCTGGCAGTTGGATCCAAAAGGGAAAACATGAGACTTAGCTCAGCCACACAGCTTGCTAACTGCTCTTGCAACCAGTGAACAGAGGAGAGTTTGCACTGGAACTCAGGCTGCATTCCTGATCTGAGCAGAACGCTGGGACAGCAGCTGCAGTGACTGACAACAGCTGGAGGCCCAGCAAATGTCCTAAGGCATTGGTGCCAATTTAAGAGAACAAGGGGTGACGAGAAAGAAAGGTCTCTTCTGGGGACAGCCAGCTGGTACACAATTTGGAACCAAGGCTCATGATCTCCTGGCAGCGGGGTTTATCCTACAGGCTGGTGGAACATTAGCTCTCTAGACCTTGGATCTTTTCAATTATGATCCTCTTTCATAATTTCTCTACCCCTCCCCTTAGAAAAAGAACATATGGATTTTGTTGGAGGGGCTATTATGCAATGTATAGAGTGACAAAGGCAAAGCACCCTTAAGAATGTCACATGGCTGTGTAGATGGGAATGGGAGCGAGGTGGTTGCCTTTGTAAACTTTTTGTTCGGTTGTCTGACTTTGACAGTTACGGTTCATCTTTCATCCTAAAGGCAAAATACTATTCCACGACCAAGCAAGTTTTAAAATCCTGGTATGGAATAAATACTTTGGATGTATGGTGTTTTCTACATCCCAGCGCCCTCTTTTCCATTCTGTACACACAACTGATGAATGGGAGCTGATTCAGGGAAGCAGATTAGCTAAAATGTCAGAGAAGAAAACAATATCAAGTTGAGAAAGTTTTTATTGCATTCTTGAGATTCCTTAAGTGCTTTACATGATATATTATGCCCAAACTTCTACATCACCAAAACAAAGCATGACAAAAATGTGGAAGACCATCACCAAAGACTCGTATGTTGTTCTACTCAAGTGACTGTCAAAAGCATTTATCTAAACTCATTTCCCTCAACTACTTTCCATCTAAATTTGCCACCTGGAGAGAACTAAATTCTATCCTCTCACCTTGTACTTTCCTGGGATGTAGGAATCTGATCCACAGTAAATGCAGCATGGGAAGTGTTTGTAGATATTGTGGGACCCATCATGCAGCAAGTTTGGGAATAAGGAGAGATAATGTGAGTGTACTAAGTATTTTCTTTTGTTCAATCCATATTTATTGTGTACCTACAATATACTCTAGAGCTGGCCAAGAGAAACAGGGGAGTCAAATAAAATGTAAATGTAGCTGCATTAAAAAATGTGACATTTAATTTAATATGTTTTACCCAATATATCCAAAATATTATTTCAATAGATTATCAGTGTAAACATTTTATTTATTTATTCTTTTTTATACCGAGTCCTCAAAATCTAGTTAGTATTTTACACTTTCAGCTTGTCTCTGTTCACCATCCACATTTCAAGTGCTCCACAGCCGTACAGAGCTAGTGGCTAACAAGTTGGACAGCATCTCCCTAGACAAACCAAACAATAACAAACCACCTCTGCGCCTTCCTGCCTGGCTTACTCGTCTGCTTGTTCTTTCTGCCAGAAAGTTCTCATACTTTGTCCATACATCAGACTTAACATGCATCAGACCTCAGTTTATGCCAATGTGGCAGAATAGTTAGCTGGTAAACGTATCTCTTACGAAATCCTAAGAAACGCTTGCTAAAACATAACAGCTACTCTTTGAAACACATAGCTAGTATCGTAAGACCATAAGGAAAATTTCCAGAACCCAAAAGCAGACAGGGTGGAGGTGGTGGTACCTGAACTGCCAATGGGTTGGTCCTAGGCAACTGAAAAGTTTGGCTTTTACATAACAAAAAAAGAGCCTTGGCAGAGATGCTCAAGACATGAGTTGGAGTTGAGATTCATCTCTAGCAATAGGACTAGAGAATGGTATTCCTACAGTAAAACACTGAATCTGGAAAAAAAATTCTCCCTTAATCATAGGAGAAGACAAGAAGGATAAATAGGGAAAAGAATGTCCTCTTAAAAGTCATATCTATGCTTATTGAGAACAAACTAGTGGTTACCAGTGGGGAGAGGGAAGGTACGATGGGCAAGATAGAGGTAGAGGATTAACATAGAAACTACTATGTATAAAATAAATAAGCTACAAGGATATACTGTACAGTACTGGGAACATAGCCAATATTTTATAATAACTATAAATGGAATATAATCTACAAAAACTATGAATCACTATGTTGTACACCTGAAACTAATATAATATTGTAAATCAACTATATCTCAATAGAAAAAGAATATAGAAAACAATGTTTTCCGGCCAACTTGTATAGAAACTTCTAGGGATATAGATAAAACTGCCAAATGCTTAACTTATGGAATTTAAATTAATTTAGAAGCACATATAGATTTAAAATAACATTAATAAATCATGATAATTTTGGAAAAAAATTCATATCTGTGGGTCTGTCCCCACTTAGGCTTAGGGTTCAAATTTAAACTAACATGTATGTTCCAGTAAAACCCAGAAACGCAACTGGGTGCAGAAGTAAGCACAAAATATCTCATTGCGGGGTGGGGGTGGGTACACCCTTATCCCAGGGCACACCATCAAAGATGAGTTCACAATTATAAATTATAAACCAAATGAGAAAACAGTACATCTGGGGCAAGAGTTAGGTGACAGAACACATAGCAGGATTAGACTTCCTCAAGAAATTCTCATAAAAGAAATATCAAAAGAGAGCTTGTAAAATAAATACACTCAACATATTAAAGTCATAAAAGAAGGCAGCAAAAACATGAGAAAAGAACAAAGATCATGAAAAAAACCCAGGCAGATTAAGACAAATAACCAAATTGTACTTGAAATGATAAATAGTCATTCAATTAAAAAAAAAAACCCTCAATAATTGGGTTAAATAATTACTTAGACCCAGTTTGAAGAAAATGTTAGTAAACTGGAAGAAAATGATCTATAATCTCATAACTAGATAAACTATTATTTAAGAATTATGTTGAATTCAGGGCATTTTTAAGCAAAGATTTAGAGTTTACCACTAAAACATCCTGTTAAAAATAGTACGAAAACAGGGCTTCCCTGGTGGCGCAGTGGTTGAGAGTCCACCTGCCGATGCAGGGGACACGGGTTCGTGCCCCGGTCCGGGAAGATCCCACATGCCGTGGAGTAGCTAGGCCCGTGAGCCATGGCCGCTGACCCTGCACCTCCGGAGCCTGTGCTCCGCAACGGGAGAGGCCACAACAGTGAGAGACCCGCGTACCGCAAAAAAAAAAAAAAAAAAAAAAAAAAGTACGAAAACATATTGTTTAGGAAGAAGAAAACTGAACCCAGAAGAAAAAAAAAAGATAAGAGAAAGAATGATGAATAAAGAAATTGGTAAAAATGAGTATATATAAACAAACATCAACTGTTTAAAACAGGTATAATAATAATTATGACAATTTATTTGATAATATAAGAAAAAACAGACCTAAAGAAACAAGAATAGGGGATGGAAATGACTGGAGTTAAAATGTTCCAAGTTTCTTCTGAGAACAGGATGCTTATTAGCTTTATAAGTCATATATGCATTAAAATTTTTAAGAGCAAAATAAAAAAACCTGAAATACTTTTTAAAAAATAAATTTATTTTTGGCTGCGTTGGGTCTTCATTGCTGTGTGCGGGCTTTCTCTAGTTGTGGCGAGCGGGGGCCGCTCTTTGTTGTGGTGTGTGGGCCTCTCATTGTGGTGGCTTCTCTCATTGCAGAGCATGGGCTCCAGGTGCATGGGCCTCAGGAGTTGTGGCACACAGGCTCAGCAGTTGTGGCACACAGGCTTAGTTGTTCTGTGGCATGTTGGATCTTCCCAGACCAGGGCTTGAACCCGTGCCCTCTGCATTCTCAGGCGGACTCCCGACCACTGTGCCACCAGTGGAGTCCCTGAAATACTTTTTTATCTTTAAAATATGTAGAGAAGAAAGAGTGGACAAAGTAAACCCAATCGTAACATTATGTGTCAGGCACCGTACTAGACCCTGCAATCCCTAGAATGAACAGACCAATCATCAAGGAAAAAGCCATATAGTTGATAAATAAGAAACATAGGCAAATATTTATGATACATGGAGAAAAGACACAAAGTGAGTGTATGCTGGAAGGAATGATTTATTCTGCATAGAACGTTCAGGGAAGAATCAACAAGGAATCCTAGAGCAGCAAAGAAATATACGAGACACATGTCAAGTGCACAACAGTTCCATGTGATTAGTGGTGACACATTGGATCACACGGGTCGAGAGCAGTAGCTTCCAACTTGATGTTCTGTGTATCAGTGCCCAGGGACATTTAGGTGGGGTATGTGATATATTTTCTGCATTCAGTTGAGTTTTGTAAATCCTAGGATGAACAAAATTAAGCAAGTGTCTAAGCTGCAGAGCTTCTCAAAGTTTTCAATACATACATACTCCCAAGAGGGGATGTAGTATATAATCCTTCACAAATGTATTTGCTCATGTACTACTTTTTGTCTACCCCATACCTGATAATGCCTCCCAGAAAAATGTGCTGTGGAAAAGCAGTGTGAGAAACTCTGGTTTCAGTCATAGGGAAAACTCTAAGGACTTGGCAAGATGGAAAGTTGGAAACACAGGCAAACATCAGATCGGAATCTTATCTGTTAGGCTAAGAAGTTTGGGTCTCGCAATAATAAGGAGTATGAAGCCCTGAAGACATCTGAGCAGGGGCGTGAGATGTAATGGCTCTGGGTCTCAAAGGTGGCCTATAAAAGCTTTGATGCACTATGGCTGCCGCTCCCTAGGCCAGATTTGGGGGGGTCCTTACAGTGACTTTCTAGGGTCAGGGTTGGATGCTTTCCCCTAGTTAAACACAGACAAGGCTAACTTCTCTCTTACCAGCTAATCATGCAATCATTCCGCCTTAGTGGGTGACACAACTGAGACGAGAGGAAAACAAAATTCCCAAATTGAGGGACCCAGGTCATGGAGAGGTTTCCCCCTGACTCTGAAACAGTTTGGTTCAAAAGGAATTAGAGCACGCTCATAAGTCATGATAAATGACAAAATCCTCTGGAATACATGATGTACAATTGAGGATAAGGGCCCTAGGTGTCCTACAGACAATGACTTTACTTTTTCTGAAAAATGTCTTTTATTTTTTGAATAGGTCATATATTCACATTGTTCAAATTACACACACACACGTGCACACATACTGTTATATATGGAAATGCCTCAGTTCTGCTCTTCTTCTACGTAGCTCCCATCACTTTTACATCGGAGGCTGGGTAGCTAGTGTCTAAACCTGCTTCTTCTTCATCTTGGCACACAGACTACAATTCCCAGCATCCCTTGTGACTGGATACAGCCATGTGATTAAGTCCTGGTCAGGAGAATATGAGTCACTTCCTTGCCTGGTCCACAACAAACTCCCACATTCATCCTCCCTTTCTTTTCCCAACTGCTGGCTGAATGTCGACACCTAGAGCAACCTTGGAAGCCATGTAATTAGGAAGGTGAGGTCTCTATCAGCCTTGGTCCCTGAATGACTGAATGGAGCAGAGTACTCCACCCTGCCCCCGTTGTTTGGACTGTATGGATATATTCCTATTGCTTTAACCAGTGTCTCATTCATGGACACTAGACTAGGCACAGTTTTTTTTAATCTTCCCTGCACTAGCATTCTTAAAGATCATTAGATAGTTAATGAGCTTAGAATATTGTTTGGTCCACTCCTGCTTGATCAAGATGTACATCTAGTGCAGTCAATCTGACAGGAACACAAAGCTAGAATAGAACAGATGATGGTGACAAGGCTGAGAATACTTTGCCACTGATAGACACCCTGTTGAAATCTCACTTTGCATACTGAGTACACAGTGTTGGGACCAGCTGGAACCCCAAAGCCCCTCTGTGGAATTAATCATATTACTGCGTAGAGCACTAGACAATTGCTCCATTCAAATGTCTCTGATGTCATGTGAAAAAAAGCCTGATGGGTTCACATTTGGCATTCATTAAGAGGTAGTGGCTGGAATTAGTTAGAATCCTTGATGATTAATCTGTGATATGCATGGCCACAAATGGTGCTCGGTCACTCAGCCAGATGTTTTTTATGGATCCTTCTGAAGGACTGGGGCATGTCTCAGAAACCATTTGCTTAGTCATTTAACTAGAGTGCTTGCTTTTGCCAATAGCCTGACAGTTTAAAAAAGAATAAAAGCCTGCTCGCCACTGGAAGTTTCTGGAATTTTGCCATTATCATTACATACAGCGCTCTTAGGAAATTCCAGTTTTATGGCCCTTTAGATAAATGGAGTGTGAATTTTACTGTCAGGAGAGAGCACTAAAAAACAAAGTAATAAAAGAAAGCAATAATGCAGTACCATGCTCTTTAATATCCTTCTTTAAAATTAAATATCGATTATGATTTTGCAACTTATTTTCAAGCAAGAACTGTTGAGTACTTGAGCCTCTGGACCTTAGGGTTGGTGCTGGGATTATGGTGAAAATGAATGCTTCTTAAATTTAAAACACTATAGAATTCCCAAAGGTAATCTTGACACTTCATTTTATTGCATGTTTTTTAACAGTGAAAGTATCATTTCAAATAAAAAATCCTTGCCAGTAGAGCTCATACCCTAAAAGGTAACCAATTATTTATTGGACTTTCTTTGATACAATGACATTAATTTAGGAAAGATTCAGAAATCAGCAATCAAAAATAACATTAAGATTTACCAAAACCAATATCATTTATTGATATTAAAGTATGCCATAATCATTAACGATTACTTGCTTTCTCCACAAGTAATTAGGAAGCATTTGATTCTAAGAATGGGTGGCCTAGATATTTTCATAGCTATTCTTGCAGTCACCCAAGAGCTAGCTGCATTTTAATGGAGAAGCTGACTGCATATAACTTGTGAACACACTGATATCCCCTTAGATAAAAGGTTTTTCAGAAACACAGAATGCACATATTTCCTTGAAAAAAAAAAAGGCAAACATTTTCCTTGGATTCTATCCTGGTTACCTAGTATGTCATTTCCTTGATGATTTATAGAAACAAGCTCTATCCCCTTGCAATTCCAAGTATCTTCCAGATCGTCTCTACTGTTATAGCTTATATTCTCTCAAATACCATTGGAGAGGCGATACAATACACACCAGACATCCTCCTTCACAGACTCAGGGTCAGGCATACAAGACATATGGCAAAACAGCCTCTCTGCACCTCCTTCTTCAGCTCTTGTTCAATTTATGAAAAACTTTAAATCAGAGTACCCTTTAACTCTTTTCACATTAGTAGTTACAACAAGGAAGATGCTAAGTTCTTCTTTTTCATGT
The DNA here is from genome assembly GCF_963924675.1 of Phocoena phocoena. Classification (NCBI taxonomy): domain Eukaryota; kingdom Metazoa; phylum Chordata; class Mammalia; order Artiodactyla; family Phocoenidae; genus Phocoena; species Phocoena phocoena. The sequence continues at coordinate 21,797,061 of NC_089223.1, forward strand.
ATAGTAGTTTGTATATGTTACTCCCATACTCCTAATTTATCCTTGCCCCTCCCCTTTCCCCTTTGTTAACCATAAGTTTGTTTTCTGTGTCTGTGAGTCTGTTTCTGTTGTGTACAATATATAGATTCATTTGTATCATTTTTTTTCAGATTCCACACATAAGTGCTATCATACAATATTTGTCTGACTTCACTTAGTATGATAATCTCTAGGTCCATCCATGTTGCTTCAAATGGCAATATTACATTCTTAATAAGTTTTTTAAATTAAAATTTTAGTGTACAGAAAAGTTTCAAAACATTGCTCTTACTGTTGTTACTGGTTTTATGGAAGTTGGATAACCTTAACACAACATAGAACTGGACTTCACAGTTAGTACTTATTTGGGCAGGAAAAATTACTGGTCATACACCAGCAGATCAGTGAAAGATAATTCCTTCACAAATAATGGCATCAAATGTTAAAGCTAGTCCTATCAATCAATGGAGTGAAAAGGCAAACTACAGAATGGTAGAAAATATTTGCAAATCAAATATCAGATGAGTTAATAGCCAGAATATATAAAGAACGACAATAACAAAAAACCACGTGACTCAACTGAAAAACGGACAAAGAACTTGAATAGACATTCCTCCAAGGATGATATAGAAACGTCCAACAAACATATGAAAAGATGCTCAACTTTACTAATCACTAGATAAATGTAAATCAAAACCACATTTGCACCTCACATCCACTAGGATGGCAACTATCAACAAAACAAAACAGAAAATAACAAGTGTTGGAGAGGATGTGGAGAAATTGGAATTCTTGTGCACCAACGATGGGAATGGAAAATGGTGCAGCCACTTTGGAAAACAGTATGGCAGATTCTCAAAAATTAAAAATAGAACTATCATATGATCCAACAATCCCAATTCTGGGTACATACTCCAAAGAATTGAAAGCAGGATCTTGATGAGATATTTGCACACCCATGACAATAGCAGTATTATTCACAATAGCCAAGAGATGGAAGAAACCCAAGTGTCCATTGATGGATGAATGAATACGTACAATGTGGTGTATACACACACACACACACTCACACTCATACATACAATGGAATACTATTCAGTCTTGAAGAGAAAGGAAATCCTGTCACATGCTACAACGTGGATGAACCTTGATGACATTATGCTAAGTTGAATAAGGCAGTCACAAAAAGACAAATACTGTATGATTCCACTTGTATGAGGTATCTAAAGTAATCAAATTCATAGGAACAGAAAGCAGAATGGTGGTTTGTAGGAGCGGGGGCAGTGGGGAGGGGAAAATAAGAGTTATGATTTAATGAGTACAGAATTACAGTTTTGCAAGACGAAAAAGTTCTAGAGATCAGTTGTACAGCAATGTAGATATACTTAATGTTACTCAATTGTACACTTAAAAATTGTTCAGTTGGTGAAATTTGTTATGTGTTTTTTTACAATTAAAAACTTAAAAAAATATATAAACAAAACAAAAGAAAGCACAGTCCTTTTGGCAAGTCTAGGAAACCACAGTTATGAAAAGTCCCTTAGAACCCTATGGCTCCCAAAGGCAGGGTTAGTTGCTCTTCATCTGATCAAAGCAACTTTAAGGTAATGAAAGTTATCTTTTACTTTCAACACCTCTCCACAATTTAACTCAAAAAGCCATAGCTCCAGTATGTTTTAATAACTGAGGCTGTCAGGCACTTTTCCTTCTAAAGCTGAGTGAACGATAAAGGGACAAAACTGAACTCTGCTGAGAGTGGAACTTAAATGTTCTCACCAAGAAACAGATGAATGAATAAATGGGTGAATAAGTTAGTACGGTGATGGACGTTCATTAGCTAGAGGGGAAGAATCCTTTCACAATGTATATCAAATCACCAAGATGTACACTTTAAATAGCTTACTATTTTATATGTCAATTGTACCTCAATGGAGCTGCAAGTTTAAAAGAAAAAAGGGACATAACTGAAAATGTTTACTTCAAATTAGATGTCCACTCCGGCTCCGGGGAATGGAGGACCTGGCCCCGGCCCATCTTACGAGTCCTCTTAGTGTGAGCCAGAATACAAAGGCTCCAAAGCAGAGGTCCTTTCTGCTGCTGCTAACTGTTCACCTTCACAGCCTTCAAGGTCAGAAACACCCGAGTCCTCAATACAGTTTATTCTAAGAAGAATGCCCTGGAATGCTTAGTAGATGAACGGAGATGAGGACACACAGAAGTTAATTATGCATTTAATATCAAGGCGGAAAAGTGCATGTATTCCTAAGCCCCAAGTGGTAAGAGAAATCTAAATCCCATAAAATGGCACTGTTGCTTCAGGAGATGATACTAGTTATCAGAACACGGCATAACAAGGCAGTGACCCTCATTAATTACTCTCCTCAAGGCTACATCCCCGCACTGATTCATCGGAGTCTAAGTCCAAGTACATGCGATACTCATAATGAAGTATGGATGGCATTCGGTGGTATGCAACTGAACCCTTGAGTCAAAAAGAAAAGATAATAGATAAGATAAATAAATAAATATTAAATAGAAATAAATATTAAATATAAACAGACACAAATTTATATATAAATTTAATTTAAAATTAAATGTAAATTAGATATAAAATATTAAAACAATGAAAGCAATGTATTTTGGTATGTACTAAGAAAATAATTTTCAAGATATTTTAACAGTGTCACTTCATTTAAGAAGGCTTCTTCCGTGTCTCTTACATGCAAAACATTGTACTAAGCCGTGGGCCAGGCCTGGGGGAACAAGCAAAGCTAAATAACACAACACAATAGGGCAGTTAAAGGAAGAGCTTCATCACTGGGTTGTGTGTAATGATGTCTTAAAAGATAAAAGGTTTAGAAAAAATGAGAATCGAGAGGTGGGTGAAAAGCTGGGAGGGCATTTAGGACAAAGAGAGTAACATAAACAAAGCTGTAAAAGTATCATTGCTGTACTTTATAAGTTTCTGGCATATAATAGGTGCTTGAAAAGATCTACTGAATGAATGAACAAAGATGAAGCTAGAAAAGACAGTGGAGGGGCCAGATCACGACTGCCCTTGACTGCTAGGTTTAGTATGTGATGTTTCGGTGTGTGGTGAAAAACATGCAACATAAAATTTACTATCTTAACCATTTTTAAGTGTACAATTCAGCAGTGTTAAATACATTCACACTTTTGTGTTAAAATCTCTAGAAGTTTTCCAGTGTGCAAAACAGAAACTATATCATTGAACAACAACTCCTCAGTGAGTACTTGGATTTTGTTCTGTTGGCAATATTATATCTCTGAAAGTTTTTGAGAAAGACTCCTGCATTTTGGGAAGTAACCTGTAAGTAAGGCTAAAGGTGTGTTAGAGAATCAACTGGTTCCATGAAGGGAAAACCATTAGGTGGTTAGCGAATCCCTATAGTGAACTGGCCATTTTTATATTCCTGTTTTGTTAAGGAAAATCCCAAGTGCAGCATTTTTGTTAGGATTGTTGATATATACATTTTTCTGGAAAACATTTTAAAATTTAATTTTTATTTTATATTATAGTTGATTTACAATGTTGTGTTAGTTTCAGGTGTACGGTAAAGTGATTCAGTTATACATATACCTATATCCATTCTTCATAATGCTCATGTCACATTTAATTTTTCAAAGAAGAAATTATTCAAAAGAATACCCTAATATTAGACAGCACAGCACAAAATAAACATACTCTTAATTATATCTATCTATCTATCTATCTCACCTAAAAGGCCCTTAGTGCAAAAGTGCTACATGTCATGGACAGCTGATTTGAGTGTATTTCCAACAAGCACTCCACCAGCCTCACTCCCAGCCTTTCACGCTCCCATGCTTTTGGCCTCGACCCAGTATTTAGCACAGATGAATCAGCACCTCATTTATTTCCTGCATACAATTCTTTTATATGACATAAGAAGAAATGCTATATAGCAGGGGTTGTAGAAGAAATTATAGACTGGCCGGTTGTCCTTATTTACTCCCATGGAAACAGTACTCTATTTTTTTTTTTTTTTTTTTTTTTTGTGATACGCGGGCCTCTCACTGCTGTGGCCTCTCCCGTTGTGGAGCACAGGCTCCGGACGCGCAGGCTCAGCGGCCATGGCTCACGGGCCCAGCCGCTGCCGCGGCATGTGGGATCTTCCCGGACCGGGGCACGAACCCATGTCCCCTGCATTGGCAGGCGGACTCCCAACCACTGCGCCACCAGGGAAGCCCCAGTACTCTATTTTTTAATTTTTTTTTTTTTTTTTTTTTTTGGCTGAGTTGGGTCTTTGTTGCTGCGCGCGAGCTTTCTCTAGTTGTGGCGAGCGGGGGCTACTCTTCGTTGCAGTGCGCGGGCTTCTCATTGAGGTGGCTTCTCTTGTTGCAGAGCACAGGCTCTAGGTGCGCGGGCTTCAGTAGTTGTGGCGTGCAGGCTCAGTAGTTGTGGTGCACGGGCTTAGTTGCTCTGTGGCGTGTGGGATCTTCCTGAACCAGGGCTCAAACCCACGTCCCCTGCATTGGCAGGCGGATTCTTAACTGCTGTGCCACGAGGGAAGCCCCTATTTTTTTTTTTAAAGTGATATTCCACTCAAGGTTTTTTGTTTTTTGGGTGTTTTTCTTTTTTGTAAGTAAGATCACTTCTACTCATCATCTTCCTACTAAATCATCCCTTAGCTTTTTAGAAAGCATAAAAGCTAGTGCCCTAAATGTAGTGCAGATCACTCAAACAGCCGGCATAAATTAAACTACCCTACTTTAAGTCAATGCTTCATCACTTATAAAGACTAAGAGACCAAGAAGAGTGTTTACAGGGAAAACTTTAATGTGTGGATAAGCTAATAACAAGAGAAATCAATTTCATTAAGAGAATTTGGAAGAAGACAGAAAACATAAACAGTCTGATGAGAATAACAGATCTGCATTTGCCTCTGAAGGAAATGAAATAGTTCAAGGTTTGGAATTTCCAAATTACTTTCAAGGCGTTTAGTCCCAGTTTCCCAATAAAATAATATAATTTATTTTCTTTCTTCATCATGTAAACAGAAGCCTGAACCGTTTTTGCAATAGACTGTTAGATCAAAAAAGCGTTTTTCCCAAGATAGAAAGTTAAGGAGCTCAAGGCCAAGGACTAAATTACTTCCAGCTGTAAAAGTTGATTTCGTTTTTCCTGGGAAAGCTGGTATCAGCGGAATTCAATGCCATTTGGGTAGTGTCTAAGAAAGGACTCATCAATGGAAGATTAACAACGCAAATGCTAGCGGGCCCCCTGGACACATAGAGAATTAACCATAGTCTTAAAAAAAATCTAAGTTCCCACCTAGATATATCTATGCTAGAGGGATTTACCTTTCAAAACAGCCAACACACAAACAAGCATATATACTAACAAGCTGAAATATAAATAACTGTTTATTTGCTAAGTTAAAGTACTTATAGCTTATAGAATTTAAATTCCATTTGTAACACATGCAGAGAAGGGACACTCATTTTGGACCCCTACCCTGAGAAATCTGGGATGTCGCGTTAGTCCCCATGATGCTTTAGGTGAAGAGAATGTTTGTCTGATTTTCAGGTCCCAGAATAAAATTCCCAAAGAGGGAGGATGAAGACTTTTCTCCATCTCTGGGAAACACACTGGAGACAGTTGGGGTGTGTGCTATACACTGGGATATTCCTTAGAACGTGACATTTGGTGGCACCAGTTAAATATCTTCCACCTTGTCCAGAGGACTTAGTCCAAGAAATCAAGAAAGAAGGCTGAAAAATTGACAGAGCTGGCAGCTCCTTTTGGTGCTAAAGTCTGAATGTTTGTGTTCCAAAATCCACACACTGGAATACTAACGCCCAGCGTGATGGTGTTAGGAGGTGGGGCCTCCGGGCCGGGTGGAGCCTCATGAATGGGATTTGTGCTCTTATAAAAGAGACCCCACAGAGCTCCCCAGTCCCTGCTACCAACTGAGGATACAAGAAGTCTGCGACCCAGAAGAGGGCCTCATCCTATCACACTGGCACCCTAATCTAGGACTTCCAGCCTCCAGAGCCGCGAGAACTAAATGTCTGTTGTTTATAAATTACCCACTCTGTGGTATTTTGTTATAGGAGCCCGAATGGATTGACATTTGGGGATCTAATAACAGCTTTCCAAAGAATCTCTTTCACATTTGATGGCAGTAAGAGCATAGAAATCACTTAAAACAGTACGAGATTGGCAAGAGGAATCTGGAGAAGCACTGACAATGGCCACAGAAGCAGAAAGAATGAACAGGAATGGGGGCCACTTTTTCCTACTGCGGGCTGAGGGCCTCAAGTGAGGCCCCCAAAACCGAAGGAGGCAGAAGATGACCAGTAGCAAGACATGGGCAATAGCCAAGCCCTTGGGGAGAAGGGAGGAGGCTCTGGGGGGTGGCTTGAAGGTCTTATGTGGATGACAGATTCAGAGTTCAGGAAGTTGAGCCCCTATAATTGGTACCCGAGCCCACCCAACACACTGTCTACCCTTAGGAAGGATGCAAAAGCCCAAGATGCATCTGTGCAGTGGGTGGGAAAAATATGTGGGAATAACAGTTTCAGAAAACAAAGTAGAGGTGCTTGGAAAAACTCCCTGCACTTCTCCTGTTGTGGTTTGCGAACACGTATTGGAGGAAGATATCCCTCAAGAATCTCTTTAGTGAAAAGCAGGTGAAATCCAAACAGGAAACACAACATTATAGACATTGGTATGAAGCAAGAGATAACCTAAGACCAGTTTCAATGGTTAAAGTTAGTGGGTGATTCACTCAGCAGGGGAGAAAGGGAGAGTAAGTGCAAACAAAGGACGACAGAGGAACTGCACGCAGAAATAATACCCTCACTCAAACCCACGATACAAAAAAATGATACTTCTCACATAAATACAGAGCTGCACCTGGCCCAAAGTCCTCATATGCCAATATTCTGTAAAATACAATTCGAAACCTCTGACCAGGAGAATTTTTCAAACATATTTCCTTTGTGGGCTGTTTTAGCATAAGAAAAAGTTCCATGGATTACTTTTGCCTGCCACTGGGAAGAAAAATTAAGAAAAAGAAAACCACCACAGAATTAATGGAAAGTACATCACTACTTCTGAGGAGATGCCAATAAGATATTTGCTTTAAATCAATTATGTAAGAAAATAGAAAAGAACTGAATAAAGCTTTCAAATGTATAGATTATATTATATAGATGAATTATAGTATATTATATAGATGAATACTATAAGTAATATATGACATTAAGCCTTGGGCCATCTGCAGAGCTACCATGAACTATATCTCAAGAAGTAAGTCTCTGATGAGTGCACTTCATTCTTAGCAAATGACAGGCCCCACAGATAAATAAGATCTAACTTATTTTCAAAGAATGTTTCATGAAGGTATATCTTGATAACTAAAGAATTATGTATATAATTGTAGGTCTCAATGGGGCTCATACTAGAAAGATATCTACTTTCTCTATGAAAAGTTAATGATTCAAGAATATTAAATCATCAGTACAAATTAAACAGGTATTTATTGGACATGTTCTGGCAGCTGACATTTGCAGTTCACCTTCCTATAATAAAGTGAGAAAAAAAAATCAATAAAACCCAACAACCTCCAGTGAATCAGAGAAATTCAATTTACTTAACAGCATCTTGAAGGAAACATTGTGCATTTGGAGACTGTCAGTCTCACTGCATAAAATGTTGAGCTTCATTTTATCTAAAGAATTAGACTGTTCAAGACAAAATTTTAAATTAGCCAGATTAAACAAAGGGCAATTCAACACCTCCAGGTCTCTCTACTTCGACATCAAATGCCCCTGACATTATTATGAAAGAACAAACTATTCCAAAATTCTGAGGCATTTCAAAAACTGGGTACTTTCTCAAAGTTCAGCTAGTTTCCTGAGTTGGTTTTCTTCCCTTGAGGCTCTTTCTATGCAAGAATGAGATGAGTCTGAAAAAATGCAATTTGGCCCCATGGCTGCATTCTTGATTTTTCACTATGTCCTAAAGCAAACAAATCCTAAAAGCTCTAGGACGGCAAAAGATACCAGCAATTGCTACCAGTAACTACAAAACAGAAAACCCAATACCAGAAGATGTAAACCGAAAAATAAAAATCAGAGGCAACTGGTAATTTCTATTGAAGGTAGTGATTCTCATCTCCTGCGCAGATGTTCAACTTCCTTTTCTGATATTCATATATTCACTCTCTTTCCCTCCATCCTTCACTCCCTCCCTTCCTCTGTGTGTGCTCCGGGCTGGTAGGGGCAGCGGCGTCTGTCCTTCTTTCTTTACATCCACATCAAAGGCACATCAGAGGCACACACATAAAGCACTCTCAGGAAAGTTTTTGAAGTCTTTGAACCTTGTCTTCAGCAAACTCTTCCGGGTAAACTGAAAGGAGGGGGTAAACATTTCCGGGAAGACTTTGGTAGACTTCTATGACAATCTTTTCTCAGACCGAAATTGCGTTTCAGTGATCAAGTCATTTGGGGGAAATGCTTTGACTTTTTATTGGAAAATACAATCTGAGTATCAGTATGTAAAAAAACATTCAAATATATAAATAATTCCTTTGTGGGTAGTGACCCTGCAAATAAATAACACAGACACATTTGGAAAGGAAAACTAGAAATCTTCCCAAGATCTAGGTAGGTAACTAGCAAAGAAGAGAGTGCAGGTTTTAAGACACACAAAACCTGGTGTGTTTGTGAAGGACAGGGGCAAGCCACACAGAGAACTCACTTCTGAGTCTCTCTGATAAAGGCAAGATGTCAGTCCACACCTAAATGAAGTGTTTCTAGAAGTTTACTATTAATATGACAATGGGTCACTTTTTAATTCAAGAATTCATTAAGTATTCATCACTCCTACAAATAGCTAAGCAAAAACATTTGTTCCAAAATGCTCAGTAATATTAGAAAGAGGAGGGCCGATTCTAGGCATTCTCTGTCAAATTCACATGATGCGTGAGGTTTAACATCCTGTGTACAGAAGTTCTGCACAGGGAGACTAAACGTATATAAACACTTTCTTCTTATCAATACAATTCTTGGCATCTGAGTCCAGGTTTGGATGTCTATTCTCTTGTACTGTTAACTAGACTAGCTATGGGTGTTCATGCAGAATTAGGTTATTTTAGGAGGGTAGAAAATTGAAGGTTGGAATAAAGGGAAGGGAAGCTACATTGATAGGAATGGCTGAACATTGGTTGGGTGGCTCAGTCACCAGCCAGTTTCTGACTCCAAGGAACACAGTGGTTTGACTGGTAATCATTCCTTTCTGTATTATGAAAGAGAGTCAAAAGAGGTCATCCTCCAAGTGAAAGTATGTGCAGAAGTGAAAATACTACTCAAGATACATGGCACAACCTTGATTTCAGACCCGTAAAATAATCTCCCCATCCTCAATACACATGCAACAGTGTTAAGGTTACCTGGAAGGATCAGAGAGACTCCGAAACAACCAAAATTTGAGAAGCACTTAGGTTCTTTACATTATCTTATTTAAGCCTCATAACATCCTTGTGCGGCATGTAGTAGTTTTGAAGTCAATATATTCTACTGATATCGATCAAGATTTCCTTCTCTTCTTCATGTAAATTAAACACACATATGCAAAGTAACCCTACATATTTCCAAAGGATGCATGCATAATTAAGACGATAGAGCAAACATATCATAGAGGATGGCTTTCGGAAGGGGGAAGGAGTGCACATAACATATGTTAGCAAAATGCTTTATTAATGATTATGAAATTCATCCCAATAGAATTCCCATTTTACAGATAAGAAAACCAGTAGCTTTGAGAGGTTAAGAAACTTGTACAAAGGCATTTGGCTAAAAAGTGTTGGTTCCAGGAATGCAAGCCATTTTCTGACTCATTAAGCTTTACTTAAACTCCTAACACTGATGTACTGGACTAGAATTCAACACTGTTAAATCAAAAAAGGAGACTTCACAGAAACATCTTGTCAAATGGAAGGTCACACCAGCCCTTTCACTCACCAATGTGTGCATGCCAGACAAACTGGATGAGCACTTCAAAATCATTTTCTTCAATACAACAAACCCTAAATTAAGTTCAGTGAACCCTTACTAGGGCCTGACTCCATTCAAATCACTCTGCTTTGGATTCTAAACATTTCTAAGTCAATGATTTGCCTAATTTCAAGCAATTATGCTGATGTAGTAACCTATGAAGTGTACAGACCCATTATTATAATCACTTTTAGATAAATAATCCCAATAAAGGATTCTCCTAGTCCTCAAGTATAAGTATCTTTAGAATATATTCTATAAGAAATTGAAATTCAGATACACCATATTTCTTGGTCAAGGCCTCCACATGGAAGGTTGAGTTGAAATAAATTACAAATGTAAAGGAAAAATGATTTAATAGGAAAGCCAAAGAGAAGGGTTAGGAGATATTTAGGAGATGGATAGGAATTGGAACATTTTAAAATTACAAAACTGCTGGCAATCATTATGATCCTAAGATGGGATTCAGTACAACAGGCAAAAGGTTATCAAATACCAGCTTGTTCTGACTGATAGCTGATAAAAGTTTTTTCCCTCTTTCTTATAACTTTGGATGGGGGCTGGGGGGAGCTATATTTCTACAAAGGTTTCAAATGTTGTCTCCTACCTAAACAGATACTAACACTCCTCTTTAAATAGAAGACATTCTTTCCTGTTACTCACATTTATGGCTGGTCTAGAGTCTATTCTTTGGTTGCCAAAGTTTGGGACAAGTTATATAAACTTGTTATTGAAGCATTCTAGGAAATACACAACCGCAAGTCTGGGAGGAAGCTGCAGAGTGGACTTTGCTTTCGTAAAACTGTACTTTACTGACACCCACCAGGGCCAAAATTGAAGTTCCCACTTGATGAGTCATTGGTTCCATATCTTCGGAAGCATGGCGTACGAAGAATTCTTTTCAAACTGCTGACTGCTTCCTCAGCTTCTGAACATCTGTGTTGCTCTGTTCCCATGACCACTTTTATTTTGTATTTTGCCAGCTGAAGATTAATTCAAATCAAAAGGCAATTCATCATGCTCAGTTTTCTCCACATTTACTTCATTGGTAAGGGAATTACTGCCAGACAGTACAGTCACGTGGCCTCGTAATTCCTGGGCCTAGGTAACAGGAGGTACGTTTGTTATTCCTTACAAACAGATGTAAGGAAAAAAGGAGACATCTTGTTTGTTTCACCTGGTTTTCAGTACATTGTAGGATCCTATCATTTTCTTTGCCTTTTAAATCCTAACTTTTGCCCTAGTCACCAATTTTAAAAAATGGCCCCTCCTTACCCCGCAACTAAAGGAGCACACAAAAAAACCACTCAAACTCAGTTTTAAAGTCCAGTTCAGAGTTTCTCAGGCTCATGGGAGCACAGTGTGTGTGTGTTTGTGTGTGTGTGTGCGCGCGCGCGTGCTTTAATATTTCACAGCTTGCGTACATCTGAAAAAAATTCAAAAAACATAAATGGGGGATTGGCTTTCTAAAGTCGCTAGTTTTTAGCTATGTTAAAATGCTGTGACAGTATTCTGAACATGTCAAATGCCTTCAACATTTCCTGCTGAAGGAATTTTGACCTCTTCCTGCACTCCCACAGCTCTCCACTGTCAACAGGGTTTTTATTTGCAGCAGAGAAAGGCAGAGGCTGGTCCTGATCTGGGCTGCTAACTCTGAGCACATTCCCAGAACTGATCAAAGACAGACGCACACAAAGATGGAGACTCGTGGGATAAACTTTTCATCATAAATAAATAGATTCAAGTAAAATATCAATGGATATTGGTTATAAATCATTTTACCTTGGGGGAAAAAAAAAAAAGAGAAAATGGGAGCCAAATAAAGATTTTTTTAAATGCCCCCAAAGCAAAAATTCATGTCAAATTAAGATAAAAATAGACACCAGAGGGCTTCCCTGGTGGCGCAGTGGTTGGGAGTCCGCCTGCCGATGCAGGGGACACGGGTTCGGTGCCCCGGTCTGGGAGGATCCCACATACCCCGGAGCGGCTGGGCCCGTGAGCCATGGCCGCTGAGCCTGCACGTCCAGAGCCTGTCCTCCGCAACGGGAGAGGACACAACAGTGAGAGGCCCGCGTACCGCAAAAAAAAAAAAAAAAAAAAAAAAAAGACACCAGAAACTTCTTTATACAATTGACTTTGTTCTTGAATCATATGCACAAGAATATCTTCCAGGGATCACAGTCAGAGACGAGTAAGGCTACAGACAGACTAACCCTGAAAAGGGCCTCATCAATCTTTGTTTGGTAAAGGTACCCTGACTCTTTCCATCTCTCTTTCTGTTAAAATTGTATATTGTTTTTTCATCGATGAATTGAATGTATCCTATATTGCCACAGGATGTCATTTTTTCTCTTGTCACTCAAAGGTGGTCAAAGCTGTCACTTCTGTAACGCAGAATTACCCAGGAAGCCCCCTACCAGCAATTAACCAGAAGAGAAGCAAATAGAACAATAAGAGGATGATGCCTGAGATACACAAGGTATCACGGAGAGGACCAGGAAAAAACCCAAACCAAGGAGTTGTGACCCACTTTCTGTAGGGTCTTTAAAGAACAAGATCTACTCTGCACCCTACGTTCACTTTCATGGGCTCATTAATCCATGTCATATAAAGCTGTATCTTATACTCCATGGAAAACAAAGTCTTAAACGGAACCAGTGAAATCTGCTTACTGTAATACACCACCACTTGGCTGAGAATGTGTGGGGAAGGAGTGGCAGGGTAATACACAGCAATTGCTACCCAGGAAGCTAAAAGAAGCTGCTGCAAATACAATGAAATGCAAGGTCTCCAATCAGCTATGTTCTGATGAAATGTTACAGATATAATATTTCATATTCATGGACCACTGGGGAACAGAGCCCACAAGAAGACCCATCTTGGCATGCAGCCATCCAGGATGGGTCAGTACTGTGTGTGAGTGACAAAGAACTGGCTGTTGTAGTTTTGTGAAGATGAAGAAGAAAGTATCTTTGATACATACAGCTTTGTGGAAGCTACCTAGCTATAACAAGATGACGAAAATCAACATAATTCTTCTCTCATCTCTCACTCTCTCTTCTGATAAAATCTAAGAACCCAGATAGAAGTAACAGACTTCCAAAATAAAAGAAGCAGTCAGCCCTGATATTCAGCCACAGGCAGCACCAGCCCAACTGTTCATGGTCGGCACCTATTTTGAGAGACAGGTATTACGAAATATTGTCAATAACAGTTGTGCCTCAACTAAGGGACAACAAAAACCTTAGAAGTATGGAGCAAAGGGGAGAATAGGAGAAGCTAGGTACTTCAAGGGTTTATATTTTGCTAATAGTGAAAGAGGAAGTATAGTCTATCATTAAGTGCTAGAGATAACAATTGAAAAGTGTAGCCAACAAAATCAAGGATAAGGATATTAGTTTGAAAAAATCTTAAGAAATAGATCTACAGAGAAAAAAAGAAGTGGCACATTTGAGAGGAAAATGGTAAAAATAAGAGCTGTCAGGACAACAGAATTAAGGGAAAAAATGGTTAATGGAAGAGAAAAAAATTTACCAAGGTTTTAACAAATAAAGGATTAATTTCAAGTACAATAAAAAAAACATTAAGAAATGTTTTTTTAAACTAAGACATTAAAAAAATTTTCAAATAAGACCACCATCAAAACCCCAATGGATAAGTGGGTAAGAGATTAAAAAATTTAATGAAAGAGGAAATAAAGAAAGTAAAAAAAAAAAACCACACAAAAAAACCCCCACAAAACCATTGCTAATGACTAAAGAAATATAAATAAATGGAATTATACCAGCGAATATTCCAGC